>NC_073304.1:200794243-201394243 GCF_027595985.1 Sorex araneus
AAATAGAAATCAATGTGACTAGCTTATAAGGTGTTGAAATTATTTTAAGATACTAGGGTTGCTATTATTTTGTATTGTAACTGAAGATTTGAAACCTCACCCTTTAGTAAAAAATTGGGGGAAAGGCCATCATTCAGCTGTATCATTTTGATAAATCTGCCTAGCTTTTCACTATGAGCACCAAACCACATTAAGTCCAGTTATATGTAAAAGAAGGGTTTAATGGCTTTGCCAATTCTTATTTTGCTGTCATTTCCAGAGAATCATTGGAAATTACGATTCTCTCCTTTTCTGCCTGTATTCTCATTGGAGGGAGAGAAAGGGAGGTCTTTCACAGCCTATATTTGGTAGAAAGTAGGTTATGTTAGATCTAGATATATACTCCAGGGCAGGGGCCTGTCTCTGAAAGTCAGTGACATCACACTGGGCTGGGAGGTGATTACTTAAAGGTGATTGTGTGCTTTTACTGTGGCAGCTGTGTTTAACAGTGACCTGAAGCCCTAGCCCAGTACTCAGAACAACTTGTGATTTGCCTAGTTTGATCTGCGGGAAGCAAAGTAAGTTCAGACTTCGTGATGGCTTTGCTTTTTCCTGGGAATTCCCTGCAACAACACTTTTTTTTTACTCACCACAGAGAAGTCTTGATTATGACTTTTTATTTTTATTTTTTAAAACCACACCTGGTGATACTTAGAGCTTACTTCTGGCTCTGAAGTAAGCTCTGTGCTCAGAAATGACTCCTGATGGGTTCAGGGAACCATCTGGGATGCTGGGAATCAAAGCAGGGTCATCCGCATGCAAGGCGAGTGCCTTACCTGCTTTACTGTCTTTCCTGCCCTTTGATTTTGATTTCGAAGGCTCTTCAGCAAATACTTCGGCTGGGTGGAAGTGGTAATGTATGGCAGTGGTTTGGGTCATGTCCTTTGGTGCTCAGGAGTCACTTTTGATGGAACTTTGGAGACAATGTGTGGTGCTAGGGATTGAACCTGGGTTTGCTGCATGCAAGGCAAGCACTTCAGCCTTTACTTTTTAGGGTTCTCTTCTGCAAATATGTGTTTACGTGTTTATTTTTTGAATTCTGTCATAGTATTTGTACTAAAAAATATCTTCGGCTTCTCATATAGTAATTTTCATCCTTTTGGACAATTTGTGTTAGTTGCCAGCATTTAGGTGTTTCTAAAATGTATATACATATGTAAGATCTTTAGGGGATATCTCCAGGCAGTACTCAGGAAACCCAGTTCATTCAGGAAATACCTGGCCAGCTTGGGCAAGGATCTTGCTCAATGGTAGGGCGGGAGGATGTGGAACATGCCCTGTGGTGTGGAGGGCACTGTTTACGGTGCTGTGGTTCAAACTCAGGCTCCTACCTTATGGAATATTTCTCTGGAGTACAGGGGAGCTCCTAGTGTAATACTGTAATACTTGGCCAGTAGGACTATCAGTTCAGTGCATGGACTTGAGGATGCAGTGCTGCTCAGGTCTTTGGTGGTGCTGGAGACCCCCAGGGCCATATCCAGCAGTGCTAGGGGCTGGCAAGGTAATGACCTTTTAGCAAAGTATGTTCCCCTGATGGCTACCCCTCAACACAGATTTTTGAGGTAAAATTCACAAAATGTAAAATTAACCATTTTAAGTTTCCTCCCCTCCTCCCTTGGGCCACACCTTGGCAGTGCTCAGGACTTGCTCCTGACTTTGTCCTCAGGCATCCCTCCTGTGCTCAGGGGACCATATTCAGTTCTGGGGATCGAATCCTAGTTGACTCAGTACAAGGCAATTGCTTTATCTGCTGTACTGTTCATTTTTAGGCACCAATCTGTAACAGTACATTCACAGTGTTGTGCAACCACTGCTCCTCTGTTTTGTTTAGACTATTTTCCCTTTTTTTTCTTTTCCTTTTGCTTGGAGTCCTTTTGGTTTGAGGCAGAAACTGACTTGATAGTGTTTCAGCTATTGTGGGTTAAGGATATTTCCCTATTGTATAAACCAGTGCAAGTGCAAAGGTACATTTCTCTCCCTTTAAAGCAGAGGCCAAAGGTTCTTTAATTTAGAATATAGATAGCTTACCTGATTTTGTGAGTAGCTATAATATTATCTATTTAAGAACACAAACGGGGTGGCAAGATACCTCAAAGAACTGGAATGTTTGCTTTGTATGTGAGAGTCCCTGGTGGAGCATTCATGGAGTGGCCTAAAATCAAAAGAAAATAAAAGAACATAAAAGCTTACAACAAATGGGACAAATATATTCCTTGACAATGAATTTGTTAGGGGAGGCAGTGAATTGTGGGTAGTAAAAGGAGTTAAAGCTTGGCTAATGTAATGTTTAATAGATTGTGATGAAAATCCCTGTTAAGAATTTAGTATGTACAGGGCTGGAGTGATAGTATAGCACGTAAGGTGTTTGCCTTGCCTGTAGCCTAATAGGGTTCAGGTTAATTCCTGAATGAAGAGCCAGGAGTAACCCATGAGCATCGCTGAATTCCTCCCCACCAAAGAAAAATGTAATTTAGTATATGGACTGGGAGTATAACTCGGTAGTAGAGCACTTGCCTTGGATATTTTTTTGTTTGTTTTTGGGCCACACCTGGCGATGCTCAGGTTTTACTTTTGGCTCTGCACCCAGGAATCACTTCTGACAGGCCTGGGGGACCATATTGGATGCCAGGGATCGGATCCAGGTTCCCCTCATGCAAGGCAAGTGCCCTATCCACTGAACTATTTCTTCAGTCCTACCTTACATGTTTGAAGCCCGGGTTTCTCCCTGGCATCACAAAAAAGCATTGTAAAATGTATATATGCGTAGCAGAACTTGAGAAATCAGAATAGTTTTAACCCCCTTAGAAGGAACTGAGAGAAGAAAATCCAGACAGGTTTTAAAATCTTAAATCTTAGGACCGGAGCGACAGTTGTTGGTAGGGCATTTGCCTTGTGTGTTGGCTAACCTGGATTTGATCACTGTATCCTGTATGGTTCCTTGAGCACTGCTAGGAATAATTCCTGAGTACAGAGCCAGGAGTAACCCCTGAGCACTGCTGGTTGTGGCCCCAAAACAAAAATCTTGTGTAAGTTTTAAATTTTTGGTTTTTAAGCATTTAGAATGGCCAAGAGCAATGTTCTTTCTGTTAGGCTGTGCTAATCTTTTCTGTTGGGATGTGTACATTCTTAGGTGTTAGCTTCAGATTTATTCTCTTTCATCAGTTTGTCCATTTCACAGTCAGCTTTGTGACCGGATTAAATGATTATAACATTCTTTGAATTTTTGCTAGAAAAGCAGTTATGAAATTCTGCACAAGTCAAGCCTCTGTTGCAAGTTAATTTTCTTCCCCTTCGTTGCAGTGATCAGGGCTTATACATACCCTTGGTTGTGTGCTTTCTGGTTGCAGTACTCACATATGTCCTTCCCTGGGGTTGCCCTCCTTGCCATGCTCACACGTGATTTTAGTTGTGTTCATTTTAGTTCTGACTGCCCAGGTAGCAGCTGTGGGAATCTTCGCTGCGGGGATTGACTATGGTTCCTATTTGCAAGGCAGATGCTTTCTGACACTGAGCCATTTCTGAGCCCTCTATGAATTCGTTTTCCTTTATATTTGGTTTTGGGCCATGCTTGGTACCTGGGAGCTACCCCTGGCTTTGTTGCCTGGGTTGCTTCCCAGCAGTTCTGGGGAACCATGTGGTGCTGGAATTGAACCTGGGCTCCTGGATGCCACGCATGCTGCTTCACCTAAGACCTCCTTCAAGTTAACTTTTAATTATGATATCAAAACACATTTCTGTATTTAGTCATAATATTTATGTGCGTTTTAAGTCAGCTTTTCTTAAGGCAGTTTGTTGCAATTTAGGTACAGCCCAAGCCACAGTTACATAAGGATATCAGAACTTTGCGTGGTGAGGAGCTGCCAGGGAGGATAGCAGATGAGTCTTCTTTTTCTTGAATTGTCCAAGAAGCACATTTTAGAGATCACATTTAGGCCAGACTCTTATCTATTATTTCATGCTTATATGGCTTTCCCCCATTCCTTCATTTCATTTATTTTAGTGCTTTCATTTTTTTCTTTCAGACTCATTTTCACCATTGTTTGCCAAATGTGTTGTTGCTCAAGTTTGCCAAATACGTTTTCACTCATCATTTTAACAGTAATGAGCAGATGCTAGGGCAGCTGTCCTAAATTTGGTAATAAGTATTGTTAATGATGGTGGAATGGAGAGGATACTTAGAGGGAGTATTATTAAAAGAAAAGCCAGTGTGTCAAAGAAGTCAAGAATATTCAACAGTCTTTTAGTTACTAAAATTAAAAAACGGCTCATTGGGGAAAATGTGACCTGTGTATACCCATTTTGTTTTAGTGAAGGGGGTGTGTGCCAGCTGGATTCTGGAAATTGGAACAGAAGAATTAAAGTTGAGACTGGATTTCATGCTCTTTAGTTTTCATGCCAGTTCCAATTTTTTTGCTACTCACTTTAAATAAGCAAATATCTCAGTCTTTCACTTCATTTTTAAACTCTACACTGATATTCTTTGGGAATAATTGTTGGGCTTAGTACTATTGATGGAAATAGAAAACTAAACTTATTTACTAAAAACTGTTTAAAATCCATATGTAAGATATATTTGCCTTTTTAGATGGTTGTCATGAAAGAATAATTCAGGCTATTTTATTTTTCCTGGAAGATACTTTCTTCATTGAAAGTTGCATGTAGTAATGAACAGATTGGCAGAATTGTTTGCTCTTTCAAACTTACACTGCCTTAAAATAAGTTTATATTTCAGAGGAACTCAGTCTTGAGACAAGGAAATTAATCAGATTTTCCTGAATGGGAAGTAATGGCAGATCTTTTGAAACAAAATTTTCTTTAAAATTTTGAGTAAATAGTTCAAGATATATTTACAAAATAGATCTAGCTTTACAGTGTTTCTCATACATAGACTTGGAGGAGATATTTGTGGATAAAATCCTAAAACCATGAGATGTTCGGATTTTTACTTTTAATTTTGCCCCACTTTCCTCTTTGAAGACAGTTACATTTTTTAATTACTCTTGCATACTTTGAGTAATTAATGACATGATGGTAAGATAAATACTTAGACCAAAAAAATACAATAGATAAGGGTCTTACCTTGCATGCAGCTAACCTGGTTTCAATCCCAGATACCCGAGAATTGCCAGGAGTGATCCCTGAGCGCTGAAGCAGGAGTAAGCCCTAAGCCCAGCTGGATGTGCCTCTCCCCCTCTCCCAGAAAAAAAGAAAAAATTAAGTTCACTGCCTTTCTAGGGCCAGGTATGGAATTAAGGCACTTGCCTTACACACTGCCAACCGTATTTCAGTCTCTGGCCTCAGAGCTAGGAGTAGCTGCTAAGCTCCCACTGGGTTTGGCCCAAGGCTCCAACACCCAAATAAATGAATGACTTGCTGGATACAAAGAGATTAAGTAATTCTCCTCTTTTATTATAGGTGCACGTTAAAGATCCAAAACCATGACTGACTCCAAGTACTTCACAACCAATAAAAAAGGTAAGTGGTGCATATTTTGCCTGAACCCTTGTGCTGCTGGTGCCCATGTGGCTGAGCGCCTGTGGTGTTCGAGCACTTGTGGCACCCACATCTCCCCTCTTGAGATGTATACTTTCATGCTTCCATGTCTCATGCTGGGATGTGTGTAGGGGCTCTCTCTGCCTTTGGAGAAGCTTGCGTTCTCTCTTGAGCATGTTACTCTCTCACTTTCTCCCCCTCCTTCCCCTTCCTAAACCCTCCAAATCCGGTTTACTTAAAAAAAAAAAAAAAAAAAAAAGCAAGTATGAAGGGGCCAGAGTGATAGTACAGCGGGTAGGACACTTGCCTTGCATGAGGCCCACCTGGCTTCCATCCCTGGAATGCCATGTAGTCCTTTAAGTCTGGCAGGGGCGAACGCTGAGTGCAGAGCTAAGAGTAAACTCTGACACTGCAAGGTGTGGCCCCACAGATAGTGAAAGTAAGTTTGAAAATCTGACCTGAACAAAGGTTTGAGATTTTTCCGAGTGATGATATGACTGTCTTAGTATAATGGTCCTAACCATTCAGACATGCGTGTTGTGAGCATTCTCATCACAGAGCTCTAATTCATCAGAAAACTCGAAAAATTAAAAAAAAAAATTTGTATATAGTTAAAGCAGTACTCGAGGTATTAGTTATATGTTATTTAAGTATAGGTATTTAAAGATGGAGCTTTGATATACATCATTTTTTTAAAATTTTATTATTTTTTTTAAATTAGTGAATCACCGTGAGGGTACAGTTACAGATTTACATATTTTCGTGCTTGTGTTTCAGTCATAACAATGCTCGAGTACCCATCCCTCCACAGTGCCCATTCTCTACCACCGATGATCCCAGTATCCCTCCCACCCCTCATACCATCTCCCCCCAACCCACCCTGCCTCTGTGACAGGGCATTCCCTTTTAAGTACTCTCTCTCCTTTTGGGTGGTGTGGTTTGCAATAGAGATATTGAGTGACCATCGTGTTCAATCTATAGTCTACTTTCAGCATGCATCTCCCATCCCGAGCGGGTCCTCCAACCACACTTTACTTGGTGTTCCCTTCTCTATCTGAGCTGCCTTTCCCCACAACATGTGAGACCAGCTTCCAAGCCATGGAGCAAACCTCCTGGTACTTATTTCTATTATTGTTGGGTGTTAGTCTCCTATCTGTTTTCATATATTCCACAGATGGATGCAGTCTTTCTATGTCTGTCACTCTCTTTCTGACTCATTTCACTTAGCATGATACTTTCCATATTGATCTACTTATATGCAAAGTTCATGACTTCATCTTTTCTAACAGCTGCATAGTATTCCATTGTGTAAATGTATCAAAGTTTTTTTAACCAGTCATCTATTCTCGGGCACTCAGGTGTTTTCAGGATTCTGGCTATTGTAAACAGCGCTGCAATGAGCATATAAGTGCAGATGTCATTTCTACTATACTTTTTTGCCTCTCCGGGATACATTCCCAGAAGTGGTATTGCTGTTTGATACACATCATTTTGCTTTGATGGTTTTGTGTTAGTGAAAGGAAGGGATTCAGCTGAAGATTGTTAGATCTGAGAGGGCAAAAGAAGAGACACTCTTTTAGTTTTTTACATGGAAAACTTCACAGAAGGAGTACTATTAAAGGGATAAAAATAAACATGAAACATGTTTATAAACATGAAAGTTCTCTCATCTTTTGGGAGGACACACTTGGCAGTGCTCAGGGCTTACTCGTGGGTCGGTACTCAAGGATCACTCCTGGCTGTGTTCAGAGGACCATGTGTGGTGCTGGAGATCCAACCCTGGTCAGCATCATGCAAGACAAGAGCCTCACCCTCCTGTACTACCTCCTCTGTTCCTCTATTCCTGTTTCTGAGGGGAACTCTGTATAACCTTAGCCTTTTTTTTGTGTGCTTATATTAATACATAATGATTTTTAGAAAATGAAAATATGAAGAACCATGAATAGAAACTTACTATTTTAATATCCTTCCATATAGATCCCCCTCTTTCTTTGGTGAGCCATTGCCTCCATTTACTTCTTTGTATCAAAGACAGATTGCTTTAGCCTTTCTTGGCCTGTTCCTCTGAGTTAAACTTAATTTATTCCTAAGGGATGAGTATTATATGCTTTATATATATTGTAGTATTCCTTTTTAATTTTAATGTTAAATTTTTAAGTTTTTTATTGGTGAATCACTGTGAGATACAGTTACAAACTTATGAACTTTCAGGTTTGCATTTCGTTTACAACCCCCCACCAGTGCCCATTCTCCTCCACCAATGTTCCCAGTATCCCTTCCACCACCCCACCCAGCCCCCACAACCTCACCCTGCCTCTGTGGCAGGGCATTCCCTTTTGTTCTCCTGTTGGATGTTGTAGTTTGGAATAGAGGCATTGAGTGGCCATCATGTTCAGTCTGTATCTACTTTTGGCTCGCATCTTCCAACCCGAGTGGGTCCTCCCAACATCCTCTACTTGGTGTTCCCTTCTCTATCTCAGTTGCCTTTTCCCACAGCATGTGAGGCCAGTTTCCAAGTTGTGGGGCAACTAACTTGCTCATTTTAGTTAGTTGGTAAGATTTACTGAGTGGTCACGACCGTGCACCGGTTACATGTTCTCCACTCTAACATAAGTATAGTTTCTGATTAACTGCCCTAATTATTTTCAAGTCAGACAGAGTAGATATAGAAGGACACATAATACCAGATCTTGGTTACTAAATATAATTTCCCACTAAATGGAATCAATCTATTGGGAAAATGGCCAACTTCCATGTCAAGGGATGAACATGAATATTTTTTTTTTTTTTTGCTTTTTGGGTCACACCTGGCGATGCACAGGGGTTACTCCTGGCTCTGCACTCAGGAATCACCCCTGGCAGTGCTCAGGGGACCATATGGGATGCTGGGATTCGAACCTGGGTCGGCCGCATGCAAGGCCAACGCCCTATCCGCTGTGCTATTCCTCCAGCCCCGAACATGAATATTTTGTACCAGAAAATACATGACACCTAAAGGAGAAGCATCATTCAGAGGCGCTTTCAGTTGTCAAATTTGAGAATGTAATGATAGTTATGGATTATTGTCCATTGAATAATAATGCACACATGTATTATTTATATCCATAAATTACCGTATTAATTGCAAAAGTTATAAATGCTTCTATAACAGCTAGCAGTGAAAAATTTGATGCGAAACAAGATATTTACATAGCTTAAAAGTATCTTTCCACAATTTAATAATTTTCAGGGGAGGGGCCGGAGCGATAGCACAGTGGGTAGGGCGTTTGCCTTACATTCGGCCGACCCGGGTTCGATCCCCAGCATCCCATATGGTCCCCCAAGCACTGCCAGGAGTAATTCCTGAGTGCAAAGCCAGGAATAACCCCTGAGCATTGCTGGGTGTGACCCAAAAAGCAAAAAAAAAAAAAAAAAAAAAAATTCAGGGGAAAGCACAGTAATTTAATAGTGTCTAAACCAGATTTTGGCCTCAGTAGTCAAATTTCCTGTTAGTGTTACTCAAGATGATACAGATTAACATAATTTTCCTCTTGATGTGTTACATTGAGAACATTTATGTCTCAAGATGCAGGAGACTAAAGAGCTAGGACAGACAGTGTTGCAGATGATCTTGAATTGGATCCTTGTCCAAGGTGGAGAGGGATAAAAATACCATAAAAATTTTAAAGACTTTTTTTGAGTAAGGTCTTGTCAGTTGCATGATAAAGAAGTATCATTGTTAAGTTTCTGGATTTTTATCATTGTGTTAGGGATTATGTAAAATATAATTCCTTTTTATTAGAAATTACATATTGACATATTTAGTGCTAAAGAGACCTGATGTTCATGGCTTAATATTAAGTGATTCCGGGGAAAAACAAGTATATAGGATGTATGGTAAAGCAGATGTGGCACAATATTAACTGTTGGAGGATCCTGTAATTTTTCTTTAGGACTGAAATTATGTAAGGGTAAACAAAGTCTTCCCTCACAAAGCCAACTCTATAGTGTCTAATTATATGTTAGCTGCTAGTCAGTGGCTTTCAGCCTTGCTTACATGTTGGAGGAAGTTGAAACAGTGACGTCCAGGTTCCGCTCCCACAGTCTGGTTTCATTGATCTGAAATTCCATCTGGGGGTGTGGGGATTTTTAAAAGCTCAGATTTTTCTATTATTTATTCAAACCTGAAATTATTGTTAGCAGGGCTGGAGCAATAGCACAGTGGATAGGGCTTTTGCCTTGCACAGGGCCGACTCAGGTTCGATTCCCAGCATCCCATATGGTCCCCTGAGTGCCGCCAGGGGTGATTCCTGAGTGCAGAGCCAGGAGTAAGCCCTGTGCATCGCCAGGTGTGACTCAAAAAGAAAGAAAAAAAAATTGTTAGCAGAGCTCGGTAGGTTAGATTAGGGTGGAAGAAAGGATGAAATAGATATTGAAAGGAATAGTAATTTTATAAAGTTAATGGTATGTATGAGATACCTTGCATAACTTAATGTCTCCTTGGTTCCACTAAAGCTGCTTGTCATTCATTTTCAGCTTATTTTTGTATTCATTCTGAAATGTATTTTCCTCTAACATTTCTATGGTCTGATAATGATATCTATCATCACATAAAAGTATAATTTAAAAACTCTTATAACTCTTCTGGTAACCTTTTTTAATTTAGGGATTGGTAAGAGTTTGAAACTTACAGGTTGAATCAGAACTGGGTGAAGAACACATTTTTTAAAAATGGTTAGACTATGTTCTTTTTACTTCCTGCAACACCCACCAGAACTACCGCTGGAACATATTCTTTAAGTTTATACTCTTGGAGTTGGAATAATTTCAGTTACATCCTGTTATTCTTTAGCTCCTGCTGCTGTTGACAATCCAGACCTTCTGATGCCTTCTGCTTGTCCTTTACTGTTTCTAGAAGTAAATGATGGGAACCTGGATTTGGCATTAGAGGACTGAAGTGGAGAATGACTCTTAAAGGGCCCAACTTTTCTGGAGGCAGTTAAATAAAGCAGCCACGTCTGTAACAGTTTGTTCAGATGCCTTTTTGGCAATCACTGTCAATATATCGAGCTTCTTGAATGCTCAGCTTTTGAGTTACTTCCCAGTTTCATTCTTCCACCTAGTCTGGTGTTTCTCAGCCATTATTTTGACTGTGGCCCTGTTCTGACTTGTTTCCTTCCTGTCGCTCCCCTGTTCCACAAGCTGGTCTCTTGGTCTCATGCTGTGGCTCTCCGTTTACGTGCTTTTCATTGGTAGCCTCCTTGGAGGACTATCCTGAGGGTCCAGTAGAACCATATGGGAAACACTAATTTAGAGGCTTGAGCAGATGACAGTTTGCTCTTCTGCTGTTTTTTATTGGTGAATGGGTTTGGGTAAAGTGAACATTAAGAATTTATGCAGTTGGGGGTGGGGGGACAGGGGCGGGAGGTATACTGGGGTTTTTGGTGGTTGAATATGGGCACTGGTGAAGGGTTGGGCGTTTGAATGTTGTATAACTGAGACATAAGCCTGAGTACTTTGTAACTTTCCACATGGTGATTCAATAAAAAAAAAAAAAAAAGAATAGCCATAAAAGGGGCTGGAGTGAAAAATAGTGGGTAGGGTACTTAACCCTGCACATGGCCATCTCTGGTATCCCATATGGTCCACCAGCACTGCCAGGAATAACTTATTCCAGAGTGCAGAGCCAGGAGTAATCCCCCCACCCCCAAAAATAAATAAAAAAGAAGAAAAAGAATAATCATGAAGGTGAGAGAGAGAGTTAAGCAATATTGTTTATTTTATTATTATTATTATTATTTTTTGGTTTGTTTTTGGACCACACTTATTGGTGCTCAGGGCTTACTCCTGACTCTGTGCTCAAGGGACCGTATGTAGTGGCTGGGATCAAACCGGTTTGGTCGCATGCAAGGTAAGTACCCTGCCCACTGTGTAATCTCTTCAGCCCCCTTTAATAATCTTAATAGATTGAGAGTCACCTGGAAGGTTAGAGTAGAAGTTCAACTTCTTTTTCATGGACTTAGTATTTTTTCTTTATTTTAAGCCAGCGATGGTTGTTACCTTCTCATATTTTAGCTTCAACTTTCTGGGATAGGTGAGCCTGGACAGTGCTAAAGGCCCTGGCATTATACAGTACAGGGCTTGAGCAGCCTATCTGTGATATTTTTAGGAGTGACTCTGGTTTCCTTTCTTTCTTTTTTTTAAATTGGTATAGAGGTGTGGGGGCTCAAGGGACCATGCAGTAGTAAGGGTGTATGCTTTGCATATGCTCAGCATATTTGAAGCTTTTTGAAGCTTTGACCTACTTTGTACCTTTCTGGGAGTTTCAAGATAATCTGTTGATTGAATAGATTGGGCTCTTAAAGCCCTTCACAACTTCCCTGATCAATTTTAATCTCTCTAGCATTTGGTAGGACAAGATGTCAGGGGTGGGTTCTTTGGTTGTGAGACATATCCTCCAGGTTCAATGCAGTTCTGGAGCAGTGTCAGTGGCCGGGGCACTCAGCAGGGTGCCATTCTGCCAGCTAGAAGGACAGTAGTTAGCCCCTGATGATGTTTTCAGAATAGCAGTCACCAAGCTCCAAACTAATAGGATTCTAATGAATTGAAATCTTGGAACATTTATTTATTTTTGATCACACTTCATTGTGCTCAGGGATTACTCCTGGAAGGTTTGGGGAACCATGGAGTGCTGAGTATCAAACCGAGGTTGGCTGAGTGCAAAGCAGACATCCTACCAGCTGTACCACTGCTCTAGCTCCACCAGCCATTAACTTCTTAAAGTACTTGCTAGAGCAGTGATTCTCACCTGTGTATATATAGATCACATTATCACATTCACTTGTGAAATCCATGAGGATTTATGAAAATACAAATTTGAGTTCTACTCCTTGACTTGCTGATTTATTTGGTCCAGAGCAATAGTTTGAGCTGCTTTTTATTTTTAATTGAATCACCGTGAGAACAGGTACAAAGCTTTCAGGTTTAAGTCTTGGTCATACAATGATCAAACACCCATTGCACATGTTCCACCACCAAGAACCCAAGTATACCCCCCTCTCATCCCCCACCCTGCATGTGTGGCAGATGATTTTCACTTTACTCTCTCTTTACTTTGATTATATTCAATTTTCAACAGAAAACCTACTATTATTTGGAGTTTTCCCCCCCAACAATCAGACCTGTCAAAAAGGCATCATTAGATAATTTGTTTTCTATTCCAAAATAAAGAGCATTTTGGAATTCTGGTATTTTAGTAATTAAGTCCGGAGGTATTTCTGCCAGCAGCCGCTGTGTTCCAAGATTGGTTTGTGTGCCTCTGGGATCATGGCCGTTCAGGAGCGGAGGAGCCGTTCCTCGGCGGCCGCTCCGAGTCTTGTCTGGGCGGGGAGCAGGGGAGCTTTCTTACATTTAAGTACTTTCCAGGTAATATTTGTGGCCATGGTTGAGAGCCCTGGATTCGAGGGTCATGAGGCATAGTGTAAGGACCAACTTTGTCACTAACTCATTCTGTGACATTTGAGCCACAGTAATTTGTTAAATTGAGAGTAGGTAAATGAGGTATATATGGAGTTTCTTTTTTTTTTTTTTTTTTTTGCTTTTTGGGTCACACCCAGTGATGCTCAGGGGTTACTCCTGGTTTTGCACTCAGGAATTACTCCTGGCAGTGCTTGGGGGGCCATATGGGATGCCGGGGATCGAACCCGGGTCGGCCGCGTGCAAGGCAAACGCCCTACCCGCTGTGCTATCGCTCCGGCACCATATGGAGTTTCTTGATTTGGAAACACTGATTAGTGAATCTGTTCCCTGTCTGCATTCATTTTTTCCTCAGGATATTGAATTCTGATAGGCAATCCCTCCCAGTACAGTTTTGTCCTCTTTGATGTTGATATAATGAGATTTATTTTTTCTCCTAGTTTATGGTTCCTCAAGTTCTGGACTGTCCCTTCTTCCCTGGCCATAACCTTATTTGTGATTTGTGGGTCAGTTAATAGTGTGAGAATTTGAGTTGTATTTGTCTTCTAATTGGGAAGCTATTCCCAAGAAGAGCTCATGGGGCCTAAGTGATAGTGCTGAGTAGTTCTTGGTTAACTGGGCCTGAAGTTTAATGTGATGGCCCACGGATGCCTGGGAGGGGCCACAGGACCCACCAGGTGATGCTTGGGGACTGTGCAGTGCTGGAAATGGAACTGGGTCTAGTCACATACAAGACATGTGCCTGTTAATTGCTATACTGTCAACTTGGCCTTTATTTTAAATTTTAAAAATAAATCTGTTTCAGTTGCTGTCTTGCTGCTGGTTAGCTTTTGTGCTACTTACCATACAGTGTAGTATACTGTTCTAGTTCTCTGGTCCTGAGACCTCACCTGTTTGTTTTCTTATAGGGGAAATCTTTGAATTGAAGGCTGAGCTCAACAATGAAAAGAAAGAGAAGAGGAAGGAAGCTGTGAAGAAAGTGATTGCTGCTATGACTGTGGGAAAGGATGTAAGGTAAGAGTCATTATTCCTCATGCCGGTTACTCTAGACTCACACCCCTCTCATGGCTTTTACTGATTGTCACTTAAAACTTATAATCAGGGGCCAGAGAACTGTACAGCAGGTAGGGTGCTTGTCTTGCATCCATCCTACCTGAGTTGTTAGATCCTTGGTGTCCCATATGGTCCCCTGAGCATTGCCAAGAGTGATTCCTGAGTGCAGAGTTAGGAGTAACCTTTGAGCACCTCCGAATGTGACCCAAAAACCAAAACCAAAAATAAACTTCAATAAAATTTAAAAAAAAATTAAACTTACAGAGTACTTATAAGAATAGGGTTTTCCTCTAAAAACATCAATGGGAAGTATAGTCACTTATACATTAACTCTGTGACTTAATATTTTCTGTTTGAAGTGTGAGCAGTTTTAATTTTTTTATTGTGTACAGATCTAGCATAAAACCCTCCTGGGTTCTGGCACAGTTACAAATGTTACTGAGATAGATTTAGATCATTATTTCCCAAAGTGAGTGTTACCATTATTCTTCCCTCAGTTCTGGTGAAGGGTGTGTGTGTATGTGTGTGTGTGGTGGTGGTAGTAGTATCAGATGCAATTAATGAGGGGGCGCTTTGTGTTTATGTGCTTAAAGAAGGTAGATTTTCAGTGATTATGTTTTTTCTGTAAAGGGAGGTGGTAAACCAAATAAGTATAGGAAATGATATGAATGATGATAAAACTGTACCAAAAGCTCATGCTTTTTATTTATTTATTTATTTATTTATTTTTGGTTTTCTTTTTTTGGGGGGGGGTCACACCTGGCGATGCACAGGGGTTACTCCTGGCTCTTCACTCAGGAATTACCTCTGGCGGTGCTCAGGGGACCATATGGGATGCTGGGATTAGAACTCGGGTCGGCCGCGTGCAAGGCAAATGCCCTACCCGCTGTGCTATCGCTCCAATCCAAGCTCATACTTTTTAATTGACTCAAGTCAGTGTTAATTTTTCAGTTCTGTGTTTAGTTTTGAAATTTTTTTTTTTTCTTCTTGAGTCACACTCGGCGATGCACAGGGGTTACTCCTGGCTCTGCACTCAGAAATTATCCCTGGCGGTGCTCATGGGACCACATGGGATGCTGGGAATCGACCCTGGGTTGGCTGTGTGCAAGGCAAACACACCTACCTGCTGTACTATTGCTCCAGCCCCCTTAGTTTTGAAATTTAAGATGAAAATCAGCATTGACAGAATCTTTTTTTTTTTAATTTTTATTAGTGAATCACTGTGAGATACAGTTGCAAACTTATGAACTTTCATGTTTGCATTTCGTTTACATCCCTCTACCAGTGCCCATTCTCCTCCACCAATGTTCCCAGTATCCCTCCCACCACCCCCACCCAACCCCCACAACCTCACCCTGCCTCTGCGGCAGGGCATTCCCTTTTGTTCTCTCTCCTGTTGGATGTTGTAGTTTGCAATAGAGGCATTGAGTGGTCATCATGTTCAGTCTGTAGTCTACTTTCGGCATGCAGCTTTCAACCTGAGTGGGTCCTCCCAACATCCTCTACTAAGTGTTCCCTTCTCTATCTCAGCTGCCTTTTCCCACAGCATGTGAGGCCAGTTTCCAAGTTGTGGGGCAGTCCTCCTGGTTCTTATCTCTGCTACTCTTGGGTGTTAGTCTCCCATTCTGCTACTTTATATTCCACAAATGAGTGTGATCTTTCTATGTCTGTCTCCTTTTTTCTGACTCATTTCACTCAATATGATACTTTCCATGTTGATCCACTTATATACAAATGTCATGACTTTATCTTTTTCTAATAGTTGCATAGTATTCCATTGTGTAGATGTACCAAAGTTTCTTTAACCAATCATCTGTTTTTGGGCACTCTGTTTTTTTCCAGATTTTGGCTATTGTAAACAGTGCTTCAATGAACATACAAATGCAGATGTCATTTCTACTATACCTTTTTGCCTCTCCGGGATATATTCCCAGGAGTGGTATTACTGGGTCAAATGGGAGCTCGGTTTCTAATTTTTGCGAATCGTCCACATTGTTTTCTGAAAGGAATGAACCAGTCGGCATTCCCACCAGCAGTGAAGGAGAGTCTCTTTTCCCCATATCTGAGCCAACACCGGTTGCTTTTTTTTTTTTTCTCGGATGTGGGCCAGTCTCTGTGGTGTGAGGTGATATCTCATTGTTGTTTTTATCTGCATCTTCCTGATGATTAGTGATGGAGAGCATTTTCTCATGTGCCTCTGAGCCATTCAGATTCCTTTGAGAAAGTTTCTGTTCATTTTATCACCCCATTTTTTGATCGGGTTGGCAGTTTTATTCTTGTGGCATTCAACCAGTGCCTTGTATATCCTTGATATCAACCCCTTATCGGATGGGTATTGGGTGAATAGCCTTTCCCATTTTGTAGACTGTCTTTGTACTTGGTCACTGTTTCTTTTGAGGTGCAGAAGCTTCTTAGTTTAAGATAGTTCGATTTATTTATCTCTGTTTAGCATTGAGAGAATCTATTAAGAATTTTTTGTGGTTTTTAAATCTCGAATTTTCACAAGACCATTTGAAAATGATTGTGTGCAGGATTCCCTGAAGATACCATCTTAGGTCAAAGATTTTTTTTAGTAATACTTAGATATCATTTAATTTTTTTGTGTCCATTTGTGGTACTGGTGCCTTAGTGTGAATTAAGGCTGTATCCTCATACTCTTTATCACCAGGGAAACTTGTACTTGTAGGAGAAAAGGACAGTTTCACTGCCCTTATGAAGCATTAAATTTATTTTATTGAACCGTGGCTCTTAAGTACAGATATTTTTAATACCCCATACAATTTCACATAAAGCACTTATGCTGCATAGCAAAGAGAGATGATTCACTTGAGAAAAAGCCCTTCGTGGTTTTTTAAATTGGTAACACCAATTTTAACAATCATTTTATGTGAGTGATTGATAGACAAATTATAGTTAATCAGACTTCAGTATTTGGGAGGCACTTTTTCAAAAGTGAACAAAATGAACCTGTCACTTCCTGGGAAAAAAATTTGACAGAAGATTTTGAGCTTTAAAGTAAAAATTAGGGCTAGAGCAATAGTACAGAAGGTAGGGTAATTGCGTTACATGTGGCTGATCCAGATTCGATCTCGTGGACCCCTTAAACCCCCTATGCACTGCCAGAAATGGCCCTGAAACAAAACGGAACAAAAGAAGGTGTGTGTGTGTGTGTGTGTGTGTGTGTGTGTGTGTGTGTACGTGTTGGGGGGAATTGTAGTACTGGAAATTTGTTTTTTTTTGTTCTGAGCTGACACCTTCCCAGTATTTTTCTGACAAAATTGGCAATGAGATTAATTAATATGATGGTTTTAAATAATGAAACGTGTTATCAGAAAGATATTTATAATTCATGAACCATTATTTTCAAATGACTAATCAATATAGCACAAAATTATGTATAGGTAGATCTTTCAAGATAAATGATAAATGAATAAATCTTAATGCAACAAAGTACAAAAGATATATTGAGGCCAGGGATGCCATTCATTGGTAGAATGTATACATTGCATGTGTGAGGCTCTGGATTTGATCTTTGGCACCATTATCTCTAGCCTCTATCTCCTATCCTGCGAAAGAAATGTATTTAACATAATTTCAGTTCCTGCATTATAGCTAACTTAAACTATACAATTTGTGGACTTAGAATAGAAAAAGAAATTTTGACTTTTTGTCTAGCTTTATCATTAAAGAAGACTACCTAGCTATGTGTAAAAATCAGTTAAAATACTCCTATGGAGTGCAGAGAGATAGTAAAGTGGGTAAGGTGCTTTCCTTGCACACAACTGACCCAGGGCCTATCCTGGCACCCTGTGTGGTTTCCCAAGCCCTGCTAGGCCTGATCTCTGAGTGCAGAATCAGGAGTAAACTCTGAACACTGTTGGATCTGACCCCCCACATCAAAATAAATTTTGGTTGTTTTTTTTTGTTTGTTTTGTTTTGATTTTTTTTGCTTTTTTGGGTCACACCCGGTGATGCACAGGGGTTACTCCTGGCTCTTCACTCAGGAATTACCCCTGGTGGTGCTCAGGGGACCATATGGGATGCTGGGAGTCGAACCTGGGTTGGCCACGTGCAAGGCAAACACCCTACCCGCTGTGCTATTGCTCCAGCCCCATGAGCTGACTATTTTTGCTAAGGATAACATTAGAATTTGAGAGTGTCAATACAAGGGAACTGATAGAAGCAGACTTTGTTGGTAAAGGTTTTATATTCTTGCCAGACTTATTTTTATATCCTACAGTAAAGTTGAAATTATTTAATATGTCTCGCACTACACCATATCATAACCAAACAAAAGAATTTGGTTTTTAGCCTTCATTGCATTTGTTCTCCAGTTAAAGAAATCCCAAATTGGGATAATTCAGGAATAATAAAATACAGTTGTGTAACTCAGTACTAAAATGGTATGTATTAAATGCAATAAGAATTCTGCAAAAAGAGCTATTCCTGTACGTAAGAATGATTGAAGATCTGTTCCTTGAGGAGATGGAATTTGAACCACACCTAGAATGATGCACACAAAAAAGAATAGAGTGGAGTTCATGCCCACTTCAATCAATAGATGGATAAATAGCAGTACTCCTACATTAAAAAAAAAAAGAATAGAGGCCGGAGCGATAGCACAGCAGGTAGGGCGTTTGCCTTGCACGAGGCCGACCTGGGTTCGATCCCCGGCATCCCATATGGTCCCCCAAGCACCGCCAGGAGTAGTGCCTGAGTGCAAAGCCAGGAGTAACCCCTGAGCATCGCTGGGTGTGACCCAAAAAGCAAAAAAAAAAAAAAAAAAAAAGAATAGAGATCAATTATATTATGTTAGATTGCTGTTATATTTTGTTTCCTTTTCAAACAGTGTCACTTTGTTACTATACTATAGCAATAAAATGCAAAGTACAAAATGTGGTAACCACATTAAAAAACACCAATAGCCTGATGATAACTATTAATACTGTTTTATTTTCTATTTCATGAGGTACTCATCCCCATAAAAAAGCAAGACAGATGAAGTTATTAATGATGTTTTAATCTAGTATATCCAAGGTTATATAATTTCTGCATAAGATCCATTACCAGAAATTTTAGAGATATCTTACATTGTATTTTTTGCACTGAGTCTTTAAAATCCGGTGTGTGTTTTACATTCATATCGAATCTCCGTTGGACTAGGAATATTGCTGATATTTTATAACCTGGCCACTATACTGAGAAGTTTAGATTTCTAGCTTTATTAACTGATACTTACCAGGTTTGTTTTGTTTTAATTATTGTAGTTTAAGTGACACGTTTACAACAGTATTAACTTTTTTATGTACTCAGTTCCACACCTTACCACCACAAGAGTGCCCACCATGGTCCACTCACGTCCTTATGTTATATCCAGTCTACCTATTTCTAGCCCTTCTGCCCGCCCTCTCCCCCCCACCCATATTAATTGGCAGTTTCACTTGTATTTACTAGTATAGCTTTGACTCTTCTTAATTTAGACTTATTTTTAAACTTTCGCCTTTTTTTTTTTTCTGCAGTGCTCTGGGTTGAATCCAGAGCCTCATGACTTGTGAGGCATGTACTTACAACTGTGTCAATTTCTAGCCTTGATCTTCTTGATCTTGGCTATTGTAATTCAGTTATTTAACATTTACTATTGACTTAATGTTTTGCCTTTTTTTTTTTTTTGCTTTTTTTAGGTTCACACCCGGTGTTGCTTAGGGGTTACTCTTGGCTCTGCATCTCAGGAATTACTCCTGGTGGTGCTCGGGGGACCATATGGGATGCTGGGAATTGAACCCGGGTCGCCTGCTTGCAGGGCAAATGCCGTACCTGCTGTGCTGTTGCTCCAGCCCCCTGTTTTGCCTTTTATTTACTGGTTTTATAGTTGTTTTGTACGTGCATTCTTTTCCTAGGAAATGGAAAAAGAACACAGTTTTAGATAATGTTTATTAAATTTATATAGTGTGTCTAAGCATATAATAGTACATACATAATATGTTACATGCAAGTTATAGAAGCTAGACCATGTAAAGAGTTATTTCAGTCATTTTCAATAAAAATATATTGACATTTGCTTTTCCTTGTACTTATAATAAGATACTTTGAGGTATGTATGATACCTCAAATGTGAAAGCATACGGGGAATAATAATTGTGAGCCTCCCATAAAATTATAGGTAATCTGCATTTAAAAAATACAGCTTATATTTTAAAATATCTTAAAATAAACTATCATATTTAAAAGCTCAACCCTTCTAAGTTAAGTACCCATGGTACTTAGGCCTTACTCCTATCTCAGAGCTCAGGGATCAGTCCTAGCAAAGCTTGGGATGCCATATATGAGTTGCTAGGGATCAAACCCAGGTTACGATGTGCAAGGCAAGCTCCCTGCCTGCTGTCCTATCTCTCCAGTCCTCATTGTGCTTTCTTATGGCTTTACAGGAGAATGGTATATCATGAAATTACTAAAGCAAGTTTCTGCTGGTCAAGGAGGAAGACTAGGAATATTAAAAAGTATAATTGGGGACTGGAGAGTTAGTATGAGGGTAAGGTGTTTGCCTTGCACATGGTTCAATCCTGGTTCAATCCTGGCCGGTCCTGGTTCAGTCCTGGGCACTGTGTATGGTCCCTTGAACCACCTCAAGGAATGAATCCCGAACAGTCAGGAGTAAACCCTGACTATAGCAAGGTGTGCCCTCCATTCACTACCCTCCCACCAAAAAATTTATAGTAACAATGGGGCTTTGAAACTGTTGTTGCCTTGGTTGAGGAAAAGATTCCTAAGACCCTCCCATTCCTTTGTCCATCATATCTGAACACTGGTGTTGGTCATCTTCAAAGAATGAATACGTAATACTGAATCTGGTCTCACAGAGCTCATAATCTGCTGTGTAGCACATGGGCTAGTTTTTGGTTTTTAAGTTTTTTTAAGTGTTTTTTTTTTTTTTAAGATTCCTAAAGATTTGCTGAAAATGCCACAAATCAAATGATGTGATGTCTAGAAGTCGTTTAAAAGTAATCTAAGGGCCAAAGAGGAGTACAGTGGGTTGGGCGCTTACATGCTGACTCACCTTTGATCCCCAGCACCTTCTTTGGTGCCCCAAAGCCCACCAGTAATCATCCCTGGGTGCAGAGCCAGGAGTAAGTTCTGAGCACTGCCAGGTATAGTTCAAAACCCAAAAAGTTAAAAGAAAAGAAGAAAAATTACAGGGGGCTGGAGTGATAGTATAGCGGATAGGGTGTTTGCCTTGCACCAACCTGGGTTCAATTCTCAGCATCCCATATGGTCCCCTGAGCACCTCCAGGAGTAATTCCTGAGTCCAGCGCCGAGTACCCCTGTGCATCACCTGGTGTGAACCAAAAAGCCAAAAAAAAAAAAAAGAAAGAAAGAAAGAAAAATAACAGTGTGCCAGGGATCTATGAAGCCTGGGTTCAAATTTTCCAGCATTGCAAAAAAATTATTGTTGAACATAAGTCAGTATTTGTTTATAGCTAAGTGATGGCTATATTGTGTTCATCTGTTCTTTTGTTTGTTATATATTTTCATTATAAAAAACTAATTTACTTTAATTGACTTTCTTTAGACCAATGCCAGTTTTTGTTTTTTTTGTTTTTGCTTTTGGGTCACACCTGGCAATGCACAGGGGTTACTCCTGGCTCTGCACTCAGGAATTAACTCAGGCAGTGCTCAGGGGTCCATATGGGATGCTGGGAATCGAACCTGGGTCGGCCATGTGCAAGGCAAACGCCGTACCCACTGTGCTATCGCTCCAGACCCCCCAATACCAGTTTCTTTAGTTCATTTCATAATTCATTTCAATAATTATTATTGCTATGAGAATATTTACATCAGATCAAATTACTCTGTAGATTATTTCTTGTGCTTTATATAACAGCTTGATGTCAATATATGTTTGCTTTCCTTTTCTCTTTTCTCCTCTCTTCTCAGCTCTCTCTTTCCAGATGTAGTGAACTGTATGCAGACTGACAACCTGGAGTTAAAGAAGCTGGTATATCTCTACTTGATGAATTATGCCAAGAGTCAGCCAGACATGGCCATCATGGCTGTTAATAGCTTTGTGAAGGTAACACTTCCCTGACTAAAGCAGTCTCTTCTAGCTCGAAAAACCTTTTCAGGGGTCGGGTAGAGTTTATGTCTACATTGCAAATAGCAGTCTCTGTTCTAAGAGAGCTTCTTCCACAAGAAGAGCTATCAGAGACTAAAATGTTTATGCTTGAACCCTTCTTTATGCCAGCATGTGCTGTCCAATACAAACTAACGTCAAGCCTTCTAGTTGCTGCTAGGTGCTGGACTTGTGCGTCCTTGCCAAATGGGAGAAGAAAGACAGGTGAAACCTCACCTTTTTACCTTGAGATTAAAGTACACTAACCTGGGACTACCTATTTTACCTTTAGAATTGAGTGTCAGAAGTAGCAGAAATTGCATAAGCTTCTATTATCTTGTTTCATGAATGCATCTTACATATGACTTTTAAAATTATTATTATGGAATACATATCCAAGTAGAATTATATAGTAAATTTCTAAATACCCATCTTGCAGTGTCAGTAGTTATCAATTCATGACCAGTCTTAATTTGTTTAACTTATTCTCCCTTTAATTACCCCCTCACCTATTAGGTAATATTAAAGCAAATCCCTGCAGCCATATGTTAGAATAATACCTCTTAATTTTTTGGGGGGGTGGGAGGGAAGCCAGTTATGTTCTGGTCTAGTCCTCACTCTTTGCTTAAGGGTAGCTTTTAGTGGTGCTTGAAGACCATACAGTACCAGAGTTCTATCATGGGCCTCCCCTTTTAACCACATCTAGTAGGTGTTCAGGTGCTGTTCCCAACTGTGCCATGTGGTCCCAA
The DNA here is from genome assembly GCF_027595985.1 of Sorex araneus. Classification (NCBI taxonomy): domain Eukaryota; kingdom Metazoa; phylum Chordata; class Mammalia; order Eulipotyphla; family Soricidae; genus Sorex; species Sorex araneus. Next base: position 200,817,140 of record NC_073304.1, read on the forward strand.
AGTTTAAACCAGGTCCTCCTGCAAAGTATATGCTCCCACTCATCTAATCATCTTTGTATCTCTCTGGCCCCAAAGATCCCTTTTTGTTGAGTTGGGAAACACCTGGTGGTGTTCAGGGGCTATTCCTGACTCAGGAGTGACCCTTTCTGTGCTTCTTGGACTGTATTTGGTGCTGGGAATCAAATTGAGTTGATGATGTTGGCCTTATGCAAAGCAAGTGTCTTACCTCCTGTAGTATATATCTGGCCCAAGATCTCTTTTTAAAAACATAACCACAGGGGCTGGAGTGATAGCACAGCGGGTAGGGCGTTTGCCTTGCACGCGGCCGACCCGGGTTCGAATCCCAGCATCCCATATAGTCCCCTGAGCACCGCCAAGGGTAATTCCTGAGTGCATGAGCCAGGAGTGACCCCTGTGCATTGCCGGGTGTGACCCAAAAAAGAAAAAAAAAAAAAAACAAAAAAAAACATAACCACAGTACTCTTGTCACATCTTTCAAAAAAATGTATCATTAAAAATTTTCTTAATTTTGGGGCTGGAACGATAGCACAGCGGGTAGGGCATTTGCCTTGCATGCAGCTGACCCGGGTTCTAACCCCAGCACCCCATATGGTCCCCTGAGCACCACCAGGGGTAATTCTTGAGTGAAGAGCCAGGAGTAACCCCTATGCATCGCCGGGTGTGACCCAAAACCAAAAAAATATATATATATTTCTCTTAATTTTATTGGCTTTCTTGTCAACTTTTCCTGTGATTAGATTTAATAAGTAAAATGAAGTTATTTATTAGATATTGCAAATTTTCTATTTTTATATATTTAAATTTTTTCTTTGGCTTGTTCTCTGAAATTTAGTCTGTTAAAAAAAAATAGGCATCATTTTAAAATTAGCTTCTATTAAACGAGCAGTAAGGCGGCCGAGTGACTGGAGAGATAGTACAGGAGATAAAGTGCTTTTTTTTTTTAAATTTTATTGATTCACCATGAGATATAGTTATAAGCTTTCATGTCTGAGTTACAATCACACAATGATAAAACACCCATCCCTCCACCAGTGCACATTCCTCACCACCAACATCCCCAGTATAGCCCCACCTTTCCCACCTTCCCACTGCCTCCATGGCAGACAATATTCCCTCTACACTTGGGCATTATAGTTTGCAATGCAGATACTGAGAAGTTACTGTATTTGGTTCTTTGTCTACTTTTGGCACACATCTCCCATCCCGACCTGTTTCTCCAACCATCATTTTCTTAGTGATCCCTTTTCTATTCCAGCTGTCCTCTCCCTGCCCGCTTATGAGGCAGGCTTCCAACTATGGATCAGTCTTCCTAACTTTTCTATCTACTGTCCTTGGGTGTCGGTCTTTTTTTTTCTTTTTGGGTCACACCCAGTGATGCTCAGGGGTCACTCCTGGCTCTGTACTCAGGAATTACCCCTGGCCGTGCTTAGGGGACCATATGGGATGCTGGGAATCGAACCCAGGTCGGCTGCGTGCAAGGCAAATGCCCTACCCGCTGTGCTATCACTCCAGCCCCCGGGTGTCGGTCTTATGTTATGTTATTTTATACTCCACAAATTAGTGCAGTGGTAAGGTGCTTTCTTACACGTGGCTTATTCCTTCTTTTGGTCATCATTGCAAGTATATTTGTCACTGATTGCTTTTCATAGGACTGTGAAGATCCAAATCCTCTGATTCGAGCCTTGGCAGTCAGAACCATGGGTTGCATCCGGGTGGACAAGATTACAGAATATCTCTGTGAGCCCCTCCGCAAGTGCTTGAAGGATGAAGATCCCTATGTTCGGAAAACAGCAGCAGTCTGTGTGGCAAAACTCCACGACATCAATGCCCAGATGGTTGAAGATCAAGGCTTTCTGGATTCTCTTCGGGATCTCATAGCAGATTCGAATCCAATGGTAATAAGCTTTTCTAGAGAGTGTTTAAAACAGATCTTCCATTTTGGCACATTGTGCTCTAGAGTATATTTCTAGTAGGAAGCATGAGAGTCTTGAGATTTTATGTCACTCTTGGGATTTTTGAGGTGAAACTAATGATAAAAATTGAGGGTATTATTTGATTATTTGACCCATGGACCACATATGGTGATGCTCAGGCATTACTCATAGCTCTACACTTAAGGGTCGCTCCTGGTGGGGCTCAGTGCTCTGTGTATGGTGCCAGGGATTGAATCCTGGTTGGCCCCATTCGAGGCAAGTGCGCGATCTGCTAAACTATCTCTCTGGTTATACTATCTTTTCAGTGTGGGGGTTATTCCTAGTGGTGCTTGGAGACTACCAGGCCACATGTGGTGATGCTTGGGCTTAGACTTCCTTGCGGTGTAAGGGATCAAACTAAGGGTCTTACTGTCCCTTCAAGGCATATACTCTCCTGCTTGAGCCATATCCTAGAGCCCAAAATAGAAGAGCATTAAAGTTAATCCTTGTATCACACCTATTCCTATAATTGCTGCCTGGACTAATAAGTTCTTTTTAGATTTTACTTTAAATTTTTGTTTTAAAAAAATTGGGGGTGGGGGCTGGAGCGATAGCACAGCGGTTGGGCATTTGCCTTTTATGAGGCCAACCCGAGTTCGATTCCTCCGCCCCTCTCAGAGAGTCCAGCAAGCTACCGAGAGTATCGAGCCGGAGCAGCAGAGCCTGGCAAGCTACCCATGCATATTGGATATGCCAAAAGCAATAACAATAAGTCTCTCAATGAGAGACGTTACTGGTGCCCGCTCGAACAAATTGATGAGCAATAGGATGACAGTGGTGAAGGTAATGGAGGGGCTGTGATTAAGTCAATAAAAGCTCTTTTTTTAAAAAAAATGGGGATGGGTGATGGAGAAGCTTTAGGTTTGAGTCATACCCAGCAGTGTTCAGGGGCTGTTTATTCCTGGCTCAGTGCTCAGAAGTCATCCTTGTCAGTGCTTATGGGACCATATGTGGTGGTGGGCATTGAACCAGGGTTAACTGGAAGTGGATTCTTGAAGGAACCGCCTTATCTCTTGTACTATTTCTCAGGCCCCTGGATTATCTCATTTGGGGAGGAAGTTTTGGCTAATGTTTATTATTTTTTAAGTTGAGTATCAAAGTCAGAGGAGGAAGTTATCCACATTTTCTTTTTCTTTTTTTATTTTTTGCGATTTTTGTGTCACACCTGACGATGCACAGGGGTTACTCCTGGATCTGCATTCAGGAATTACCCTTGGCAGTGCTCAGGGGACCATATGGAATGCTGGGAATTGAACCCGGGTCGGCCGCGTGCAAGGCAAACACCCTACCTGCTGTGCTATTGCTCCAGCCCCCATTATCCACATTTTCTTACCCTCCCTCCTCATGGGTTTATTTTAAAATCTTGAAAACAGCTTTAAATGTTAACCTCAAAATAAACATATTTCGTATCATTGTTGATGTGTAAGAAAAGTATCAGAAACTGATCTCTTATGGAGTCAAATCCTCTCTGGGAATTCTGCTATTAAGATAGTAATTTGGGGGGCTGGAGTGCTAGCACAGCGGGTAGGGCATTTGCCGTGCATGCGGCCGACCCGGGTTCGATTCCCAGCATCCCATATGGTCTCCCAAACACTGCCTGGAATGATTCCTGAGTGCAAAGCCAGAAGTAACCCCTGAGCATCGCTGGGTGTGACCCAAATAGCAAAAAAAAAAAAAAAAAAAAAAACCAAAAACAAGCAAGATAGTAATTTTGTTTGTTTTTGTTTTCTCTACAATTTCCCCCCCACACCTGGTGATGCCCAGGAATCTAGGCTGTACTCAGGGGACCATATGGGATGCTGGGGATTAAACCTGAAACCCAGGGCCACATGCAAGGCAAATGCTGTACCTGCCATGCTATTGCTCCAGTTCTTGTTTTCTCTACAAATTGTTTTCATTTACTCAGTTTTTTGTTTGTGAGGTTTATGCAGGTTTTTGTTGTAATTTTTCTTTTATTTTGTCCACATCTGTCAGTGTCAGGGCTTACTCCTGACTCTGCTCAGGGATCACTCGTGGCAGGCTTACGGACTATATGGAATGCTGGGAATTGAATCCAGGTCAGCTGTTTGCATGGCAAGTTTCCTATCAGCTCTGCTATTGCTTTTGCCTCCACATATTTTCGTGTGTGTGTGTGTGTGAGAGAGAGAGAGAGAGAGAGAGAGAGAGAGAGAGAGAGAGAGAGAGAGAGAGAGAGAGAGAGAGAGAGAGAGAGAGAGAGAGAGAGAGAGAGAGAGAGAGAGAGAGAGAGAGAAGTTTTTTGGGTTTTTTTTGCTTGTTTTTTTGGGTTTTTTTTGGCTTTTTGGGTCACACCTGGCACTGCACAGGGGTTACTCCTGGCTCTGCACTCAGGAATTACTTCTGGCGGTTCTCAGGGGACCATATGGGATGCTGGGAATCAAACCCGGGTCGGCGGCATGCAAGGCAAATGCCCTACCTGCTGTGCTATTGCTCCAGCCCTAAGGGGTTATTAAGTTCTTCTCTGACATTTATGCTATAAGCTGTTGTTGTTAGCTGAGCTTTCTGTGTTACTGCTTTTGTTGAGTTTAGTTGGTGGCTCCTATGTTACCTCCCATCTAAGTTAGTGTGCTCCAAATGGGCTGTCAGCAGTACTGTAGAATTTGGAGGTGTCACTCTAGGAGCTCCAGGGTCTGTAGAACTGGGACAATTCTTGGCCTGCCCCCTTCTTTAGTGGGCCCTAGTTTTCAGCTCAATCACAAGTGTAACCGTGAGTTTCAGTGGCTTGTCTCGCATCTCTTCTAAGATTAGTTGTGAAGCTGGGCTGTTGTCTAGATGGTGGTGACTGTGGGTGTGGGGTGTGGCAGCTAGGGTTTCTAACAGTATTGGGGTGGAGGAGGAGGCTGTTTAAAAACTCAGGTAATTGGATGTTTTGTCTGCTTGGCATCTCTGCAGAGATTAGTCAAGAAACAGTGAGGTTAGGTCACTTGCGTGGCCACAGCTGTGTGGTATGGGTGCAGTGCTGGGGCTTAGAACTGGGACTTGGCCTGCTTTGGCCTGCCCCTCTCCCGAGTTTCCCCAGGTTTTCAGCCTGAAGAGGGGTGCACCTGTGAATTTCAGTGGCTTGACTTGCATCTCTTTCAAGATTTATCATGAAGCTGTGTTGCAAATAATTCTTAATCCATTTTTTATAACAAACCAGGAAATGATTTGGGGAAGTTTGAAAAAATAATTTTATGAACATTTTTAGAGAATCTTAGGAGTGGGTTACCTTTTGTTTTAAAGTATTCTGTTTTAATATATTTTTGATTTTACATGGAATAGGTAACACCTACATATGTAAATTTCCCCTACACGTTATATAAATACTTTGGTTTACAAAGTTGTTTGTGATGATTTGTTACAGGCATTCAATATTCCAACACCAGTCCTACCACCATTATACTTTCCCTCCACAATGTCTCCAGTTTTCCCAACCTCCTCTTAAACCTGCCCCAAAAGCAAAATAATTTATTTTAATAATTTATTTTATATTGCTTGTTATCAATAATCTTGCTAACAAAATGATCAAAAAATGTTTCCTTAAAAGAAAATTAGTCTAAGTTGTACCTTATCATGGAGACATTAAGTCCTCTTTTGAGAAATTAAGATGTTGTCACAGGTTAAGCCTTTCATGTTTATCCTTTGTAAATCGAGATTGGTTGCCTTCTACCTTACATCCCATCCAGTCTGGTATGATACTACTCATTTATTAATGTTGTAGAGATTGAGATGTCACACAGCTGCAACTCCAGGAAGTCCAGAATTTTTAAGGGGGTGGTATAACTGGAGTTAAATTTTTAACTGAGTGGTGGCTATGGGGTGTGGGTGTGACTGCCAGAACTTCTGGAAATACTGGGAAGTGAGGGGAGGTAGCCCATCTCGACTCCAAGAAAAGTTTAGAAAGTTTAGTCACAAAACCTGAATGCCTGATTTTCTCAACAGATTAATTTCTGGGTGAGGCTGGGTCCCAAGAGATCGGAGTCCAGCCGGGCGAATTTTTGGAACGTGAGAGCAATTGGCTGCCAGGGCTCTGGGCAGGCACTGGGTGACCCAACTCCTTGGAGGGTGCCCTGGACATCTCAGCCATTCACAGGAGAAATTTTTCCAGCTTGTTAATATCTTTTGAGATTTATTTATGAGTCTCTGGAGCAAGGTCCATAGATGAACTTACATGGCAGGCCACACCAGAGGTGGTTCTCACATGTGTTTTTGAACTTTTCATTTTTGTTCTAGTGTAGAACTGAAAAGTTTAGACTGAAGAGAGAGCCATGCTTTCTTTAATCTCTACTCTTCATCTTGCCTGTATTTCGTTTTACCCAAACATAACACAACTGCATTAGAACAGTCATGTTTGTTTTATCTGTTGAGTATACTGCTACTAGTGGGAAATGAATTACTGCATGGATGCATGTACATTTCCAGATCTAGTGCTAGAATATAAAGTTTAAAGCTCAGACTTGTCAGTTCCTTAAGCTTATGATGCTTCTTTATGGTAAAGAAAGAGGAACTTTAAATTTTGATTATTTTGGGGGCTGGAGAGAGTACAGTGGTGGATAGGATTTTTGTCTTGCACACAGCTGGCCCAGGTTTTATCCCTGTCCCTTAGTACAGAGCCAAGAGTACTAGAGTATCTCTGAGTGTGGCCGAAAACACAAAAATTTAAAAAAGTTCTTTATATGCCAAGCATATTGATAGCTACTTTTGCTCATAGTGTTTTACTTAATTCTCCTATCTTCCTAGTGAAGTAGAAGTTATTCATGTGAGATATTAATAAATCGACATTAGTGACCAAAGAACTTTCCAGGGTCATATTGCTAGGAAAATTGTTTACAATGTTTTAATCTGCTCTAATTAAATTAAATTTAATTAAACTTTTAATTTGAGTCTCAGAACCACTCACTATCTTCATGGAATAGAATTTAAATATGTAAATGTATACATGTTAAGATCAGTTATTTTATTAAAACGGTTAAAATATTGAACATAAACTATCATTATCTGCAAACTTCTAAAATGGAAATTCTTTCTGTCTTCCTTTGTTAATTCACATGTGTCCTTATTTCTTGCTTGCCTGCAGTTTTGTTACACTTTTCCAGAAAGTGCACCACATGGTGGCAGCACTCGACCAGCAAGTTAGACTCTTGTAGCGTTAGCCGCATTTCCAGGGTGGTCTGCATTAGTAATTTCCTTCTAGCTCACCTCTGAAGGACATTCTGCATGTGAATAAGCAAAAATAGCTTCATAAATGAGTTTGAACTCTGAGAATACATGTTGACTGTGATTTGACCGTTCTTGTTTCCAGATGCTGGGTATTTGTAAGTAGCACTTCTGAAAGTATAGCTGCACTTTAGTTTGGGATTAATGTTTGGTGTTCTTTGGTTAGACCTAGAAGAGATATTTTTGCATCATGTTGTAGTTCTGTTTTTAATTTTTAGAGAAATCTACATACTGTTTCTCACAGAGATTGAACCCACCAAAAGGGATGAAGATTCGTTTTTCTCTTCATTCCTGCCACCACTTCTTTTTTTCCTGGCCTTTTAAATATAGAACCATTTAGCGGATGTGAGGTCATAGTTTGTTATAGTTTTGACTTTTGTTTCCCTGATAACCAGCGAAGATGAGCATTTTTATTCATATACCCATGGCTGGCTGGCTGTTGTCTTATGTCTGTCCAGCTCTTTTCCCATTTTTTAAAATTTTGTGTTGAGTTTTGTGACTTAACATATGAATTAGCCCTTTGACAGAACTATGGCACGTAAATACATTTCCCATTCAGTGGGATGTCCTTTTGGTTTAGTAATAGTTCACCACTTGGAATGGTGAGTCTTTAGTTTGGTGGAACTTAAGTTTTTTAGGTCTGTATCTGGGGTGCCGAAGAGGAAGCACGCAAACTCAAGGTTTAAAATAGTGAATAGCAAAGTGGGTCTTGGGCCACATCTGGTGGTGCTCAGGGCTTACCTGGATTGACTGCATACAAGGTTGGAGTCAAACCTGGATTGACTGCAATACAAGGCAAACATTCTATCTGCCATACTATAGCTTCCACCCCATCAGACTTTTTTTTTTTTTTTTTGCTTTTTGGGTCACACCCGGCGATGTTCAGGGCTTACTCCTGGCTTTGCATTCAGGAATTACTCCTGGTGGTGCTGGGGGACCATATGGGATGCTGGGAATCAAACCCGGGTCAGCCGCATGCAAGGCAAATGCCCTACCTGCTGTACTATCGCTCCAGCCCCCCCATCAAACTATTTTTTAATTTAAAATTTTATTACAAAATCAAAATATGATTTACAGTACTGGGAATGGTTTTGTGCATGAAAAATTCCAGCACCTCATCGTCCACCAGAATATACGCTTCCCTTCACCATTGTCCCAGTTTTTCCCCAACCCCCATCCTAGAAATAGTAAAAGTTTAACAGAGGTAAGGAACAGCTTGTAAGCAGGAGAGTCTATAGGGAACGCTAAACTGTTGTGTATTTACGTCTGGGGAATTTTATTCAGTTCCCCCCCGCCCCCCCCCCACATACACAGTTAAGCTTAATAGGGCTGTCAGTTTCACTGTGACAAATGTTTCCCAATTATCTGTCACAGGTGTTGTGCATATTTTAGGGCTTTCTGTATTGGTAAGATAAGAGCTAGGCATGGGACATATTGCATCTTCACCAGGCATCCTATTATATCACAATCCAGCCCAGGGTATAATTCACCCATTTGAGAGTAGATCTGGAGACATTGTTACTGCCTTGGTCTCAGAAGGATACCTTGGGTAAACTGCATAGTGAACTATAATTTTAGGTGGTAAAAGCTAAGATAGACTCTGTTCTGGTAACTGGCGAGAGGCAGCCAGCAAAGAGGAGGCTGAGAGTCTCCCTTTGTTTCTTTCACGGTGCAGGAGGCCTTTAATTTGATGTAGTCTTGTGTAGTATATTTTATTGGTTTGGGGGTCATATCACCCAGCTGTGTTCTGGGCTTACCCCTGGTAGGGCTTGGGGAACCATGTGCAGTGCCAGGGATCAAGCCTGGGTTGACAGCATGCAAGGCAAACGCCCTTCCCACTTCACTGTCTCTCTGGCCCCACTCATTTTTATTAGTTTTTCTTGCCACTGGAGTGGAATCACTTAAGACATCTCTGAAACTAAATATGGAATGTTTTGCCTGTGTTTTCTTCAGTGTATTTTATGAATTTGGCTCTTGACATCTAAACCTTTAATCCATTTTGAATTTTGTGCATGGTGTGAGATAGTGGTCCAATTTGATTCTTTTGCTTGTGGGTATCCAGTTTTCCCAGCACCAATTGTTGAAGAGATTTTTTTTTCTTTCTCTTGAATCCTTTCTTCTAAATTAACTATCCATATATAGCAGTGTAGTACTGTTGCACTGTAGTCCCGTTGTTCATCAGTTTGCTTGAGTGGGCACCAGTAATGTCTCCATTGTGAGACTTGTTACTGTTTTTGGCATATTGAATATGCCACAGGTAGCTTGCCAGGCAGGCTCTACTGTGCAGCGAGATACTCTTGGTAGCTTGCCGGGCTCTCCAAGAGGGACGGAGAAACCGAACGTGGGTTGACCGCGTGCAAATCCATACATATGAAGGTTTATTTCTTGACTCAGTTCTATTGCATTGGTCTGTGGGTCTGCCTTTATTCTAGCTCTGCTCTGTTTCGGTTACTATAGGTTTGTTGTACAAAATGGGAGAATATGATATTTCTCATGCTGTTTTCACTGATTGCTTTTGCCATTTGGGGGTTGAGGGTAATTGTTCCATGTAGTTTTACTGAGTTTCATTTTATGTCCTTGAAAAATACTGTGCTACATTCTTAATTTAAAAGGTTTGGACCAGAGAAATAGTATAGGGGTTAAGGTGCTTATCTTGCATGTTGGTCAAACCCTAGTTTGATCCCCAGTACCACATATGGTGCCCCAAGCAGTGCAAGGTGTGATTCTTAAGCACGAGCTAGAAGGAAGCACAGCAGAGTGTGGTTTAAATCCACCCCACCCACCCCAACCCGTAACATTAAAGACTTAAATTTTGTTGATGTGATATAGTGAAATTTTTGAACCATACCCGGCAATGCTCAGAGCTTACTCCTAATTTTGTACTCAGGAATTTCTGCTGGTGGTGCTCTAGGGAGCATATGGAATGCCAGGGATTGAACCTGGGTCAGCCATCTGTAAGACAAGTGGCCCTATCAACCATAACTGTCACTGCAGCAGTGTATTGTATTCCATATAGAATATTTTTTGAGCAAAGTAAAACTAAACTTGTATTTTCAGATACAGATCTTACTAGTTTGCTGTTTTGGAAGTAAACTTGTGTTCACAATGTGGAAACTTTGGAGCTGTAGAAAAATATCGCCTCTGATTTCACAAATGTCAGAATTATAGAAATACTATCTGTTATCTGCCAGGAAAATGCTCTTTTGAGTGATAATGAATATTATACTCTAGCTTTTAGCAAATGTTAGGAATCTCCCTCTGTGTTATAATTTTTCCTTTTCATCTCAGGCGTTTTGATGTATTCCAACTTGAGTTAACATTTACACTAGGAATCTATTATTCCAGGGTCTCTTGACAGTCCTGCCACATGTGCTTGACTTTTTGTTTTTGAACTCAGATCTCCTAAACTGTGTTTGTGTTGACCTAAAACTTAGCTTCCCTGATCTGTTATTCTAGGCCTTGTTGGCGCAGCTTCCATCACTCTGTGAGCTGCCCACAGGAATGCCTCTCTCCACCATTGCTCTGTTCTCTCTGTTAAGACAACGGCCGCATTGTTAAAATACTTAATCTTCAGTTGAGAGTTCTGCTCAAGAGTATGTTCTAAGGATAACTTTAACTATGTCCAATACAGTCTCTAGCAAAAGTTTTGAGTTTTGCTGCCAGCATCTTTTAATTTGAACTTAGAAAATCTGTTTGAAGAAAAAATAATAAATTTCATCTTAGAATTTTTGTACTAGCTAGATGTAGAAATAGTTTGGGATCATTTTATTGGTTCTCAGCTGAGGGCGATACTCTTTCCACATGCCCAGTCTGGGAGACTTTTGGCAGTGTCTGGAAATGTTTTGGTTGTTATAGCTGATGTGAAGGATGCTTTTGGCATCTACTAGACAGAGTTCATTGATACTTTAAACACATTGCAGTATAAAAGACAGCCTCTGCTTCCTTCCCAACCAAGAGTCATCCATCTTAAGGCATCAGTAGTGTTAAAGTTACAAAAATGTAGATTATGGAAATAGCCTTTAGCACCAGAGTGCCTACTTGAAATTCTGGCTTGGCTACTTCCACTAGAAGTGTAACTTGAGTAAGTTGTTTAAAATAAGTTCTCATTGACTGGAGAGAGGACTGAAATTGCCTGAACACGTGCTTTGTAGCAGGAGATGTGGATTTGATCCTTGGCTGTCGTATTTCCTGTGCCCCATTCCCAGCACAGTCAGGAGAATCACACATCCCACCCACTCTGCCCTCAAGCACCATTGGTTATGGCAAAATGAAACAAACTAAAACAATCCAAACCAAATAACCAAGTTTTGTGGGATTGGAGCTAGAGCTCGTTGATCAGAGGTACATGCCTTGCTTGCACAGGGACATGGATTTGAGTACCAGCACTGCATACTCCCCTTAACTATGGTTGGGCATAGCCTTGGAGGCCCCCCAGAGCACCATCCTGTGGCCCTGGTGGCACTTGAGCACTGTTGGGTTGTGCCCCTTTTGAAAACTAATTGTTCAGGGCTAGCAAGATTTCTCAGTAAACTGAATGTGTCCTTGGCATGCATGAGGTCTGGGTTTGATCCCATCATTGCGTGGTCCTGTGAACACCCACTACCAGGAGTGTCCCCTGAGTACAGAGTTGGCAAAAGTAGCCACTGAGCACCACCAGGTGTTACACCCTCCCCAAAACAAACCCAAACAAAACAAAACTGAATTCTTTCAAGGATAAGCCTTTAATTCAGCTTCCTGCATAATGGATGTGTTGCACGTAGTAATTTAGTAGTGTACTAAAAGGTCACAGCTCATTCATTCATTTCTTGGTGTCCCGTTTAAGATCATGTGTAGGCTCTAATTTATCAGAGGTTTACTTTACTCTCAAAGGGGAGTTAATAAATGGTGTGATAAGAACTGTTTGTTCATGTTGCAGCATGCTTAAATGCAAATTTTAGGGTCTGTGGGCCAAGTAATTATTTGATTTTTTTGGAGGGAGTGCCTTTTGCCTATTTGTCAGTACTTGTTTGTGGTGTTTCTACTTAGGAGGATATTTGCATTTCATTAGATCACATCTTAAGCCACTTAAGTATGGATTTTATTGTCTTATTTATAAATCCTACCTGTTACTATATATTTCAACTTCCTCACCATATGCAAATATATTGGCTACTACTAAGAAGTTTTATTGCATGATTGAGGGTAAAAGTGCTTGGGAGTGGGGCAGAGATGGAAATTGGAAAAGTAATATGATGTATTAATTAGTAGCATTCTGAATAGTCTTGGGTTAAAGAAAGCATGAGCTCTTTAAGTTTTGCTTGTTGACGAGGAAAGAAAATTAACTCTATGGTCTTTAAGTCCTCAGGAAATGACAATGACTGAAGTATACTTTGAACAAATAGGTTTCTCTGTGCTGCTTTAGCATGTCACTGTCACTTGTCATCCCGTTGCTCATCAATTTGCTCGAGCGGGCACCAGTAATATCTCCATTGTGAGACTTGTTACTGTTTTTGGCATATCGAATATGCCACGGGTAGCTTGCCAGGCTCTGCCGTGCGGGTGAGATACTCTCTGTAGCTTGCTGGGCTCTCCAAGAGGGGCGGAGGAATTCAACCCAGGTTGGCTGCGTGCAAGGCAAATGCCCTACCTGCTGTGCTATTGCCTCAGAAGTAACTCTGTAAAGAAGAAATGAGCATTCTAAATTGGTATTGATTTTTAGGATGAAATTATATAGCCTACCTGTATATTTTATCATTGTTTTGGTTAATTATTTGACTGTTTTCACTTTTTTTAGGGGGCACTAGCCAAAAGAATTTGTAGTTGAGTAGAAATGCAAGAGGCATGAATCTTTTCAGAATGTTCATTCCTGGAAATGAAAGTCGTCTAGGTAATAATTGAATTGGTAGGAGGAAGTCACTGTACTGGAAACTAATGTCTTTCTTGGCTGTGAACATGTGTGAAATTGAGTTCAGGATAAAAAAAAATAAAAAAAAACATTCAAAGGGACAAGGAAAGTATGAAAGATTTCTTATAAAGTAGCTTTTCCCCGTGACTCTTCATTCTCATATATATCTAGTTAAATAGGTTTCTTTTTTACAGAAACGTGTGTGTGTGCGCGCGCGCGCATGCATGCATGCATGCATGCATGCACGCATACCATAGCCATTAGTGCTCAAGACTTCTGGCTCTACTTCAGTTGGTGCTCAGGGGACCATATGTGGTGCTGAGGATTTACCCTGGGTCAGCTATGTGCAAGGCAAGTGCCCGAAACTGTACTATTTCTCCGACCTAACAGTAACATTTGTTATGGATGGGGGTGGCACACCTGGTACTTAGGGCTTACTCCTGGTGCTGTGTTCAGGGATTACTTCTGACTTGACTCAGGGGACCATATGGGGTGCCGGGGATCTAACCTGAGTTGGCTTCATACAAGTCAAGTACCCTGCTTCTGTACTATCTCTCTCGCCCTACAGAAATATTTTTATTCTAACCATATCCTCCTCTCCAGCTTTGCCTCCTTTTAAAAAATTAGGTCAAATTTATTTATTTATTTATTATTTTGCTTTTTGGGTCACACCCAATAGTACACAGGGGTTACTCCTGGTTCTGCACTCAGGAATTATTCCTGGCGGTGCTGGGGGACCATATGGGATGCTGGGAATTGAACCCGGGTCAGTCGCATGCAAGGCAAATGCCCTACCCGCTGTGCTATCGCTCCAGCCCCTGAGGTCAAATTAAAATCCTCAGATGAGTTGAATGTAAGTAGGAGTATCTTATAAATCAGATTTTATTGCTAAAACATAAATCTTGCTTTTTACAGTGCTGCCAGAATATATCTGAAATATATGAGGTAATCATTTTTTTCCTTATGTATGCCTGTCACCATTGCCTGAAGGAAAAGTGGAAGTAACGATCTTTTTCTTTTTGGAGAGAGGGGGTTCCCAAGCAGCGTTTTCGGGACCAGTCCCCAAAATATTTGGTCAGCGAGACTGGAGAGTTTATTGCTGGGGTTTGGTGGGTGGTGCTTCTTGGGCTCAGTGGTGTAGGGGACTCCAGTCTCCATCCAGCAGTGTCCTGGGAGCCAGGTCCTAGAGATCTAACTCAGGTTCTCCCCACAGGTGCGGCATGCACTCTGCCTCCGGAGCTATCTCCCCAGCCTTAGGAATGTTTTGATTGTGTATTATCTTCCGTTAACTCTGATCAGTCTTTCCCTTTTTACCACTGAAGTCCTTAGTTCATAGCTCTTGGAATATTTGAATGCTGAAGAGAATGTGATTATCACTCAAACGCTGAAATCAGACACACACCTTTCTTTCGGGTGCTGTTCCTTTGTAGTTCTGTAAACTTTTAGTAATTGGGGCCAAACAGATAATGTAGTGAGTTAATTCCTTGCCTTGTATGTGGTTAACGGATACACACACACACACACACACACACACACACACATAATGCAATTTTTCTATCCCTATTTATGAATTTCTTTTTCAAATTCCCTCTTCCCCACCTTTCCCTTTGTTACTATGGTATTTGGATGAGCAGGGGTCACACTTACACATGACTCTGGTGCTTACACATTTAACTGTGGTATTCACAGGGAGTTGGGTGCACATCAGGTTTTGGTGCTGACACTCAGACATGGTGCTCACTCCTTTAGTGAGGTTTGCACTCTTTCAGTGAGGTTTGCACTCCTTCATTTTGCTTTAAAGACTGCAGAATCCTGCACTTCTTTTGTTTCAGTGCTCACGCATCCTCACCAGCGGTTCTACTTCCTTGAACATCTCTTTTAGCTGCAGTGCTCATTGGAGCTTGCTTGTACCCCTCTGTTGTGGTGCTTTTTGTGCACCTGGCTATAATGGGTCCAGAAATATGGCACACAGGATCATATTCAGTGCATGTGGCAGTACCATGGATTTTAGCTTTGACCGTACACCTGTAAACCAGGTGTTGTGAGCCACTGATTAATTCTCTGGGTTCTTGTAAATTCATTTTTATCTGGTTTGTTTTTTTGGTTTGTTTTTGGGTCACTCAGGGCTTACTCCTGGCTCTGCTTAGGGGATCATATTGTGGTGCTGGAAGTTAAACCTGGGTCAGCCACATGTGAGGCAAGTGCCTAATTCTCTGTGCTCTCTGTCTCCAAATTTGTTTTTAAGTCCTACTTCCATATCTCATGTAGGTGAACTGGAAGGGGTTGCTATCTTTGGCCATACCCACCCAGTTTTTGGGATTACTCCCTGCTTTGTGTTCTGGGGGGACATGTGGTACTGGGAATGAACTCCAGCACTCTAATATGCAAAGCATGCTCTGAACCTTTTAAGCTACCCGTCTCACCCCAAATAAGTGAAATTAATAACAATTATCTTAAAGTTTGAGGGTTAGTTCTCTGAGGATTAATGATACAAAGTAAATATTGAATACATTTTGGCTATTTATCTCTTTGTACAACTCACTGTGTTTGGTATATTAAAACGTAAGTCAACAAATTGCTTACCTTTAAAAATTGAGGGGCCGGACAACTACTTACAGGGGTGAGTGCCTTTACATGCAGCAACCCAGGTTTGTTCCCCAGCATTCCATGATCTCCTACCCCCACCAAATGTTTCTTATTTTCCTTAGACTTCTAGAGTCCTTAAGAAATGATCAGATTGAAGGCAGGCCTGCAGTTAAGGCAGAGAAAGATTTGCTAGTGGTGTGATTTTATCTGTATCTACATAAGTTTTTTTTTTTTTTTGCTTTTGCTTTTTTTCCAGGTCACACCCAGCAATGCACAGGGGTTACTCGAACCCGGGTCGGCCGAGTTCAAGGCAAACGCCCTGCCCACTGTGCTATCACTCCAGCCCCTATCTACATAAGTTTTTATATGATGTATGGTGCATGAGGTCCGGGGGGCTGTTTAATTAGTCTTCTAAGGAATAGAACAAGGGGCCTTCTAGAGGTCTTGGTTAAAGCTGCATCCTCAGCGTATAAATTACTTGGAGCGCTAGTACAGCAGGAAGGGTGTTTGCCTTGCACTCTGCCAACCCGGGTTTAATCCCCGGCATCCCATGTGGTCCCCAAGCACTGCGAGGAGTAATTCCTGAGTGCAGAGCCAGGAGTAACCCCTGAGCATTGCTGGGTCTGGGTGTGAGCCAAAAAGACAAACCAAACTGTGCCTGGTAAATAATGAGCGCTAAATGAATCGTTGTGGAATGTATTAATAACAGTTTGATGTTTAGCTTTATTGTATAAGTGACGTTATGAGAAATATTTAAATAAGTTAAAAATCTTGTCTCAGGATGGAAAAAAATAGAATTAGAGGCCGGAGTAGTACCGTGGAGGGTCCAGAGTGATAGTACAGTGGGTAGGGCATTTCCCTTACACATGGCCGACCTGGTCTGGTTTCTGGCACCCCATATGGTTCTCTGAACACTGCCAGGAGTGATCACTGAATGCTGAGCAGAAGTAAGCCCTGAGCATTCCCATATGTAGCCCCAAAATCAAATAAAAAAATAAAAGGAAAAAAAGTAGTACAGTGGATATGGCAGACTGGAGTTCTATCCCCAGCACCCCATATTGTCCTCCAAGCACTGGCAAGAGTGTACCCTGAGTACAGAGCCAGGAATAAGCTAGGAAAAAATAAAATAAACATAAAGACAAAGATGAATTAAAAAAATAATCCTGATGTGTTCCTTTATAGCTAACATGCCATATTTTTGTTTTGTTTTTTGCTTTTGGGCCACACCCAGCAATGCTCAGGGCTTACTCCTGGCTCAGCATTCAGGAATTATTCCTGGCGCTGTGGGACTCTGGGGACCATATGGGGTGTCAGGGATTGAACCTTGGTTTGTGGTGTGCAAGGCAAACGTCCTACCCGCTGTCCTATCACTCCAGCTTGTAACATGTTAGCTTTCTACAAATCAACTTAATGCTAAGATTCACTTAGGAAACCTTATTTATAAATTCATTTTTATTCATTTTCTATTTTGGATGGGGTGTTTTGGCCACATTCCACCTGAATGATGCTCAGGGTTTACTCCTCACTCCGGGATCACTTTGGTGGGGCTCAGGAGAACTTACAGGTGCCTGGGATCAAACTAGAGTCGACTGTGTGCCAGGCCAGGGCCTTTCCTGCCGTATTGTCTCTCCAGCCTATAAATCCATTTTAAAGTAAAAACTTCATGAGAAACCCCTTTCCTTCTTGGGAATTTTAATTTTCCTGAGATTATGGCTCAGAAAAACAAAGGTCATTGTTTTTTTTGTGGCAGTGTTTCCCAAGAGAAATTAAGTTTTCTTTGAGGAATGTTGCTTGTATTTTCCTAGTTCAAATCAGAGTAGTGGTTCAAACAGCGGAGACGTACCTTTGTTTTAATACATAGGTAAAAGAAGCACTTAACCCATTATAAAGATTTCTTTTTATAATATTCTTGTTTTAAAAAGGCTCTTTGGAAAAGGAGGTGAATCTTAAATTTCAGTCTATTGTTTTTTTTTTTTAAAAGAAGGCTGTAGATCTGCTATGTATATAACACAAAATTCCAATGAAACATTGACAAGTAAGTATTTATTTTAGATCACCAAGTTTCTGTCTTGAAGTCAGTCTTTACCTTTGTCCTCTTTAGATTTAATTTGGCTCCCTTACTTTAGATTTTTATTAAAGGGACTTCCTGGCCAAGCTCCAGTGACCTCCAGTCACTGTAAGGGAGCCTTACTATATTACTGTAGCACTGTCCTGTTGTTTACGATTTGCTCGAGCAGACACCAGTAACGTCCATTGAGACGTCTTGTTAATGTTTCTGGTATATCGAATATGCCACGGGTAGCTTGCCAGGCTTTGCTGTGCAGGTGCGATACTTTTGGTAGCTTGCCGGGCTCTCTGAGAGGGACAGAGGAATCGAACCTGGGTCGGCCGCGTGCAAGGCAAACGCCCTAGCCGCTATGCGTCGCTCCAGTCCACTATATTACTAAAAGTTAAAATATATTTGAAATATATTTGGAACATAAAATTAGAAGATAAATGAAAAAAATTGGAAAAAATTTTAGATAAATTTAAAGGATTAGTAGAGTTGTGTGTGTGGTGTGTGATTTGTGGAGGGGGTAGAAATGACACCTCTGGTTATCTGTTGAGTCAGGGACCTTTTGACAATGATCTTTACTCTGTGAAATTTTTCTGAACAGTTCTCTAATCTGATTTCTTAAGATCTAAATGTAAAGTGTGTATTTTAGCATATTCATCATTAGCTGCATTATATTAGCTGGGTTTAGCACCACTTGTCTATATTAATGGAAAATTCTAAGTATCCATTCTTTTCACTGTCGTTCTGGTCTTCTCTCATTGATTCTTAAAAATGCCCGAAATTATTTTCTTTTTCTACATTTCCTACTGATAAACCTTTCATTTAACTCTTTTTTCAAACATTACAAGCATTTGATTGGCAGAAATGGGAAGTTGTAGTAGGATGTTTATTTTGTACAGTCACTGTACCAATACTGTGCATGTGTTGGCAGCAGTAGAGAATATGATCTTTTAGTTCAGGCTTTTAATACTTTTTAATCTGGGGGAGGGGTTGGGCCACACCAACCAGTGTACAGGACTTTCTCTTGGCTCTGTGCTTAGGATCATTCCTGGTGGGGCTTGGGCGACCATATGGGATGCTGGTGATCTAGACCGGGTCCATCATGTGCAGACAAGCACCCTGCCCACTGTACTGTTGCTCTAGCTCTCAGATTTTATAGTTTTAGTCAAAAATATTTTCTACTCATGACCCTTTTTTGCCCTGCAAGTCTTTTACACCATCTCAGGTATATCAGTGTATAAATCAAACAGTTGTAAATAATATGGCATAAAGAGACTTATCTTAAAGCAGTTTTTTAAAATCTAGCATCATTTACAATGAGTTTCATGCATAGACTTTCTGCATACACCCTCCACCACAATGTCCCCCATCAACCAACCCTCCACAAATTATTTTTTTTTAAGTTCACAGCCCACAGTTTAACCTAGGTGTTGTATTATACTTAAGCAGGTCTTTCATGTGTTTTTTGTACGTGGGAAATAAAATGATCTCTTTGTAAAGCACCAAGATAATGTGATGGGATTTATTTTACTCCGTATACATTTTATTTCACATGATGCCTGATGATGGACTCAGCAAACAAACTAAGGCAAAAAAGAACCTCAAATGCTATTGTTTAGAAAGTGGGTACTTAATTTTTCTTGATCTGTCTTAAGAAAATATATCCATAATCATACATACAAGTAAGCTTTTGATTTTTTTATTTTTGAATTTTTGTCCTGATCACTAAATAATAACCTAAAGTAATTTCATTTGTAGTATCATTATCTATGACTTACTAATGAATTGAAAGATACATTATTTTCTGTATTACTTGAAAATAAAATTACTTATTATTAAACTGGTACACCATCTGTTATAAAATGTATCTCAGGTTTAGAGATGAAAAGCTGTACAGCTCGTTCTTGATGAATTTTGTTATTACCATATCAGATTTGTTTAAGGCTTTGGAGAAAGCACTTTCACACATATCATCTGATTTCATACTCAAGACTAAACCGATGAGGTGGGTTAAATTACTTCAGTTTTCAGATGAGGAAATTGAATTTATAGAGATGATATACTTTCCTAATATCATAGTGAACCAGAGTTTGAAACATGCATTTTCTTTATTTTTTATAGAATTTTTTTCTATTGTCTTTTGATAGAATTGAGATATACCTATACACATAAAATTACTTGACCTGGATATTCTTTGCATTGCCTGATGTACATGTTTTGTGGGGTTTTGGAGGTTGTAGGGGTTGGATCACACCCATCATTGCCCAGCGCCTACACCTGGTTCTGTGCTCAGGTGTTGCACCTGACAGTGCTTGGGGGATCAGTGTATTGGGAAAGGAACTCAGACTTACTGCATGCAAAATACACAGTTCATTGAACTTCTCTCTAGCCACCCCTATTCCCGTGATTCATATTTAAACTTCACTGCTCTAGTAGGTGCTCATAAATCTGGATTCTGTGGATAGGTATGAGTATTGTCAAAATTGATAATGTTTCAATAGAAAATCATGTATGACTCTGCTATTGTATCAATTTTTAAAATTCTGGATGACGTAACTACTAGGCAGCTATTTATCTCAGTACTGGAGGTTTTGCATATATATTTTTGGTTTGTTGTTATTTTTAAGAAATGACTTAGATTTAATAGAACAATCTGCTACGTGAAGTATGTCTTATTAAATTACAGGAAGTGGAGATGGTCATCTATTAACAGACTCTAGAGGAATGGTTTATAAATATACAGATGTATGTACTGATTTGCATGTACATGTGGGTATTAATGTGTGTGGCCTATATAGCGTGTCTATGGTTATATGTATATGTGTTTTATACATGTGTATGTATATATGTTTTTGAATGCAGTTTATTTCTGGCTGATCAGATAAAATGTTCAGCAATAATTGAGATCTTTATATAAAGTGATCCAGAGAAGACTGATTAAAGAACTTGCCTATGATATTGTTTGTATTGTTCTTGGTAAATCAAGGACATACCTGTTTTTTTTCCCAGGTGGTTGCTAATGCTGTGGCAGCATTATCTGAAATCAGTGAGTCTCATCCAAACAGCAATTTACTTGATCTGAACCCACAGAACATCAATAAACTGCTGACAGCCCTGAATGAGTGCACTGAGTGGGGTCAGATTTTCATCCTGGATTGCCTCTCTAATTACAACCCCAAAGATGACCGGGAGGCTCAGAGGTGAGTGTGTTTTCCTAGGTGTTATTTGGGAGTCTTGCCTGGTTCAAAAAAAAAAAAAAAATTCTGGTTTCTATATTAGAAAGAGGTTTTTATGTTGAGGAGGATTAGTGACTAATGGGGTAAATACTGCTATCAGCAATGTATCTTCACACTAACAAAAGAACATTTTAGGTAGTGGAATGGGCCATGCAAAGATTACTCTTCCTAAAAGCCATGTATTTTTCATTTCTTGGTAGAACAGTGCAGTTCCTGTTACCCTCTGCTGAATTGCCCTTGTTGTCAGATTCCCCGTATAGCCATTTCTGACCATTTAGCGAACAAAGATTTTTGAATGTCTTACTGCACAGACAGCATTTTCATTATATTACATATATAGCCAGTATATGTACCTAATATGTATTACGTATGCATGTATGTGTTATTATTATGTATGTATAATAATTATCATAATATTATTATTATGGCAGAGCCTGGCAAGCTCCCTGTGGTGTATCGATATGCCAGAAACAGTAACAATAACAGGTTTCATTCCCCTGACCCTGAAAGAAGCCTCCAATCATTGGGAAAGACGAGTAAGGATAGGCTGCTAAAATCTCAGGGCTGGGATGAATGAAGACCTTATTGGCACCTGCTCAAGTAAATTGATGAACAACGGGATGACAGTGATAGTGATATTATTATTATTATGTATTAATATGTATGTATCAGTGAGAGTATCCCACCTGCATGGCAGAGCCTGGCAAGCTACCCCTGGCATACTTGATATGCCAAAAACTAATAACGATCCTCATTCTCCCCTGACCCTGAAAGAACCCCCAGTATGCCATCGGGCTACACTAGCATGTGACAGGGACAAATGGAGACGTTACTGGTGCCCGCTCGAGCAAATCTATGAACAACGGGATGACAGTGATGCAATGATACATAGTGACTTGATTTTAGTCATTGAGCTGGGATTTATTTTACTTATTCAGCTCTAGAAGTAATTGTGTTAGAGCCAGCAAAATTAATGTATTTTCATTAGATACAGAAACCATGTCAGTCTGAATTTGGAGATTTTGAAAGATGTACCTGGATTGTTCTATTCAATTATTCACTGCTTTATGTTACAAATTTTCTTTTCTTTTCTTTTCTATTTTTTTTTTTTTTTGAGTCACACCCGGCGATGCACAGGGCTTACTCCTGGCTCATGCACTCAGGAATTATTCCTGGCGGTGCTCAGGGCCAGTTCGAACTGGGAATCGAACCCGGGTTGGCTGCGTGCAAGGCAAACGCCCTGCCCGCTGTGCTATTGCTCCAGCCCCTATGTTACAAATTTTCAGTACAAAAATTGACAACTAAATTTCAAATACACAGACATGCTTTAGTTATGGAATTGGAATATTACTGCTTTTTATTGAGCATTTTGTGTATATAGGCACTGTCTTATATACATGTCTTATATACACTGTCTTATGTACAGTAGGCAGAATAGTTCTGAAGAAATGTTGGCTCTTCATTAAAGTTGACATATTTTAATTATGGTAGATAAGAACCTTCCCTGCTGACTGAAGCTCACGCTCCTATAACGTAAGTGTTCCTTACTTGTCTGGAAAACTTCCCCTCTGGACTCACTTGGTATACTTAAAAAAAATTTTTTTACTTGTAATTTTATATTCTGTTGCTTATTGACATCACACACTTATTTGCCAGTAAATATTTATTGAGTTCATGCTTCATGCCAGGCACTATTCTAAACCCTGAGGACGTATCAGTGGCTTACAAAAATAGTAGTTCTTGTGAATCTCTTATTCTCAGATGGGGCAGAATGTGTTCAGTATGTATCCATGGTAACAATAAATTCTGTGTCAGATAAGTGTTAACAGGTAAGATTAAGGGAGATGATCTAAGAAATGGTGGGAATTGGAGGTGAGGATTTATACTCATTTCATTTTTTTTTTCATTTCATTTTTAATTCTCCCTCCCCCCATCTCCTCTGTTTCTAATTATTTGGTGTTTTTGGCCCTCACACTGTTTTCTGGGCCACTCCTAGCACAGTATTCAGGGGGCCTTGTGCGCTGGATCGAACCCACGGCATCTACACACAGAGCATTCAGCCACCTAGAAGACAACTTTCTTCATGCTGTGAAGACCATGTTTTGTGAAAGGCTTGTCAGTGAAATAGTAGGATGTAGCGTTTGTCTACATATATGAAGAGATCAGTGTATCGGCCAAGGAAGATACAGAGGAAGAGAAAGCAGAAGGCACTACCTATATATTCTAAATAATATAATCACCCAGCCACCATGCCCAAATGCTCTAAAAATTAGATATCTACTTAACATTTAATTATCTCTCAACAGATAATTAAATATTCAATTTAGGTAAGTGGCAGAGGCTGTGAGAAAGGAAACAAGGTTAGGATAATGTTGCAGTGGTATTTTGTTTTATTTTGTCAAACAGAAACCCCGTCAGAGATCCCCTTATTGTTTTGAAGGCAAGGGGTTTTTGGGTAGTTCTCCCTGGCAGCCTGCCTCTTCCTTCCTCTTATGGTGTTTGGTTGACACCTCATTATGAAAGAACTCTCTGAAAGCTTAATGTGTCTTCCTACTGGTTGAGAAAAGACAGGTATCAGGACCTGGATCTTGTATATTATAGGGAGAAAGAGAGGACCTGGAAGGGTAATGAGCTTTAGGTGTTACTGGGTGTCAGCTAGTATTCTTCCAGCATGAACACATTCCTTATTGCTGGTTCCCTGAAGTCTTCTGACATATCTGCTCTGACTATAATTTTCTGGGGATGAGCCTTCTACAGTGTTGGAGACCAGTTTTACCTGTGCATGGAGCTTTGACTTTTCTAATTGATTTTCTGATTTCTTGATACTTGGGCCATGGGACTGTGACAAATCAAGTCAAGAAATTTTAATTCAGCTGTTAATTTTCTTTTTCTGCCCTCAGCATCTGTGAGCGGGTAACTCCCCGGCTATCTCATGCCAACTCAGCTGTGGTGCTTTCAGCAGTAAAAGTCCTAATGAAATTTCTAGAGTTGTTGCCCAAGGACTCAGACTACTACAATATGCTGCTGAAGAAGTTGGCCCCTCCACTTGTCACTTTGCTGTCTGGGGAGCCAGAGGTGCAGTACGTCGCCCTGAGGAACATCAACCTAATTGTCCAGAAAAGGTTGGGAAAAACGAAACTGGTGATTACCCTGAAATTCTTAACAGATGTTTTTTTAAGCTCTGTTGAGTGTATGGAAATGAATATTTGGTATCCAGAGCAACTTGCACCAGATCAGGAGGCTAACAGTTGATTTTGCAGTGTTCCTAAGATAAGTGCTTGGTTTGGTCCACGATGCAGTTTGTTTTTGGAAAGTTCTCTTAATAGTATACTACCTAGTGCCTATTTCTATGGTTTAGGCTATAGTTTAGAACTAGACTGTTGTTCTTCCAGCCATTCTCAGCAGCATGTACCCTGACCCTTAAAAAGGATAAAGTATTTGCCAAAAGGAACTGATTGGAAGGGCGGAAAGGAAGTTTGTGAGTTAGGGGTTTTTTATTTTTATTTTTATTTTTTTAGTTGTTAGGGTTTTTTTTTAAATAGTGTTTTTTATTGTGTTCTTAGTGTTTCTTGAGGAGAACAGAGAAGTACAGATGACATAATAGGGGGGAGAGACTCAGAAGGACGTATCTATATGCCTGTCCTCACCTTCTGTTCTGTGTCCCACAGGCCCGAAATTCTAAAGCAGGAAATTAAAGTCTTCTTTGTGAAGTACAATGATCCCATCTATGTTAAACTGGAGAAGTTGGACATCATGATTCGTTTGGCGTCTCAGGCCAATATTGCTCAGGTCAGATTGGAAGCAGACTCAAGTTTATAATGACCTAGCACTTCGGATCTAGTCTTTAGAAAGTAGGCAGTGAAATTGATGTTTGAAAATCTTTAAAGATGATCCACTTCCTGAATTTCTAACAGGTTCTGGCAGAACTGAAGGAATATGCCACCGAGGTGGATGTTGACTTTGTCCGAAAAGCTGTGCGGGCTATTGGACGGTGTGCCATCAAAGTGGAGGCAAGTGTCTCTCGGGAGTGGGAGTCGTGCTATTGCCACTCCTTTCTTCCTTCGACATACTATTTCAGAACTTATCAAAATAATAAAACAGTAGAAAAGTTGGGTGGGGTTTTTTGGGTTGGTTTGTTTTGTGAGGGTCCACATTCTAGTGCTTGAGGGCTCTGCTTGGGGTTCACCCCTAGCAGTGCTTGGGGAACATGCAGTATTGAACTGGGCCTCCTCCACACAAAACACACACTCAGCCCATTGAGCTCTCTCTGGCCCCTAAAGTAATAGGGGATTTTTTTGTTTTTCTTTTTGGGTCACACCCAGCGATGCTCAGGGGTTACTCCTGGCTCTGCACTCAGGAATTACTCCTGGCAGTGCTTGGGGGACCATACGGGATGCCGGGGATTGAACCCAGTCGGCTGCATATGAGGCAAACACCCTGCCTGCTATACTATTGTTCTGGCCCCAGTAATAGGGAATTTTTAATAAAAAGCTTTTCCTACTATATCTCTTCCCAGAGAGAATTGTTTTAAGTTGTTTTGGGCTTTATTTTTTTATTGGACGGTGGGGTGAGTTGTGTGTTTGTATCGTACATGGTGGTGCTTGGGGCTTACTCTTAGCTCTATGCTCAGGAATCACTCCTGGAAGTGCTTGGGGGACAATATGGTGGTACCTAGGAGTAGAATGAGGTTAGCTGTGATCAGGGCAAGTACCTTAGCCCCATGTTATCTCTTTGGCCAGTTTCAGTTTTCGGGGGGAGGGGGGAAGGTTGTTGGTTGGTTTGGTTTTGGGCCCAAGCTAGTGGTGCTCAAGGATTGCTTATGGTTCTGTGCTCAGGAATCTCTCTTGGTGGTCTCAGGGGACCATTCAGGGCACTAGGGTGTAATCCTGGGTCAGCTGCATGCATGCATGCAAGGCAAGCATCTTTCTTGTTGTACTGTCTCTTTGGTCCCTATTTTTGTTTTGTTTTTTAAACAATTTTATGCAGTGTTCACTTTCTGCTATGGTTAGACATAGTTCATATGTTCCACCATTTCTACTTTTCCCTTTTCTTTTTCACGAAGGTCATAGGATCTTTGTTCCTGTTATTGTTTATGTAAACTGAGATAATGCACCTTTATTTCTTGTTCTATCAATTATAGGGTTGGCAAAATTTATGCACATTATGACTATAAATATAGGGGTCTAATACCGGTGTATTTTTTTTTTTAATAGAGACTTGTTTTTTCTGGAGTTTCTATCATGGCTTTTCTTTTTTTTTCTAGGTTGAACCTTATCTTTCAGTTTTATAATATCAAGTTTATAATTTTTTTTATCCTAGAATGTTCTCTTTCAGTCTTTTGTTGCTCCTATCTGGGGGATTGCTTTCTTCAACTCTAATCATCATGCCTTCCAACATCTCTTCATAAAACTTTTTTCTGTTATTCTACTTTTCTCAAGTTTGTTGAGTACGCTTGCAATAGCCGCTTACATCTCTGGGGATATAAGTTCATTTTTTTGTGTGTTTGTTTATAATATTTAATATAATTATACTGAAGTATATACAGTGTGTTTTTTTATATACAATTTTAATATATGCATAGTGATAGCTCAGTCGGTTGAGAATGCCATGTGGTCCCCTGAGCACTGTTGATGCTCCCCCAGAGCACAGAGTTGAGAGTAGCCTCAGCACTATCAGGTGCCTGCCCAAATCAAACAAATTAAAATGTCTTTTAAGGTTTACTTCATTTGGGTACTATTTATTGATTAGGTCATTAGGCACATAGAATTTCTCGGAGTCTGCATTTGGCAGGTTATATTTTCGTGATGTTAATTCTTTCATACCCTTTAGATAATTTAGTCAGACTTTTTAATATTCACATTTGGTGTTTTGGGTAAGAAAATCTCTTAGGGGGGCTGGAGCGATAGTACAACAGGTAGGGCGTTGCCTTGGATGCGGCCAACCCGGGTTCGATTCCCAGCATCCCATATGGTTCCCCGAGCACCGCCAGGAGTAACTCCTATGCATCGCTGGTTGTGACCCAAAAAGCAAAAGAAAAAAAATTCTCTTAGGGACCAGAAGACAGAGTATAGCAGGTAAGGTACTTTCCTTGCATGTAGCCAACCTGGGTTTGATCCCTGACATCCCAGTGGTCCCCCACACCCTGATTCCTGAGTGTAGAACCAGGAGTGAGGCCTGAGTACTGCAATGTATGATTCTGATTTTTTTCTTACGTGATGCTATATACTTTTACTTGCAGGTGGCATATATGGGGTGACCACACTGTGAACTTTATAACATAAGTCACTCCTTGATTTTTAGGTACTCTTCAGTGTAAATCCTCTTTTAGAGTTACATTAGTTTTATCTCTTGTATTAGCCCATATACTCTTCATAGTAAAAGATTAATAGGGCCCACATACTTTTCAAAATAAAAGATTAATAGATCAGGGGTTGTAGCAATAGCTCAGTGGGTAGGGAGTTTGCCTTGCATGCAGCCAA
Source organism: Sorex araneus (assembly GCF_027595985.1). NCBI lineage: Eukaryota > Metazoa > Chordata > Mammalia > Eulipotyphla > Soricidae > Sorex > Sorex araneus. Next base: position 200,844,589 of record NC_073304.1, read on the forward strand.
TCCAAGTTCGATTCCCAGCATCCTATATGGTCCCCTGAGCACCTCCAGGAGTAATTCCTGAGAGCATGAGCCAGAAGTAACTCCTGTGCATCACTGGGTGTGACCCCAAAAGAAAAAAAGAAAGATTAATAGATCAAACTTTCTCTTTTAACTGTGCCAGAGATTGAACCCCCCAGGTATCACAAGTGTAAGGCATGTACCTCCCAGCTCAAATTCTGTTTTATAGATAAACTACAATGGGAAATTGCAGTTTATCAAAGAAATTTTTCTTTAAAAACTTTTTTAATTGACTTTAAATTTCTGTGATTTACAGTACTGTATTGGTGGTTTCCCATAATTCGAACACCACACCCATCACCAGTGTTCCTATCTGTTTCCCCCAAGGACCCCAGTGCCCCTCCTTTTCAATTCCCTTCCCTCATTCAATGGTCTGGATTAGTTTTTCTTTTATGTTGCCTTTGGCCCTTTGTTGCTACCTTGCTCTATATCTTTAGGCCCCACATATGAGTGAAATCTGACTGAGTTCACTCAACATGATCTCCTCCATTTCTATCCTTGTTGCTTCCAGTCACAGAATTTTGTTCTTCAAACTGCATAGTATTCTGCTCTGTAAATATACCACAGCTTCTTGACCCATTCATCTATAGTTGGGCATTTGAGTTAGACCATAGACTTTTTTAGCAAGATAGACCAAGATATGTAAGTTTCTGGGGCCAGAGACAGAGTTCTGGGGTAAGTGTGCTTGTTTCGCATGAAGCACGGCATGCGTTCCCCCCAGCACTGCTGGGAATGACCCTGAACACTGGAGTAATCCCTGAGTACAGCTGGGTGAGGCCCAATGCCTTCCACCTGCCAAAAAGGATGGTAAACTTCTTTAGTTCTGTAATTACCATTTTTTTTTTTTTGCTTTTTTTGGGTCACACCCAGCGATGCTCAGGGGTTACTCCTGGTTTTGCAGTCAGGAATTACTCCTGGCGTGCTTGGGGGACCATATGGGATGCCAATAATTGAACCCGGGTTGGCCGCGTGCAAGGCAAACGCCCTACCCGCTGTGCTATCGCTCCAGCCCTCTGTAATTACTAATTTTAAGCTGCAGGTAATTTTGAAAATCTATGATTGCTTTATATCCTCTCCTTGTAAAACATTTGTCTGCACTAAAGAAATTTAGCTGTTTCCACTTAACCCTAAGTTCTAGGCCCTTTACTTTGTTTTCTTTTTTTTTTTTTAATTTTAATTTTTATCTTCCTATTTTGGTTTTTCTTGTTATTTCTAGTCCCTTGGCTGTCAAAGGTGATTCTTTTCAAATGAGGACTCATCTACTGGTGTATTTAGTTGAAGATATTTTCTCAAGTTTCTATAAATCTAGATAGCTGAGCCTTTCATAAAGCTTGGTCACATTAAGTGCCTGATCTTGAATTTATTTCAATCAATGTACCTGTGTGTTCTCTAAATATTGTGTTGAGAATGTAATATTAAATAGATTTCTCATTTATTATGCTCTTCTTTGCAGCAATCCGCAGAACGCTGTGTAAGCACATTGCTTGATCTCATCCAGACTAAAGTAAATTATGTCGTCCAAGAGGCAATTGTTGTCATCAGGGACATCTTTCGCAAATACCCCAACAAGTATGTTTCTACCCTTTATCATAAGATAATTTAGGAAAATTTTAAGTAAGGCATTATGAAACTGGCTTATGTAAGAATTGTTCTTCAGGGTAAAGGAGGGAGCGCCAAGGGCTGAAGTACCTGCAGGAGCTCTGGGCTCAGTTCTTAGTATCACCTTGCTAGGTGTGGCTTAATCCCAGCCCCCAGTTATTTCCCTTTCAATTTAAATGGTTATAAAAAGTACATTATTAAAAAATAAAATCCTGGGGGCTGGAGTGATAGCACAGTGGGTAGGGCGTTTGCCTTGCACACGGCTGACCCGGGTTCGATTCCCAGCATCCCATGTGGTCCCCTGAGCACTGCCAGGAGTAATTCCTGAGTGCATGAGCCAGGAGTGACCCCTGTGCATCACCAGGTGTGACCCAAAAACAAAAACAACAACAACAACAAAAAGCCTGATTTTATCATGCATAGGATTAAACCTGCTTTTTTTTTTAACCCTGCTTTACTATGTAATATGTGATAAAAGTAAATAAAAGGCCTTAGACCTTTTCTGAAGCGTGGTAGTGCTCCCATAAAAATCAAGTCTACATTTTGATACCCCAATTTTCACGGCAGGGCATCTTAGTCTGAGAAGCAAAACTACTTTTTCAGATTTGCTTTTGAAAGCAGGTGATTAAGGAATCTGAAAGACTGAAATAGAACACATATTATAAGTTTCCTAGATCTCTTTGTGATATTTTTATCTTGTGTTGAAGCTTTTGGTTTAATTTTAAAAGTTAAGTTTGTGATATTTGCAGAAAGTTAACTTAGGGGTGGAAAGATAGTACAGTGGGTAAGGCAGTTAGTTCCCTTTCATACGGCCAACCCAGGTTCAATCCCCAGCATCTCAAATGGTCCCCTGAGCACCACCAGAAGTGATTCCTAAATACAGACTTAAGAGTTATCCCTGAGCATTGCCAGGTGTGACCCAAACAAAAACAAAGTTAACTAGATTGTGGACTTAAAGTTAGAATAACTATTTTAGCAAAGTTGTGATCAATAAATATGTGTGTATGCATGTAAAATGTATAATATATACAAATTTTATGCTATACGAATGTTGTTTTTAAAGAAAGGATCACATCCTTTTACCATTCTTCCAAAAAGAGGAGAGTTGGGAGCAAGGTATGCATGGTTTAGTCATTGGAGCACCTGCTCTGCATGTGTGATGCCTAGGGTCTGATGCCACAAAAAAATAAATAAAGGCAGGCGAATATGCTGCCTGAGCCCATGTGCTGCTTGTGTCCTTGTGTTGTGGCCAAACACATGTGTTGACTGAGCATGTGTGTAGCCTACATCTCTCCTCTTGAGATGTGTACATTCATATTTCATGCAGGCTGGATATATGTAGCAGCTCTTTCAATCTTTGAAGAACCCCCATTTTCTCCTGAGCACATTACACTCTCCCTTCTTCCCCTTCCTCAAGAAAACCTCCAAATAAAATCTGTTTTACTTCAAAAAAAAAAAAAGAAAAGAAAAGCAGAAAATGGATTTCTACAGGTGAAGGGATGAGTGTTGGAACACTGTATGACTGAAACCTGACCATGGTTAGCTTTGTAACTCTAGCTTACTGTGACTCAATGAAAAATATAAAAATAAGTGAAGAAAATTTGGTTTCTAAACTTTTTGATTTCAGGGTTGAGGGAGTTACCTTAATATGGTAGAGAATTATATCCATTTCTGATTTATAACAAGGAGTTAAAATAGCTTAGTTTTGGTTTTAGGGACATGTTCTGTGGTACTTTGGTCCTATTCCTGGCTCTGTGCTTGGAGTTGGACCCTTCAGTGCTCAGGGAACCATGTGGTCTTAGGGATTAAACCCATGACTTCTGCATGTAAAGCGTATGCTCAGTCCATTGGACTGTCTCTCTGGCCCAGCATTTTGAGAAAGTACTGTTGAAAACCTAACTTAGTGAAAGCTAGCAAATTATTTGATTGTATATATCCTATTATACAAAGTCATTCTGATGTTTAAAACTCTATTAGGAGACTGAAGCAATAGTACAGCAGCTAGGGTGTTTGCCTTGCACACGGCCAGCTCGGTTTCAATCCCCACATCCCATGTGGTCCCCTGAACACCACTAGGAGTAGGTGCTGTGTGCACAGCCAGGAGTAACCGGGTGCATTGCCAGGTGTGACACAAAAATCCAAAAAAGAAACCCCCAAAACAAACAAAAAACTATTAGTCAAGAAGTCAACATGGTAAATAGATGTGTACAAATAAAAATAGTTGTTTTTTGAGAAACAAGTTACTAATGCTGTTGCATGAAAAAAAGAACATAAGTATCTCTATAAAACGATAAGACTAAATGTTTTGAGACAGTGGCTATTTATAGTCTGGATGCTGCTCTTAAAAAAATTCGTTTCCTCTATCATTAAGGCAAAATAGAAAAATAGGAAATGATCTGATCTAGTTTTAAGAAAGATTATTTAAAATATGTTAGCATTATCTTCTACTGTAGGTTGATTTTTCCTTGTGCAAAATTACACTTGCCAAAATTATAGGATATCTGATGAGTGTATAATGGTTTAAGTTCTAGTTATTAAAACATAATTAAAAGGAAATTTAAGATATTTAAAATCTGCTTAATGCTTGTGCAGTCTCTTAACTAAAGCCTTTATAATTAATACTTTGGTTTAGTATACCTTATTTTTAGTTTTACATTTAGAGTTCTTTTTTGGGGGTGTGGGCACATCGGCAGTACTCAGGACTTACTCCTGGTTCTGAGCTCAGGGGTCACTGGTGGTGGGCTCAGGCCCATACGGGGTGCCAGATATAGAACCCAGGTTGGCTGCATGCAAAGCAAATTCCCTATGCTGTACTACCTCTCTGGCCCATAGTGTTCATTCTAAATGCAATTCTTAGTTTTGCCTGTAGTAAATATAGTCTTTTTTGTGTGTGTATGTCAGGTATGAAAGTATCATTGCTACTCTGTGTGAGAACTTGGACTCGCTGGATGAGCCAGATGCTCGAGCTGCTATGATTTGGATTGTGGGAGAATATGCCGAAAGAATTGACAATGCAGATGAGCTATTGGAGAGCTTCCTAGAGGGTTTTCATGATGAAAGCACCCAGGTAAGTTCTTACATAGATCCTTTTTCCTAGATTTGTTGAGGAAGATTCAGGGACAGTAAAGTATCTTCTGTTTATAAATGATTTTTCTGTTTTGTTTTGTTTCTTTGGGTCACACCTAATGATGCTCTGGGGTAACACTGGCTCTGCACTCAGGAATTATTCCTGGCAATGCTCAGGGGACCATATGGCTTGCCGGGGATTGAACCCTGGTCAGCTATGTGCAAAGCAAACACACTACCTTGTGTACTAACGTTCCAGTCCTTATAAATGAATTTTTAGGTTTGTTAATTTTTCCTCCATAAGAAGTAACCTTTGTCAGTTGTATTGATTTTTGTGAAACAAGTCTCTAACTTAGACAGCTGGTTCTCAAATTTGGCATTAGAAACACCTGGAGAACTTTTTAAAGGTTTTTAGGGTTCTACTACCTATAGCTTTTATTTTGTAATTTATTATTTTTCACTTTTTAAAAAATGTAGGCAAAAGCCACAACTGTTGTCATAATTCTAGAGTTGAAATTGATTAGATAATAGAGTTCCAGTATTCAAACGTATGAGTATAAAATAAAATCAGTATATATATGTATACATACTTTTTTTTAAATTAGTGAATCACCCTGAGGTACAGTTACAGACTTACAAACTTTTGTGCTTGTGTTTCACTCATACAATGATCGAGTACCCATCCCTCCAAAAATAAGTTTGGTTTTTTTTTTAATGTAAAAAATTATCAGATCACGGGGCTGGAGCAATAGCACAGCGGGTAGGGTGTTTGCCTTGCATGCAGCCGACCCAGGTTCGATTCCCAGCATCCCACATGGTTCCCCGAGCACTGCCAAGAATAATTTCTGAGAGCATGAGCCAGGAGTAACCCCTGTACATCTCTGGGTGTGACCCAAAAAGCAAAAAAAAAAAATCACAGGGTTTAGTCTTTGTCTAAGAATTTACTAAGGTGTTGCTAGTTGAGCCTTCTGTGTTAACTGTTTTTGTTTGTTGGGTTAGTTGGTTTCTTTGTTACTTTCCCGTGTAATTTGGTGTGCTGCTACTGGAATTTCAGTATTTAGGAATTAGGAGGAGTCTCAAGTATGCATTCAGAGATTTCAAGATCTATGGTCTTGGCCAGTGAGTTGACATGGTTGTGGGTGTGGGTGGTTGGTGGCTGTGGCTGTGGCTGTCAGGACTTTGGCAAGTAGGGGAGGTGACCACCCTGACTCTGAGAAGACACACTAGAGTTCTCAACCTGGGTACTGGGGTACCTGAAATTACTTGCAGTTTGTGCCACTGGAGAGAATATTCGTGAAGCAGTGGGATTGAGCCATTGCATGTGGCTGCAGCAGTGGGGTGTGGGTGCGACTGCCTGAACTTGGGTACTCAGTTGGTCTGCCTCCCAGGTGTGCCCCAGAGTTTTCAGCTGCTGGAACTGTGTGTCCATGAGTTCTAACTGCTTGACTTGCATCTCTTTGGAGATTTAGTCATGAATCAGCAGAGCAGGGCCATGTGGGCAAATCAACATGGCAGCAGCTATGGGAGACCCCTCCCTGGAGTTTTTGGCTTATAAATCTGAACTGGGCTTTGGTGTTGCATTTCAAGGTGATGCTGGTAGTATTGGTTCGAAACAACACTTTGAAAACTAGTGGCTTAGAAGGAGTAGTTAGAACTTTAACTTTTTTTTTTTTTTTTTTTTGAACTTTAACTTTTTAACTGATATCAATGTTGAATAATGGCTGTGGCTCATTTCAACTTGTACATTATAAAAGATTTTCTGTGGGTGGTTAGACTCATTCCCTTTCTGTGTGGTAGGCTGAGGGAATTGAATGAACTCAGGACTTCATAAGTCAGATATGTACTCTACTGCTGAGTTGTAACTCTGTTTCTGTACCAAATTTAAGAGGCCTGACCATAGACCCATGGCCCAGAGGAGGAGATGAATTATTAAACTCTTCTCTCCTGTTTCGTATAGTCAGCTGCAAACCAAAGTACTCATACGACGTTAACATAGTAACCCTTATTTAATAAACCTGTGCAAGGAACACATAAGCCAGTAACTTTATAGTTTAGTAGACCACTCTTAAGTTTGCCATGAATTGGCATAATTCTACCATTGTGGCTCTTGCCAGTATGAAAGATAGAGTTTCCCCAAAGTTGAGGCTCTTGATGGAAGTAAATAATAAGAGGATTTGGTCAGGAATCAGTTTTATTGCCATCAATATGTTAGTGTTTGCTTTAAGAAATATAAATAATTTTCTAGCTCAGAAATATATACAATTTTTTTTTAATTACCTTAAGATTTGCAGAGTTGCAAAGTTATTCATGATCAAGTTTCAGTCATGCAGTGTTACAACACCCATCCTTTCACCAGTGCAAATACAGTATTTGATGCCAGAAATGCAATTTGGAGATAGGAAGCTAATGAATTTTTGGTTGGTTTGTTGATATTGGTTGTTTTTTATTTTGACCCTTAAAAATAAACAGAAGGATCTCGTAGTAATTCATAGTTGGGGAGCACCATTTTGAAGATAATAGCATGGAAAATGTATGTGCCTTTCACTTTCTCTATTGAATTATGTCTGCTTAGGTGCAGCTCACTCTGCTTACTGCCATAGTGAAGTTGTTTCTCAAGAAACCATCAGAAACGCAAGAACTGGTACAGCAGGTCTTAAGTTTGGCAACACAGGTAAGACATCTGGAAAAAGCAAGGGTTTGATTTTACTTCAGTTGTAGGAAATTATAAAACATTTCCCAAGGAGATCATTTGTAGCAGGTATTACAAGGGAGGGTCACAATTGAAAGATGTGCAGCTTAGAGATCAATATTAAAACATAAAATCAGTAACTCTCAAACATACTACACTGAATATTAATTGTATGACTTGTAAATGAATATACTTGATAATTCTTGAGAAATAGTGTAAAAAAACTCTGCTTTATTTTGGTCAGTATATTATTATTAATACCTTTAATAGTATTATTACAAAACACACTTAATTTTCCCAGTTAAATAATATCATGTATTATTTATATAAAATTAAGGCTTCTAGGATCCATCCCTCAAGGGTTAATTTTAGAAATAGGAGAAACAGTCCAGATTCTTGAAAAATGTGAAGGTGAATAATTTTAGTCAGTATTATATAAATATATACAAACATATATACACACAAACATACACAAACATACAATTTTTTGTAACAGATTCTAAGAATCACTTTGAAGCCATAATTATAATATGATATACTTTTATAAAAACTGGTTTATGTTCAGCATAAAATTATAACTCGAGTAACAACTAATTGTTGACTCTCAGATTTGAATTTCATATTCTATGTCAAATGTTTATTTTATTTTCTTTTATATATATATATATATTTTTTTTTTATTAAATCACCGTGTGGAAGATTACAATGCTTTCAGGCTTAGGTCTCAGTTATACAATGCTGAAACAACCATCCCTTCACCAGTGCCTCAAATGTTTATTTTTTGTCTTATAAACAAATAGACAATGTACATAGACTTAACTGTACATTGACTATAGTTCATTTATGTATTTCTTGGATGAACATGATCTGTCAAAATGGAAACAAGATATTCAGTATGCTCAAATGAAGTTTCACTTGACTACGGTCCTGTTTGGGTGCGTATAAGAGGACTTCTACTCTAGCACATATAGTTAACATAGAACGTCCTCAATAAAATAGGGATGGAAGGAACCTTCCTTAAGATAGTAACGGTCATCTATAACAAGCGCAATGTCAGTATCATTCTGAATGGTGAAAAACTGAACTCATTCACACTGTGATCAAGTATATGGCAAGGATAACCACTGTCTCCACTCTATTCAATGTATTATTAGTTCTCCTGGCTATAGTGCAATTAGTCAGGCAAGAAAAATCAGAGGGATCCAAATTGGAAAAGAAGACAAATTATCCTTATTTGCAGATGACATAATAATATATCTAGAAGACCTTAAAGAATATATTAAAAAGCTCCTAGAAACAATAAACCAGTGCAGCAAAGTCTTGGCTACAAAGTGAATATAGAAAAACTGGTCGCATTCTTACATACAACGAATGAATAAGAGGAGAAAGCAATCAAGGAATCTATCCCATTTAATGCAGTATCCCAAAACATCAAGTATCTAGGAATCAGCTTAACAAAAGATGCAGAAGATTATACTGTGGTAATTTTAAATCACTCAAGATACATAGAGAATAGTAAGATATTCCATGCTTTGTATTGAAGGAATCAATATTGTTAAAACAACTTATCTTACCTAAGTCCTCCCTGTCTGAAGGGACCCAACCCTGGCTGCCGGCCTCCACTACTCAACTGCCGCCATGCTCTAGGCCGCTTTCCACATTCTCGGGCCGAGCCTCATGCATGAGTGAACATATTTCTGGCCACATCATCATGGAAGGAAGTGAGCATATATGCCTCTAGGAGAGCCGAGCAAGCTACCAAGAGTATCCCGCCCACACAGCAGAGCCTGGCAAGCTCCCCGTGGTGCATTCCATATGCCAAAAACAGTAACAATAACAGGTCTCATTCCCCTGACCCTGAAAGAGCCTCCAATCATTGGGAAAGACGAGTAAGGAGAGGCTGCTAAAATCTCAGAGCTGGGATGAATGGAGACATTACTGGCGCCCGCTTGAGTAAACCGATGAACAAGGGGATGACAGTGATACAGTGAACAATTACAAATTTTAAATGAAATGTTTTAGGGACTAGGTAGATTAATATTTAATTTCTTAATTTATAGATATTTAATATAAATCTAGGGTGAGATTGATTTTCTCGCCTGATTTTTTAAAAAATGTGTATTCTCTTTAGAAAAAATAAAGTATCTTGGGATGGCGAGATAGTGCAGTGAGTAAGCGCTTGCCTTGCATGTAGTTGATTCTGGTTCAGTCGCTGCCATCACATATAACCCTCTGAGCCCCACCAGGTGTGATCCCTGAGCACAGAGTCTGGAGTAAGCCATAGGCACAGTCGTCTGTGGCCCCCAAATTAAAATGTTGGGGCCAGAGAGATAGCACAGGGGATAAAGTGCCTGCCTTGCTTGCAGCCGACCCTGCTTCCCCAACCACCACCAAGAATGATTCTTGAGCATAGACCAAAGAGTGAGTCCTGAGTAATGCTGGACGTGGCCTTCTTTCCGTTCCTGCCATGACCCCTCCCAGAAGTATTGTATACTGTTAAAGCTTTGTTTCCAACTGAAGATGTAACTGAAGAAATTCAGACTGCTTTTCAGAAGCTGATTCCCCTTCCTTCACCCCGCCACCCTCACTCACCCATCCCCAGCCTCTCCCCTCCCCCGCCACTCCAAACACACACACAAAAATCATATTATCTGAATTGAATATTATCAGTATTTTCTTGTTCAAGTCTAGGCATTATAAATACTGGAGACATTTTAAAATTATACAGATGCATGTCTGCCAGGATTATGCTACCTGTGAATGGGATTAAACTTACTCTTGAAGTAGTTTATCATTTTATATTAATTTATTGTATCCCAGTGTTGTTTATGCTTTTTTGTCTTTAACTAGCAATCCATTGTGAGTACAACTTATGTGATTGAGTGAGAAAAACCATTTAGGGCCAGAATTGTGTCTCAAGTGATAGAAGGTATTTCTTGTTCTGCATCCCTGACACTCCGTGACTCCTCTCCTCGACATTACCTGGGGTGGATCCCAAAATTAAAAAAAAAAATTCAAAAGAGAGAGTCTGTTAGAAGTCATGTAGTTATGCCTTCATAAGTGACTGCTGGATGATAAGTACCTTTAAGTAGGTAAAATATGAATTTCTCATCTACTAAAGGATATATGTAAGATGTGAAATTGTTCTATTTTTAAGAACACTTCTGGTGTATATATATGTTTTAAGTATAGAAATTGAGAAGGGCTTAAGTGTGATCATATGATTAGCTCTAACGACTCACACTTAAATAAATGACCTAATATTGGGTCACAATGATAGTACAGAAGGTAGGGTGCTTGCTTTGCATATATTTGAGCCAGGTTCAGTCCTCAGTACCCGATATAGTCCCCTGAGTCCCCTGGGAGTGATCCCTGAGTGCAGAGCCAGGAGTAAGCCCTGAGCACAGTTGGTGTGGGCCAAATACACATACACATACACAAACACACAAAGGATGCTATATAGACAAACTCTGAAAGGTACCAGGACATCTATTGCACTTTGTTCACAAGAATTAATTAAAATTAGGAAGACAGGGAAAGGGAGGCAGCTGTCTAAATGTCCATCAAGAGGGCACTAGTAGATATTGATGCAGTGATGTATATATAGAAAACTGCAGCTGTCTGTGCTGATGTAGAGCAGTATATATAATACGAGACTTTTTTTATAAAATAAATATATGTGTGCGTGGGTATTGTCTGGAAATTTATGTACTGAACTATTAATATGGCTGGGGATGGAGAGTTAAGGTGGGGATAGTTGGATCATTGCAGATTTATTTTTATATTATACACTTCTAAATTGTGATGTGTTATTAACAATATATTTTTTTCGCCATGACATGTTTAAAATTGCAACTGTCATCAGAAAAAAAAGCACTACTAAATTTAACTGTCACTCCTTTAGAAGCAATTAGTTATGAATTTCTTTAGTAGATTTGATTATTTAAAAGTACCATTGTAGGGGGCTGGAGAGATAGCACAGCGGGTAGGGCGTTTGCCTTGCACGCGGCCGACCCGGGTTCAAATCCCAGCATCCCATATGGTCCCCTGAGCACGGCCAGGGGTAATTCCTGAGTGCAGAGCCAGGAGTAACCCCTGTGCATCGCCAGGTGTGACCCAAAAAGCAAAAAAAAAAAAAAAAAAAAAAAAGTACCATTGTATTGTTATACTGTAATATTCTGAGCTCACTTAAGTTATGCCTTCATTTCTAAGGCCTTGGCAATACCTCTATAAGATATTCTCAATAAATATTTGAATGAAGATAGTAAGAGTGAAATATATATATAGGATATATTTTATAAATAATTCTGGTATGTTTAGGAGTTTAAAAATTGTGTGCCCCAAATCCATCAAACAGGTAATTTTTACTGATTAAACATTATTTTGGGGGCTGGAGCGATAGCACAGCAGGTAGGGCCTTTGCCTTGCACGCAGCCAATCCGGGTTTGGTTCCCAGCATCCCATATGGTCCCCCAAGCACCGCCAGGACTAATTCCTGAGTGCATAAAACAGGAGTAACCCCCATGCATTGCTGGGTGTGATCTAAAAAGCAAAAAAAAAAACCCAAAACTTAATTTTTCTATTGACAGTTTCTCTTGGAACTTAAGGCTTAGGACTAGCCCATTTCAGTTTTTTTATTTATTGTTTGTTTGGGGGCGTCACACTCAGTGGTGCTCAGGGCTTACTCCTCACTTTTGCCTGACGGAGCTTGAGGCACCATATATGGTGCTGGAAATTGAACTTGGTCTATCACATGCAAGACAAGCTCCCTACCTGCTCTTTTACTTCTGGCCCCTCAATTTATATTTTAAAATCTTCGAAGCATTAGTGAATACAGAAATGCGGTTTAAAGATTAGAGTTCCCTCCAAGCAGTGTTTAGGAGGCCCAGAGCCTCACCCAGCAAGACTCAGCCAACTGGGCAGTGCCAGCCCCCAGGATGAGGTGCACGAACTATGCAGTATCGGGGATTCCCTTGGCCACACCAGTGATGCTTGGGGTTCTTCAGGGCCATGCCCTGTGTTGCTCAGGGGACTGTGTGATGCATCAGCCACATGCATGCACCTTAATCCTTCACCAGGCATTGCTCAAGGTAACTCCCAACTTGTGCATGTGGTGCAAGGAGCTGAACCAGGCCCTTGTGCAGGGGGTTGATCCAGGGTTAGCCATATGCAAGACAGGTGCCTTAGTTAAGTCCTGTACTGTTTGGCTTAAGTCTAAGTAAAATATCTCAATAGCTAACTCTTATTAAATCACTGCAGCATTGCCTTGAGAGTAAGTTAGAAACTTGGATTTCTTTTTAATACTTTTTAATTTATTAGATATTTTAGAAGCTTGGATTTCTAATAATTTAAACCTTCTTGCCTTTGGTTTTCGTTAGGATTCTGATAATCCTGACCTTAGAGATAGGGGCTACATTTATTGGCGCCTTCTCTCAACGGACCCTGTCACAGCCAAAGAAGTGGTCTTATCTGAGAAGCCTCTGATCTCTGAGGAGACAGATCTTATTGAACCAACTCTGCTGGATGAGCTCATCTGCCATATTGGTTCTTTGGCATCTGTGTACCATAAACCTCCCAATGCTTTTGTGGAAGGAAGTCATGGAATCCACCGCAAACACTTGCCAATACATCATGGGAGGTAAGGAGATGAATAAGAAATAACTGTTTAGACATTGTTGGTATACATTTGTAGTCTGAATAGAACATGCTCTGCATCAGTTTGCAATATTGTCTTAGAGGTGCTTCTAAATACTGCAACCATACACAGAATGGGTGAAAGGTCCCTTTATGTTCTAGAGTAGATAAGACTATGACTTGAGGCTGGAGAGAAAGACTGGGTAAATGTGGCCTTACATGTGGCCAAGATGGGTTCAATTTCTGGCATCCCATATAGTCCCCCAAGCACCATCAGGAGTGATCCCTAAGTGCAGAGCCAGGAATAACCCCTGAGCATTGCCAAGTGTCAATCAACTCCTCCTCTACCACTACCACCAAAAAAATGGCTGACTTTAGGGTATGGTAGTAAAGACCTTTGAAGTGTGACAGTTGCTTACATCTTCAGTTAGAGCAGGCTAGAAATCATCCCTGAGTTGAAAACTTGGATAAAGCTTATGTATACATGTGTGTTCCCATGGAACCTTGGTAATAGGAACTTTGTGATTTTGGACTCTGGGCTCTGATTCCTCCAGTCTACGACCACCCAGGGGTCACACCCATAAGCCACCTCCTGCCTGCGCCAGATAATCTCCTCATCGGCCACCCTCCCAAACTCAAGGCTGCTTCTCTTGGAAGGAAGCATAAAATGAGGCCCATGCCACCAGACTCTGCGCCAGAGGTTGTTTCCACTCAGGGCACCCCAGAGGAGGGCAGGTGAAGAGCCCTCCCCGCCCCAAGGGACCCAGCCCCCGACAGCTGACCTCCACTACACAACCACTGCCGTGCTCCAGGCCTCTTTCCACACCCTCAGGCCAAGTCCCATGCATGAGTGAACATATTCCTGGACCACGTGGCTGCTTCAACGGCCACACGACACATCACAAGACACTCCCCACCCATTTTCCATAAAATTACAGAGGGAAATATATATATATTAGCCCAGCAGGTAGGGTGTTTGCCTTGCAAATGGCCAACCTTGGTTTGATTCCTCCGCCCCTCTCAGCGTGGAGAGCATGACAAGCTATTGAGAGTATCTCGTCCCCACGGCAGAGCCTGGCAAGCTCCCCGTGGCGTATTCAATATGCCAAAAACAGTAACAAGAAGTCTCACAATGGAGACGTTACTGGTGCCCACTTGAGCAAATCGATGAGCAACGGGATGACAGTGATACACTGATACCTCTCAGAGAACCTGGCAAGCTACTGAGATTATCCTGCCCGCACAGTAGAGCCTGGCAAGCTCCCCGTGGCTACTCGATATGCCAAAAAAACAGTAGCAATAACAGGTCTCATTCCCTGACCCTGAAAGAGCCTCCAGTCGTTGGGAAAGATGTGTAAGGAGAGGCTGCTAAAATCTCAGGGCTGGGACAAATGGAGATGTTATTGGCACTCACTCGAGTAAATTGATGAACAATGGGATGACAGTGATGTGTGTGTGTATGTGTGTGTGTGTGTACATATATGTATATTGAATTCTTTTTTTCTGTTAGTATAGTTGAAACTTACAGATAAAGTTAGAAAATAATGCTTCTCATGCTGTAAAACCATGAACAGAATAGTATTTTCAGAGTAATTTTATAAAAAAAAAGTCTGCATTCTGTATAGACAATAGTTTCTCAGTTGTCTATTCTCACCCCCCTTTTTTTTATTCCATTGAATTGATCCAATTAATAGGAATTCTGTTACGAATACGCTCTTTAGTGACAGTGAAATTCTTACATTTTAGTTTTAGTGTTGTTTGTTTTTGCTTTTGGGTCACACCCCGCAATGCACAGGGGTTACTCCTGGCTCTGCACTCAGGAACTACCCCTGGCGGTGCTCAGGGGACCATATGGGATGCTGGGAATCGAATCCGGGTCGGCCAAGTGCAGGGCCAATGCCCTACCTGCTGTGCTATTGCTAGTTTTTAGGTTTTTTTTTTTTTTTTTTTTTTTTTTTTTTTTTTTTGCTTTTTGGGTCACACCTGGCGATGCACAGGGGTTACTCCTGGCTCTGCACTCAGGAATTACCCCTGGCTGTGCTCAGGGGACCATATGGGATGCTGGGATTTGAACCCGGGTCGGCCGCGTGCAAGGCAAACGCCCTACCCGCTGTGCTATCTCTCTAGCCCCAGTTTTTAGTTTTTAACTTGGTAGTAGTACCCAATAAAATCTTATAACAAATATCTTAAATTACTTCGGAATGTCTTTAGTAATTATTATTTTTAAAATTGAGTATGCTAAAAACAGTAACAATGATGGTCCTCATTCCCCTGACCCTGAAAGAGCCCCCAGTACGCCATTGGGTATACTAGCATGTGACAGGGACGAATGGAGACGTTACCGGCTCTTGCTCAAGCAAATTGATGAACAACAGGACAACAGTGATACAGTGATCTTTAAAATAAACTTTAATTTTGGGGCTGGAGTGATAGCACAGCGGGTAGGGTGTTTGTCTTGCACGTGGCCGACCCGGGTTCTAATCCCAGCATCCCATATGGTCCCCTGAGCACCGCCAGGGGTAATTCCTGAGTAAAGAGCCAGGAGTAACCCCTGTGCATCACCGGGTGTGACCCAAAAACCAATAAATAAATAAATAAATGAATAAATGGATAAATAAATAAATTAAATAAACTTTAATTTTAATACGCCTTGATCAATGTAATTGGAGTAATTGCACTTCTGTTGAGCAATATGTGCCATTTTCATATACAAACTGTGGCTCATGAGTGGCCAGAGTATAAATTTTTTTTCCGTTACACATTAGTGTAGTCAAACTTTTGTATTGTATTATTTTATTGTTGTTGTTTGGGGTACTTTATGATCCTTAAGAGCTATTCCCAGCTTTGTGCTTGGTTTTTCTCCTGATGGGTGTTTCAGAAACCAGGCAGTGCCAGGCATTAAACCCAGGTCTCTTGCATGCACAGCTTGTATTCAGATCACTGGGCTGTCTCTCAGGTTCATTGGGTTCTGTTTAAAAGACTGTGATCAGGACCAGAGAGATAGTACAGTGGGTAAGCCTCTTGTCTGACCTGGGTGGATCCCTCACACTCTGTATGTTCCCCTGAACCTGCCAGGAGTATCCCTCAGCACAGAGCCAGGAGTAAGCCCTGAGCACTGCCATGTATGGTCCAAAAACCAAAGTAAAATTTTATGAATAAAAAAATAGATCGAGCACAGACAATTAGAAAGGTAAAGATAACAACCCAGGGAAATTATCATCTTTTATTATTAGCCTGATAGCAAGTGTTTTCCACACAGGGGAGACAAAAACTTTAAAAATATTAGGTCTTACAATAAGTTAAACTGTTTCTCCTTGTAGGCAAATATATTTCATATTCTCTAGATATGGCCACCTATAACTTTCAAACTGGACTTCAGGTTTTACCAATAGATAAAACTGTTTGATTTGCCTTTATAACCATCATTATATATGCCATTTAAATGACCTTTCTTTTGATAACCTTTGAATCTCAAATGGAAAGCTAAAGTGAAACAAATCAACCAATAAATACATTTTTAAGACTACAAAGAACTGATACTTGAACAATTTTACCTATACTTAAGCTTCTTTAAAATAAGCTCCCTCCCCCTTCTCTCTCTCTCTCTCTCTCTCTCTCTCTCTCTCTCTCTCTCTCTCTCTCTCACACACACACACACACACACACACACACACACACAAACACGAAGAAGAAGCACAATTTTCTATGTGAAGTCTTTGATTAGTAGCCTTTACTGAGAAGGTCCCTTCTCAGTTCCTTGTGGGATAATTTGTTTTGTACTTGTTCTATACTCTTGAAAGGAAACAGAAATGCAGAGGAGGAATCCTTTTGAAATACATAGGTGGGGGCCGGAGTGTGATAATACAGCGGGGAGGGCGTTTGCCTTGCTCACGGCCAACCCAGGTTCGATCCCTGGCATCGCATATGGTCCTCCAAGCACCACCAGGAGTGATTCCTGGGTGCAGAGCCAGGAATGAATAACCCCTGAGCATCTCCAGGTGTGACCCAAAAAGAAAAAAAAAAACCATAGGAGTTACATATAGCTTCAAATAGCATTTCATAATAGTGCTAGTACTACTTAAGTCTCTTGTACATTGTAGGATTTCTAAATGATGCGCTGGTGATGATGAGGTATAGATGATCAGGCTTTTGCCTAACATGCGGCTGGCCCTGGTTCAATCCTTGGTAACTGTATATGGTCTCTTAAGCATTGCCAAGGGTGACTCCTTAAGCACAGAGCCAGAAATATCCCCTGAGCATTGACTCAATGTGTCCCACTCCTCCTACCCCTAAAAAAAAAAAAAAAACCACTAGATCATTAGCCATCAACTGTTTGGCCATCAAGTATAGCCATCAAATATAGCCATCAAATATAGCAATACTTTAAAACCGAAATCTGTCTTTTCTAGAGTTTTAAATATGCTTATTTTACTGTATCTTTAAAATCACACTGGAAAGGAAAAGTTGCTTTTTCCTTGGGTATTGCTTATTTGTATTTTACTTACCAGCTGTTCTATGGGCGTGAGGTGGTAAATAGTTTTCTAATTTAGAAAAGTCTCAGCTTTAAAAAATAATGCTTTGATGACAATTATGCAGTTATTTCCCATAAGTTGGCAATGGGAAATTCATTAATTTTCTTTCATTGAACAGTTAGAAAGAATGTATAGTAATTGGTTGTTTGTTTTGGTTTGGTTTGATTTGGTGTGATGCTCAGGGGTACTTCTGGCTCTGCTCTCAGGAATTACTACTGGTGGTGCGTGGGGCACCATATGTGGTTCTGGGGATCGAACCCAGGTTGGCCATGTGCAGAGCAAGCACCCTATCTGCTGTACTATCACTCCAGACCCAGAATATAGTTGATTAGCCATGCTCTTTTTTGGGGGGCGGTTGGGGAGGTGCTGCACACTCGGCAGTCCTCGGGTTATTCCTGGCTCTACACTCAGGAATTATCCTGCTGGTAGTTAGGAGACCCTATGGGATGCTGAGGATCAAGCCCGGGTCATCCACATGCAAGGCAAGTACCCTATTCACTGTACTGTTACTCTGGTACTGTGCTGAGGGATCATTCCTGTTAGTACTTGGGAGATCATATAGGGTGCCGGGGACTGAACCCAGGTCAGCACTGCAAGACTAGTGCCTTTCATGCTGTACTCTCTCCAGTCTCTTATACCACTCTTTCCTTTTCAGATAGTGATGGAAAATGTGCATTGTTACTTGTTTAACCTTTTGTAAAGGTGCTGATAAATGCATGTGTTCAATTTCCCCACTGGCTTATGTACTACAAAGATAGATTTTCATTTGCAGAAAATATCCTTTATCAAGATTCATGTATTTGTTGTCAGGTTTGTGTGTGCAGTTCCCTTTTTCTTTAACTGAAAAAGAATTTTTTTTGGCTAATTTGTTTGTTCTAACACTGTCTTAAGATTTTTCATCTGACTTCCTTGATAATCTGTCCTCAGTCATCTTTCTTAAATTGTTTTCCTTTTTTTTTTTTTTTGGCTTTTTGGGTCACAGCTGGCTGGCAATGCTCAGGGGTTACTCCTGGCTTTGCACACAGGAATTACTCCTGGTGGTGCTCGGGGGACCATATGGGATGCTGGGAATTGAACCCAGGTCAGCCTCATGTAAGGCAAATGCCCTACCCTCTGTGCTATCGCTCCAGCCCCTCTTTTTTTTTTTTTTTAAATAAATCACTATCACTGTCATCCCATTATTCATCGATTGCTCAAGCGTGCACCAGTAACATCTTCATTCGTCCCTGTCACGTGCCAGTGCAGCCCAACAGCATCTGTTTGCTCCAGGAACGTGAAGAGCACGTTATTGTAGTTACTGTTACTGTTTTTATTATATCAAATATGTCACGGGTAGCTTGCCAGGCTCTCCGAGAGGGACGGAGACTTTTGGGGTGGCCTCTGATTGTCCTTACGGGCGTTCCCAGTCTACTGAAAGCAAGCTTTTGGTCGGCTGGCTTGTAACGATCCTCATGCTGACAAACATGCACTGCCTGCATCTCTGGGCAGCACCTGGGACATCTGCGGCCTCAGGTTGATCTCCTTGAGATTGATGTAATGCACCCGGAGGTTGTTGAGCAGCTGGCAGAGCAGGACCTGGTCGCTGAGAGTCTGTGCCAGGTCCAACACCCACACTGAGACTTAGGTCACCCAGTGGCCAGGAGGCAGCACCCTATAATGGATGAGCCGCTGCGCGCTCCTCTGCCACGGCTCCATGCCTGATGGTGCTTACTCGGCCCGGCCACGATCCCTCCATGCCCTGCCGATGCCAGTCCATCCAAATCTTACAAAACAGCCAGTGATGTCCACCAGGGGTCACACGCAGAGTTCCCTGCCTGGCGTGTTGAGCAGCGATCTGTTTAAGGCGAGATGGTGAGCTGGGTTCCGGGTTCCGGAGAGTGAGGGGTTCGGTCTGTTTACAAAGTTCATAATACAGTTGTTACAGGCTTTTGATACTCCAACACCACTCTGTTTACAAAGTTCATAATATAGTTGTTACAGGCTTTTGATACTCCAACACCAATCCCACCGCCTTAGTGACCTTCCTTCCAACATCTTGGCCAATTTCCCAACCACCCCCAAGCCTGCTCCTTTAGCAAGCATACAACTTATTTTATATTGCTTGCTGAAATTAAATGGCTAAAGGAATTATCAAAAATACTTAAGTAAAAGAAAATTTGTGAAAATTGTTATATCTCTCCATAGGGTTTTTAAGTCAAAGGGGTCAGAAGATTTAAGCTGCTTGTTGCTAGTTGAGCCTTCTGTGTTGTTACTTTGTTGCATTGAGTTTGGTTTCAGTGTTACTTTCCCATCTAATTTGCTGTCTCCTGCTCAGGTTTCAGTGTTGTGGTATTTGGAGGTGTTGTGCAGCCACATATGTAGCTGCACAGTCCGGAAACTCCAGTATCTGTAGAGCTGGACCTATGAGTTGACATGGCAGTGGCTGTGGGAGAGGCTTCCGGAAGTACAGGGGCCTGAGGGAGGCTGCCCCTACTCCAAGAAAACTGAGGATTCTCGGTCTAACACAAGTTACCTGGAGTTTTCCCGGTTTGGTGTCTGCAGGTATTCTTAGTGAAGTCATGGAGTTGGGCCTCTGGCAAGGCAGCAGCAGTGGGGTGTGGGCTCAGCTGCCGGGACTTCAGTAGGTCGCTCCCAAGAGTGCCCCAGAGATTTCAGCTGGGAAACCTGTGTGTCCATGAATTTTAGTGGTTTGGCTTGCATCTTCCTGGAGATTTAGTTCGTGAATCTGAAGAGCAGAGCCGCTGGTGAAAAGAATGGAATCCAGGCCTATCTTTAGGGGAATTTTTCCTACTTTTAGAATTGGTTTATTATGTATAATAATCCTAGTAAAAAATGCTTGATTGTTAGTGTTGTGGAGCAATAGCACAGCGGCAAGGTGTTTGCCTTGCACGCGGCCAACCCGGGTTCGATTCCTCCGCCCCTCTCAGAGAGCCCGGCAAGCAACCGAGAGTATCTCGCTCGCATGGCAAAGCCTGGCAAGCTCCCTGTGGCATATTTGATATGCCAAAAACAGTAACAAGTTTCAAAATGGAGATGTTATTGGTTCCTGCTCGAGCAAATCGATGAGCAACGGGATGACAGTGTTAGTGTTGTATATAGCTTGATAGATTTTGCTTTTATACATAAATGCATATGACTACCATGGCGACCAGATACAGTATATTTTCAGCACCCAAGAAATTTTCTCATGCCCCTTACCCATACTCTTGAGATAATCATTTTTCCAGTTTCTATCACTAGAAATTAATTTGCCTTTTTGAACATCATGTAAACAGGAATCATGCAGTATTTACTCTTTCATGTTTGGCATATTTTGCTCAGTGGGCATGTGAGACTAATGTATGATGCTTTATCAATTAGTTGTTTATGTTTACTAGTATATACCATTGCTTTAATGAACCATAATTTTTTTGATATGCTAGGAGAATACTGGTGTTATACCCCAGCTGGTTTTAAGCTTTTAAGGTTGAACTTGCAACTATTTTTTTAAATTTTTATTTTACAAAGTAATTCGCAATATTTGATTACATTTAATATCCAAACACCCATCCCACCACCATTATACCTTCCTACCACCGTATTTCAGATGTTTCCATCCCGAACCCAATCCCTGCCCCAAAGCAGAACCGAAATAATAGATTTTGTATTGTTTGTTATGAAAAAGTGCTGAAAATGCTACAAAAAAGTATCCTTAGAGGAAAAGGTGTAGAGATTGTTGTATTTCACCTAGGGGCGATTAAGCCCTTCAAGAGAAATCACTAACATGTTGTTAAATGTTGAGCCTTGTGTGCTATATATATATATATATATACACACACACATACACACACATATACATATATATATCTGTAAAAAAATGAATGTTTTCCTCTAAGATTGGTTGCCTCCTACTTTAACCCTATCAAATGGGGTGTGGTAATCTTGGAGTATGGGTAGGGTGTGTGGTTGGAAGTATCACGCGGCCACATGGGAATAGATTAACTCATGGGTGAGGCTCAGCCCGAGCATGTGGAGTGGCCGTGAGCATGGCAGCGGCTGGGTTCCGGAGGTTTTCGGCTGCCGGGATTGGGTCCCTTGGAGCGGGGAAGGGTCTCACTGTCCCCTCCAGCGCCCCAAGTGAAACAGCCTGGCTCAGGGTCCGGCAGCATGTATGGCAAACATCATGTTAGCTTCCCTTCCAGGAGAGACGGATGTACGATCTGGATGGTGGCTGATAACGAGATTATCTGGCGCCAGCCAGAGGTGGCTTATGGACATGTCTTCTGAGTTGCTGGAAACAGGCTGTGACTATTCTTAATATTTTTAAAAATAAATTTAAATACTAATTTCTCTTGGGAATTTACCTAGGTATGATCTTACTGGGTTGTAAATAAATGCATATTTATCTTTCGGAACCCTGCCTGTTTCCCCACGTACTGACCAGTGTACAGTCCTTTAATAATGTTTAAGTGTGTGGTGACCACATTCTCAGGAGCACTTGGTATTGTCAGTCATTTTAATTTCAGCCATATTCTGTGTATGTGTAATGTTTTCTGGTGGTATTTTTTAATATTCATTATCCTCATGAATAAAGATGCTAATAAGCACCTTTTTGTATTTATAGACTGCCAATATGTTCTCTTTTTTGACATACCTCTTCAGGTAATTTCCTTAATTTTCAATAAGTTGTTTTTGGGGCTTCACCCAGAAGTAGCAGTGAAGGAACTACTCCTGGCTTTGTGCTTGGGGACCACTCCTGGCAGTGCCGAGGCAGGGGTGGCTCGTGGTGCTGGACTTCAGACCCAATCCACCTGCGTGCAAACCATGCACTTCAGCCCACTGAGCGATCTCTCAGGTTCCTAAGAGTTTACTTGTTTTAAAATACAGGCTTTTCAGTATACTATCTCTCCCGACCCAGCACGTGGCTTTTCAGTACTGTTCATGGTAGGGTTTCCTAGATCCAGCGTTTCAATACCAGCCCCTCCACCAGAGTGTTCTTTCTGTCTTCCATTGTCTCCTTCCATTGTCTCCTGTCTTCCTCCAACTCACCCCTTCTCCCCCACCCCCAGTTTTGTTCTCAGTTCTCAGGTTCAGTTGTCCTTGACCATTTGTTATTCCCATACTTTGTTTCCTTTTATCTCATGTGTATCTAATGACCAGCAGGCTTGATCTTTTACAGCACATATAAAAAGTAAAATATCAACAATTTTGCAAAAATAAAAAAAAACAATAAAATGAAATCAGATACAAGGTTTACTCAGTGGTGCTCATCAAGGAACCCGTGGACACACCTGGTGAGACTCAGACTAGTGTGTAGACCAGTGTGTCAGTGCTTGAATCTGGCGGTTTTGAGGACCACTGGCGCCATCCTGATGATTCTCAGAGACCAGTTGGTCCAGGGCTTCACCAGGCAGTGATGCAGGGGGAGTCCACACAGTACTGGGGATAGATCTGGGACCTAGAATATGCAAACAAACGTATGTACTTCACCCCTCTCAGCCAGCTCCTTGGCCCAAGTTTTCTTTCTGTTATCGTACTTTATATAACACCTAAAAAGATCCAAATCCTGTCGGTTAAGTATATTGGGAGTATCTTTTTCTGGTCTAAATGAAGGTCTAAACAAACACCTTCATTTATTTAACCATTCTGAATGGTATCATCTGAAGAAGAGATGTTCTTAAATTTTTTGTTATTGCTGGGCCTACAGTGGTGGGAGGTTGGGCCACACCTGGCTGTGCTGTGGCCCGTTCTCTGCTCTATATTTGAGGGTCACTCTTGATGGTGCTTAGGGGGTCATGTGCTGGGGGATCAAGCCTGGACCTCCTGCATGCTTGTAAAGTGCGTTCAGCCTGTTGAGCTACCAGAGGGTCCCAAGATGTTCTCGTTATCAATGAAGCACAGGTTTTTCCCCATCTTCTATATTATTGGTGTTTTCGGTGTTGTTTTCTACAAGGTCATAAAGATACCTTTTATATTTATATCTGGTTATCTGTTCATTTTTGTTTGTCAAGAGTTAAGAGTTAGATTCATTCCCTCCCCAATGCCCCCCCATATAAGTTTTCGATTGACTTAGCACCATTTATTATAAAGATTATTCCCTTCCCTCCACCCACATACATTGCAGTCCTTTCAATATCTCTTGGAACGCAATACTTCCCTTTTATTTAGTGTGTTGTCAGTAGCAGTTTCTTAGCTGATCTTCATATCCATTGTTCCAAATTCAGTCAGTTATACACACAGCTGCTGAAATAAAGTTCTTCTAATTATTTTTAGTCCATTATTTGCCATATAATAGTGATTTTGCACTACTTCTCATCTAAAACCTTAACTCCAAACCAGTTTTCAAAGTTATGTTCCACTTCCCTAAAATTTTACCACTCCCAATGTCTACTACTGTCAATTTAATCTTTTTCCACCCCTAAAGTAAAATTTTTCACTTCTATGTCCTAGCACAAAATATTCCTTCCCTTTTTGAAGGTCTTTCCCTGGTAGTTCTGATAAACCATTATTTAAAATTGTGGGGGCTAGAGAGATAGTTTAGGGCCCTTCCTTGCATGCAGCTGACCCAGGTTCGATCCCCAGAATTTCATATAGTTCCTCAAATCCTGCCAGGAGTAGTTCTTGAGTGCAAAGCGTGGAGTAGCCACTGAGCATTGCTGATTGTGGCCCCCAAACCAAAATAAATAAAATTATACATAGTTATAAAACCATTCTCTGCTTTTAGAATCAGCCCCACCTGGTTTTGTTTTACCATTATGTAGACATGCACACACGATTCTCATGACTGCTGTTATAGTTAAATGCCTTTTGGCCATTTTTGTGAATGCTGCTTTGATATTATGTATTGTTAGAGTAAGTTACTTGAGGGCAGAAAATTGTTTCCTTTTTTAAAAAAGACATACTTCCTCAAGGCTCTCATTACAGTATTGCCATGTAAAGTAGTTGCTCAATTAAAATGAACTAATGGATGAAGTTACATGGTTATTATTTTTAGAAACTTTTGATTTTTAAAAAAATGAATTCTCATAATTTCTTGATGTACATCAACAAGTAATTACAAAATAAGAGACTATTTTTCCTTGTTGCCTTGGTGTTATGTGTCAAGCCAAAATGATTGACATTTCCTTTCCCCTCTTTACGTAACTGCAGCACTGATGCGGGTGACAGCCCTGTTGGCACTACCACTGCCACCAACCTGGAACAGCCTCAGGTTATTCCCTCTCAAGGTGACCTTCTGGGAGATCTTTTAAACCTTGATCTCGGTCCCCCAGTCAATATGCCACAGCTGTCCTCTGTGCCGATGGGAGCCGTGGATCTCTTGGGAGGAGGCCTTGATAGTCTGGTAAGCATCTTCATTCTGGTTATTTTAAGTTCTTGGTATGTTTAAGAACTTTAAATTGTACAGTTTTTAGAACTTGACCTTTTCATGCTGAGCAATTATCAAAATGTCCTTTGATAAGGAAAGGATCATTTGCCATTAGAGTTCATTAATACTACATAATGGGGTATGTCAAAAGTCTACAGGATTATTTTGTTGTCCCTGCCGCTAACTAGAACGTTTGGTGTTTAACCAACCTATTGTCATTTTCCCTGCTTCTCATTTCTGGGTAGCCTTCTGGGTAGCCCTTGCACATTTCCCTTTTGACCTGAATAATAACCTCAAAGTTGTCGTCCTATTTGGGGACCTTTGAGTATTTCCCTTTTTATATCTTAGTGACTCGTGCCTGGTGTTGTTCTGCAAGGTTTCTAGACAGCCATTTGAATGATTTGTGTTTTTCAATTGGGGGTACTACTTTGATTGATTCCTTCTCCCTTCTTTCTCCACTTCCTCCACCGTGTCATACTTCCAATTTAATTAGCTTCCTGAATTCTAATATTGAAAGACTCCAAAGCCTAGACTATCTAAATATGTACCACCAGTAGGAACTACAGTTAGTTTTTGTTGATCTGTGTGATAAATGACAACTATTTCTGTAAAAAAGAGGACAGGAAAAAAAAACAGGTCACATGGCTCCCTTAAGCAAGGCACTAAACTGGTGTAGAATAAGAAGAGCTTGTTTTAGCTAGGTGCTTGCAGATAAGATGTTTGTCATAACTGATAATTATAAAGGTGATCAACAAACTGATTTATTTTCCAACAGAAGATATTGGAAAGCAGATGCCATAGATAATGAAAATAAATGTTCCCAGAGATTATATAAACAAAAGGCCTTATTTCCTGCTACACACATCAACATTTTCTCTCCTACTTTTGTAAACAGTATGATGTCTGGGATGTATGCCAATCACATAGGTACATTTACTTTTTAATATAAAGAGAATTTAAGGAAAAGACTAGTAGTCATATCTCTGTGGGTTGTACAGTTTACTAATGTGGAGAGTCACTACTTTCAGAACCAGTAGTGACCAAGCTCTGGGCTTCATACTGACACAGAGAGCACACTTGGTGTCTTCTATGGGCTTGTTAGCATTCACTTTTCATATTGATGTCTTAATGATTATGTAAGATTATATAAGAGCAACTTCCACAGGATTATTATGCACTACTACACAGACTTCTTATAAACTCAGGAGAACTGAAGCATGAATATTGGTATATTTGTGGATACTCCCAGAAATGCCTTATCAACAAGAAAATTGCTCTTTCTAATCTGTTGACATATTTACAGCTTAAATTGTTTTGTCCTCGTCAAGCTTATGCCAGAAACAGATCTACTTATCACTTTGCCTGGTGGCTTATGTATGACGTGGTAGACTGATTGCACCTAAGAATAACAAATTTGGGCCGGAGTAATTGTATGGGAGTAAGGCACTTGCCTTGCAGGAATCTACTCTGGTTTGATCACCACGTAAGATCCCTTGAGCACTGCCAAGAGTGATCTGTGAGCACAGAGCCAGGGATAAGCCCTAAGCACACTGCTGGTGTGACGCCCCCCCCCCAAAAAAAAGGTAAATTTACAGGTATATATAGATGTATTTGTGTAATTTTTTTTCTTTTTTAAAGAATGACAGATTTGTTTCAAAAACAGTGAGGAGAAAGAGGCCCTGCTTGTTTCGGGTTGTTTGTTGGAGGAAATGCCTCCCAAGTGATGCTCATGGAGCTCCAGGGGGCTATTCCATAAGGTACTGAACCACCTGGGCTGGCAGTTCTGTATTAGGGCTCAAGGGCGCAGGGCTACTCCAACCCTGCAATGCTGGAGACCACAAGGGCCATCCAGTTGGGGCTTGGGGGACCTCCAGGACTGTGCCCGGTGGTGCTTGGGTGATGTCCTATGTTTTGATGTTTCCTGGGTCAGAATATTACACTCTTGTTTCTTCATACACTTTGGCATGGGAAACAATACAATGCGTTAGTTACACTTAGTTTTGTATTAGCTCCTTTTTGAGGCGGGGGGGGGGAGGGCGGCGGTCACACTTTGCGATGCACGAGGGTTACTCCTGGCTTTGCATTCAGGAATTACTCTTGGA
Organism: Sorex araneus; assembly: GCF_027595985.1. NCBI lineage: Eukaryota > Metazoa > Chordata > Mammalia > Eulipotyphla > Soricidae > Sorex > Sorex araneus. The sequence goes on from NC_073304.1 coordinate 200,871,613, forward strand.
GGTTCTTGGAGGAGCATCTGGGATGCTGGGGATCAAACCCAGGTTGGCCATGTGCAAGGCAAGCACCGTACCCACTGTGCTATTGCTCCAGCCCCTATATTAGCTCTTGACCAGTGAATTTTTTCCTTACTTTACAGTCGCTGTTCAGTCACCTGTTAGAGAATACCTACAATATTACTTCAGCTAGAGAAGCTTTTAGGACTTTTCTAGGTTGCAGTAATCAGAATTCTATATAGCTTTTTTTTTTTTAACTTCTTTTTGGTAAAGGATGTTCTTTTTAGGTTGCATAGTAAGTTTTCTGATTGGTTTTCTAAATTCTATACTACCTTTATTATGTAGACATGTCCGTATGTAATTTATACTGTTTTTCTGATTTGGGCGTTTTATTTTGTTTTTGTTTTTGTTTTGTTTTGTTTCCTTTTTTTGGTCACACCCAGTGATGCTCAGGGGTTACTCCTGACTCATGCACTCAGGAATGACTCCTGGCAGTGCTCGGGGAACCATATGGGATGCTGGGAATCAAAACCGGGTTGGCTGCATGCAAGGCAAATGCACTACCTGCTGTGCTATCGCTCAAGCCCTGATTTTGGGGTTTTTAAATGGTATAGTTAGTATTACAACTACAGAAAGTATTTACATGTAGTTCTAGTTAGCTTAATCTTACAATACAAATATATCTAGAAATTAAAATGAGAAGGCAGAAAAAAACTTTCTTTTTGCTTTGTCTGTATGTAGCTAAATATATATTCATTCAGAGAACTAAGATTTCTTTTAAGAAAACATTGCAAGAAAGGCATAAATCTGGCCATGTGGAAGATTTGTTTCTAAAACAGTAGTTGATTGTGCCCCTTTTAAAAGGCTTTATTGTACTTGTACAGATTAGACAATGAAAAAAGAAAAATAATTCTCAAAATTTGCACTTAAGAGTATAAATAGACCCATTTCTTGAATGAATTATTTACAGCAGTGCTTCTTTTGTTTGTTTTTCGCGTGGTGCTCAGGGGACCATATGGAATTCTGGGGATTAAAACTGGGTCGGCCACGTGCAAGGCAAATGCCCTACCTGCTGTGCTATCGCTTGATCCTCATATAGCAGTGCTTGTTAAACCATATTGTACACCTGAATCTCTTTGTATAAAACAGATTCTGATTCTAGTTGGTCTGGCTTAAAATCTAGCAGTTCATACTTGTAACAAACTCCCAGATCTGTGGGCCATGTTTTGCATAGTAAGGATCTCAATTAACCATGAACACTGGGAACCACGTACTTCAGTGTTTGAACTGTAGCTGCTGATAAATGCAGACGCCTTTTTTCCTTAACTTTAGTAATTATCAGTCTCCTAGAAAAAGAGTTCCTCCTCTGTTCCAAATTAATTGATGGGGAACAAGAAATGGTTGAAAGTATTTTTTTTTTTTTGTTTGGTTTTGGTGGCCATACCTGGTGGTGTTCAGGGCTTACTCCTAGCTCTGTGCTCCAGAATCATTCCTGGCAGTGCTCAGGTGAACATATGGGGTGCAAGGGATCGAACCTGGGTCAGCCACTGCCACCGTCTACCCATTGTACTATTGCTCCAGCCCCTATTTTCATTATTTAACTCCCTAAGGACTAACACTCTTAGGAGCAGTGAACTTGATCGAGTCCCATTTAAAACTGGACTAGAATTAGTTAATTATCTGCTAAGCCATGCTCAGGTCGACCCAGTGTTCATTTTAGAATATCTGTCAGCATGACCCCCTTCTGCCCTTGTTTTCTTCCTGTGACTTCCCTGTCCTATCAGTTATCCCTTTAGTCTCATTTTATGGCCTCCCACTTACTGAAGTTTTCACCTGTGATCCCTTTGAAATATGCTGGGGTCTCTTACGGAGCCCATATGGCCCCTGGTTGAGAAATCCTTGCTCAGGATCCTGTTGCTTTTATTGTTGGTGTCTAGCAGCACCTTACCCGTAGAGGTCAGTGGTGTGCTGCAGTTATGAAGCATGGCAGCAGCTAACTTTCAATTCCATGTTTTGTGGTTCCCTGCTCTGGCTCCATAATTAGTCCCATATTTTTATAGATGCCCAGGATGAAACCCAGGGCCTCGTTCATGTGAAGCATGCACTGAGGTACAGCCCACCTACTAGCTTATTCTAAAAAATAAAATACTGTTAGTATTCGACCTAACCTTAGACAGTTCAAAAGTTATTTTAATTTTTTGGCCAAAACTGAGAACATTGAGCAAAATGAAATTATAAATGGAGTTAGGTAAACATGTTGAAAATTTACCTCTAAGCCAAGAAAAAGATTCCCATAGAAGAATTTTATTTTGGTAAATCTCTTTGACACATTTGCAAAAACAAATTCTTTTACCTGGTTCTTTTCCCACCCCCAGGACATTTTTTTTCATTTTCATCTACTATTTAGGTGATCCAAACTTTTTTTTTTTTTTTTTTTGCTTTTTGGGTCACACCTGGCGATGCACAGGGGTTACTCCTGGCTATGCACTCAGGAATCACCCCTGGCCGTGCTCAGGGGACCATATGGGATGCTGGGATTTGAACCCGGGTCGGCCGCGTGCAAGGCAAACGCCCTACCCGCTGTGCTATCTCTCCAGCCCCAGGTGATCCAAACTTTCAAAAATTATTTTATCAGTTGAATTTGACCAATTTAGACATACTCAGGTCCTTTTTTTTTTTAACTCTTTCTTTAATTGGAGACTGAAAGTTGTTTCATATTTTAAATTGTTTTCTTTTTCTTTTTCTTAAAACTTGATGGTCACAAGAAAGTACTGTTATTCTATTTTCATATCCTGGTGATTCTCCCATTAACTCTTGTTTTAATCCCCTTTTCTTATTGCATTTTAAAAATTACTTTAGCAGATTTCTTCCCATTGTTGTCGACACTTGCTTCTAGGACCAAGGGAGGTACACACTAGGTTATAGTTTTCACTGGGGTCAGGAACCCTTTATTTGCAGTGCTTGCTCGCACAGTGGGGTGCCAGAGATCACACATTTTGTAGCAGCTTGAGGGGTCCCAAACAGAGCCTCCCAGGCATCACACTGAGAGTGGGGATTAAACTCAAGGTCACACCTGTAAGACAGGTACTCTGTACTGAGCCATCGTAGACTCCTGCATTTAATGAAATTTTGAAATTTAGTCAGTGTGTCTTTTTCTAAAATTGCCGTTCCAAAAATATTTACCAGTTTACTTAATCATTTTTGCCACAGCATACCTGAAAATTTTTACTTTCTGCCCTCCATAATATGACTCATAGCAGCTGTTACTCTTTAGCCAAAGAGAGAGTGAAGTTGGGATATTGCTGTGATGTAAGCACAGTTTCGTACCATGCCTCCTCCCATCTTTTTTTAAAGGTTCACCCCTTTGAAAATCATTGATTGAATCAGAACATTCAAAGTGTTTAAATGGTGTGCTCTTTTCATCACAAGAGTCAAGTAAAAATTATTTCCTATATTCCCATTTCAGTCTGCTTCCTGGAACATTTGACTCTTATTTATTGTTTGCCCATTAGTATATTCTCTTGGCTTTAACTCTTCAGTTTCTTCCTTTTGTTTTTAGAAATCTCATTGTTGCCCTTATGAACCAATTCAAGAACTTACATGGCTGATCTGTTCTACTTGTAGAACATGAATTCTACTATCTTTTGCTTTTTAGAAATTGTGTTTTTTTGTTTATGGAGTGCCTCCCAAGGTGAGCTGGAAGTACTCAGGAGTCCATTCTGTGCTGAGGATTGAACTTGGGGCCTTGTGATTCTGTGCACATGATCTAGCCTGTTGATACCTTTGTAAAGAGATAGTACTGAATCTATGAAACTGCCTGTTGTTGGTAGGGTGACTCTGAAGATCCTTCTGATTTAGTTGAGTGTGGGAGGTGAGCTGCATGCCCATGTGAGTAGCTCATGCATACATGTTACAAAGATACCCCATTTGCTAATGAGCTGGATATCTATGGCAATCACTAACGGAACCATGGAGTTTCAATTTTTTTTCTGCTTGCTGAATTACTTGCAGCCTTTTGTTATCTGAGGAGCTGTTCATTAATTCTACTTAGATTCGTAGTGCTTATTATGCATCAAAAATGGAACAAAAGCTTTATCCAGAATGCACTTTATTTATATACTGTTTCCTCCTAGAGAAGTGTTCACTTGGTGCCCAGCCAGAGTGAAGTAGAATAGGAAGAGATTGCCTTTTCCTGACTCCCTAATATGTATTCAAAACCTTCTACTCTGGGGGGCTGGAGAGACACATACAGAGGTTGAGGCTCTTCCTGTACCTAGATAACCCCGTATTATGGCTTCCCAAGCACCACTGTGGATTATCTCTGAATATAGAGCCCAGAATAAGCCCTGAGTACTGCCAAATCTGGTCCAAAAAGGGGGGAAAAATGACCTTCCACTCTCTTACCTTTTAGGTAAAAGGTTATTTTAGATATTTTAAAGTCATAAGCCATATTACTAATATAATCTAAATGTTTTAGCTTACAGGAACTCCCTTGTACACATTATTTTTGCATCTTTGTGTTTCTTCCGCTGGATAAAACCTGCCGTGATTTGAGATCTCATGCTCTGGAGTTGGTGGTAGTTTGGAAAGATCTTTGTAAATTGTAGCTCAGTTTTTCCTGGTGAATTTCTCAGTGTGGCTTCTATAACCTATTCTCCTTTTGTCAGTGCATAGATTTGCTAAAGATTTGCCTCAGGCAGATTGGGGACTAATTACCAGTCACTAGTTGAGTGGCTGTGTCTGTGCCAGTCCCTCTGATAGACCTTTTGTAATTTCTCCATGCAATTACCCTGCAAGATAATTAGACCCCACTTTATAGAAAACTGAAGATGTCTTTGCGAGTCTCAGGATTACAACTCAAAATTCCTTCAAAGCTCTAAAAGTTGTGTTCTTTCTACTACCCTTTGATTTCTACAGTTTGTTACTGTCATTTTCTAGATTAGAATCCAATTTCACACAATACCAATCCTTCTCAAATGGGAGTACACAATCTCTGAAGTACAAGGCAAGAGTGTAGGCTTTTCATACTTTGGGATAAACTTGCCTATTGTCTTATTTGATGTTAAATAATGTAAACCAGGACTAATACTGATGTGTTGATCCTTAGGATGTATAGTTAAATGCATGTTTAAGAAAATACAAGACTTGTTGTTCCCAGCCTCCCCCAGCCTTCCCCCGCCACCCACCCGCCTTCTATCCCTCCTGGGTGCCTTGGGTCTGGGCCTAGCATGCTATTAGGAGTTCTGTGAAAGTTGAGGTAGGATAAAAATATGTTCATGAAAAGAGGACCTGGATAAGTTTAGACATCTTATAACAAGAGCAATGAAATTATTCCTCTTAACCCTTACCTTAAGTAGAGCCACGAAATCAAATCTTGCCATTAGTTTGGCAGTGAACAGTGACTACACTAGTGCTTTCAGGGCAGATGAATTATTTAAACCATCAACAGTGTATTTCCTCTAGTAAAGGTCCTTTCCTCCCCAAATTGGTTTTTTCTTTTATATTTCTTTTCTTTTCTTATTCTTGCTATGACCTCAGTGCTGGGTGAGGGCCATACTTCTTCTTTATGGTCCTTGTGCATTTGCTTGTTGGAGTTGAGCTCTAGCTGCAGTGCTTGCATTCTGCTTTTTGTGCTCACTACAGCTTACTGTGTTATTCCCACTTGTTCTTGCCCGGGGTCCTACTTCCTGACAAGGGCATTTGAATATCTTTTTGTACAGGATGCCAGGCATTGTACCTATGTTGGCTACGTTCAGGACAAGCTCCATACCCACTGCACTGTTGCCCCAGCCCTGTGGCCAGTCTTCTTGTTACATCTGTTTCCTGTTCTATTTCAGGAAATAATCTCTAATTTTCTGTTGATAAATAATCTTCCCCCCCCCCTTTGAGGTGAATTTTGTTTTGTTTTGTTTTGTGGCCATACTTGTCAGTTGCCAGAGATTTTTCTGACTCTGTGCTTAGGGATCTGTATTGGACGGCTCAGGAGACCATGTGTGGTGCTGAGTATCAACTCCAGGCCTGAGTGCAAGGCAAAGGCACTGTCTGTTGCACTATTGCTCTGGCCCCTGTGATGACTTTGTATTAACTCATTTATGCTATTCCAGGTTAAATCCATCCTCCAGTTTGTTTCAGTTTGCTTTTGTGTAATTTCAGATTCTTTTACCAATTTAATGTGATTATATTTGATGTTTTTCTGAACAGCTTTCTGAAAATTCAATTAAAATTTGCAGCTCAACAGCTGAAAACCACACTTTCACCATGGAGATGGCATGTGCCTTTTAAAACTCTACAACCCTATTAGAAGAAACACAGATTGATGTTTTGACACTGAAAGGATTTTGATGTTTTATTGCTTGCAATGGGAGTCTTTGTATACTGTTTTTTACATTATTTAATTTTGACTCCTGAGTAACAGCTATTGATATAGTATTCCATACTCCTGTCAGTTAAAGCAACTCTGAAAACCAATAAATAAGAGGCAGTGACTCTAGATAGAAGCAAATAAGAATCAGAACTTAAGATCTGGATCACTGACTGAGAGAATATCTCTAGGTACTTCAGACAACTTGATAGTTTTAGACTTTGGTCTGGTCAGACTTGAAGGTACCTTGAGAGCCTCTGCTTAGTCACTATCTCACTTGATTTAATTTGGGGACCAGTAATACTTGGTAGACCAGGCACTTCCAGGTGTAAAATGAGGCATCCAGGGGCCGGAGCAATAGCACAGCGGGTAGGGCATTTGCCTTGCATGTGGTCAACCTGGGTTTGATCCCTGGCATCCCATATGGTCCCCAAGCACCACCAGGAGTAATTCCTGAGTGCAGAGCCAGGAGTAACCCCTATGCATCGCTGGGTGTGACCCATAAAGCAAAAAAAAAAAAAAAATGAGGCATCCAACTCTTTAAACCTGTCCCTGGTCCCTCAGTTAACTTTTTTACCTTTTATTGATAATTTGGGTTTGGGGGCCACACCCAGAAGAGCTCAGGGGATCATAAGTGGCTTCAGAGATTTGTGCCGGGGTCAACTTTAGGTAAAACAAGTGTATGGACCTCTATACTATCTTTCTGGCCCCCCTAAGTTAATTTAAATTTTTTTTTAATTTAGGCCACACACCACCATCCCTGGTTTGATCCCCAGCATCCCATATGGTCCCCTGAGCACCGCCAGGAGTAATCCCTGAGTGCAAAGCCAGGAGTAACCCCTGTGCATTGTCGGTGTGACCCAAAAAGAAAAAAAAAAAAAGCAAAATAAAGTCTCAGTAAGCCATGGTTTTGGTAGTTAGAAAACAAAAACAGGAATTGACATTTCTGGGGCCAAAGAGATAGTTCAGTGGTAAGGTGCTTGTTTCCTTGTATAAGTCCAACCTGATAACGATTCCTCAAGTGGACGCCAGTAACATCTCCACTCCTCTTAACCCTGAGATTTTAGCAGCTTCTCTTTCTCGTTCATCTCAATTAATTTTACAAATGAAGTCCAACTGGGTTCAGTCCTGTCACCACATACGATTCTTTAGCACCAGCAGGAGTAGTCCTGGAGGACCGAGCCAGGAATAAGCTCAGAGCACAACTGGGTGTGGCTCACATACAAACTGACCTTTCCCTTTCTCTCTCGACATAGTACAGCTTGCGAACCTTTATATTACTCTGATACTCTTTGGATTCTGTTTCTAATAAAATTTATTCTGAGTTAAAAGTGAGTTGTATTGGATATATGGAACATAAAGAACATCAGAATTCTCTTTTAGGGTTTGAGCGATAGTACAACTGGTAGAATGCTTGCCTTGCACGCAGCCAACCTAGATTTGATCCCTGGCATTCCATATGGTGCCCTGAGCCCCACGAGGAGTAATTCCTGAGTGTAGAGTCAGGAGTAAGTCTCAGAACCAAAAAATAAAAAAGTTAAAGAATTGCCTTGTAGTTTCTTCCATGGTTTTGAATTAAATTGATAAGCAGCAAGGAGGGAGGATGTTGTCAGACCTTTTCCAGCCAAGATAATAATCATTTAATAATAATAAAAATAAAGTGAAGAAAACAAGGGCTATAATTGGATTTTATTCCCATAAGCACCACCAGTGAGTACCTTTCTCAGTGCCTTTTTACAGATCTCAGTGCCTTTCATAAAATTGCTTTTTCTCTTAGAGTGTATTTTTTTCTTTCCTGCCATTGAGTGCTACCCAGATCCATAAAGAATTCCATCTCATTCTAGCTCGGGTTGTAAGCCTAACCAAAAAGAAGGAAAATGATTATGGGGAGAAGGTGGTATGCCCATCAGAAAGCCATAGAGCCAGATCACAGGTTCAGGACAAATGAGACATTTCTCATTCTCCTCTTCCTTAAGAAGGATTATTTTATTTTCTGCTTAATTTTGAACTTTTTAATTTATGAATTAACTCCAAAATAATTTCTTGACAGATAAATCTGGAGTAGTTTTCAATTTGTACATTAAAATCACTAGAGGAGGGGCCAGAGCGATAGCACAGCGGGTAGGGCGTTTGCCTTGCATGCGGCCAACACGGGTTCGATCACTGGCATCCCATATGGTCCCCCAAGCACTGCCAGGAGCAATTCCTGGTGCAAAGCCAGTAGTAACCCCTGAGCATTGCTGGGTGTGACCCAAAAAGTAAAAAAATAAATAAAATAAAATAAAATCACTAGAGGAAATTTTCAGAATTCTGATTATATAATATCAGATAGTATCAGAACAGTTAAGTCATTCCTGGGAATAAGACTGAAGCACCCCTTGTTTTTTAAATCCCCACCATGTACACACACTATACGTATAGAAGGTTGATTATATCATCTATCTAAGATTGTAAACTAGTGGTTGGTATGGTTTTCATGCTTTAAGAAGAACACAGTTGAAGTAGTTGTTAATACTGTTAGAAATTTTAGATTTTGAAGCTGGAGAGATAGTATAGTGGGTAAAGCGCTTGCCTTGCATGCAACACCCTGGAGATCTTTAAAAAAAAAATTGAATCTTAGTCTACGTGGTTCCCAAATTTTTATGAAAAAGAATGAAAACTAAAGACCTCATAACTAGCCTGCCTTTTCAAATTTTTTTGTGACTTACCAGAAAAATAGATGGCTAGCCTGTTTAACTAGTCTGCCACTTAATCCTTTTAATCAAATCTGTATTCACACTTTCTTAGACTTTGTTCACTGCTCTTAGAGAAATAATCAGCACCTCCCCCCATCTTGGTCTTGTTTTATTTTTGTTTTTTGGGTCACACCAAAAAACAGGATGGTCAGGGACCACTCCTGTCTTTGCACCCTGGAATTACTCCTCCCTGTGCTCAGGGGATCATATTGGATGTCAGGGATCGAACCTGGGTCAGCCACATGCAAGGCAAGGATGTACCCACTGTACTGACACTCCGGCCCAACCCCCATTATTTTAAAGCCCACACTACTACCTCTTTGAGGCTTCATTTTTCTTTAGCCATAAAGAGGAGAGACTTTTCCCTTCAGAACTTCCCCTTTTGACTCTAGTATTATTTTTTTTATTAAATATATTTTTATTAGTGAATCCCCATGAGTTACAGTTACAAACTTATGAACTTTCATGTTTGCATTTTGTTTATATCCCTTCACCAGTGCCCAGTCACCTCCACCAATGTTCCCAGTATCCCTCCCACCTCATCCCCCCACCCTGCCCCGCCCTACCTCTGTGACAGGGCTTTCCCTTTTGTTCTCTCTCTCCTTTTGGGTGTTGTGGTTTGCAACAGAGGCACTTCGTGGCCATAGTGTTTGGTCTGTATTCTATTTTCAGCACACATCTCCCATCCCGTGCGGGTCCTCAAACCATACTTGACCTGGTGTTCCCTTCTCTATGCGTGACTCTAGTATTATTGTCTGGTCTTGCATTCATATTTGTTTTTTCCTGTCATATCACAAATCCTATATCTTAATTCATCTGTATACTCACCTCACTGCCTGGCATCTTTACATTGTGCTTGTATTCCGTAAATATGTGTTTTGTTTATTAATAGGAATAAGGAATTTCAGATATGTTGCAAGTGTATGCCAGAATCCGAGAGAAAACATGGGGTTTTTGGGGTTTTTTTCCTGTCATTTCCAGTTACTCAAATTCTTACTTTTTGGAAAAAGTGTATGAGCATTTTATTTGTTCTCTGATGTTATTTATTTATTTATTTATTGTGGTCAGGGGAAGGCTTTGAGGCCATACCTGGCAGTGCTCACGAGCTACTCCTAGCTCTGTACTCGAGGTTCACTCCTAGCAGTGTTCAGGGAACCATATAGTGTACAAAACTTAACTTTGGCTTCCCATTTGCAAAGTATTTGCTTAGCCCTTGGAGCTAAGCTGTTCATACCACCCGTCTGATTCTTTTTATTCTACAAGAATCAGATTTTGGCAGTACTGGCTCTTTGAGGTTTGGAGTACTCGGTAATTCTAGTAGCTTATTAATAACAGTTTGTGAAGCACCTGCCTGGGTGATTTTCTGTCATGGTGGGAAAAGGCATCAGTAAGTCTTACGTAGATTTTTTAGGGGGTCTCTTGGGGTCATACTTGACGATGCTCAGGAGTTACTCCTGGCTCTGCACTCAGGAATTACTCTTGGTGGTGCTTGGGGGAGACCAAATGGGATGCTAGGGATCAAACCCAGGTAGCCTCATGCAAGCAAATACCCTGATCACTGTACTATTTTTCCAGCCCTTAAATATATTATTATTATTATTTTTTATATTGGCAGACTTCTTTTTTCTGATCTATTTGTTCATTGATAAGATAAAATCTCTTTTCCAAATTCTGAAGGCCAGTAGAATTTGTTTTGAGCACGAACAGTCCAATGATGTCCACATTTCTGTCCACTAAGTAGCAGACTATCAAGGAAATGGTGGTTTTGTAGAACACAAAAGGCAATAGTGATTCAAAGGGGAATTTCGATGCATAATGAGAACTAAGGAGGAAACAAATGTGGAACTGTGACAGAAAGAAAAGATGGTTTTTATTTTTATTTTTTATTTTTTGCAAGGTGAGGTCGTCGGGGTAGAATGAGGTTAGGCCATACCCACGGTAGTCAGGGTAGTCAGGTGGTGATTTCAGGAGATTCTATGGGATGCTGGGGATTGAATCCCAGGTCAGCTGCCTATCAGGTCAGCTGCCTATAAGGCAAGCACCTTACTTGCTGTACTATCTTGTACTATCTCTCTGGTCCCAGTCCTTACTTTTCAAACAACATCCTTAGTTGTATGTATTTTATGTTGTATATGTTTCATGTTTCTTTATGTCAGCTTTTATCAGCTTTAGTTTTTCCATGCCTTTGTTGTCAAAGACTGGCTTCCAGGTAAATTATGTCTGAGATCTGAGGGAGTAGAGGCAAGACTAAAACTGCACATAATTTTTTTTTTTTGTCGTGCTAGCTCTTTTAGTCTAGTTTTCAGTAGTTAGCATCCTTTTAAAAGATCTGCTACAAATAAATCATAGCATTTCTCCTCAGTAGTATTGACTGTGAAAGTGCCTGAAACATTGTATGCCTTTCCATACCTCCTCCAGGTGGGATATCTTACTATTCCAGCTGTTTTCTTCCTTAAGAAAGTCTCAGAATTAAAAGTCACTCTTGTTCCACTTATCGTTCTCAGAGCTTGGAATTGCAGCTCACCACTGGTTTGATTCCCACCCTATTGTGAGGCAGAAGGACTTATAGCCAAAAGCACAATTCAGTTTTTCTTTGCTTTTCTTTTTCTCTCATTTAAAATTTATTTTGAAAATGAATAAAGTACATATAAAACATTACCATTTAGAGACAATATTTCTTGGAGTATGCAAACTTTTAAAATCCCCTTTGGGGGCCGGAGCGATAGCACAGCGGGTGGGGCGTTTGCCTTGCACGCGGCCGACCTGGGTTCAATCCCTGGCATCCCATATGGTCCCCCAAGCACTGCCAGGAGTAATTCCTGAGTGCAAAGCCAGGAGTAACCCCTGAGCATCGCTGGGTGTGACCCAAAAAGAAAAAAAAAAAATCCCCTTTGGGCTTTTGCCTCTGTGCCCCGGTGGGAATATTGGAGCTAAAACATACCTAAGATGTTCCAAGTTTTCTCAAAATTCCTATATATCATATTAAGACATATTTCTTTACAATCTAGAAAAAATAATGTTTGTTTTAGGGCCACATCTGGCAGTGCTCGGTGGCTACTTCTTCCTCTGAGTTGGGGTGACTCCTGATGGTGCCTGGGGGAGCAGGCCATGGATTGAATCTAGGCTTCTCACATGTAAAACATGCACTTTGCCCTTTGACTTATCCCTTCTAGCCTTCTAGTACTCAAGACTTTAGATTAATTGAATAGCATGTATTTCCGGTTACTTAGAGCAGTTTGCAGATTCTGTATGGGCATCTAATACTTAGCTAAATGAACTCTACCGCTCTCTCCTCTCTCTCCTTTCTCTCTTTCAGCTTGGCAGTGACCTTGGCGGGGGCATTGGAGGAAGTCCGGCAGTAAGTGCCATCTGTTTTTTTCACCCGGGTTGTGCTCCCAACTGTTGATGCCTTGCTATACCCACATTCTCAACCAGCCACTGCTGCTATCTAACGCTGCACACCAAAACCTCTATAGCACTAAAAGAGTAGAAAGTAGCCTACGGTTACTTGCAGTTGTTGGAGTCACACATGACACAGAGCATAGGACATCTTTAACAACTGGCACTATAGTGTCTACAGAGATCTTTATCTTCCTGTTTAAAGAGCTAAAGAAAATGCAACCTCCCGTCTTGGCTGGAGAATTCTCTTATTCTCTGGTGTCATCTAAAAAGAACTTGACAGTCAGCAGAGCATCAGAGTGAGATTCTCCCCCTAGGTAAGTCTGGGGAGAGTAAATGTCAGTATTTCCCTGGAGAGTTTTTCACCAGATCCTTCTGCCTAAATGAGGAAGGCTTTCCTAGACCCAGAAGAAATGGAACTGTAAGTTGAATGTTTATTTCTACAGAAACAAACTTCCCCTTCCTAGTATCCTGTCTTTTGCACAGAATCATGGAAGCTAAACTTGGAAACAGACATAAAATATCTTGAATCATTGTGGTCTGATATTATTGATATCACTTGATAGAACTTCTAAAGAGCATGTGTACCTTATGATGAAAAATAATGTTTAAAAGCACAAAGAATATACCAGTTCCACCCCTGTTGTAATTATGGTGTGTTTTTACTGATTTATAAATACTTCTACAATAAAGAGCAATATTTTTAAGGACTATTAATCTGTTCTTCTTGATCCTCCTCTCCCTACAGGTGGGACAGTCCTTCATCCCATCATCAGTGCCTACAACTTTTGCTCCTTCACCTACTCCTGCTGTAGTTAGCAGTGGTCTGAACGACCTATTTGAACTCTCTACAGGAATAGGCATGGCACCTGGTGGTTATGTGGCACCTAAAGCTGTAAGTAAAGCAACACTTGAATGGATTCAGATTTACTTCTAATACTTGTGTTATTTCTATGATAAAAGCTCTAACGTTGGGGGTCCCTTTTGTGAAGAATTTAGGCGGAATGTTAAAGGTGACTTCAGACTTAGCTTTTAAAAAGGTGTCATAGCATCTTCACAAATCATTTTTATAAGCAGACTTAAAATTGACAATATTAAGTATTGGTGTTTTTTTTTTCTCTCATTTTAGACTTATCTAGTCAACCCTGAAGTCAGCTAATTCTTTTAAACAGTGCAGTGGTCAAAGGGGAGGCTAGTGTAAAGAAGTTGCATTTTTACTTCTCGTTCTCTCCATTTCTCATTTTTCTTGGGTATTAATATGGATTCCAGAGAGCTGTTGCACAGATTCATTTTTGTAGATTTTAGGGAGCCTTTTTAGAGTTCTGAATTAGGTTTTGTCATTGGTGGTATTCTAGTCTCAGCCTTGCTTGGCTTGAAATTCAAAAGGATAAATTGTAAATGAAGCTGATTACAGTTCTAGGGACTAGTGTTAGGCTAGGATTCTTGTGATCTTGCTTTTCTGAGGACAGCATGACTGGTTACTTCTTGAATTCTCAACCAAATTCGGCCTGCATCTAACTCGGCAATGGCAGGTCGGGGAGTGCTATGGATCCCAGATGCAGAGACAGAAACCAGGTAGTTCTAGGAGTGGTAACTGTATAAAAAGCTTTCTATAGAATTACCAAAAATAAGATTAAAAACAGCCATGGGGGTTGAGCCATAGTGCAATGGGTAGGGTGTTTGCCTTACATTTTGGCCTTGCTGAGTTCAGTCCCTGGCATCCTAATTTCACATCTCCTGAATCCAGGACCAGGAGTAAGCCCTGAGTACCACCAGGAGTGGCCCCCAAACCAAACCAAGAAACAAAAAAGCCAAGCAATCAGGGGCATGATGTTTTGGTCGTACTCAGTAGCTTTGTTATAATTATATATAATATTGTATATTATTCCCCCACAGATCTTTGATAATCGATTTTAAGATTTATTTGTATACTAACCCCATTGGCAAATTTGTTACTTGATGCTAATCTAGTACCATAATTAACAATTGCTAGGGGCTGGTGCTATAGCACAGCCGGTAGGGCATTTGCCTTGCACGCGGCCGACCCGGGTTCGATTCCCAGTATCCCATATGGTCCCCTGAGCACTGCCAGGGGTAATTCCTGAGTGCAGAGCCAGGAGTAACCTCTGAACATTGCTGGGTGTGACCCAAAAAGCAAATAAAAAAAAATTTGCTAACATTATAAATGACAGTAATTTACGAGTAATATAGAAATCATGAACTATTCTAACATCTAAGAATACCAGAGAATCAGTGGGTGATAAGCATAAGAATAAACTTAGCCACACTAAAGAAGTATTTTTTAAAAAGGAGATGAAGTGAAACAACCACAGATACTATTTTTAATCTGTTAAGAATATAGATGATAGAAATATAAGATGAAATAATATAAGATAAAAAGAATGAAAAAGTAAGTCTTCTTCTACTTCCACTTCTCCATACTATTAACCTACTTATGTGTCCTTGCAGAGTAAAAAGGAAAGATCACTATATTCTTTGTTTACATTCTTTGAAAATATATGTGAATGGGATAGACAGGTCTGTAATTTCTTTTTCACTATCACCTTTTGATTGACCATATCCACTGTATCATAGATACAGTGTTGATGGACATTTAAGTTATTCATTGCCTCTATTACCCATCCCCATTTTTTGCTAATAATGATGCTACAGGGAGCTGGAGCAATAGCACAGCGGGTAGGGCGTTTGCCTTGCACACGGCTGACCCGGGTTCAATTCCCAGCATCCCATATGCTCCCCTGAGCACCGCCAGGAGTAATTCCTGAGTGCAGAGCCAGGAGTGCACAGCTTATATGCACCCTGTGGATTGCCAGGTGTGACCCAAAAAGCAAAAAAAAAAAAAAAAAAAATGCTACAGTGAATATTCTTATATATGTATAGATAAGAATACATAGATATTCTTATATATGTATAAGATATATATGGTATATTTTTGCAAGAGTACCTATAGGGTATAATTGAAATTTGCTATATCATTCAAAATTTTTTTCTCCCCAGTTTTTTGTTCCCCACCCTTCTCCCTCCATTACTGTTGATGATATTGCATTGACTAGCTTTGGTACTCGTATTTAGTTGTGGTACTTGCTGGAGGCCGCATATCAGGTTGGTGCAACACACATGCTTACCAGGTATCACACTTCTGGGCAGGGCCCTCCTCAAACAGTGTTCAGAGGCCCTGGGTGCCACTCCAAGCCATACTTGACCAGCTGGGCCAGGTGATTCAATATCAAGACCCAAGAATGTCATACTTTATTCAGGCCCTGTGGTTCCAGGGTTCACCAGAACCATATGTAGCAGCGATCAAGGATCTCCAGGGCTGGGCCCCATGCATGCAGAGCATGCTCCAGTTGTGCGCATATACTTTTCTGCTTGCAATGCTTACCGGTGTCTGCAAGGCTCACAAAGATACTAGTCAGGGATCACACCCCTCTATTGCATGCTTATATGCACCTGGTTGTGGCATGGCTGCAAATCACTTGGGCAGTGGGAAACACAGACAACTCTTCAGGCTCACACAGCCCAGCTGCCAGGGTCACACTCCTTTAGGCTCACAAGGCAGGAGTTCTAAGCCACTGATTTTATTCCTCTGTGCCCTTAAGCATGTAAAAATAAATGGCACTGGGGCCAGAGAGATAGTTTAGCAGGTAAGGTGTTTGCCTTGCATGCAGCCTACCAGACTTGATCTCTTAACACCATATGATCCCCCAAGGACTGCCAGGAGTAATTCCTGAACCCAGACCCTGAGCATCACTGGGTATGGGCCCCTCAACAAAACAAAAGAAAAATAAATACCAAAAAAAGATTACTGTCACTGTCATCCCGTTGCTCCTCGATTTGCTTGAGCGGGCACCAGTAATGTCCCCATTGTTAGACTTCTTGTTACTGTTTTTGGCATATCGAATAGACCACGGATAGCTTGCCAGGCTCTGCTGTGCGGGCGAGATACTCTTGGTAGCTTGCTGGGCTCTCTGAGAGGGACGGAGGAATCAAACCCAGGTCGGCCGGCATGCAAGGCAAATGCCCTTCCCTCTGTGCTATATCTCTCCAGCACCAAAAAAAAGATAGTACAACTAATTTTTTTTAAAAAGTTACCAACTTAACCTCCCACAAAAGAGGATATCAAATTACTTTCCCAAGAACAGACTAATTGTCAGGTCCTTTATATTCTTATTGTTGATATTCTGAAATTTTTGTTCTGTAATTGAAAAGTTATATCTTATCATTTTATTTCATTTTTTGTTGTTGTTCTTCTTCAGTGTGACTGAGTTTATTCTTATTCATCCACTGAATATTTGGTATTCTTTTTAAAACATGGTCTTTGAGATTATGATAATTAGGTATTGGTAATAGAATCTTCAAATCTCTCCATACAAATAATTAGGATAAAATATATGCCTGGGAATGTAGCTCAGCTGTAGAGCACTTACCTTATATGTGTAAAGCCCTAGGTTTAGTCTCTGACATGGCAAGCAAATAAGTTTGAAAAACAAATGAAATACATGCCTGTGCATGTATTAGAAGAAGCATGAATAATTCATTAATACTTAGGATTATAAAAACCTCATTTAGCCATCAGAATCTAAAAGCAATAGTTATTAATAAATATCACAGATTAAATATAAGATCTATTATTACCAAAACATGCCATGAAGCTTAGTACAAACTTATTTGAAGAAAATCACAAAAAATGTAAAAAAGACACATAGAAGGATATATGCTGTATTATACCACAGAGAAAAAACTTTATATCCTTGATATATGAAAACCTAAAAATTTTCTAAAAATAAAACTAATAACTTGGTGTAGAAAATAGGTAAAAGGATGAACAGCTGAAAGAATAAGAAATGGTAGCATCCCTCAAACATTTGCAAAGGATGCTCACTGCACTCATCATCTAAATCTATACTAAGTAAAAACTCTGCCAAGATTCTATTAATCATTTTATCAGATTGGCAAAAATCCAAAAGTTTGATGTTACACTCATTAAGAAAGAAGAATTTTTACATGTTTCTGATGGGAATATAAAATGGCACAACCCTATTTGGACTAGAAACTTAGCAAAGTTTCATTTATAAATTTATCCTTTATTCCCAGCATTGCCAGTTCTAGAAATCCCGAAGATATGTGACAAAATTATGAAATGGTATATATGCACCAGACAGATTACTTATTGAGATATTTAAGGTAAAGATTGGAACAAACCAAACATTGTTTCATATAGAACTGATTAAATGGTAGCATGTCTATCCTGTAGAAGGGTGGGTAGCTATAAAAATAAGTTGAAAAACAATGTGTTTGGAGATTACAGACATCTTTTCATTAGTAGATTCAATTTCTTTTAAGCCTATACCAAAAGTACATAAATTGAAACGATATTATACTCATTGAAGCTTTTCTTTTCCTGCATATGTATATGCTGTCCTCAAAAGGCAGTAAGATTGCAAAGTAGAACAGTAGAGGGAGGAGAGGCCAGGGTTCCCATAGACTGTTTGGTGGTAGGGAATGTAGAGAGTGAGGGAGCTTTAAATAAATAAGAATGATATCAAAATTCAGAAAACATGACTTTATCTTGAGCCTTTTGCATTTGACTTGATATTTATGATAAAAATCTCCATAACTGCCTAAGGAACTGAAATCTACACTTCATCTTTCCTTATTCAAAAACAAATAGCATCGAAATAAATCCTGTCTGGTTCCATTGGACTTTATACTGTGTTTCAGGTCTGGCTGCCTGCAGTAAAGGCTAAAGGCTTGGAAATTTCGGGAACATTTACTCACCGCCAAGGGCACATCTATATGGAAATGAACTTCACCAACAAAGCTCTACAACACATGACAGACTTTGCAATCCAGTTTAACAAGAACAGGTAAGAGATCTTAATTCTAGACAACAGTGTATCCAGCATGAGAATGTTCATTCAACAATGAGCAAAAGTCTCACTTTGGCAGACTCAGACTGTCGAGTGAGCTTTGACTCTTAAGATGTATTCAGTTATCTACTTCAACTCTTAATTTTGGTTTTGGGGCCACACCAAGCTGTGCTTACTCCTAGATCTGTGCTCAGGGATCACTCCTGGCAGAGTTCAGGAGACTCTATGGAGTCTCAGAAATTGAACCTGGGTCAACTATGTGCAAGATAAGTGCCCTGCCCGTTGAACTATCACTCCGTCCTGTCTACACCTATTTAAAACCTAGCCAGTTTACTGGAAAACTTATCCGTATAAGGGAAACGGGAACCTAGCATTCTCAAAGAATTTTAGGACTAGAATGCTCTTACCGAAACAGTTTTTGCTCTGACACTTTTTTCATTCAACAGGTAATTGTATAGCCTGTGTGTGTTCCTAAGTCCATTCCTAAGTTCTGAGACTGTATTAGTCAACCAAACCAATGCTTGTTCAAAACTCACATTTTGGCAGGGGAAAAAATTAATGTAAGAGCTCAGGGACTAGCACAATGGGTCAGGCACCTTGCTTTGCACTCAGCCTACCCAGGTTTAGTCCCCAGCACTGCATCTGGTCCTGAGCCCTGCTGGGAATGATCCCTGAGCACTCTATGCATGACCCCAAAACTGTATTACATATAGGTTGATAGAAAAAACAGGAGGTAGTTATGGTACTGGTTAACCAAATAATCATTTATAGACTGACAGTATTACTACTGCTGCTAAATAAAAGGCTACTATCCCTCTATTTCTAAAACATCACAGGTTTTTGTTAAATTTTGGGTTCAGGAAACAGACTTTCATGGTTGATCCATTTGTTCATAAATACAGGATTTTCAACTTTCACCCAGTAATAATTGAACCTTGAAACAGATTTAATGAAATTTGCCAATGGCAGTTTGCATCAGTTCTTGTTTTATTTCTAATCATCTAGAAATACTTTGTACCCTCAATTCAAGACTTTGACATGCTAGAAATCACTTAACTGTACAGAAAATCTATTTCTGTCAAGACCAGTTCTATTTCTAACCATTTTTGAGATTGCTTACATTAAAGGTCCAGACTGTAATAAAAGCAATCTGCAAAGGGGCCTAAATGATAGAACAGCAGGTAGGGCAACTTACCTTGCCCTCAGCTGACCTGGGTTGGATCCACAAGATCCCATATCTCCTGAGCATCACTAAGACGATTCCTTAGTGCAGAGGAAGGAGTAACCTCTAAGGATTGCCAGGTATGGCCCCAAAACAAAACCAAAGCAGTCTGCCTAACTTCCCTCATATCTTCATTTCTATTTCCTTTTATTCCTTGGTAAATAGTCTGTTAGTTAGAAAAACTTATTTTATTTTGACAGTTACAATAATTCTTCTGCTATACCTTTAGTATCTGCTTTCAGTAGTCTATTACAGAGCTTTTTAACTTACTGGGCATGCATTTTTTCAGCCTCCCCCACCAAAAAACACTCACTCAGCACCATTCTAGAAATCTACCTGTTTTTTAAGCGTGAAAACACACACACACACACACACACACACACACACACACGTTACTACAGTACACCCACCATGGTCAGCTCCAGCATTACTCCGCCACCACTCCCATACTGATATTTCCCACTTTGGAAACACTGGAACTTGACTTCCTGATGTAATATATGTCTTCTCCCCTTTTAAGTTAATTGTACTTTTTTGGGGGGGGGCGGTTTTGTTTTGGGGACGCCATTCCTGGTGGTGCTCAGGACTTAACTCCTGGCTCTCTGTTCAGGTGTCACTCCTTGCAGTGCTTGGGGGTACATATGGGTGCTGATACTGAACCTGGATTAGCTGGGTGCAAGGCAGGCACCTTACCCACTGTTCTATCTCTCCAGCCCCATCTTTCCTCTCATTTTTATGAATTGCATTATTTTTTAATTTCATTCTTTCACTTTTGTTCCCATCTTTTTTTTGTTTGGAAGGGTTTATTTCTAGTCCTTTTATAAATTTCCACTATCATTTCTTGGATGTTTTCTAGTGGAGTCCTCAAAAAATGCTTGTGTAGGCTGTGGATATAATTAATATGGTAGAGCACATGCCTAGCATAGGTGAGATCCTGTGTTTGATCCTAAGCACGTGACCGTCAGAGCATTGCTGGGCTTAGCTCTGGTGGGTGACCCACCAGCACCACCAGGCTGAAGTGCCAAAACATCAGGCAATCATCAGTAGGTGCTTCCTCAGGAACCCTGAGCACTGCTGCAAGTGGTCCCTATAAAAAGTAGTATACAGGGCCAGGGAGGTGGTAAGCAATTAAGATGCTTGCCTTGCATGCACGCAACCCTGGTTCAGTCCCTGGCATGCATATGGTTTTCTGTGCGCAGAGCCAGCAATAATAAGCCCTGAGCATCATCAAGTGTGACCCAAACCCTAGCCCTACTTCCTAAAATAAGACTGAAAATCTTGGGGCCAGAGAAGTAGCACAAGGTAGTTAAGGCACTCACCTTGCCTGTGGCCAACCCTGACTCAATCCCTGACACTGCATATACCTCCACTTCTCACCCCACAATCACCAGAAGCAATCCCTGAGTACAGTCAGTAAACCCCTAACACTGCCAACTGTGGTCCAAAAACCAAGACAATAAAAATAACATGTTTGGGTTTTTTGCAGGTGGGACCCTCCAAAGTAATATTTAGGAATCCTGGGTACCATTCCCAATGATTCTTAGCCAACCAAGTCAGAAGTTCAACCCAGAACCTGCCTGGCTATGCTCCAAGAGAGGGATGGGGACACACATGCCCAAATTTACTCAGTGCTTACTTTTGGCTCTGCTCAGGCATCACTCCTGGCATTTCTCCGGGGACCATAAGGGATTAAGGGATGCCAGGAATTGAACCCAACTTGGATATGTGCAAGGCAAGTGCCCTGCACTCTATCTGACCCCAGATCTTCATGTTTTTCTATTGGGTTTATTTTGTTTAGAATTCTTTGGGCTTATTGGTTCTAGGTATGACTCTTATCCTCAGATTTGGAAAGTTCTCCATTATTTTTTCAACCAATAATTCTTTCTCGTTCTCTTCTTTATTAGAATCCCTATGATGCAGATGTCACTCCTTGATGCTCTCCCACAGGTCTCTTATGCTTTCTTCATTCTTTTTTCCTTCTGTTCTTTTCTGATGGTTTCATGTAATGATTGTCAAAGTGAACAAATTTATTCTTTGGCATCTGTCATTCTCCTACTGAGCTCTTCTCATTTTTCAGTTTCACCTACTTGTCCTACAGTTCAGTGATCCCTGATTAAATTTTTTTATGCTTTCTATTTCCATGTTGGAGCTCTCTTTTATTGTACTGTTTTCTCCTTGAAGTCTTATCAGAGTGTGGAGAGCTCTTACACACTCCAGGTATGTCCTAGACTTTTGTTTTTATCCATCCATTCATTAAATGTCAGTGAATTCCTCCACTTCCTCATTGTGTCTCATGCAATGAATGTTCTAGGGATGAGGATCTGATTTTGTGCAGGCTTGTAATGTAGAGTTCATGCTTGCTAATACCACCTAGAGCCTGGTACTAACTTTATGTTGCTGTGGACTGCTTCTGGGAATTTGCAGCATAAACCTGCTACATCAGCTGCATTTCTAAGTATAGACTGGCCATTGCCGCATCCCATAATCCTTCATTGCTGGTGCCTGACAGTGACTGTGATGTTAATAGCTCACAGGTTTAGGCACCAAATGTGAACTCATGGTCAGGAGCACTGGAGAGCACCTGTAACTCCAAACATACCTGGTGTCTGCTAGGTTATTTGCATTTGACTGCCCTGGATATTTGTCAGCTACAAACCAACCTGGGAAGCATCCAATAGTCTGACCCTAAATTTTTTTTACCAGGCCTGGGCAAATGTTTGGTTTTTCATCCTAGTGCTGCATAGCTACACAGCAGGCAACAGTAGGTCTGTTGCCAGCTTTCTATATTCCCTGTAGAATGTTTATTTTCTGACTCAAGGCATTGATTGCTACACCTAGTCTGAAGCGATTAGGAGGTTCAGCTTTTGTTTTGCCTGTGGCAGGCAGATGTTATTCATGGTAGAGTTTGCCTGCGGGCTACTTCCCATTCTGAAAGGAACCCGGCACCCTGCCAGCTGGCCGGGGGCTACTGCACCTGCTGGAAATTCTGGCCTTGGATATCTTGCCAAGCTTAGTTCGAACTTCCACATTAGGTTTGTGAAGGTAAAATTTCAAGGTTATAGCTATGGTACTGTTGTTTTGGGGTTTTTCTTTTCAGCTTTTTTCCACAAATTGTTTTTTTAAGTTTTATTTTCAAGGAGTTGTCACAATAATTGATTACATTCAATATTTCAACACTTATCCCACCACCGTTACACCTTCCTACCACCATTATTTTGAGTTTTCCCACTACCACCCAAGCCTGTGCAAAAGGCAGATGCTAAGTAATTTATTTTATATTGCCTTGTTACGAATAATTGACTAAAAACGATCAAAAAGGTTTCCTTAGAGGAAAGTGTTCCACACTTTTTTTTTAACCACCATCTTGGTCCAGCCTTGAATTTAAGCCTTTTTTTCTCTCTCTCTCTTTGGGTCACACCCAGTGATGCTCATGGGTTACTCCTGGCTTATGCACTCAGGAATTACTCCTGGCGGTGCTCAGGGGACTATATGGGATGCTGGGAATCAACCTGGGTCGGCCATGTGCTATCATTCCAGCTCTGAATTTAAGCCATTCTTAAACATTTCCCTGGTGGCTAATGACAAATGTTCCTTAACTTTTTTTTAAACTTGTACTTTTTTTTTTTTTTAACTTGTACCCTTTTTTTCAGCCACTATGATGTACAGTTTTACAGTATTGTCACTAGGAGGATTTTATGCCCACAGTATCCCAACACCAAACCCTCCACCGTGGGGCCCATTTCCCTCCATCGTTATCTTATGGCCCCCTCTTCACCTTGCTGCCGAGGCTTTTTAATGTATAGCTTGTTGGCCATCCTTACGTCTTTAGGGAAGTATCTGCTCAAAGCTTACCTTTTTGTGTCCACTGGGGGAAAAATAATTTATTTTTTAGTATATGGGTCATACCTAACAGTGCTCAAGGATTGCTTCTGGTGAAATTTGAGGGACCACGCTGTTTCAGGATTTGAAGCCAAGGACCTCCTGCATGTAAAGCATGTGCTCCAGCCCTTCGACTTCTCTGAAAGTTTGCTTTCCTTTGGTTTGGGTTTTGTGCTGTACCTGGTAGGGCTCAGGGGCTGCTTGGATCAGTGCTCTGAGATCACTTCCAACAGTGCTTAGGGAACCATGTAGTAACCAAACCCAGGATTCCAGCAAAGCATGTACTCCAGCTTTTTTTTTTTTTCTTTCTTTTTGGGTCACACCTGGCAATGCACAGGGGTTACTCCTGGCTCATGCAGTCAGGAATTACTCCCGGCAGTGCTCAGGGGACCGTATGGGATGCTGGGAATCGAACCCAAGTCGGCCACGTGCAAGGTAAACGCCTACCTGCTGTGCTATTGCTCCAGCCCCTACTCCAGCCTTTTAAGTTCACTCCTTAGCCCTCTTATATGTTAAAAAGATCACCTCAAGGGTCAAAGCTATAGCACAGTGTATAGGGCCTTTGCCTTGCATGCGGCTGACCTGCTTTCAATCCTCAGCATCCCATATGGTCACCCAAGCACCCTCAGGAGTAATTCCTGAGTACAGAGCCAGGAGTGACCCTTTAATATTTCTGGATGTGGCCTCCTGCCCCCCAAAGAAAAGATTATATCAGAACGAGTGTTTGTATGTTCTGGGTCTACATTTCATATGTCAGATAATAAGAATTAAAACTAGTTCCCCAGTCTCTAGCTTGCCTTTAAACATTGTCTTTCAAGCTGTAAGGGTTTTAGAGAACTTTTACTTGTTACCACATGCCTTTTGTGTCCTGAGAAGTAGTACCTGATCTATAGTTAAAAGACTTTAAAAAATTGGGAGGATTGGAGGAGGGGCCACACCTGGCAGTGCTCAGGGATCACTCCTGGAGGTGTGATTGAACCCAGGTTGGCAACATGCAAAGCAAACATAATACCCACTGTACTATTGCTCCAACCTCAGATTTTTTAAAACATTAAAATTAAAAAATTTAATAATAACCAGGGCTGGAGTGATAGCACAGCAGTAGGGCCCAGGTTTGATTCCTCCGCCCCTCTCGGAGAGCCCGGCAAGCTACTGAGAGTATCTCGCCCGCACAGCAGAGCCTGGCAAGCTACTCGTGGTGTGTTTGGTATGCCAAAAACAGTAACACCAAGTATCAAAATGGAGATGTTAAAAAAAAAAATGGAGATGTTACTGCTGCCCGCTCCAGGAAATCGATGAACAATGGGAGGCCAGTGACCATGAATAACCTAGGCCACAAGATAGTACAATAGGTAGGATGCCTGCCTTGCATGCGGCCAGCCCACATTTGATACCCACGATCCTATTTGGTCCCCCAAGCCCACCAGGGTAATACCTAAGTGCTGAGCCAGGAGTAACTCCTGAGTATTACTGGGTGTGGCCCAATCACGAAAAAAAATTTTTAACAAAAATATTAATCATTTTATCTCCTAAATTTAGTTTTATAATTTATTTTGAGACAGCTTTCCAATGCAGTATGATATGAAAGTAAATTTTTAAGTGAAAAATAAACTTTTCGAAGTACGTCTTGAAATGAGATAGTGTAAAACACTGACTTTTGCTTTTCAAAAACTTGCTCTTCTCGATTCTTTGCTACTGGGATTTTGATAGAGAATCCCGTGATTATAGCAGGTTGCGGGAGGATTAATAGCAAACATCATTCAGTAGCAAATCTTGCACATCTCTTGTCTTCTTAGGTATTTCATAGATTTTGTTTTACATAGGGGCACTCTGAGGTTCTGATCCATAAGATGTGACTTTGATGACTTCACTCAAGTCATTTACTAATTCTTGTAACCTTTTTGCAAATTTTTTCTGGTTCTGAACAGATGATTAAAATTTTTCCCTTTTCCTTTTATTTTTCTTGCCTGATTATGCTCAGGATCTCCATTAAATGGAGTAGAAGTAATGAGAAGGAGCATTTGTGCCATGTTCTAATCCTATTGGGAAAAACATTTGGTCTTTTGATAATTAAGTGCATTTTTGGCTATAGGTTTTCATGGCTGTTGAGGAAGTTCCCTCCATCTGTCCCTCATTTGCTGAGTTTTGTTATGAGGGGGATATAAAGTATTGTCATATGTTTCTGCATCTATTGAAGTAATCATATGGTTCTTTTTAGTCTGCTGCTATGCTGGATTACAGTGATTAATTTTTTTCAAATGTTATGCCAGTTTTGTATTCCTGGGATAAAAATTAAGTGATCACAATGTGTTTTTAGATATTGTTGAACTTGATTTGTTAAAATTTTGTGAGTTGTTTTTGCATCTGTGTTCATCATGTACTGTAGGTCATTTCTGATGAGTTATTTATTATTTCTTTCCTGAGTTTTCTTGCTTCCCTTCTCCTGTTATCTGATCATGTCTTCTGTAGGTTCTTCCTTTCAGTTGTGTGTTGTTTGTTCTCATCAAGTGATACAGTTTGTTTCATAATTTTGTTTTATTTTTAATTTAATTTTATTTTGGAGAAATGGGGCACACCTGGCAGTGCTAAACAGCTGTTCCCAACTTGGGGCTCAGGGGCCACACTGTGCAGGAGAGCAAACCAAAGGTGCCTGTGTGCAAAGCATTTTTTTTTTCCCCTTCGCACATTTTGACCCACCTCCCTAACCCCTCATAATTTTGTTTTAATACCATATCATTTTTTCAGTGTCTTTTTTTAATGCATCTTTTTGTTTAATTAGCATCTTTTTTGTTGTTTTTCTACTTTTTTTTGGTAAGAGTAACTTTCAATAAATGCTCTTTATGTCATTTTGATACATTTGAATAAATTAGGACTATTATTTGTTTTCTTTTTTTTGGTGTCACCCAGTGATGCTCAGGAGTCACTCCTGGCTCTACACTCAGGAATTACTCGTGGGTGCTCTGGGAACCATATGAGATGTGAGGTATTGAACTCAGGTCGGCCATTTGTAAGGCAAAGTCCTCCCCGCAGCACTATCGCTCTGGCCCCAAGAATTAGGACTATTAGTAGGAGGTACTTGCAGAAGAGGAAGATAAACTATAAACTAGAGTCTTGTTGGGTTTTTTGTTTGTTTGTTTTTTGTTTTTTGACTGTGCTCAGGGATCACTTCAGCAGAGCTTGGGAACCATACAGGGTGCCAGGACCAAACCTGGCCATGTGCAAAGCAAATACCTTCCAGCTACTTTTTTTTTAATGCATATGCTTTATTATTTGTTTATTTTGCTTTTTTGGATCACACCCAGCAATGCTCAGGAGTTCCTCCTGGCTTTGCATTCAGGAATTTCTCCCAGTGGTGCTCAGGGGACCATATGGAATGCCAGGGATTGAACATGGGTCGGACGCGTAACCAGAAAAAGAACATGGGTATAACGCCCTACCCCCGTACTATCACTCCTACCCCACTTATCCTACTTTAAAAAAAAGTTACGACCTACATAAAATTCTGTCATTTAATTATTTAGTTTTATCTTCCTTCTTGGCCCTAACAGAACATAAATTCAGTATAAATGTATATTACTTTCTTCTTACATATGTAGTGCCATTTCTCCTTTTCTCTCCATCTTTTTGAAATTTTGTTTTATTTTTTGCATAAAATACACATGTGCCTTTATATTTTGTTTATTTGCTATTATAACTTTTAACACAGGCTTTTACACTCGTGTCTTATTCTTGGGTAGTCTTCTTGGAGAAGTAAAACTGCTGAGTACTTATTTCTTCTTAGATTTTTAGAAAGTGACCAAATTTGGGTCAATAGTTTATCCTAATTGTTTGGATCATTTAGGCCACAGATTTATACTGGGTTTTTCATAATAATTATTGATTATTTCTTCCATTTGCTGTTTGCTATATTTTTTCATTTGAAGGGGAACAAAGAAATAAAATGAGAATTATCAGTAACTGATCATCTGAATCTACCAGGCAGATTTATTAAGCTAGTAAAATAATACTATTTCTTACAACTTTTTTTTTCTTTTTGGGTTACACCTAGCATTGCACAGGGGTCACTCCTGGCTCATGCACTCAGGAATCACCCCTGGCGGTGCTCAGGGGACCATATGGGATGTTGGGATTTGAACCCGGGTCGGCGGCGTGCAAGGCAAACGCCCTTCCCGCTGTGCTATCACTCCAGCCCCTCTTACAACTTTTTTTTTACAGTGTGAATATTCTTAAGTCCTTTATAAAAAGATTCTTTAAGGAAAAATGTTGGGGGAGCCACACCCAGCTGGGATTACTCCTGGTTCTGAACTCAGGAATCACTCCTTGCAGGGGATCATGTGGGGTGCCAGGGATCAAACTCCAATAGGCAACATGCAAGGCAAATGCCCTACCTGCTGTACTACCATCCTGGCCTGGGAAATATTTTTTAAAGGTAACCTCTCCCTCTAGTAGCATGATAAATTAGAAACTTTATGAATCAGAACTCCAAAGTAATTCTCTGCTTATAATTTTTTTTTCTTTCTCAAATTCACTCAATGAAAAGCAGTGGTGGGCTAGAGAGATAGTATAGCAGGTAAGAAACTTGCCTTGCATATGACCGATCCATGTTCAATTCCAGATACCCCATATTGCTCCCCCAAGCCCACCATGAATAGACTCTGAGCAGAGCTGGGTTTGGCCCCAAAACCAAAGAAATTAAAAGGAAAGAAAAATAGGGATTATGGGGGCTGGAGAGATAGCACAGCGGGTAGGGCGTTTGCCTTGCACGCGGCCGACCCGGGTTCTAATCCCAGCATCCCATATGGTCCCCTGAGCACCGCCAGGGGTAATTCCTGAGTGCAGAGCCAGGAGTGACCCCTGAGCATCGCCAGGTGTGACCCAAAAAGCAAAAAAAAAAAAAAAGGGATTATGTTATTAGTAATGTTATAACAAGTTGGAGTTGAGCACTGTGACTTCTATTTCTTTCATTTTCTTTGGTTTCCTTCCTTCCTCTCTTCCTTCCTTCCCGTCATCTCTACCCCCATATCTGGTAGAGGTCAGGGAACCATTCAGGTGGCTCTGTTGGCCCCTAACACCCAGGGACCTGAGTCACACATCTCGATGTGAGCACTGAACAGTCAGGTCCACCAAGTAACAAGCTGTTGAAACCCAAAGGTGTGCCTAAATTCTGCCTCCAGTTAACCCCTTGGGTTTCTTCATCCTCTCTCCTAGCTTCGGTGTTATCCCCAGCACTCCTCTGGCTATCCATACACCACTGATGCCAAACCAGAGCATTGATGTTTCTCTGCCTCTCAACACCCTGGGTCCAGTCATGAAGATGGAACCTCTGAATAACCTACAGGTTAGTTTTACTGCATTTGATGTACAAGTGGATGTCTTCCCGGTCTTTATTTCATTTATCTATAAGATTCTCTCTCTCTCTCTCTCTCTCTCTCTCTCTCTCTCTCTCTCTCTCTCTCTCTCTCTCTCTCTCTCTCTCTCTCTCTCTCTCTCTCTCTCTCTCTCTCTCTCTCTCTCTCTCTCTCTCTCTCTCTCTCTCTCTCTCTCTCTCTCTCTCTCCCTCCCCCCCCTTCATATTAGATTTGGACATATAATAGGATTTGAAATAATGCTGGGGAGAGAAGTTCTCTTTTTGTCACGTAAGGAAAAATCTAGTAGGTTGGAGAGATGGTAGAGGGGATAAGGTACTTGCCTTGCATGTGGCTGACCCCAGTTTGATGGCAGCATCACATATGGTCTCTCAAATACCCAGGGGTCACCGCTGAACACAGAGCCAGGAGTAAGCCCTGAGCATGCTAGATGTAAGCCAAAAACCAAAAAAACAAAATTAAGTTACCCATTTTATTTTACTCAACTAATTTAGACTTAAGATCTTACAAATTTTATTTGTTTTTTTGTGAGGGGTTTGTTTTGATTTTTGTACTATACCCAGTGATGCTCAGGAGTGCTGGGTATCAAACCTAGGACAGCTGTGCAAGACAAGCATCCTACCTGCTTCAGCCCCCAAAATACTGAATTTTTTGTTTTTATTTTTGGGTCACAGTGGCCAGAGCCCCAACTTTGATCTTCAGCACCACACAGTCCCTATCCCCTATGCCTTGAATGAACCCCCCAGGTGTTGACCCCACCAAAAAAAAAAAAAAAGGTGCAGGGGTGAAGGGGCAACCAGAGAAACATCTGTACTGTTCAATGAAGTGATGAGAAAGTTCCTTTCTGATCAGGGGTTTTGGTAGCCTTTTATAAGAAATTCAAAGTTTCAGCAAAGATAGTTACAGAGGCTTAAGTTGCTTGCTTGCCTTGCCTATGGCCATCCCTAGTGTAATCACCAGCAATGCAGATGTGGTCCCCTGAGCACCACTGAGTGGCCCCAAAACTAATACACAAAAAGGAAATCTAAGGTTCGATGATGTACAATTTATAGGTGTTTAGTCAAAATTAGTACTTTCTGCATAGGTTCAGTAATTGCCAGACCATAAGTTAATATAAAATGGGTCCAAGAATGAGAAAATTTAGGGTATCTAGCAGAAGCAGATTACGTCATTTACAAACTTGGGAACCATTGGACTTCCAACTGCAAAGAAAATCTTTTGAAAGTGAGCTCACAGTTTAAGAATAAAAAATGAAGGCGAAACTGTTAAGAACAGTCAGAAAACACCACAAAGGAATGACATTCTTCTACCAAGAACTGGAAATGAATCTGAGAGGGTTTGTCATATGTTCAAAGTGATTAAAGAAGAATATCAGTCTTCTTAATTGATCTTTCTAACAAAACAAGTGGGATTCTACTGTTCGGTCTTCAGAAATACCAGTATGAAACTAAAGCTGATGATGAGACATCAACAGTAAAATTACTTGGAGTTAAAATTGACATTTGTCAGTAGCCTGTTTGCCAGTTCACTGCCTACTTGTTGCCACAGTAGTTGACTACCTTTTTTTTCCCCCGTCCAAGTCTGTAATAACTTAAAGTGAAGATAAGTGAGTCACAATATGACTTGGCTCAGACTAGAAGAACAAAGCAAAGATTACTGTGCAGATGGAATTGGCTGTTACTATGATGAAAGTAATGTGTTAAGGGGCTTTTCCAGCCCAGAATCTTGAAGTAAGTGACTAACCCAAATCTGCATCTGTTCTCTTTTATTGAGATCTAACCTCCCGTTGGTCCAAAGAGCCTCAAGCCTAATATTTGAGTTGACATGAATGCAAGAATGTTTAACTTCAAAAGTAAAGAAGGGAATTTGGGTCACAGAAACCAGGGCAAATTTTTAGTTCTTAAAACAAAAAGAAATAGGTCTCACTCTTTAAGCCTGTGTTCTCCCTTGGACACATATATTGTTGCTTGTCTCTGTTTCTTTGTTTATTTCCACTCCAAAGAAGCCTATGTTCTCTCTTGAACGTACTTCTCTTTCTTCCCCCTCACATCTTTCTAAATAAGTTTCAGTAAAAACTATTTTGCTTCAAAAAAAAAAAATGAGCATTTCTTAGTTTACTTGCTTTTCCATTCCATATGCAATGAAATGAGCATTCCAAAAAAGAATCTTCATAAGAGAGGTTGAATCCTATCCCCTCACTCAAAGAGGAGTATTGGGACAATATAAGCTAGGGTTAAGAATTTTTATTTTACAATATGACATTATAAAAGCAAACAGTTTTCTTTTGGAGAGGTCATTATAACTATTTTCTCATTGTTTAGCTTTTCCCTATGACAATAAGCAGTTTTTCTCTCAAATAGAGAAAAATTCTTAACCCCTATCAGCAGTTCTAGTTAATGATTGCTAACGAAAGGTGAAACTAATAGCTTAAAGTAGATGAGTTAGTTACTTTAGACTTTTGGCTTTGATTCTGCCTTCTGCCCCTGTCCCAGTGTGAACAAAAAGAATCAAATCTTATCCAAATGCTTAGAGCGTGTAGAGATAAGACATAAGACACATAAGATAGATAAAGATTCATTGGCATTTAAATGTTGTATTTGCATAATACTTCGATTTAAAAGCTCATCTAGGAACAGTGATGCTTTTTCATTACTCCAGACCAAGGTCTTTTTGTTGTTTGTTTGTTTTTTATTTTTTTGGGGGGCCGTCATTTTGAGCCATACCCTGGCAGTACTCAGGGCTTATTCCTGGCTCTATGCTCAGTGATCACTCCTAAGTCTATGCTCAGGGACTCCTAGTGGTGCTCAAGGGACAATATGAGATGCTGGAGATCAAATCCAAACACGGACAAGGCAGGTGCCCTACTCAATATAGCCCTAAGACCCGGGCTTCTTAGACTTTAACACTGGAACCCCTTTTTAAAGCCGAAGAAATGCAACATGGATATACACTTTAGAAACACCTCAGATTCAGTATACATTCTGAGGTTGAATTAATTTTTGGTCATTGCATGTTCAGAAGCCTTTTACTATTGCCAATATTTTTGCAGCCCCCAAATTTAGTTGCATTCTTGTCTATAAGAATTAAACACAAGATTAGAGAGTTGGGGGCCGGAGCGATAGCACAGCGGGTAGGGCGTTTGCCTTGCACGCGGCCGACCCGGGTTCGGTCCCCGGCATCCCATATGGTCCCCAAGCACTGCCAGGAGTAATTCCTGAGTGCAAAGCCAGGAGTAACCCCTGAGCATCGCTGGGTGTGACCCAAAAAGAAAAAAAAAAAAAGATTAGAGAGTTGAACCTAGGAAAAGTGTATGTGTGCTGTGTTGCTTGCAAAAGCTTTTATAAATCTAGCTTATAAATAATACACAATGTTGGGGCTAGAGAGGTAGTATATGGGTTGGGTGCTGCATACCGTTCCCTGAACCCTGCCAAAAGCGATCCCTTAGCATAGAATCAGGGGTAAGCCCTGAGCACAGCCAGATGTGACCCCAAAATAAAAACAAAAATCACACAATGTGAAGTTTAGCTTAACCCCACTGGGAGCTTCACTTGAGTTTATTTATATCATATAATTATATTACTTAAAAAGGAGAATTAAATGCTGTCTATTTAAATAAAACAAAGGCCTTAATAAATGCCTAAATGAATTATCTCTATAAATGAGCTCTCTCTGAGTCTCACATCTTTTTTTTCCGTTTCATCTATGTTAGTTGCTTAGAAACATTTTCCCATTATCCTTCTTCAGACAATATAAAGCAGGTGACTGCTTCTTCAATCCAGTGTCTACAAAAAGACAATAGAACTATGACATAAAGTGCACATCTTGATCTTCGCATAGATGCCCTAGAGTTTTCACAGCTGGACTGCAAACTCTTACAAGAATATTGTTAGCAGGGGCTGGAGCAATAGCACAGCGGGTAGGGCGTTTGCCTTGCATGTAGCCGACCCGGGTTTGATTACCAGCAAAAAAAAAAAAAAATTGATAGCAGGTTTTATTTTGTTTTGTTTTGTTTTTTAGTTTTTCGGCCACACCCAGCAATGCTCAAGGGTCACTCCTGGCTCTGTGCTCAGGAATCACTCCTGTTGGTGCTTAGGGGACCATATGGAATGCGGGGAGTTGAACCCATCAGCTGCGTGCAAAGCAAACGCCCTTCTCACTGTGCTGTCATTCCAGCCCCAGCAGTATTCTTTTTAAGCTTTAATTTTATCGGGGTTATAAAAATATAGTATAGTCAACTTAATTCCATGGTTGTTAAAAACCCAGTCACCAGCCTTCTCTCCCTGACATGCCCATCATTTTCACTTTCCACTGAGGCAACCTAACCTCTATTGCCTCTTTTAGTTGATAATTTTAATATTTACCTCCTTATCTCTAAATATAGTATCATGTGAGTCAATGGATTTAATTTTGGTTCTCTTCAGTTTTTTCACTCACTTTTCTCATTTTGTATACTTCCTTTTCTCCTATTTTTTAGATAAAGCATGTTTTGGAATCTGTTCTAGGGGGCTGGAGTGATAGCACAGTGGGTAGGGCATTTGCCTTGCACACGATCGACCCAGGTTAGATTCCCAGCATCCCATATAATCCCCCGAGCACCGCCAGGAGTAATTCCTGAGTGCAGAGCAGGAGTAACCCCTGTGGATCGCCCAGTGTGACCCAAAAAAGCAAAAAAAAAAAAAAAAAAAAAAAGACTGCTTTAATCTGTTTTTCATCTTTGCATAATTATGGATAACTATCAATAATAGTACATTGTGATAATCATCTCTGAACAGAAATTTTGTAGGCAATTATTATTTGCCTACTAATCTCTCTTTTGGTTGCTTTTCTACCTTTTTGTTTGTAATTCTATCCCAAATTCTAGAGAGATTAGACATGACTAATTTTCCTATAAAATATGAGGCTGGAGGGGCTGGAGCAATAGCACAGCAGGTAGGGCATTTGGCTTGCACGAGGCCGACCCGGGTTCAATTCCCAACATCCCATATGGTCCCCCAAGCACCGCCAGGAGTAATTCCTGACTGCAGAGCCAGGAGTAACCCACCCTGTGCATTGCCAGGTGTGACCCAAAACAAAAAAAAAAGAGAGAGAAAAATACTCTATCAATTTCACTTTTTTTTTTTTTTTTTTTGCCTTTTGGGTCACACCAGGCGATGCTCAGGGGTTACTCCTGGCTCTGCACTCAGGAATTACTCCTGGTGGTGCTCAGGGGACCATATGGGATGCTGGGATTTGAACCCACGAGTGCAAGGCAAACACCCTACCTGCTCTGCTATCGCTCCAGTTCCCAGTTTCACTTCTTTTGAAGTCTCTTCCACTCTACACTGATTTATTTATCTACCTGAAACATAGTTGTTATCCCTGGATATTTATTTATAATAATAATTATTGTGGGGATACACTTCCTTTGCATCTCTTCTTGTTGAGTCTCCTGTTCTAATTTCTTTTCTGTATTTTTTTCTTGTTTTTGATGAAACTCACCTTCCAGTAGCTTTCTGGGGACTGTGCATGTAGGAAATAAAATTGATGAAACCGTATTTTTTAGAATGCCTTCCTTATCTTGCAGTTGAAAGATTAAAGTAAATGATTTTATATGATAGTCTAGGTTAAGATTTCCCCTTAGTTTGAAGCTGTTGTAATTGGTGTGTGTTTTCATGTGTTCTTATGCACATAGAAGGAGACTGAGCCCAGACAAGTGCTTTACTGCTGAGCCAATTCCCAGGACTGCCATTGTGATTCTTGACATTTTCGTCCCCTGCTTTCAATGAAAGAAAGCTTGTACAGTCCTTTATCCCAGTGTCCTGAAATTTTGATGATGCACCTCAGTGTGAGTCTCTTTATTGTGCTAGGAGCTCATTGGACTCTTTCAAAGTGGAAACTCGCTTCTTATTTTCAGAATTTTAAAAACTTTTTATTGATCTTCCCGTGTTTTCTGTTTCTTTTTTTAGAAAATTTGCCATTTGTATGTTGTTTCTTCTGGATCAGTCTTTTCATTTCTCTCTGCTCCCCCAATTTTCCTTTCTTTTTGCTGTATGATCCAAAAACTGCTATTGAAAAAATTTTGACTTTACAAAAGTAAACAGAAAAATGCAATGATTTCTAGCATATTAACTTATCAGTTAATAATTACTGTTTTATTTAGACCCCCCCATCCATAGGCCCACTCTATTTTATTTTGAAACAAACCTTAGAAATAATTTCATCTGTAGTTTATCAATAACTAACTTTAAAACTGAAGATGTATTTGTGATTTGTGGGGAATGGCCACACCCAGTGGTGTTCAGGGCTCACTCCTAGCTCTGAAGTCAGGGATCATTCTTGATGGACTTGGGCAACCATCTGGGGTGCTGGGGATTGAACCTGGTTCGGCTACATGCAAGGAAAGTACCCTACCCGCTATACTATCTTGCCAGCCCCAAATATTTCTTTTTTAAAATATAATCGCAGAAGAACAACTAGTGTAGCATTTAGGGGTTTTACCTTGCACACAGCAACCCAGGTTCAGTCCCTGGCACTCCGAGGCTTGCCGGGAATGATCCCTGAGCATAAACCCGGGAGTAAACCCTGAGCACCAGTGTGTGTGGCCTCCAAAACAAAAAATTAATAATAATAATCACAGTGGGGCCAGATAGGTATTATGGGGTGAAGGCACTTGTCTTTCACGCAGATAACCCCAGGTTGATCTCCAGCATCATATGTGTCCCCTGCACACCAACAGAAGTAATCCTTGAACACAGTACCAGGAGTAAGCTCTAAGCACCTCCAGGTGTGGCCCCAAACCCTCTCTGCCACCCCCCATCCAGAATAATCATGATAACTGTTGTACACATTTTTAAATTTAGAATGCAGGACTGGAACTAGATAGTACAGAGAGTAGGTCACTTGCCTTGCACACTGCCATCCTAAGTTTGATACCCACCACCCCATATGGTCCCTTGAGTCTGCTAGGAGTGATTCCTGAGTGCAAAGCCTGGAGTAAACTTTTTTTTTTTTTTTTTTTGCTTTTTGGGTCACACCCAGTGATGCACAGGGGTTACTCCTGGCTTTGCACTCAGGAATTACTCCTGGCGATGCTTGAGGGACCATATGGGATGCCGGGGATCGAACCCGGGTCGGCCTCGTGCAAGGCAAACGCCCTACCCGCTGTGCTATCGCTCCGGCCCCTGGAGTAAACTCTTGAGCACTGCTGGGTATACCCCAAAATTTAAAAAACTAAAACTAAAAATATTTAGAATGCCTGGCCAGGAGTGGCGTGAGTGTCTTATATTTGGAAGCCCTGGTTCAGTCTCTAGTGCTACCTTGTCCCTTAATACCACCTAGGCATGAGCTGGGAGTTGTCCTTAGGGCTTCCGGGTATGGCTCAAAAACAAATAAAAATGAAAATTAAGCTATCTTAATACCAAATTATCAGTCCTTGTTCAAGCTTCTAATCATCTGTTTTAAACTTCTGAATTTTTAATTTAGTGTTTGCATTAGTAAAATACAAGTGCTATGATGTTGATGTAGTATGAGACATTTTAGTTACACTGTTCAACATTATAGCCACTAGGTAAATGTGTCTATGTAAGTTGAAATTAATTAAAATTTAATAAGGCATTCCATCCTGGAATTACCATATCCTGGCTTGGAGCATATAATTTCTCTTTATAGGTTTCTTTCTCTCTCTCCCCTTGACCTTCCTTTCTTCTCTCTCTCTCCACATATTTCCTACATTAATAACAATTTATTTTTGTTTGTTTTTTGAGCCACACCTGGTAGCACTCAGGTTTACTCCTGACTCTGGGCTCAAGGATCTCTCCTTTGGGGTCAGAGGGGACCATATTTGGTGTTGGATCGAACCTGGGTTGGTTTCATTGTATGTCTCTACCCATTGTATTGTCTCTCTAGCCCATTAAGTGAGATTTTTCAATTTGTTGTCTTTACCTGAAAGCCTGATATCACTGTCACACACAAATTCTTTCTTTCCTTGTATACTTCTTTATCATTGGAAGCCCTGAGATCCAGCTTATGGAGGGGGCGAGAGACAGTACAGTGGATAGGGCACTTGCTTTGCATGCAGCTGGCCCAGAGCTGCTGCTGCTCTGCCAGCTCTCGCCTGCTGCCGTGCCACCGCCATCTTCTGTCATCTTTAAATCCCACAGAAGTCTTGTTTAATAAGAGGGCAAATATTAATTAAGGAAAGGCAATAGTTTTCTTTTTCTTTGAATACCTCTTCTAAATCAGGCATTAGTCACTTAATTCGTGAATGAGTAGGGCAAAAAGGACTGAAGACACTCTGCTCTTTAAAATCCTATTATTTGTGTCTTTACAATCATTGTTAGCCAAAAGTTTTAGGGGGGTTTTTTTTTGACTGTGTATGTAGCCTGGAGAAAATTTTCTCCCTACTACTCCTACATTGCAGCCTCAGCCTATGAGATGATCACTTGCAGATGGTGCCTGTCCCTGATATTTTGTGTCTTACATATGTCCGTTCACACTCAGAAAGTCCACAGCTGTAGCCATTGTACCAGAAAAACTGGTAAATGCTTCCAAACGGAAGACCTTTTCAGCAGCTTCCATCAAGTGAAACAAACCAGCTTGGCATTTGCTGACTTTTCTTGATTGTTGTGCAAGCCAAACAAATTCCATGTTAAAGCCTCCTGTAGTCTTCCAAGATCCACAGTTGGGGACGGAGCATCCTGATTGCTTTTATGGGGCCATCCCCTGCTTAAATAGACATTGACTCCTTGAAGTGGTAGGCCGGAGAACTGTAAGATAATCTCGGGTCAAACAAATCCAATGCTGAAAATATTCTGGTGAATAGGATAGAATTTAAATAAACCATTAAGTTATGTAGGTGATGGGATCTGGGTTGCAGGAGATTATTTTATTCTCATAGTGTGGGTGTGGGAGGTTGGGCATTTCTTTCTGTGATTGCTGCTTCAAAAACGATGTATTTTTTGTGTCACAGCAGAACTATAAGTGTATTCTTTAATCTATACTAAGTGTCTTATAAAAATTCATTATCTTTTTTTTTTTTTTGTAGGGTGGGGGGTGGGCCACACCTGACAGTGCTCAGGGTTTATTCCTGGCTCAGTGCTCAGAGATCACTGGCTTGGAGGACAATATGGGATGCCAGGGATCAGAGCCAGGTCAGCAGCATGCAAGACAACTACCCTACTCACTGTACTATTGCTTTAGCCAAGTTATTTTTCCTTTTTGTCAAAATAATTAGTATTCTGCCATGCAGTATCTGTTCCGACCTAGCAAAGAACCACCAGAATCATGCCCAGTGGTACTCTGGGAGCAGTGTGGCAGCAAGCAGGGAGCAAACTCAGAGCCTCCTTCATACCAGATACGCATGTAAGCCCTTTCAGCCCTCTCTTCAGTCTGAGGATTTTGTATCATAATAAGCAGGGGTGGATTAATAGATCCCAAGTCCGTCTTCAGTGTCAAGAAGCAGTTGTTTCTGAAGCCTCGAGTCTGGTTCTCGATTTGAAATCTAGTTCCTCAAAAAAGGGGGGCCTTTGAGATCAGATGGCCCAACGAACAGAAGGCCAGGCTGGGATCTTGAATAAGGATAATGAGTTTCACAAAGTAGTTCTAAAACAGCAGTAAAAGTGATCTGTGGGGGGACTGGAGCAATACCACAGCAGGTAGGGCGTTTGCCTTGCACGCAGCCGACCTGGGGTTCGATTTCCAGCATCCCATATGGTCACCCGAGCACCGCCAGGAGTAATTCTGAGTGCAAAGCCAGGAGGTGACCCCTGTGCATTGCCAGATGTGACCCAAAAAAAAAAAAGTGATCTGTGGGATTTTTTCTACTAAGGCCTCAGTCTTTGGGATTGGCTGGATAGTATGAGGATTAGGCTCAAGCATTTAATGCAGTCAACACAGTTGGATCCCCAGCACCACATGAGCATCGTTGGGGACAGCCCTAGCCCCCAAACACTGCCAGGATAGCCCAGGTGATCCCTGGTCTCTCCTCGGGACCCTCACAATAGCATGTCCTCAGGTCTTCACACTGTACTACCCACCAGGTTGGCCAGAATCTTTGAGAGAGTCCCCCAGGCCTCCCCCCAAAATCTCAGTGATCTTTATATCATGATATTAAGCATAGAGTTAGTGATGAAAAATGGATACCAGATTTGATAATCAATTGAATGTAAATACAGCTACTTGATCTTCTGCAGGAGGGGGCCTTGATTTTCCCTCCTTTCCTCTCCCTTAGCCATTGTTATTGTTGCAAAAATTTCCATGGCTCCCACATTTGGTTGTGAACCTCACATACCTGGTTATCATGTGCCAGAGATTATACTTTGTGGCTCTGGGGATCACACTGAACAACATGGGGCAATTCAAGGAATTGAATTCAGAAGCTTTACCTCCGTTTCACATCCCCTGGAAAATTCAAAGCTTAAATTTTTGAATTTTTTGAAAGCAAGGGGTTTACTGCTTTCTAGTCCCTGTATTCTCATTATGACATATAATCTCTGAAAAGTTTCAATATACACTGTATCACTGTCATCCATTGTTCATCTGTTTGCTTGAGCGGGCACCAGTAGCGTCTTCATTTGTCCCTGTCACGTGCTAGTGTAGCCCAATGGCATCTGCTCGCTCCAGGAACATGAAGAGCATGTTGTTGTTACTGTTTTTGGCTTATCAAATATGTCACGGGTAGCTTGCCAGGTTCTGCTGTGTTAAAATACACTATAGGATAAAATTAAAGAGAATTTACTGGGATTTTCATAAACTGAACTAAAATCCATTTGAGAATTATATTCTTTACCCATTCATATTTCCTTTTTTATATACATATTTAGTTAGAGGATCATGTTTCAGTGGACAGGAAATGATTTGCTTTAGTAATAATTTTTTATGTAGGGATTATGCACACACACTTAATGGTAGTGAGGTCCATAACTGTTGAAAATAAAAACAAAAACTATGGACTGTCTAAATACGTATACATAAAGAATGTAAATCTCGTAGTCTTTAAAACTGTTACAAATCATGTGTCTTTTTAATGAAATATCAGTGAGAAAAGGAGTCTCTGCATCTACATGAGTACCAGTAGAGATTTGCTGCCTTCAAATAACCCATTTCCTAAAACTCTTTTTAGAAGTTGCTTATGTTAAAGTATATCTTCTTTAAATTTTATCTTTAGGCTGTGTATGCTGCCGAAGCCCATGTGTTGCTTGTCATGTGTAGTAGCCAAGCACATCTGGTGGCAGAGCACATGTGTCACCCACATCTCCCCTCTTGAGATGTGTACATTCATATTTCGTGCAGGCTGGGACATGTGTAGGAGCTCTTTCAATCTTTGGAGAACCCCCATTCTCTCCTGAGCACATTGTCCTTCCCTCTCTCTCCTGCTTTCCCCTTCCTCAAGAAAACCTCCAAATAAAACCTGTTTTTACGTCAATTTTTTTTCTTTTTTATCTATAGATCGTTGTTCTACATCTTGGGTTTGTTGGTGTGTTTGTTTGTTTTAGAACACATTTCTCTCTAAACCAAGGCTCAGAGGGCCTGAAAATCATTCAGGTGTGGGCCTTTAATGAAAATATGCTCAGTATAAATTTATTTTCCCTTTTATTCTAGTTCAGGAAAGCCTAGGCTTAGGGAAGGGCATTTGTTTATGCATCCTGAAAATAGGTGTCAGTTTCTTTGTTCTAATTTTAAGAAGTAACCCAATTGGAAGCAGCACTGTAAAATGTACTTTTAGAGTCAGCTGCAGTTTGGGGACTAATGAAAAGATTATCTGATTTTTGAAAAGTGAAAATCATTGTTCCACTGGTCCGCTGCTTGCAAGGCAAGCACTGTGCCCACTGTACTACCACTCTGACCTTTTAATATATCTTATTTTTCAATCATCTGTTGACATGTACTTCAGTTGCTCCTATATTTTAGCTATATTGTAAATATAGTAACAATGATAGGTCTCATTCCCCTTACCCTGAAGAGCCTCTAATACGGCACCGTTGGGAGGATGAGTAAAGAGAGGCTGCTAAAATCTCAGGGCTAAGATGAATGGAGATGTTATGCGGCCCACTTGAGCATATAGCTGATCAACAGGATAACAGTATATTCATACCTCTCGGAGAGCCTGGCAAACTACTGAGAATATCCAGCTCGCACAGGCAGAGCCTGGCAAGCTACCCGTGACGTATTCAATATGTCAAAAACAGTAACAAGGGGCTGGAGCAATAGCACAGCGGGTAGGGCGTTTGTCTTGCACGCGGCCAACCCGGGTTCGATCCCCAGCATCCCATATGGTCCCCTGAGCACCGCAAGGAGTAACTCCTGAGTGCAGAGCCAGGAGTAACCCCTGTGCATCGCCAGGTGAGACCCAAAAAGCAAAAAAAAAAAAAAAAAAAAAAACAGTAATGATAAGTTTCGTTCCCCTGACCTGAAAGAGCCTCCAATCATTGGGAAAGACGAATAAGTAGAGGCTGCTAAAATCTCAGGACTGAGAGGAATAGAGATGTTACTGGTGCCCGCTTGAGTAAATCGACGAACAACGGGGTGACAGTGATACAGTGATTGTAAATAAGACTGCATTAAACATTGGAATAGATGGAACTCTTTGTGTTGATGTTCTTGTGCTCGTTGAATAGATACCCAAAGGTGGGATTGTTGCATCACTTGGTAGCTCTAATTTTAACTTCTTTGGTTGGGGTTTTTTTTTTTGAAGAATGTTTTGGGCACATTCAGTGGTCCTCAAGGTTTGCTCCCAGTCTGCTCAGGTAAACGGTGGAGCCAAGAATCAGGCGCAGGCCTTCTGCATTCCATACCCTCAGTCTATTGAGCTATCATCCCTATCTACTTTTAGCCTCTTATAGAAGTTCCGGTTGCATGATTACACTCATTTTTATTTAAGCCAGTGTGGCAGATTGTTGTTTTTTTCCCTTCTACATTCTCCCCAACATTCGGTATAAGTGCTACTTTTGGTTTTGGTTTTGGGGAGGAGTCACGCCTCCTCAGAGCTCAGGGCTTACTCTTGGTCTGCACTCAGGTATCATTCATGGCAGGACTCAAAGAACTCTATGGGAATCTAAGCCAGGTCGTCTGTGTGCAAGACAAGTGCCATACCTGCTATACAATCTCTCTGGTCCATATCATTGCAGTTTTTGATGTCAGCCATTCTCACAGTATGAGTTAGTATCTCATGGTAGTTTTAGTTTTGCATTTCCCTGATAATCAGTGACAGGCATATTATATGCCTATCATCCCTCGCTGTAAATTCTTTAAAGAAGTTTTGATTCAGGGACCATTAAGTTGTATATCTTCCATGTGGTTCGTGGCTTCAGTTCTTGCATCGGGGTCTTTAATCCATTTCGATTTTTGTTGTACATATGCCCAGGGACCATATATGCAGTGCCAGGGATCAGATGGGTCAGCCACATACAAGGCAGGCACCTTACTCACTAGACTCTCTTCAGTCCTTGAAGTAGGACCTTTTTGGTAAAGGTAATATTTATCTTTTTTTTTTTTTAAGCAGGGGAGCGCACCTCCTTGTGCTCAGGTCTTACTCCTGGCTCTGAGTTCAGGGATAATTCCTGGCAGGGACCATATGGGGTGCCAGGGATTGAATCCAGATCTTCCATATGCAAGGCAAACACCCTTCCTGCTGCACTATAACTCGGTTCCAAGATAATATTTATCTTAATTAAAACCTCCTTAATGTTCTCCCAGTAATTTCTATTTCTGTACTCTTATTTTATCCCCAGGATATTTGTTACATTTTAAATATTATTTAATGCTTTATCACTGTCTCTAGCGCTTTTCCCACTAGAATACAATCTACAAATGGACAGCAGAGTTTACACACACACACACACACACACACACACACACACACACACTGATATAACTTCCAGTGCCTTCAACAGTTCTGGTACACTGTAGCACTTTAGTACTGTCGTCCCGTTGTTCATCAATTTGCTCAAGCAAGCACCAGTAACGTCTCCATTGTGAGACTTGTTACTGTTTTTGGCATATCGAGTACGCCACGGGTAGATTGCCTGGTACACAATAGCTTTTAATCAGTATCTATTGAAGAAAAATTTGCTTGCACTTAACAAAATGTTTACAAATAACAGATGCATCTGGTTCTTGAAACAAACGCAGCAAGGCCATTTTAGTAGAATATCTCTAATTTATTCCTTAGTCTCTATTTGTTCTCTCTGAAGTAATCTTGTAGTCCTGCCCTTGAATCTGATTTAATACTTTTGTACTTGGGTAGGTTGGTGCTGGTCCCAAGTATAATCCTAAATGCAATTACAAATTCTTCTTTCAAGAGGATAGAGCAAACATCAGAAGCTATTGCTTCTTTGTTCATCAGTATTTGAAAAGACAAGATTTGGAGAAAAGAATATCTGAGTAACATTTGAGGACATTTTTTTTTTTTTTTTTTTTTTTTTTTGCTTTTTGGGTCACACCCAGCGATTCGCGCTCAGGGGTTACTCCTGGCTTTGCACTCAGGAATTGCTCCTGGCAGTGCTTGGGGGACCATATGGGATGCCGGGGATCGAACCCAGGTCGGCCGCGTGCAAGACAAACGCCCCACCCGCTGTGCTATCGCTCCGGCCCAGAGGACATTTTTCTATTAACATAATGTGGTGTGTCACCTTAGCTTAAAAAAGAATTACTACTATCAAACTATACATTAACCATGTACAGTAATTATCTAAGACTATTTTGTGTAATATTCCCAAAGTAAATCTGGAATCTTTTTTTTTGGGGGGGGTCACACCTGGCAATGCACAGAGGTTACTTCTGGCTCTGCACTCAGGAATCACCCCTGGCGGTGCTCAGGGGACCATATGGGATGCTGGGAATCGAACCCAGGCCGGCCACGTGCAAGGCAAACGCCCTACCCGCTGTGCTATTGCTCCAGCCCCTAAATCTGGAATCTTAAGGATGCTCTATAAAAGTGTCCTGGAACCTAGAGGAGCCCACAGTCATGTTGGTGGCTGAAGGAACTAGAGCTGAGCAATTTCTTTTTACTGCAAGACCAGAGAAAACCTGTCTTTCTCATAATCTATTGTAGATTAGGATAGTTGGGAAACTGTAAGAGGACTTTAAAAGGAAGGCAAGAAGGTTGACTTTTGTCAGTGAATATTCATTGTATCTCATTTTTTTGCTTTCATGATGCAGTTACTTACAAGTAATACTCAAAACAGTCTAACTTCTGCCTTTAAAGGTGACAGGAGGGGTCAGAGAGATAGTACAGCAGGAAGACACTTGCTTTGCATGTAGCCAATTCAGGTTCAGTCTTTAGCATCCCATATGATCCCCTGAACACAGCCAGGAGTGATCCCTGAACAACAGCAGGTGTGACCCAAAACAACCACAACAAAAAAAGTAGCAGGGTTAGGGAGACACTGTCAGAAGGTAAAGACTTAGCATTTTCCTGTTCCAGATTTTTCTATGCATGCATCAAAAGAGTTTACTTTGGGGTGAATAGTTGTGACTGATTGTAAACTTAGAGACATGAGACTTCAGAAGCTGGTGAGATAAATCTCATGTCTTCGCATACAGCTGACCCTAGTTTTGATCCATGATACCACATTGCCCCCAAACATCATCCCAGTGGTCCAGCCTTGGACGCCCCAAGCACACCCAATGTAGCCTGGGTAATCCACCACATCCTCAGGTCCTCACGCTGAACTGAGAATCC
Organism: Sorex araneus; assembly: GCF_027595985.1. Classification (NCBI taxonomy): domain Eukaryota; kingdom Metazoa; phylum Chordata; class Mammalia; order Eulipotyphla; family Soricidae; genus Sorex; species Sorex araneus. Next base: position 200,916,118 of record NC_073304.1, read on the forward strand.
TGGGGGAATTGAGACTCCAGAACTGAAATTCATTCTGGGTCGACCATCACAAGGTCAGCATCAGAGACTTGGTTAGGACTTTGTGGTTATAAATTCAGCCTGACCTATTATAGTCTGTATGATTTTGGTTTTGGTGTTACTATAGGTGGGCTCTCTCTCTCTCTCTCTCTCTCTCTCTCTCTTTCTTCCCTCCCTCTCTCTCCCCTCTCTCTCTCTCTCTCTCTCCTTCTCTCCTTCCCTCCCTCTCTCCCCTCTCTCTCTCTCCCTCTCTCCTTCCCTCCCTCTCCCTCCTTCCCTCCCTCTCTCTCTCTCTTCAAAGATAGCTTTCAGAAAAATTGTGACCTACCTTCCTTTTTTTTTTAATTTTTATTTTATTATTATTATTTTTTTTTTGCTTTTTGGGTCACACCCGGCAATGCACAGGGGTCATTCCTGGCTCATGCACTCAGGAATTACCCCTGGCGATGCTCAGGGGACCATATGGGATGCTGGGATTCGAACCCGGGTCAGCCGCGTGCAAGGCAAACGCCCTACCCGCTGTGCTATCACTCCAGCCCCCCCCTTTTTTTTTTTTTTTTGCAAAGTGACTTTGAACGAGAAAGCAGTTCTTCTGTTTTAAAGACATACTTGAGGGTTTAGTTTAAGTGGCAAAATAATTAAACAGTTTGACTCCACAGTTCTAATCCCACTGTGCCTTGATTCTAATTTACTACTTCTTTAAACAGGGTTTTAGACTGGGGATGTGGCTCAGTGGTAGAGTATCACTTTATAATCTTAATCTTCTTGGTATTCTAGAGAGTTAATCTGCCTACCTCTAAATCATGGTCTAAAATATCTGTGAATTTTTAGAGAGAACAAGCTTGTGACAGAATGAGAACTATAAAAGGAGTCATATTTATTTTTAGCATCTTTTGGTTTCAAAGTAAGGCTTTTCCAAAGAGCTTGGCTCTTAGCATCCCATTGCTTTGGTTTTGTTTTTGTTTGGGGCCACATCAGGCTATATTCAGGGCTTTCTCCTGGCTCTATATTCAGGGATCACTCTGATGGGCTCGGGAAGACAATATGGGGTGCTGGTTCAGCTGCATACTGGGCAAACATTTTACCCAGAAGGCTACCCCTCCAGGCTCTGATTTTTTATTTATTTTATTTTGGGATTTGGGCCCACACTGGGAAGTTTTCAGAGATCACTGGGACCATGTGTGGTGCTGGCGATCACTCCCAGGTTGACTTAGCTTCACTGATCTGTCTCTCTGGACCCCCCCATTGCTTTTTTAAAACCTAGTAATGATAGGTACTACTAGAGGATTTATAATTTTAAGAGATGGGGGGAGGGGCTGAGGGGGTTTCAAAGCTTTCCTTTTAATCCTGAGAGCTGTTTAAGCATGAAAATTTTAAGTTGAGGAATATTTGTTGTCCAAGTGGGGGCTGTTAGTTTCGGGACTTGGAACCAGTGATTTATCAGGAGAGGAACTGGTCAAATTTTCCGTGAAGGGGCTCCTCTGTCAATATTCTCTTAGCAGAGAGAACTGTACTAACCCCTGGAGAGCCAGCAAGTATGGCTTCTCTCTAGGATGGACAGTTAGAGGTGCGGCTGGCCGCTCAGCTGCCGTATATATCATGTCACCCTGTATCTGATAGGTGAGTGGACTGAGAGTATTGGTAGAGGGTTCTTGTTTGAATCGTAACCTTGAAAACTAACTGAAGATGTTGAATTTTAATTAGCATCAGAAGGAAAGTAAGTTTATACCTTCTATGGTGAGTTTCATAACCATTTCTGCCTTAACTGTTTCAATACCCTTAATTATATAGGTCAGTAGGATTTGAAATATAAGGCTGTATATAAACTGAAAAATGGTAGCCACCGTGGAGCATAGATTGGGAAAGCAGAGCTACAGGTTGATTTAACTTAGCAGCTGGCAGGAGCTTCTTCTGCTTGGATCTCAGATGACATATATTCCACAGTTGGAGTTGGTGCCATTAAAAATCTGTCACTCAGAGCCATTCCTCTAGGATCTGTTGACTAGATGGTATGGTGCTTAAAACACATCTGAATCATCATTCCTCAGAGAACGAGAGATGGTTGGCGTCACTGCCTGGTCCTAGATTGGACCAGTCTGTGAATACTCTTTCCAAAAGCTAAATGGAGAGGAGAAATAAATGAAAAAAAAAAAATACTCCTCAGAGACTTGGAAAGGTCATGCATGACGTCATGGAAGAGTGGATGATACAGTCTCAAAGGTGAGCTGTGTGGCACTTGCCTTGGATTTCCTTGTGGCAGTGCCTCCTGTGGTTCTCTACGGTGAGCCACGGTGTGGTGAGAGGCCACATTTGCCAGAGTTCAGGCTGAGTTCATCTCGTACCTTTTTATAGTACTTTTGAGTACACTGGAACAAGGTTAGAATATTAATTTAGCCTGCTCGCCTCCAGCTGTGCCACCATAAAGCGGCTGCAGCTACTGCCGCAAGCTTCATGTGCTGGGGAAAGAAACTAATTGCTGGTTACAGGCAGGAGCTGACAGGCTGCTCTTTCCCCAACAGCCACTGAAAGGGTCTTTTAAAAAACATTATTGTTATTAAGGGTTTATAGCCTACTTTTGTGTTTTCCAAGTGCCTCATAATCATTTCTGTTTGCTCTTACTATTGATGTCCCCTAAGAGGCAAGTTAATATTATGACCACACGTGGCACGTGACACACCAGAGGAACCAAGGATTAGGTAACATTCTCCTTGGTACCATCTGTGATCTGGCTGAGGTGTGCTTCCTGTTGCATAGTGCATTGAACCCGTTTCCTCACTGTGTGCTTTTAATAGAGTGTTTGTACCATTATAACCACAACTACATTAAGAAAAATATTTTGGGCCGAGAAGATGGCTCAGTGACTTAAGGCACTTGCCAAGTTGTGAATTTAAACCCCAGAGCCACCTGCAAGTGCTGAGGCAATCGATCCTGACAGTCCTGCTGCTAGGGAGGCCCAGCTGGAAAGCACTGGGAGATGCCTCAGTGGCTTAGAAAGTATCGGTGAGCTTAATGCCCAGTGCAGTGACGGCAGCAAGGATACTGGTCACCCAGGGTCTGGGGCTCCACGTGAGACAGAAAACAAATGATATACAAAAACACATATGGGTGTGTACTTAAATAGAGTACATACACATAATGAAAAAACCTGAAACGGCTTCAGTGAGGAGGCTTCTCTTATAGTGATGTACTGTGATATTTTCTGTTCCATTCTTTTATGCCAATTTCAACCCACTAATTTTAAGAACCACCAGTTTGTAGCTACCCACAGTTTTTACAAGTGTAAGTACTTGTAACTAAAGAACACACCTGGGCATATTTTATTGGGGGCATCAGTTTTACTCAAAGGTAACTAGAGAAAAACATTTTAATTTAAAATACTTAGCAGTGGGCCTGGAGCTATAATACAGCAGGTAGGGCGTTTGCCTTGCACATGGCCAACCCAGGTCCCAAGCACTTCCAGGAGTGATTTCTGAGTGCAGAGCCAGGACTAACCCTGAGCAAAAATAAAATAAAATGGCAGGCTGGAACTATAGAGTAGTTGTCTTGCATGCAACTGACCCGGGTTTGATCCCTGGCACCTCACACGGTGTCTTGAGCCTGCCTGGAGTGATTGTTGAGCGCAGATCCAGGACTAAACCCTGAGCACCACCAGGTGTGCCCTTCCCCCCAAACCAACAAAAAAATAAGTACATAGGTACAGGCCACAATGATAGTACAGTGGGTAGGGTAGTTGCCTTGCATGCGGTTAACCCGGGTTCAACTGCTGGCACCATAAAGCATGCACAGGAATGCTTCCTGAGTGCAGAGCCAGGTGTAAGCCTTCAGCACTGCCAGGTGTGACCTCCTAACAAAGAATAAAATATGTAGGCATAGGGGCTGGAGCGATAGCACAGAGGTAGGGCTTTTGCCTTGCACGTGGACGACCCGGGTTCAGTTCCCAGCATCTCATAAGGTCCCCTGAGTACAGAGCCAGGAGTAACCACTGTGCATTGCCAGGTGTGACCCAAAAAGCAAAAGAATATATATATGTATATATATATAGGCACATTGTGGAGTAACATGGAGCGCCAAAGAAATTGTATTTTAATGGACTACCCCACAATATACCTCTGTTAGCCCCTCTCCCTTCCTTCATCCCAGTACATTCACCTACTTTTCTCTGTGTTAAAAAAGTACCATCCTTGGAAAACTTTAGATTTAGCTCATATCTTGTCTAAGCCCAAATGGTTCCCAGGAGCTTTTGAGTAGTATATTTTACAATCATGCTTCTTACACAGTTTAAGTCTATGACGTGTACTGTTCTAAAAACTTGGGTAGGGGTGGGCAACTGAAAAAAAGTGGAGGACTTACTCCAAAAAACACACTTGAGGATACACTGATAAACAAGAGACAAAATAGATTCCTCCCTTCATGAAACTTATGTTCTTCTGGAGACAGCCTGTGTAGCCCTGGGATAGGTGGTAGGTAGCAGCCTGGTAGAAAAATGGAATTGTATGACAGAGGAAGAAAGGGAAAAATAGAGCAGATTGGGATAGAGAGTCTTGGAATTGGAATAATTTTTATAAATGCATTGATCATAGAAACCTATCTGAGAGAAGAGAGAGACCTCTGAAAGAAGTTCTCTCTGAGAAGACCTACCTGCTTTGGTTAAGCAAAGACCTGAAAGGAGTGAGCCATGCAGCTTTTGGAGGATGAGAGTAGCAGACAGAAGAAACAGTTTGTGCAGAAAGCCAGATAGGGACATGCCTGGATCGTTAACAGGGCAGCAGGCTTTTGTGACTGCTACAGTGCTACAGGCAAGTAGCACATGCCATCAGAGAGGGACTGGGCGTCAGTACAGGCAATTGTACTTTGGTTTTTTAATTTGGTTAAGATGGGAAGTCACTGAAAAGTTGAACCGAGAAATATTTGAGCTGACCTACATTTTAAGATCACTCTGGCTTCTAAGTTGAGAATAGACAGAGCAGCTAGGTGTTGGGGGTGAGTGAGACAAGTGCAGAAGCAGAGAGACCATTAAAAAGCGTTGCAGCATTCCATTTGCTGAGTTTAGAAAGACAGCAGGAGGTTCTTTTTAGGGATAAGGAGGAATGATCCAGAGTTTGATTTTAGACATGTTCATTTTGGCATATCACTTATTCAGGAAGATACTAACATGGCAGTTAGATATATATGATCATTGATTTCCAATAGGCAACTTAGACATTTACACTAAAGCACCTGGAAAATGGTTCTCCAGCTTGTTAGGACTGTGTATGTCTATTCTGTCACCACTGAGAGTGAATTTCAAAGATGGCATTCAATTGATTATGTTCTATTTGAGTCGTTGACCCTGGCAGTGCTCAGGGGAACATGCGGTGCTGAGGATTCCAAGCAGAGTCCACCACGTGCCAGGTCAGCACCTTAAGCCCTACTATGTCTAGTCCAGTTCCTCTGATTCTGTTTTGGCCTAGCCATTCAAAGGGCAACTGACATACACTTGGAGAACTTAGCATTTGGTTGTAGTCTATAGTACTTGCATTATTCTTCCTTAGCCTATGGCACTGATTTAACTCAGTGGTTTGAAATAAAAAATACTCCTATTTTGACCCCCCCAGTCCTGCCTCATTGAGTACTGAGGGGGTTATGTCATGCATATAAATGGTGTAAAGGTAGGAAATAGATTGAGAAACAAGCACTTCAATTCCATTTGCTGAAGAGCTTCCTCTTAATTTCATGCAGCAGATATTTGTTGAGTCAGGAGTTTGTTGTAGTGTAGGTGAGGCAGATGTAAACAGTTATTTTAAAGCTGTTACAGTAGAAGTGTTTGCATTGGGTGTTATGGGAAAGGATTTAGGACTTTCCTGAGAAGTCTCAAGCTTGAATTGAATCATAAGATTAGATATTTTCCAGAGGTGCTGGGGTCATAGACAGTTGTGATGCCTAGACTTGATCCCCCAACCCTGCCAAAATAAATATTTTTCAGATACCCAAAGCTTCAGAGAAGAATATATTGATCAGAATAGTCAATATGTAAAAAGACAGGGAAAGCTGTGAGTCTCTGTGTGGATAAAAAAAAAATGATTGATTTTGATGTGGATGAAGTTGAAGAATCAGGCTAGGGAGGCAGAAGGAGGCCAGACCCAGAGGACATTTCCCCTTTTATTTATTTATTATTATTTTTTTCAGTGATTCTCTCCCAGTACTATTCTCCCTCCCCTTTTTATTTTTCAGGTCTCAGAGAAACTCAGAGCCTCAGGCTTGCAATGCTTATGCTCTACCTCTGAGCCATACACCATTTATTTGTGTATTTAGCCAGTTTTTAGTGAAGCAAGATAGTTTTGTTTGGGGGGTTGATTTTTTTGTTTGGGGTTAATGTTTTTATTTTTGTTTTTTTGGGTTTTGTGTGTGTGTGTGGTTTGGTTAGTTGGTTTGTTTTTGGATTTGGGGTCACACCCAACAATACTCAGATGTTACTCCTGACTCTGCACTCAGGAATTACTCCCGTCAGTGTGGAAGGGACCATATGGGATGTTGGGCATCAAACCCAGGCTGGTTGCATGCAAGGCAAGTGCCTTACCCATTGTCATATCTCTCCAGTCCCAAAGCAAGATAGTTTTTATTGAATAAAACTTAACTAGAAAGATATGAGTGGAGAAAGAGAAAGAGCAGAAGTATGTGTTCACAAGAGAGTGTGGGCTTCTCCAGAGTGGAAAACCAAGCAAGCAAAGATACGTGGAGTCATAGCAAACAGCATACATGTTCAAAGGAGAACATGGGCTTAAAGAGCTTTTTTTTTGGGGGGGGGGTGGGGCAGAGGAAGCACATCTGGCAGTGCTCAGGGCTTACTCCTGGTTCTGTGCTCAGTGTTTGGGCAACTATATAGGGTGCCAGGAATTGAACCCAGGTTGACCATGTGCAAGACAAGTACCCTATCTGCGATACTATTGGTCTAGCCCCTATTCTTTTTCTATTCATAAAATTTTTATTTGGTATCTTCCAACCAGTACTCAGAGAACCCATGGGCCACTCACAGGACGGGGTGGTTCAGTGCCAAAAACCAAGAATGTAGTGCTGCTTAGGCTCTGTGGTCCCGGGGACCACCGTGGCCACCTAGCAGTACCTGGTGGGGGAGTAATATGGTACCCTGATTTGAACTTCGATCACTGAGTTCTCTTTGCAGCCCTGAGCCATTTATTCTTGAAATGAGCACAGTTCTGTCCAAGAGTCAGCAGGGAAGTCACTCGAAGGGCTGGAGCATGTGTAACCCTGAGACCCCAAACAGAAGTCGCGGAGCAAAATGTTGACTTTGAAATGCTGTTAAAAAAAATTGAGGGGTGCAAAGACAGGAGTAATTCCTGTGTATCGACGGGTGTGACCCCCCCCCCAAAAAAAAAAAAAACTTTTTTCCTAAGAGTGACCTGTCCAGGGCCATAGCAGGGTAAAGTGCAGGTAAAGTGCCTTGCATGCAGCCCACCTGGGTCCGCTCCTGGGCAACCCACAGGGTCCCTCAAGCACACCAGGAGTGATCCTTGAATCACTGGATATGACCCCAAATGAAACGAAGAGTTCAGTTTTTCTTACAAGAAAGGTAGAAATTTGCCAGTCACAGTAGGGTAAAGCATAGTTAACAGCTTACCAGTAAATTTTTTATCTCTTCTGATCTCATTTTAGCCTGGTATTAGTACTGGAGTGGAACATGTATAAGAATTCAGATAAGACAATAGCACATAGCTATCTTTTAATGATATTTAAAAAAAAATAATAGAGGCCAGGGAAATGACTCAAAAGCCCAGCCCCCAACATTTTTCCAGGGATAACCCATGAACACCGACCTGCACTTTTTCTGGAAGACAATCCGTAGCTTTTTTCATTTTCTCAAGAGTTCCAAGGCAGGGGCTGGAGCAATAGCACAGTGGGTAGGGCGTTTGCCTTGCACGCGGCTGACCTGGGTTCGATTCCCAGCATCCCATATGGTCCCCTGAGCACCGACAGGGGTGATTTCTGAGTACAGAGCCAGGAGTAACCTCTGTGCATTGCTGGGTGTGACCCAAAAAGCAAAAAAAAAAAAAAAAAAAAAAAAGTTCCAAGGCAGAATGGTGTGACACTGCTGAGCTCAAGGATTTTTTTCATTGTTAAAGGATTGCAGTTGAAATAAGGACTCACTCAGAACAAAATAATTACAGGTTCCTTAAGACTTTTCAGGTAACATTATTTTCAATTGCCTAGAGGGACTTTTCTCAAAATAAGCTTTCTACATTAATATGTGAGCAGTATGTGTCCACATTCACATCTCACATAGGTCTAGTGTGTGGCCCTCACTAGCCCACTCTCACCACCTCATTATCACTTCAGATACTCTCCTCAGAGTACAGCGCCACTACAAGATCTTTCTGACGCCTGTATTTACAGTATGTCCTCTTTCCTTGATGAGAATCAAATGACTTTGAAACTCTTTCCCAGAAGTCCTATGTCTTTTGAAGTGGAGCTCTTGATGCAGCCTAAAGAAGGCCTAAGCACCATCTCTCTTCCCCTCACCTGATTCTGGCTTTTTGAGAACCCTGCCGTCTCAGCATTGTGGGCAGCAGATTCTGGGCTCTTCGAAGTCATCAGTGCTGTCTGTGGACTTAATTGTTAATAACAAGCTTTGGTTTGGGGTTATAGTTAGCAGGGCTTGGGGGTTGCTCTTGGCTCTGTGCTCAGGAATTACTCCTGGCAATCTCAGGAGGCCATCTGGGATGTCTGGGATTGAACTGGGTTATTAGCTACTTTCGAGTCAAGCGCCCTACCTGCTATACTGTCTCTTCAGCCTTAGAATTGGTCATTGCAAGGTAAAAGCACAAGATGTAAAGAAGTAATTTGACAATTTATTTGGGCAAAAGAATAGAAAGACTATGTCAGATAGGCAAAGCTCAACCAAATCAAGGAAAAAGAATTGAAAGTACTGCTTAAGATGGGGAGATAAGTTAGGTTAATGACAAAGAAGCAGGAGCTGGAGCGATTAGCGGGTAACTCCTGAACACAACTGGTGTGACCAGGTCAGGGTATCCGGGTAACCCCTGACCCTAAGTACAGGAGTAAGCCTTGAGTACAATTGGTGTGACCCAAAAATTCAAAAAGGGAGGAAAAAAAAAAAAAGAAACACGGTAAGTACTTCAAAAAGACAATGTTTGCATCTCATCGACTTCAAATGAAGCCGTGGGTAAACTGTTGGAGTGTAGACATTCCCCCAAGGATGGAGGGAGAGTGGTACTCCTTAGGCTTAAACACTCCCCCTGCCTTTAAGTAATTTATGCAAAATGGGAGAGAAGTAGGCCTGATTACTGATTTTAGAACTTGCCCAGAGAAATGGTTTCCTGCAGTGCCAAGAGCATAGATAGAAAAGTCACTAGTGACAGAAACCAGTGGGAAGTAGTGGTTTAGAACAATTCTCCTCCTCCTCCTCTCCCTCTTACAGTACATGGTTCTTAGACACTGCCGCAGTGGAATCGGTGTGTTTCTGAATATATTCACCAATCAGTGTTGCCCCTGAATAAGTACTTATTGTAGCTTTTTTAAAAATATAAGCAGCACACTCTGAATTGAACAGCCATGGCCAAATCACAGCCTACCTAAATCAAAAGCCTGTATTGTGAAAAGAAAACTCATTTCTTCTTTTGCTCAAAGGCTTTTTGTTGTTCTTCTCATTACTAGTGTTTGACCCAACAAGCTTTTTCAAACCACAGGCCTTGGAAAATAAGATCTTATAAAAGAAACTTGTAAGTCAGTATTTTGGGGTTTAGGTGACACTCAGCAGGGCTCAGGCCTTAGTCCTGGTTCTATGCTTCGGAATCACTTCATGTGATACTCAGGGGACCATCTGTGGTGCTCAAATCAAACTGAGGGCAGCCAAGTCAAAGTTAAGCATCTTAATACCTGTACTGTCTCTGGCCCCAAAATCAGTATCTTTTCAAAGTAAGGGGTAGTCTGGAACCAGTGTTGTTTGATCCTGGTTCTGTTTTGTTTGTGTTTTGGTTTTGTGGCCACACCAAGCAGTGCTCAGGTCTTATTCCTGGCTCTGCACTCAGCTCACTCCTGGTGGGATTGGGGACCAAATGGGGTACTATATGCTTCAAACCCAAGTCAGCCACATGCAAGGCAAGCACTCTACCACCTGTACTATCGCTCCAGCCCAATCCTGCTTTTTTATATTAGCAATGTGACCCTGGGTGTTACTTAGTCCTTCTGAGCCTGTTTCTCTTCTATAAAATAGGAGAAAAAATGACAGCTATTTTGTTTGGGTGTAGTTGTGAAAAGGATTTTAAATACACTAATAGTTCATAGTACATGGTAGCAACTAAAGTTAATAAACATAGTAAGGAAAAGTACATGCTTTGAGATTTCTGTATATAGAACTGGTTCTCTGAATTTGTCCCTATTGTCAGAGTTCTCTGACAATGGAGAAAGGGTATGCTTAGCAGTAGTTGGGCTCGTGTGGCTTGATTTGAGGAGTCTTACATTGTCTAAAAAAGAAGGAAATAAGGTGGTATATTTCTAGACACATAACTATTTTTTCCCTCCTACCTGGTTTCCTGTGATGTCCTAATTTTCCCTCATTATTTTCCTGGCAGGTGGCTGTGAAAAACAATATTGATGTCTTCTACTTCAGCTGCCTCATCCCACTCAATGTGCTTTTTGTAGAAGATGGCAAAATGGGTAAGTATGTCTTCCTGTGTTTCTGCCGGGATATCTTTGCCCTTCCTCTGAATGCCAGGCAGAGCAGTGCCCTCGAAGTGCAAGTTAATTTTTTTTAAATGGGTATGACTATTCTAAAGCCATTAATAATTCACAGTTATTATAGTCACTGAGTTGTTCATCTTGCTTTACTGTTTGTTTCTAATTTCTCTAATCCCACTGCCTGTTTCTGAGGATCCAGAGGAAGGGTTTGGTGACAAGTGTATTTGAGTCTCTGCCTAGCCTGTTAGCTGTGACAATGTAAAAGTGCTTGACTTCTCTGAATTTTGGTTTTCAAGTTGTGAGGCAGAAATAATTTTTCTGTGACTTAACGAGGTACTCTGTGCAAGTCAGTATACCTCCCCTTTCCCACCCTCCCCCTGCCTCCATGGCAGACAAAATTCCACATACTCTCTCTACTTTTGGGCATTATGGCTTACAGCACAGACACGTGAGAGGTCATCATGTTTGGTCCATTATCTACTTTGGACACACATGTCCCATGCCGACTGATTCCTCCAGCCATCATTCTCTTAGTGATCCCATCTCTATTCCATCTGCCTTCTCCCCTCCGCTCATGAAGCAGGATTCCAGCTATGGGGCAATCTTCCTGGCCCTTGTATCTACTGTCCTTGAATGTCAGCCTCATGTGATGTTATTCTATACTCCACTAAGTTCTTAACATTTCAGTAATTCAGTAATTTGTAAGAAACCAGGACTAAAGCAGTAGTACAGCAGATAGGGCATTTGCTTCACATGGCTGAGCCAGGTTTGATCCTCAGCAACCCATATGGTTCTCTGAGTCCGCCAGGAATAAGCCCTGAGCACTGCTAGGTGTGACATCCCCACCCCCCCTGCCAAACAAAGAATCATTAGAATTTCTTACATGTCTGTTGACATTTATTACTTGCTTTACCTGTAAAACTAATGAAACTAGCTGAAATGGTGGGGGTAGAAGGATACCATAGTACAGCGGATATGCCTTGCACTCTGCTGATCCAAGTTTGATCCCTAGCACCATATCTGGTCTCTGAGTGCCACCAAAAATCCCTGAGCACAGAACCAGGAGTAAGCCCTGAGTACCATTGGGTGTGGCCTCAAAACTAACTGAAGCACTAGTTGGAAGACACCAAATAAAAATTAAATTGAGTTATCATTTAATGGGTCATTGGATAGGTAAGGCAGATATATGTGTGGAGATTAGGGCCAGAAAACACACAAAACTTATCCAAAGTCACCCAAAGAAGGAAATAGTACAGCTAAAACTAAATCCTGAGTGCAAACTCTTTTCTAATGTCTCTTTGTGCTACTGATGAGAGATTGATTGAGCGGGAATGTAGAACCTCTGCAGAGCAAAAGTTGGCTCCTCTCCCAGGCTGCTGCTGGCTGTGATGCCAGAGTCAGCACTCAGAAGGAAAGTGCAAAGCTTCCCAGATCCTAATATTGTCAGATTTTGCACTCCTTCCTTTCCTTCTGCCTCTCTCTACAGAGCGCCAGGTCTTCCTTGCAACATGGAAGGATATACCTAATGAAAATGAACTTCAGTTTCAGATTAAGGAATGTCATTTAAATGCTGGTGAGTAATGAGTCCATGTTTCCTTTTCATCCTAGTAAATCGGTCTTTGAAAACATTTTATCTTTCCTTTGTTTACTTTTTACAGGTACCTTGTGTCTAGTGGGTAGATGGTAGATATTTTGCAAACATCCTTACTAAGAGCCCTATTTAGAACTGTAGATTCTGGCTGAGAAGATAGTGTGAAGTTCTAGAGTACCACAATTTGATCCTGCCGTCACCCAAGCATTACAGGGTGCGTGCGTGCGTGTGTGTACAGAATCCTATAATGATTATTAAACAAGAATAAATTACAGGGTCCAGAGAGATGGTACAGGGGCTGGAGTGATAGCATAGCGGGTAGGGCGTTTGCCTTGCACACGGCCGACCCGGGTTCAAATCCCAGCATCCCATATGGTCCCCTGAGCACCGCCAGGAGTAATTCCTGAGTGCAGAGCCAGGAGTAACCCCTGTGCATCGCCAGGTGTGACCCAAAAACCAAAAAAAAAAAAACAGAGAGATGGTACAGTGCGTGGGTCAAGACCAGCCCTAGGAACCCTAGATTCTGGCTGAAAGGATAGTGCAAAGTTGTAGAGTACCACAATTTGATCCTGCATAGTCACCCAAGCATTACTCTGTGTGTGTGTGTGTGTGTGTGTGTGTGTGTGTGTGTGTGTGTGTGTGTGTGTGTGTGTGTGTGTGTGTGTGTGTGTGTGTGTGTGTTCGGGAGTTTGGCTATCATGCCCACAATCTGCTTCCAGGCACCATCTTAGGGCACCAATAGCCCTGGTCCAGAGACTCCCAGTTGAATCCCAACATTGATTAGTGCCCTGCAGAGATGTCTCTGGAACCCAACCATTTACAATCTAGGATTCCAGAAGCATGCAGCCACAAAAGCTCTCATAATATTCAAAATGAGTGTAGCACTGTAGCACAGTCGTCCCGATTTGCTCGAGTGGGCATCAGTAATGTCTCCATTGTGAGGCTTGTTGTTACTGTTTTTGGCATATGGAATACACCATGGGTAGCTTGCTGCGCTCTGCCAGGCGGGCGGGATACTCTCAGTAGTTTGCCAGGCTCTCCAAGAGGTATGAAGGAAACCTGGGTCAGCCTCGTGCAAAGCAAACGCCCTACCCGCTGTGCTATCACTCTAGTCCGTCCGAAACTAATGATGGAAAATAAATTATCTAGCATCTGCCCTTGGCAGGCAGGCTTGAATGGTGGTGGGAAAATTCAAGCAAAACATAATGCCCAAAAGTAAAGAGTGAGTATTGGGGAAATTGCCATAGAGGCAGGGTAAGTACTGGGATGGTGGGGGAGGAGAGGATACTATAAGACATTGGTGGTGGAAAATGTGCAGTGATAGAGAGATGGGTGTCCAATCATTGTAAGGTTGAATCTCAAGCTGAAAGCTTTGTAACTGTATCTCATGGTGATTCAATTTAAAAGAAAAAAAAAAGACCAGCCAGGTTCAATCCCCAGCACTACATACGGTCCTCTGAGCCCCTCCAGGAGTGATCCTGAGCACAGAGCCAGGAGTAAGCCCCGAGTATCACGAGGCATGGCACTTCTGCCTTTCCCAAGAGAAGAATATATTCTCTGCCTGCGGGACAAGTGCATCAGCAGTCTGATGGAGTCCTTGGGTTTCCTGATACCCCAGAAGTGCCGCTGTGCCTCTGGAAGGACCCCAACAACTCAGGACCAAGTTTCCCTAAAAACTTAATGGCCAGGGGCTGGAGCAATAGCACAGCAGGTAGGGCATTTGCCTTGCACGCGGCTGACCCGGGTTCGATTCCCAGCATCCCATATGTCCCCTGAGCACCGCCAGGAGTAATTCCTGAGTGCAGAGCCAGGAGTAACCCCTGTGCATCGCCAGGTGTGACCCAAAAAGCAAAAAAAAAAAAAAAACTTAATGGCCAGAAGTTAGGTATGTGGGAGCTACACCCACTTCCCACTCAGCTATACAAGCTCACTTATCAGCATTGCTGCAGAGACTCATAAGCAAATCTCAAAAGAGATCAAAAGCTACAGTTAATCTTGGTTTCTTGCATGGCTGAGCAGACCAGGGCAAATCATAGGGAAGTGGGTTGGCCTAGTGCCCGCCAATGCAGAGTCCCCAGCAGCCGTTTGTTTCCACAATCCAAAATCCCTACCATGCCCCCAACTGACTACACAGTCTTGGGTTGGATCTCACCAAGATATAATCTGCTGAAAATTCAGGTATGTGGGTTTTGTGACTGAAATCTCCAGACTTTCCCTGAGTTGGGATGGGCTTCCTCCCCCAACCTCCCACCTTCCAGAAGCCTTGGCAGTCGTACCCACACCCCAAAGCTGCCACCCAGTTAAAAAAGCTACTCCAGCCTTACCGTCCTGGTAAAAATACTGAACACCCCTGAACAAACATGATGACCTCTTGGTACCTGTATTGCAAATCATAATGCACAAAAGGAGAAAATAGTGCCTGCCATAGAGACAGGCGGTAGGGATGGGGAGGGATTGGCTGGGGGATGGAGGAAGGAAAACAGGTGACATTGTTGGTGGGAAATGTACACAGGTGAAACGATGGGTGTTGGATTATTATATGTCTGAAACCCAATCATGAACAGTTTTGTAATAGTCTATCTCAAGGGTAGAGAATAAAAAAAATTTAAAAATATTATAGGGCTAGGGAAGTAGTACAAGTGATAAGATTCTTGCCTTACATGTGACCAACCTTAGTTTGATCCCTCATATCACATATGGTCCCCCAAACTGCCAGATGTGACCAGACCCCTTCCATCAAACAACTATCCCAACCCCCACCCTGAGGGGAAAAAATCAACATTGATTAAAGTTTATTTGGTAATGTTTTTTATTTTCTTACCTTGTGACAGCTTTCTACCATGATACTAACCTCTTTGGTTATTACTAGAAAGCCCGGGCCTTTCTGGAGTTAATTTCATTACTAAATAGAACATCAAAGAGATGATAAAGAGGAAAGACAACCACTATCAGTCCCTGAACTTTTCCTGAGACGTTGAGACCATGGGAGGAAACCTGAGTGTCAGAGTTAGATTGTCTGTCCAGCCTCTCTCTCATTGCGTTTAATACAGGCTTAGTGGGTTGAAGGAAGGCAGCCTGGGTGACTGGCCAGTGCCTCTTTTTTCTGTCCTTGCCCATCATTTCCTCCTGTCAGCATGCTGCCCACCTGCCATTGGAGTGGGGCTTAACACCCGGGCAAGAGACAGTAAGACAGTACAGAAGGAAGGCCCTACTGAATTCTTCCAACAGCTTTAATTGTGTTTGGAGGCTCTATGGTGTATTCATCCTGTGTGTTTCCTTTAGACACATCCTTTCTTTTTTCTTTTCCTTTTTTTTTTTTTTAATTGAATCACCTTGTGATACACAGTTACAAAGCTGTTTGTGGTTTGGTTTCAGTCATGCAGTGTTACATCACCCTTCCCTCCACCAGTGTATGTTACCGGTATTATTTCCCACCATAAATATCCCGTTTCCCGCCAAGCATCCCCCAACCATACACCCCCATTCCTCCCCACCCACTCTGGTCTCTGTGGCAGGCACTTTTCTTCTCTCTCTCTCTCCTTTTGGGCATTTGATACATCCTTTCTTTTTTTTTTTTTTTTTGCTTTTTGGGTCACACCCAGCGATGCTCAGGGGTTACTCCTGGCTTTGCAATCAGGAACTACTCCTGGCGGTGCTTGGGGGACCATATGGGATGCCGGGGATCGAACCCGGGTCGGCCGCGTGCAAGGCAAACGCCCTACCCGCTGTGCTATCGCTCTGGCCCCGATACATCCTTTCTTAAGGGAATTCTCTTAAGGCCTTGGAGTCTTTGAAGGATATAGTCTGTGGAAGGAAGCAGTCCTCTTCAGTTTCCATGGCAGTGACTAGTTAATTCTCTTCAGCTGTACTTTGTCTTCTCTCAAACACTCTAGGTCTAGGTTTCTCACCCTGATTAGTTATGCATTAGAGTTTTCACCAAAATATCATAAATAGATCTTTTTATGCTGTGTGCTGACATGGCAGTGTTACCTATCTCTGAAGCCCACTACTCGGCTAAAACTCATTTGATTGGAGGCAGGGGTGGCGTGAAGAGTGACAGTTTCCATTGTCTAAGCTGTTCTTCGGGAAGCCTTTGGTGCAGAACCCTCAATTGTTAATGAGGAGAACCATACTGGATCCTATTAAAGAAGAGCCAGATTGGAAGAGCCCTGGCCCTTGGTTGTGGTTATTCTGTATGAGTTGGTCTCATGGCAGCATTTCATAGGGGTGCTTATGAGAACATGTGTCACACAATAAAAGGATTCTGTGATTAGCATCAACTGAAGTGGGAAAACGGAATGTGATGTGCATCTCTTAGAAATCACTGCTGCACTTTGGTGCGTTGAAAGCGGAGGTCCATAGTGCCCAAAAGTATAGAGTATGGGGGAAATTGTCTGTCATAGAGGCGGGGGAGGTTAAGATGGGTGGGGGATACTGGGAACATTGGTGGTAGAAAATGTACGCTGGTGGAGGGATGGGTGTTCAATCATTGTGTGACTGAAACTCAAACATGAAAGCTTTGTAACTGTCTCATGGTGATTCAATAAAAGAAAAAAAGAAAGCTGAGGTCCGACACTGAGAATTATATTTTCATTTACCATGAAATTTAGTATCATTTTTAATGTATCTGTAGAACACCAGCGTTCCTTGATGATCATTTAAGAAACTCTGGCCTACAGAGAGCAGAGACAGATTATAGTAACCAGGAAGGTTTGGTTTCAGATGCCCAATATGGAAAGGATACTCTTTCAGAAAAGGAAGTAGAAGTCTGGATAACTGGGGGCTTGGATCAGACAGCCAGAGTAATAGTTAAGCTCTAGGGCTTCCAAATTAGAGTTTACTACCCTAGTTCACCTTGGTATACCTTTGTGATCTCGCCAGAGAAGCGATGTCTGGCCTTTCTTCCAGTCGGGCTTTGTCCTTAGAAGTAACCTAGCACAAATTCTTAGAACAAATTCACTTTCGATCTATCCTGCCATGGCCTCAAGCCAGTTCCTCCCTGCCTTGGGTGCTCCAGATACCAACAAATCCATTTCACAGTGACAGATTCCTCCACAGTGCACATGGAGTGGAGGGAGACAGCCACTTCATTTTTCTCAGGAGACCAAGGCTATTGTTTTCCAAATCGCTGAATCTGCTAATCTTGGAAGTCAGTTCCTGCAACTAATTTTTTTTTTTTTTTTTTGCCTCCTTCCCAAGATCTGGAATTCTCTGGCCTTTGCATTTCTTTCCAGTCTGAGGCCCTATTAACATGAACGTTTTCAGGTTTAGTGCCTTCTGATTCAACACCCTGGGTCTAGCTGAGAGCTAAAAATACCATCCTTTGCAGCTGATCTGTCCTAATCACAATAGCACCAGCACTTTAAATAGCTTTTCTGTGCCATAGTAGACATTTGACAGATGGAACTAACACTGAGGGCTGTAGGAAGTCACAGGCTCAAAGGACTCAGTGACCTGGCATTGAGCTTTCACTTTAGCTCTTCCATTTCTTTCTACTGAAGAGGAAGGGAATGGGGGTAGGGGGCTAGAGAAGGAAGGAAGGAACACTTTTTGTTTCTTACCATTAAAAGTCAGATCTTAATAGAAAGGAGAGGCACTAAAGTGTGGGTCTCCTAGTTTTCTGGCATTGATCATTTCTGTTGATACCCAGAGCTCCGTACAAATCTGTTTTACATCTCACAGTTTGAGCTGCATCTGGGCTAAGTATATCTAGGACGACGGTCTTAACTATGTAAGAGGTAGTTGCATCTCCAACCACATCCAGAAATGAATCTTTCTGCAAAGCAGTGTGCAATCTGTCTTAAATTGTTTCTGTCAGGGACCAGAGCAATAATACAGTGGGCATGGTGCTTGCTTTACATGCAGCCGACCCAGGTTCAGTCCCCAGCACCACATATAGTCCCCTGATGCCCTCCAGGAGTTGATCCCTAAGCATCACCATGTGTGACCCAAAAGCCAAAAAAGAAAAATTTTTAAATAAAAATAAATATTTTCTGGGGCTGGAGTGATAGCACAGCGGGTAGGGTGTTTGCCTTGCAAGCAGCCAACCTGGTTCGATTCCTAGCATCCCATATGGTCCCCTGAGCACCACCAGGATTAATTCCTGAGTGCAGAGCCAGGAGTGGCCCCTGTGCATTGCCAGGTGTGACCAAAAAAAAAAAATTAAAAATTAAAAATAAATATTTTCTAAACACTCTGAAGAGCTCAGACATGTGAATCTAGATTCACTAGTTAGGTACCAATAAAGGACAGATACTCCTTCTGGTCTGGGCACAAGGTGGGAGTAGATTCTATATATCTTTGTTTTGTCATGGTTCTCATCCACTGGAACATTTCATAAACAAAAATGTTTTCAAGTATAGTTTGGCTATCCAAATAAATTGGGCAAGAGATGGTATAGCAAGTAGAATGCTTGCCTTGCACACAGCAAACACAGGTTTGATCCTCAGCATACCATATGTTCCCCCATGCATGCCTGGAGTGACTTCTAAGCACAGAACCAGAAATACCCCCTGAGGGGCTAGAGCAATAGCACAGCGGGTAGGGCCTTTGCCTTGCACGAGGCCAACCCAGGCTCCCAGCATCCCATATGGTTCCCTTGTGCACCGCCAGGGTAATTCCTGAGTACATGAGCCAGGAGTAACCCCTGTGAATCGCCAGGTGTGACCCAAAAAGAAAAAAAAAATAGAAATAACCCCTGAGCTTTGCTGGGTGTAGCCCAGAAACAAACAAACAAAAGCATGATACATTTTTTTTTTTCAGCAGTCTTAAATATCACAGCTGGGCTGTGCATGCAAATCCTTCATTCACACTCTGAAGTAGGTTAGAGTATCTTCACTCTTGATGCTGCTAGGAGAGGTGTGACCTTAGCTAAATCTGAAAGATGAAGGAAGACCACATCCACACCTCCTAAGGTTTGAGGCCTGGACGTAAAGAGCCAAATTCGATGAAAGAAACAAACCGATAAATCACATCTTGAAATAGCTGTAACCTTTGCTTGTTGTTTTTTGCTGGGCTGGGCCAGGACACACCTTAGAGCAGCATTCAAGGGTTGCTCCCACCAGTACTCACAGGGACCATGCAGTGTCAGCATCAGACCCGGGGCTCCTGCATGTGAAGCATGTGCTCCGGCACTTTAAGGTGTCTCCCCTGCCCAGCTCTCAGTGCATCTGGCCATCTTTTTCTCTCTATCCTTGGAGCAGAATTCGCTGTCGTACACCTCACATGGTATCACCAGTATACACTGAATTACAAGCATTGCATTTCCCTTCTCAAACATCACATTCTCATTCCCACTATTGTAAGATTCCGTTGTATATTCCAGAAGTTCAGGTGTGTATCAAAACTGATATTTTGTCAAGATGTCTTCATCTAGCTGAAAAGCTCTTGATAGCTGGCTCCTGTTGCCATTTTTTAATAAATATATTTAGCAGGATATGATTATCCTGCCATCTATACATCCTAAACCCAAACCTAGTGTGTAGCATTTATGAATTGGTCATACACATGTATAAAAACCTCCGTCCATTCAGTTTCCTGATAGAAATCTCCTTACAACCATTCATAGGAAGGGAGCCAGATTTCTGGCCAGAATGCTTCCAAATGTATTAAAGTTACACCCATTCAATTTGCTTATTCTGTTGTTGCCTATTCTATTCTGGCTGTTTGCCTCATTTTCTTTCTAATTCTAGGATCAGAATTTGTATGTTTGTGGCTTTAATTACTTAGCCCATCCTCTCTTCCATAGGTGGTGAAATAATGAGAAGTCTTAGGAATCTGGGTCTTTCTTACTCTCTAGAACATGACGGTGCTAGTGCAGCAAGGTGGCTTTTTAACCAAGGCTCCTACTGTGTGTTTTCTGTTTTCTTGGGGATGGCAAAAGTCTTAAAACTAAAGGGTGGCTTTTACAGCTTACGGCAAGCACCCCTTCTTGTGTTAAAGGCAGTCCTGTCAAAACACCCCATTTGGTGTTGCCTAGCAACCCAGTCTAAGCTGCAAGAGCCCTTCATTGCAGGAACCACAGTGACAGCTAGAACTTCCTGACCTCCAGAAGGTGGTTTAAAAGTACATTGAGGGGCCAGAGATACAGTACATGCTGCTGACCCCAGTTTGATCCCCATGCTCCTTACCATCCCCCAGTCCCCTCCAGGAATGATCCCTGAGCACAGAGCCGGGTATAAGCCCTGAGCACTGCAGGGTGTGGCCCAAAAAATCTAAAAATAAATAAAAGGCACATTGAGGGCCCACTCCTCCAAAGGTGTTTCATATTACTACCCTCAGATACACTTTGTGGGTCCTTGAGATACACTTTGGTTCTTTGAAAGTCATTTGTCTTTATTACAAAGTTGTTAATGATACAGTTTTAGACATTCAATGTTCCATCACCAGTTACACCAGCAGTGTGACAACCTTACCTCTACCAGGATAGTTATTTCAAGAACTGATGCTCCAGGAAGCATATGCATGGGGAGTCAGTTCTTTTTGTTCATTTGTTTCTTTGGTTGTATTGTGGGTGGGATTTTTTGTATGTGTGGGGCCGGGGGGTGGTTTGTTTTGGGCCACACCCTACAGTGGCCAGAGGTTACTCCTGGCTCTGCATTCAGAAATTGCTCCTGTTGGTGCTTGAAGGACTATGTGGGATGCAGGGATCAAACCAGGTCAACTGCATAGAAGGCAAAATGCCCTACTGTACTGCTGTTCTGGTCCTGGAAAGTTAGGTTACAAGTATGCTGCTTTGGTGTTAGCGAAAACCTTGGGTGTAATGAGGGAAAGTTAAGCAGTATTTAAAGTGTGGTTAAAATGTTTAATGGATTTTAGTGCCTCCTCCCCTGGGCACTCAGTGCTTTGAATGTGAGAAAATGACATCAGGTGGAGATTGCCTCCCAATTCAGTCCTCAGGTAGGTGCAGCAGAGTTTGGAGTAACATTTTATTTAATGTCATTTTGTTATATTGGTGGTGAAGGGAAAAAAGCTGCAATCTCAACCAGCATTGAGTGAAATGATGTTATTCATTCAAGGGCCTGCTCTCATTAGGCGTCATTTTGCTTGAAGTTGTGCTTTCGAGGAGCCTACCTATGTGGGGGTGAAGTGAGCACTTAGAGTTGGTGGGTTTTTGTTTGTTGTGGTGGGCGGAGGAGAGGGGGTATACTCAGCAATGCTGGGTCACACAGTGGGGTGTGGGGATGCAGAACCAAGGATCAAACTCAGGCCTCACACGTGGCAAGCATGTGCTGTACTGCTTGAACTACACTCAAGTCCCCCAGTGGCACCTCTGACACTTGATTCAGACTTGTATTGGGGTTGTGGATGAGTGTCCGTGGCATCCCAGCGTCCGTGGGAAGCACAGTGATAAAAAGCTCCAGGATCCCTGTACGGACAGTCCCTATAGGTAAGAGAATAGAGGGACTGCCCTCATGGCACCTTTTCCTCAAGAGTGTGGTACAGATGAATCCGTGAGCTCAGGGGCCCATAAGTGGTGCTGGATTCGAACCAGGATTTGACAGATTTTTACGTGGAGAGAATTCCATGTCTGAAGGGTGGGCACAAATAACTCGGATTCTCATCAGAAATGAGCACAATAAACTCAGCAAAGAAGTGGTTGTTATCATCTTGAGTCTTAGTTTGTCATTCTCTGGTGGTGCGATATCCTGTTACCATAAGGGAGCAGAGAGAGGGAGAAAATCACTATTTTGACACATGGTGGCCATGATACTGTAGTGATAAGAACCCAAACCCCAACCCATTCTTCCCCCTGCATTAGTGGAGCATAAAGGCCAGTAGAAGCCTGGAGGCGTTCAGGCAGCAGGCAGCTTCCTCATAATTGTGCTCTTCCTTGGTGTCTCAGGTTATACAGTTTATTTTGAGGTATGGTATTCCCTACAAGCTTAAGAAAGCAGTTAATAGGGCTGGAGCGATAGCACAGCGGTAGGGCATTTGCTTTGCACGCAGTCAACCCAGGTTCGAATCCCAGCATCCCATATGGTCCCCTGAGCACCACCAGGAGTAATTCCTGAGTGCATGAGCCAGGAGTAACCCCTGAGCATCGCCAGGTGTGACCCAAAAAGAAAAAAAAAAAAAACAGTTACCTACTCAGAAAAAAGAAATACCAAAGCATTCAGTTTTAATGCCTATAATAAATAAATACCAAATAATAAATAACAAAGAATACCATTCAAATTTGAGTTGCAGGATTTCTGCAACTCCCCCTTTTTCCAGATCTGGCTATTGAGAGCAGAAGTAGTCATCTGTGGGGTGGTGTGAATTGTCAGACTCTGCTGGTGGTTCTGGAGCCAGGCTTCCAGAAATGGACAGTGACTGTGGCACACCTGTCTGTCCTTTTCTATTTGTATTCTCCCATGCATTTTTACCTGACTAGCTTAAGATACACTTCTAATTTAAGGTATAAGATACCCACCAGAATCTCCACAGGTAATTCTTACATTCATACTTAGTTTCAGGTGCTGAAGAGAGAGTAGAGAAGGGAAGGCACTTACCTTGCATGCAGCCACATTGGCTGTGTGACTGGTTCAAATCCAGGACCACTTATGGGCCCCTGAGCAAAACTCCCTTTCTCTCTTACTCCTGACCAGAAAGCCAGGAATCACCCCTGCTCACTGTCAGATATTGTGGCCTGACCTCACATACCCCCATAATTTTTTTTATAGTAATTGCTTAGTTGCACCTTATTCTGTTTTTCTCCCCTGGGATTGATAGGCAGTCTCTTCAAGAACCTCATCACCCAGTGCTGTTGTGTGGGAGAAGGGCGTTCTGAAATGTGCGCACCACTGTGTGACAGTACTTGTCAGGGAGCTGAGAACATGAGCTCCTAAGACTGTCAGAAGGGAATTAGCATACATTTGTTTGCTATTTTAACTAAAGGTGTTGGATTTGAATCTCTGTTCCTAGACACTGTTTCCAGCAAGTTGCAAAACAACAATGTTTATACTATTGCCAAGCGGAATGTAGAAGGGCAGGACATGCTGTACCAATCCCTGAAGCTCACTAATGGCATCTGGATTTTGGCTGAACTTCGTATCCAGCCAGGAAACCCAAATTATACGGTAAGAAATGGGTGAGATCGTTTCCAGGAGGACAGTAAGGACCCTTTCACTCTTCCTTAGCACCCTGGTGCTACAGACACCAGCCCCCCTGAACTGGCACTGAAGACATCTTGGGGTGTCTCTGCTGAAGCCCTTCTCTCCACAGTGTCTGCCCTTGCTGACAGGTGGTCTGGAGGGCCTCAGACTCCTCCCCAGTGCTGACTGAACTGTTCCCAAAACATGGCATATTAAGCTAGCATATCTGTGCATGTGGTACTCTACTGTGCTCTTCAGAGGATTTACATTAGCTCATTTCCAAAAAGCTGTCTTTTCTGCTTTTTTTGGAGTTTATGATCCTGTGGTGGACTAGAGCAATATCACAGCGGGTAGGGCGTTTGCCTTGCATGCAGCCGACCCGGGTTCGATTCCTCCGTCCTCTCTGAGAGCCCGGCAAGCTGAAATAAAAACTGAGAGATTGGAGAGTGTACAGCTAGTAGGGCACTTACCTTGCACACAGATGACTTGGGTTTGATCCCCAGTACCCCATTAGGTCCCATGAGCACCACCAGGAGTGGTCCCTGCATGCAGAGCCAGGAGTAACATCTGAGCATCTCCTGATGTAGCTAAAAAACAAAAACAAAAAATATTAATTAAGAGGCTGAGAGCTTAACTAAAGTGAGTACAGGCTTTGCATGAGACACAATGTAGCCGCCATAAAGGACCTTGGGCACAGAATTGGGAGTCACCTCTGGCACCATAGACTGGGGCCTTCCCAAAAAAAGACAAAAAAATTAAATTAAAGCAATATTTTTAAGGCTGAAATAAGCTATTGAAAAAAAAATGTTCTCAGTGCTGGTCATGCGTTTGCTGTTGTAAAGCACAATGCATTACGTTTACCGCAACCATAATGGTTACGTCTGTATAATAGCCATCTGTATTTTATGAAGCAGTTAACATCTGTATTTTCTGAAGTGACGTCCCCTTTCAACTGGGATATTGCCTCCTTTTCCTGCAGTATTTGAGGACCTTTAGGCAGTTTGGAAGGAAGGAAAAGGATGGTTACGGGTGAGTGAGGCCTGATATAGAATGTAACTGAGGAAACTGAATAGTCAGTAGACCAAGGAAGCTTTTAGTCTTTAGGTGAGAGAGTCTGTGACCCCATTCCTAAATTTTAACAGCCACATGTTTTAATTAGCTTAAAGCAAGGGAATAGTACCACCCAGCACAAAAAATTCTTGGTATTTCCCCCACTAGTGTTTTCCTTTGAAGTAAGCTAGAAGAGTGTCTGTGTGTGACTGCTAGAATTTTGCCCAAGGATTTGTGAGCGGAGAAGCTTCAGGCTTCCCCTCTGATGCCTCCATCCTCCCACTTGCCTCTGCACCATGAGTCCTTTGTCTTTTTCAGAATTAATATTCCTGCCTTGTAGCATGCTCTGTCCAAGAAAGGAGAGGAAAGCCCCTCTGTTGAGAAGGGCAGATGTTCACTGTAGAATCCAGGTCTTATCAAGTAACTCCAGGGGCAAGAGAAATAGTGCATTGGACAGAGTGATTCCTCACAAACCCAGGTTCAGTCCCTGGCATCCCATATGGTTCCCCAAGCCCACCAGGAGTAAGCCCTGACCACTGCTAGGTGTGCCCCAAAACAAGAACAAACAAAACAAATAACTTCATTTACTTCCCTAGAAATGAACTAAGTGTATGCAGTATATACAATCTCCTGTCTCAACCAAGTTAAAGAAACATGAGTACTCTGGCATTAAGGAAAGGAATTACTAATAGCATTACCCTAAGTGCCCTACCCACTGTACTAACACTCCAGCCTTCGTGTCTTCTAAGGTTAAATTCAAATAGTATATATCCTTTGAGTGATTTTTTTTCAATTTAGTGTCACTTCCTTTACCTTTATGCAAACTACTGTGTAGCAGTTTCTGTTTTTGTGGTGGTGCATCCAGAGAGATCCTTTGTATCACAGCCATCTCCCATCCGCCTTACATTTGTTAATGGTAAAATGGATATGCTTCATTGCCCCCTTGAATGCAATGACCCAAGGATGCAGTGCTGTCTCCCACTCAGGCCCTGTGGTTAGAGGTCACCCTGGCCACCCCAGCAGTGCTTGTGGTCTCTGGAGCTGGACCCACTACTCCCAGGGAACTGTGTGGGGCTGGGGGTTGAACTGGGTTTGGCTGTGCACCTCAGTTAACCTCTGCACTTATCTCTCCCACCTAGCAGTTTCTCTTTCTGACCAAGTTATAGTCTACTCTCTGACACTGTGGAAGACCACATTTTCTCACATCCCCCTGTTGAAGGATATTTCATCTTCCTAATTATACATACATACTATTTTTAGGTAATTGTAGGTTCGTGCAGTTACAGGACATAATCCAGAGAGATCCTTTGTATCACAGCCATCTCCCTTCCCCCTTACATTTGTTAATGGTAAAATGGATAGGCTTCATTGCCCCCTTTCTTGCCCACTTTCCATCCATCTGTTAACTCAGTTCCTTCTGCCCACAAAATTGCCTAAATTTCCCACCATTGCACTTAACACAGGCCTAATCCATCCCCAAGTGGTACTTCAGACTTCAAAATCACTCCACTCTTAGCTACTCCTTCCCTCCATCACCCTAAATACTGTTGATCTGATCTCAGCTAGCATTAAAGAGGAGAGAGATAAGGTTGAGCCTAATCTCTCTCCTCTTTACTGTGTCAGTTTGAGTGCTAATGCACAAAAACTGATAGTCCCTTTATGTCCTAAGGAATTAATAGATCACTTCCCCCACCCTGATCCTTATTATAGTTCCCTAAGCCTATGTGTTCTTTCTCTCTCTCTCTCTCTCTCTCTCTCTCTCCCCACGCCCCCGTCTCACCCTGTCTCTATGTTTCATTAAGAAGCTGCTCTTATTTGTTTTTTTTTTCTCTCATATTACCCCCCCACATTGTTCCTCATATTTCCTATATAAAACTGTTGGACCCATGGCCAGAGCAGTAGTACAGCAGGTAGAACATTTGCCTTGCACATGGCCAACCCAGATTGGACCCCCAATGCCCTATATGGTCCCCCAAGCCTGCCAGGAGTGATCCCCGATTGCAGAATCAGAAGTAAGCCATGAGTACCACCTGATGCGATGGGAACAAAAAGTTTTACTTGGAGCCAGGGAGATAGTATAATAGGCAGGTTACTTGCCTTGCAGTTGGCTGACCCAGGTTCAATGCTAACATCCATTTGGTCGCCTGATGCCCGCCAGGAGTAAATTCTGAGTGCAGAGACAGGAATAAACCCAGAGCACCTCTGGGTGTGGCCAAAAATGAAAACAGAAGAAGGACAAAGAAAGAAGAGCTGTTCCCCTGCTAGTCAGACTTTCATGTTTTCAGTGTGGAGTATTTTCCAGCGTTATAGTCCCACGTAATGTATGTGGAAGCAATTGGACGTTGATTACTCTGAAATTCTTAAAACCTACAGATCTCTGGATGCTCAGTTATCAAAGCTTCTTTCCCAGTGAGTTAGAAAGGAATTTGGTTTTGTTTTTACATGGATTGGCATAGCATTGGTTTCAGATGTACAACATAATAACATTTGTGTGAAATTGAGTACTTGAATGTCTTTGGGTAACTCCCAGCCCCCGGCTAACGTCCTCCTTTTTCTCCTCTCACAGCTGTCACTGAAGTGTAGAGCTCCTGAAGTCTCTCAGTACATCTACCAGGTCTACGACAGCATTTTGAAAAACTAAATAGACTGGCCCGGTGCCCTCCGGCCACCCTGTGATCGGTGCAAGCCAGGAACTCTTAACTGGAAGAAATTTATTGCCATGTAGACTCTGAACCCGAACACTCTGAGGCCACCCACCAAGGTAGTGACTAGTCTAACCTGTGCCAACATTAGGGCACAATTTGTTGGATAGTTTTAGCTTCCTGTGAACATGTGTAACCACTGCTTCAATCACTTCCCATCTCTTGCCACCTAACTCTGCTCTGTCCTTACTGTGGGCTTCTCCATACTGTGCCAGTGGCTGGCATTTGTGAGTGTAGTTGGATATTTTGTGATTGAGAGCTCATTTCAAAAGCAGAAAATGACGACAAAAAAACAAATTAAAGCAAGGAAAAGTGTCAATGAAACATAAACTGCACTTTATTGTTTTATATTTTTGTACATATGAGAAAACGAGAGTAGTAAAGTATGGGAACAGCTGACCATCACTAGACCGCACAGTCCTGAAGAAGAGACCCAGTCACTTGTCTACCGTGCTAGAGCTTCTCTTGGTGATGGCAGCGTTGTCCCTGGTCATTTGGATTTTCACCTTTTCTTCTTTCCAGACTCCTTTTCCTTGTGATTCTCCCCACCCTGTATCTTGTCTGACTGCTGTGCAGTGGGAACTATGCTTCAAGGTACCGGGAACATAGCCTGTCAGAACCAAGGCTAAGAGAAATTCCAGCTTCCAACATTCCTTTCCCATGATCTAACCCATTAACCGTCAAATAGGTTAAGGATTTTGCATAGAGATGGGAACAAATACCCAGATGCCCATTTCTTCTCTGCATTTAATTCTCAAATTCCAATTCAGGTCTGAAATCTTAGTTTTGAGTTGAAGCCATTGCTGATCCTGAAGTCTGCGAGCCATTTAGTCGCAACGCTGGGGGCTGCCTCGCCCGAATCCCGCACGACTCTCTTTAACTTTCTTTTCTTTTCCTGTGTCTTTCTCATGGCTTCTCTGTGCTGGCTTCTCTGTGGGGCTCTTCTCTATCAATTTTTGACACTCCATCCATTGGCCTGAGTAGCAGCATAGTATCTTTTCAATTACTTGAAGATGAATCCAGTGCCAGAATGAAATTCACCATTGTTTCCTCGTTTGCTGTTGGAGCTGGGATGAAGTGTGCTTCAAGATGCCAACGAGTCGCTTTATCTCTTCAGCTCCCTGATCTGCTCTTTACTCCTGTTCCTTAGATTTTAGGCAGTTGAGATCATCTCAGAGGGTCAAACAAATTCTTGTCATTGCTCATGAGACCTGCAGATGTGAGGTCTCTGCCCTTAGTGCAGTGGGTGTGATTTATTAAAGGATATTTCACGCCCCAGACATGATCCGACTCAGCGGTGCTTTGCAGAGTTCCTTCTGTGAGCACAGCACCTAGTGTTCAGCCTCCAAGCAGAGGCACGTCAGGGCTTCGGGTCTCAAACTGGATTCAGGTCTAAGTGAGTCCAAGAGCAGAATTAGAAAACCAGCTGCTTGGCTGTCTGAAATGACCCTGATTTATACCAGTTGAAAACCTGAGGGAACAGTCCCCCAACCAGACTCTTAAACCTCCAAGAGGAAATTTATTGGTGGTCCCTCATTGACCACTCCACAGGAAATAGCACAGGACTGTGTGGGGGAGGTGGGTTGGTGGTATGTGGGGAGGAAAAGCAGGTTGACAAAACTCCCCCTATTGGGAAACCATGCATGGAGTCCTTTGGCTACAAGGAGTGAAGAAGGTTTCACACTACAAACAAACACTTCTCATTTCAACAGAGTAGAGTTCCAGAATAAAGAGTGTGTGGCAGTGTAAGCAGACTATACACTTTCATACCTGAATACGTCCCTCGACCCCTGAAACTAGTCTCTCAGCCTCCCTTGCAGTGAGGGGTAACAGCTGCCACTCTCCCCTGAGCTCTGTCCGAGCCACTCAGGAGCTGCTGCACCTTAGGGGTCTGTCTCCAGTTGTGGCCCCCAGCTGTCAGGGAGGGATCCACTCTCCAGAAAGGGGCTCTCCCGAAGAGACTGAACCTGTCCCCACTGCAGCTTCCTGTCTGGCTATATTTCAAGCGTGGCTGGATCAGGGGACAGTGGAGATTGCCCTGCATTCCCCCGCCCCCGCCCCGCCTCAGTCTGTCTTTTTGATGTCAGCTGGTGTCATACAAAGGGCACGGGAAGCACACACACACCCAGAACTCTTGCTGGTCAGAGATTCCCTGAGTGTCTGTCCTCGCCCGAGCCTGCTCCGTGTGTCTGTGTTGTAAAGCAGGGTTCTCTGGAGAGAATTGGGGAGGGGGGATGTCACCCTAAGAATGCTTATCATTCTTTTGTTGTTGGGATCTGGGTGGGGGGGAGGGAGGATTGGGGGAAGCTTGACCTTGTGTCTTAGTCAATAAACTCATTTACACAAAATAAAGTTGGTGGCATGTGCATTGTTTCCAGAGCTGCCTCAAAGACTCAGCCCAGCTGGCCATGGGAGGGGTGGGCGTTCACTGTGCTGGTAGAACTTGGCTCCAGAGGCCTCCATCTCCCCTGGGTCTCAGCCCCATGAAATGAAGGTGGGCCAAGGAAGAACTCTGTCCCTCACAGAGGCTCTTGGTCACCCGGAATGTTATCGAGTGGAGTTAGTGCTGCCGTAAACAGTCTTCAAATCTACTCACCTGCATTTATTGGGGGACTGGGAGGGAAAACGGGACCCCCAACGACTCAGTGCTTGTCACTCCTGAGGCCTGGCAGTGACCCACACTCTGAACAGGTGGAAAACTGGTCTAGGAGGCCCCATCCCTGGGGGTGAGGCGCAGACAACCTCCAGAGACTCCCTGGTCCAGAGTGGTCCAAGGTGGCTGAGGGTACACACCAAATGCCTTTGCCCTATCTCGCCACTAGAACATGCTGAGTGGAACACGCACATAGGTGCTTATTAGCACAGTAGCTGCTCTAACTGGGATGGCCAGACACCATGAATAAATAAATTGCCTTTGGGCAGCTAGGGAGAATTTTCACTCTTATGACTGGGCGATTGTTACCCAAGCTATGCTAGGACCAACACCTGAATAGGAATGGGCCAGGCTGGGCCTGGTTGGTGAGGTTCAGCAAGGAAGCTCTGATAAGGACTGGGGATGCGCCTTACTGAAACCGAGCTGGTTTGGACATGAAATCCAGAAGACAGAGGCTGTCAGCTTAGGTGCAATAATATCCTGAGAGCTTTCCCCCAAAGGCAGCTGATTTTGCTCAGCTAGTCAGTGGTGTTTGCAGAGTCCACATTTGAAACCTCCCTGAGTGTTCATGGAATGCACCAGGGGCCAAAAATCCAAGACTGACCCGTCGGCCTACTTGCTCTACTGCAGTCCCGTCCCTTGAGTTGGGGCAGCCATTTTTCAGGCAAAGCCCATAACTCTCTGTGGCCGTACTTCTAAGCTCCTACCTCCCCCTCCTTGCCTCTGAAAGTTCTGTCATAAGTCTGCTTCACCCTCTGCACTCCTGCCAGACAATGGCAAACCTCACCTTGCCAAGCCCCCCGGAAACTCTTAAGTTCAGTGCCCAAAGGGTGCACCTGGGCCTCTCCACTCTCCCACCTGAGATCCTCTGTCCCCAGAGGGGTAACCCAGACATACTAGATCTTAAGGTGTGTGGTTTCTGCAGCCAGGAACAGCTGGGGACGCCCTGGTTTGAGCCTTCCTACTTCCACTCCATGCCTTGATGCTTTTTCTGATTTTGCTTGGACCCAGATTTCTTTTCCTGCCACCCCCAGCTCCAGGAGGCAAGAGTCTGTTTATTTTAATACCTGGTGTGGCACTTGGGAAAGATCACACCTCCCCCGTTGTTACCCATTCTATCTCCCGAACACTAATCCTAGAATCCCAACCAGCCCCCAGACATGTTATTAGCAACAAGGATTTTTCTTGAAAAGTTTCCGAGTTGGCTCCCAACTTGCCGTTTCAGTTTCTCGTTTAGCTTTTGCCCTGCCGCTCTTGATGCTGCCAACTCGGAAGCTAATTTGGGGGTTGGTCAGACCCAAATGGTCTTCACTTTGAAAAATCTAGCTTGGAGACAGGACCATTCTGAGAGCTCCAGTCCCCCTGCCCCTGCTCCTCAGTAGAAGGTGTTAGAGGACCAGATTCCAGTATGGCCTTGGGCTGACCCTCCCCCTCTCCTCCCAGGCTTCCTGCCTCCTGGATCTGGCCAGACAGCTTCTGCAAGCTCAGCAGGGCTCACTGTGGGTGCATTTGGCAACATGCCCGTTCTGTCCCACTCCATGTCTGGGCCTCAGATGCTGTAGGTGGGTCCACATGTCCACTGCCCTGGAGCCTGAGCTTGCTCCTTAGCTCGACCCAAGGTGCAAGGACAGACAGGTCCAAGTTAGGGCCTCGAAAGGCCATCCTTCACTAAGGCTATCCTAATAATAGGGCGGAGTGGATGGGCCCCTAGAGGTGCACAGTCCAAAGTGACTCTCAGCAAACTCAAATGACCTAACTAATCAAATCCAGACGTTTTGCATCTTATATTACTACTGTGGCTGTTTACTTTTCTATAAAAATAGTTGCTTCAGGGCTGGAGCGATAGCACAGCGGGTAGGGCGTTTGCCTTGCACGCAGCCGACCCGAGTTCGATTCCCAGCATCCCATATGGTCCCCTGAGCATCATCAGGTGAGACCCAAAAAAGCAAAAAAAAAAAAAAAAAATTGCTTCCAGGCCAGAAAGAGAGAGAGAGACAGCACAGGGGATAAGGTGCTTGCCTTGCACTTGGCCAGCCCAGGTAGAAGCCCCAGCACCACACACGGTCTGCTGAGCACCACCAGGAGTGACCCCTGAGCCCCGAGCCAAGAGTCAGCTCGAGTGTGGCCCAAAACAAGCTGGTTAGGAGGCTCTAGGTGTATACACTTGATTCTCCCTGCCCCCACCACACATGGTGCTCAGGGAGAAACTCCCTTTCTCTGCCTTGTGTCTGCTGCTTGCTGTGGCCTGGTCAGCCTCATGCCCCCACCCCTGGGAGCACACCCAGAAGAAACACTTTGTCAGGGTGGTGGTCAGTCACCTCGAAAAGGCTGTGTATGTCCGTGAAAGGTGTGAAAATCAAAGCTTTGAGACATAATTTGCTGGGAGGACTTCCTTTCTGGGGACAACTGTTCTCATCTCATAGGTAAGGCAGCAGGGTCCTGAGAGTTTTGGTGACTCGATGTCAAGTTAACCGGACTCATTACCATGAGTTATGAGTTATGCCTTTGGTCTGGGCAGGACAAGGAGGGCCCCAAAGGCAGAGTGCCAAAGGAAGAGGAAGGCTGGTAGCGGCCTTGTGGGGTCCCTAATTGGGGACTTGGGGGGCCCTGGGGGGGTAAGTCCCTGGATCCTTCCCAGCTGTTGCCCACTGCTGCCCCCAGCCTTGGGGGTATCACAAATGCATCTCTGCCCAAGTTGCTGCCTGCCTGCAAGCCCTGCGGTGTCCACACAGGGCTGGACCCTGACTCCTTACCTGGCCATTACACGTTTGTCAGGTCACCTCAACCAACCTCTCAGCTGCCTCTCACCCTGCTTCCAGCCCGCTGGGCTCCTGTGTGATTCCTGCACCCCTTCTTCAAGCCTCTGTAATTGCCCCCCAACTTCTCTCACTCTGTCCTTTAAAGCCGCTGCCTCTGAAGCCACAGACTCCACTAACTCCTGGGTCCACCCCTGCCCCGCAGAACCTGGGCTCTGCGTTGTGTTTGCTCCTTGCGGCTGCCCCATCACCCTGCGCGCCCCCTTTGGACTAGAAACCCTATGGCTAGGGACTCCCAGTTTTCTGTGCACATGTTGCACTTTAGCCACCTCGGTTCTCCCCACCTCGGCGAGCTCACGGAGAAGATGCACCCCAGCGAATTCAAAGGCTCAAAACTGAGGGTGGCAGGGAAGTGAGGAGCACGTTGTCTGGCCCCCAGAACTCGCTCAAACTAGCTGTTGCGCTGAGAATCAGGCTTAGAATAATTCCTGGGTGGCTGTCCTCTGCCCTCGCGGATGCGGCCACCTCCCCATCCCCCAGTCCCGAAAGACACTACATTTAGGGGTGTGGGGGTCACCCGCTGGCTGGAGATAGCAGCATGGTGGGCCCGCCTGTCGCTGCCGCGGGGACACATCGGGGAGATCGGCTTGCGGTCCTCCGGGTGGGGGGGAGGGGACACAGTGGGCGCCCCCCAGGAACGGCCTGGACCGGGAGGTCAGAAGAGACACCCAGAAAGGAAAGTTGGGGTGCGGGGCGAGGAGATGGGGAGGGGGGATATGGAGTGAAGCGGAAAGCTCCAAGGCCCCTTGGGGTCCCTTTCACCCCACCATCCAGGTCAGAGCTGAAAACACGGCCGGGAAAGTGGCTCGGGAGCGAGGTGAAGGTCGCCGCGAGACGGTCGCGGCCGGGCCGGGCCGCCCCGAGAATCCGTCGGGCGCAGGGACCCCGCGCTGCACCGCCGGCCCCGCCCCCCGCGCGGCCCCCGCTCCCTCGGCCGGCGGAGCGCGCGGCGCGCTCGGAGCCAGAGCCCGGCCGGCGCGTCCTTCCCCCGCGGCCGCACCTGCCCCCCGCGCCCGCCCCGCGCGCCCCGCCTGGGCAGCCGGCGGCGCCCCCACCTCCCTCCCCCCGGGCCGGGGAGCCGGGGGCCGCGCCGGAGCCCGGGGGGAGCGCGGCCCCGCCGGCCGGCCAGCAGGACGGGGAGCAGCTAGCGACGGCTCCGGGTAAGCGGCGGGCGCGGGGCGCTGGGTGCGGGGTCCCGACCCGGACCGGGGGCGTCCGGGCGAGCTGGGAGGAGGGGGCCGCCGGGCGGGCGGGGAAGCGTCGCGGGGCGGCCACGTGAGAGCTGGGGCTGCATGGAGGGGGTGGGGGTGTCTGCACGGTGTCGGAGGCGGAGAGCAGCCTGAGCTCCGGCACCCCCCCCAAACTCCTGCCAATCAGGTCACGGGGAGCCCCGCATCCCCCAACGCCCCCGCCCATCGCCTCCCACTTGAGCGTGGTGGGCACGGACGGCGGGCAGACGTGGGACCCGGCCCAGGGACCGCAGAGGACACCCCCACCGCCGGGTCTGGGGCAGGAACTCAGGTGGCCAGACGAACTGGAGGGGACCAGGAGGCTGCCCCCACCCCCGGTATCTCGCCAGCCACCGGCCCAGTCTGCAGACTCACTGCAGAGCGCAGGCCTTGGGGAGGGAGAGCTGGGGGGTGGGCCTGCTGTTTCGGACACCCCCTTCCGCTCCCCCACCCCACTGGCCTTGCTGGATTCATAAACAGGATCAGGGCCTTTGCCTGGGAAGAGCGGGTGGGCGCGAGCGTGGCCAACGAGCACCTGAGTCAGGAATGGAGCCACACTAGGGCCTGCTGAGTGCCAGGAGACTGGACCGGGCCCAGGGACCTCTGGCACCCCCTCCCTGGCTCCAGCGCTCTGCCTTGCTTTTATGTCCCTAGCTCTTCCCCGAAGGGCTGGTTTCCGGGCAGGGAGTGGGGTGCCTGCATGTTCTGGGAGGATCTGCAGGTAGAGCACATCCTCACAGTGGCCACACCCAAAGAAGGGTCAGGGGCGGGGGTCTTCTGGCCATCCTTGCCCTTCTCCCCAGGATGCCCCCTCCCCACCTGCTCCAGATGGTTATGTAATTAACCCCAAAGCCAAGCCGCATGGTGCTGGGGATGCCTGGGGCCCAGCGGCCGGGGATTTGCTGCGTTGGGAACCAGCGTTTTCTGCCGAGTCTCCAGAAGTGGAAAAACACCTGTTGGGGAAAGCCACTGCATAGTGCCAGGAGGAGATCGGGGTCTGATCTCCATAGCACAGCTGGCTGCGTGGGCTTCACTTCCCAAAGCCTCTGGTTGGGGGTGTCTTAAACCAGTGCTAAAATGAGGAGCAGAATATCACACACTCACGTGCATGCACATACACAAGTGCGTGTGCACACATGCGCTGCTGGCAGGTGTCATTAAGATGGTGCATAACAGTGCCCGCTCTTGACTGGGCATCACCCTGAGGCCAACCTCGGAACACCGTACCACCCCACCACCCCCATGTCCAAGGTTGCTCTTTAGGGTCAGAGCTAGGCACCAAGCCATGGGGATTGAGCCCTATTGGGACCGTGGCATTGGGAGTGCACAGACCCAGGATACTTGGCCTCCAGCCAGCTCAGGTTGGCTGAGGGGGCTTGGCTGCCCACCGGACCCACAGAAAGAGCACGTGACACACACAGGGTCTGCCTGGGTCCTGCTTACCCAGCACGGGTACCCTTCTCCTGCAGAGTCCTGGACAGAAGGCCTCGCTCACGCCCTCATCGCCCTGGCCATCATTCCCAACAGGAGGAGAAGGCGCCTCCTGGAGGGATTCACTGGGATTATCTGCAAGAGGAGATAGGAACCCCCACTTTATACCCAGGCAGGCCGGTGATTTGTAGACTGACCTGCAGCTGGGAAATACCCAAAGTCACAAAGACTGAGAAGGGCAGGAGCGTGTGACCCCACAGCCAGGTCCCACCCTGGGGCAGACCTTTTCCCGGGCACTGAGCTCTGGGGCCTACCAGGCCCGGGGTCTGCACCACCACCACCCCAGAGCCCCAGGGAGACAAGGCCAGTGGCCATTCCCAGCCACCCAGCTGTGCTCAGGGATTAGCCCCAGCTCTGTGCTGAAGATTGAACCCAAGTCGGCCACATGCAAGGCAAGTGCCCTACTCGCTGTCGTCTCCCTGGCCCCGTGGCGCACAGGTCTTCCTCAGCACTTCTCTCCCAAGTGGGATCCCTGTTCTGTAGGTTGGCTGTAGAGACACGAGAGCAAGCAGGCATACAAGGAGAGTGTGCCCCAGAGCCTCCTCTCCAGAGGGCAGCTAGTCCAGACCTCCTCACCGGGGCACTTGGGAACTGGGAGATGGCACTGGGGCATGTGCTGACTGCAGCCAGGGAGGAGAAGCTTTTGTCAGGCCTGTCTGGCAAAGGATTCCACCGCCTGGACCCACACTGAGGTGCTCACCCCGGGCCCCCCAGGGGGAGGAGGCCAAGGCCCTCAGGAGTGACGGCCTTGTCCCTGGCTCTGTGGGGAAGGGCAGTCTGGAAACACTTTCCTCTCTCTCTGCCCTGAAGCTGCTCCTTTAGGGACGAGGACCAAGAGGGCACGTAATGAAGGGCAGAAAGGATATGGAGAGACTGAGGGTGGTAGGACCAGGATCCTGGGAAAGGGAAGGCATCCCAAGGGGCCGGGCCAGCTGCTGCCGAGTCCGGGAACTAGAGCAGAGGAGAGCCACCCCATCAAGTCCCCCTCTTGTCCCCACAGCCCAGGTGGAGGCCGCAGAAGGCCCAGAGCCAGCAAGGGCAGCAATGATTGGTCCTGACGGTGGCTGAGCCCCCAGCCCCTGGAATATGCAGCCCGGGGGGGCCCCAGGCAGCGGCGAGGACAGGGCGGCGGAGCGGGGCGGGAGGCATGGTCTCCACCTACCGGGTGGCCGTGCTGGGGGCGCGAGGCGTGGGCAAGAGTGCCATCGTGCGCCAGTTCCTGTACAACGAGTTCAGCGAGGTCTGCGTGCCCACCACCGCCCGCCGCCTCTACCTGCCCGCCGTCGTCATGAACGGCCACGTGCACGACCTCCAGATCCTCGACTTCCCACCCATCAGCGCCTTCCCTGTCAACACGCTGCAGGTAGGGGACCACGGGGCGGGGTGGGGGTGGGGGCCGGGGGAGCAGCTGTCCCCTCTCCAGGCTCTGTGGGAGAGATTAGTGCTTGAATCAGAGGTGCAGTCTGCTCTGAAGGAACCCAGCGACTGAGAAGGGAAATGTTCTGTGGTTCTCACGGCAGAGATCAGGGGAGACATGGGGATCTCAGGCAGCCCTGAGCAGAGATCAGGTGCAGAGCCAGGGGTGTCCCAGGAGGCCAGGCATCAAGTAAGAGGCAGACAGGGTAAGGCTGTGCAGACACCCATCACTCTCCTGAGTCCCACCTGCTGTGGCTGCCATCCTCACCCCATGGCCTCTGGGGAGGGGGCAGCAAAGGATGTTCCCCAGATGAAGACCCCAGTAAGGCCTTTTGCTGAGGTCTTTGTTCTCCCCCCAGTCTGGTCCGTTGAGCTGGCCCCTGAGTGGGGGTGCCCCTCCCCACAGCTGTCCAGGATAAGGACTCCTCTCCTTTTCCCCTTGGGGCCTGCAAGGAGAGGCTGAGCTCTTGGCCCAGCGCTCACTGCAGGAAGCCTCCAGCAGGATGGTCAGGTACAGGAGTACCCACAGAGGCAGCCATCTCAGGGTGGGGGACAGCACAACCTCCCCTCTCCTGCCTGGAGTGCTATCTGCCCCCCACACTGAGCTTTTTAGTCTTTCCACGTTCCGTTGTGCATTTGCTTTAAATTTAGTGTCAGCTTTGGAATAGCTAAACTGTGCTGCAAGAGGAGCCGCTCCCCAGCCTTGCCCCGTGCCTGCTGGCCCTCTGCAGCTCGGCCCCTGTGCCTCGCTCATGGTCAGCCTGCCGGCGGGCAGATCAGAAAGCCTCACTTCACCCCCTTATGTTCAGCGGCAGTGCTGTTCTACCCTTTGTGTTTATGACTTAGCATTATCACCTAGAGATCTTGCCGATTCCTTCCAGGGGAGAGCTGTCTCATGGAGCACCTGCTCCCGAGCACGGACGGGGATGCATTTCTCATCCTAGGCTGTCTCCCTGCCCCAGCCAGGACTCTTGTGCAGTGAGTTTTTGTGCATGGGAAGGTGTTTCTGTGAATGAGTTCCTGGAAATAGTTTTGCGAGTGTGAAAGGTAGAGGAACTGGGGGTTTGCAGATGGCCGACACTCCCTTCCCTCTCAATGACACAGCCTTTTTTTTTTCTTTTTGGGTCACATCTGATGATGCACAGGGGTTACTCCTGGCTCATGCACTCAGGAATTACTCCTCCTGGTAGTGCTCGGGGGACCATATGGGATGCTGGGAATCGAACCCAAGTTGGCCATGTGCAAGGCAAATGCCCTACCCGCTGTGCTACTGCTCCAGCCCCGACACAGCCCATTTCATGCCCCTGATCACTTGTTTCCCTGAAGCCTAGCCATTAGACCATGTTGTCCAGCTTCAGGGCTTCTCCCGGCTTGTTGGGAAAGAGTAATCTTGTGGTTTTTCTTTGTTTCTCTGATGAGGGGTAAAGCTCAGCATCTCTGCGTCTGCTAGAAGGCCTTTATAGTATACTTATTTGACAACTGTTAATGCCTTTTCCATCCAATTAACCCTGAATCTTGGACCCTCCGGGATGTTTAAGACTTCTCTCCGGGAACACTAATAAGGGACTTTGAGCAGAGATTTGCCAAGAAGAGACCCTGCAAACCTCAAAGGTCAAATATAAAATCCAGGTTCCTCCTGAAAAGAAAATTTTCCCAACACCAGATGAGATGCAGCCTGAGAGAGAGAGTGTGGCAGCTCCGGCTTTGGGTCTCAGCTGCTGCTCCTGCCTGCCCCCATCTCGGCACAGGGAAGGGAACTGAAGGCAGGGGGTGGGCAGCAGAGCCTCCCCACTGCTCCTGGGAATTTAGAACCAGACTCAGTTTCCAATCATCCTTCGCCTGGATGCAGAGGGTCTTCTACCATGTGGCGCCCCGTTCAGAGCAAAGTGGAAGGAAAACAAGCTGGCTTGCTCTCTCCCTTAGTGAGGGCTGAAGGTACAGCCAGCCCTTGAGCAGACTTCACCCTCGCCCTGTGGATGCAGTCCTGAGGTCCCCCCTCAAGAAGGCCACATTTGGGGGGAAGGGCCAGAGAGCCGGAAGACAGGAAGAAGCCCCTCCCTGACCCCAGACCACACCCTTTCATTTCCCGCCATTGACACTCCTTGCTGGAGGATGAGGGACACAGACACATGTGGGCCCCCAGTTCATGAGGTCGCTATGGCCAACAGAATGCAGTTCCCCGGCCGATAGGCAATTAATGGTTTCCTATGGCTCCAGTTTTCCGACACCCAAGCTAAACCTCAGCACAAAGGAGAGATGCCACATCATCTCCCTGGAGCGCTCCGCGCTGCGGTGGGCTGTGTATTCTGGCCCAGAACCAGCTGCAGGGCCTCCTGCAGGCCTTAGCCCGCCCAGCTCCACGTGGCAGCTGGTGTGGGAGACACGCAGGGCTCCCTTCTTGTCTTTGATGGGGGGCCCTGGGAGGAGTCCCTGTGTCCCCCTCTTGTCCTTGGAGGCAAGGCCTCCCCCACTTCAGTGACCCCTTAATTCCACACTCTGGCCGCCTTCAGCGGCTCTTGGAACTGCCATCTGCTGGCAGGTTAATGAGCTAATTAATCTCTTCAGGAACTTCTTTTAGTGCACTCAGCCTTCCAGGGGCCTATTTATCTGTAGCTGCAGCCCCT
This sequence comes from Sorex araneus, assembly GCF_027595985.1. Taxonomy (NCBI): domain Eukaryota; kingdom Metazoa; phylum Chordata; class Mammalia; order Eulipotyphla; family Soricidae; genus Sorex; species Sorex araneus. The sequence continues at coordinate 200,955,475 of NC_073304.1, forward strand.
CCCTGAGAATTTGCCAGGAGCATTCAGGAAGCGCACAACCCTCCGCCCCCTCCATCAGCCCCTGCTGGGCATCCCCGCCTCAGTCTTCCCGGTCTCAGCCTTCGTCTTATCGCACTGCACCCTGGGCCATCCTGGCAGGGAGCAGTCTGAGGCAGTGAGCCAGGGCAAGCAAGGTGTGGGGTTCAGCACCAGGGAGAGCTCCTGGGGCAGGGGGCTGCCCTTTAAGAGCCTCTGGTAAACCTACAGGAACCTTCCGAGTATGATTCCAATGTAGTAGGGGGTGACAGGAGCAGGTTTATAAAAACAAACGATCGGCTCTGGCTCTTTTGGGAGCCAGCAGCAGAACTGGGGAAGTGGAACTGGAAACAGCTTTGACCAAGGTACAAAGAAAAGATTCTGGAAACGCAGCTGATGCAGGGAAAAGTCCCCTACATGCTTGGAGGCTTCTTGGAGAAGTAAGAATTTGGGCAGAACCTCCGGAGATAGGATTTCAATAGCTCCAATAACTAGATCAGGCCAGGCTCTTGGAGGCACTTCATGAATGTACTGTGAAGCAAATGACTGGAGGGACAGACGTGCAGGGAAGAATGGATGTAGTACACAGGGACTGAGAGACGCATGCAGAGAAGGACGGATGTATGCAGAGACAGATATATGTGGGGATGGACGGATGCATGCGGGACCCAGTGGAACGGGCAGGCCTCCGCTCCACCTGTGTACAGGGCAGTGCAGTGCTCTTCGAGGTCAGGCAACCTGGCCTGGGGGTGGGGGTTGCAGCTCAGTGCCCCTAACATACACCATGGACCTAGGGAATACGAGAAGCATAGGATGCAGTGGCCGGTGAGAGTGCTGCCCGCCCAGCACCCCAGCGCCCCCTGTCTCCTCTGACGGTGCCTACTGCTGGGCTGTTGCAGGAGTGGGCAGATGCCTGCTGCAGGGGACTCCGAAGCGTCCACGCCTACATCCTGGTGTACGACATCTGCTGCTTTGACAGCTTCGAGTACGTCAAGACCATCCGCCAGCAGATCCTAGAGACCAGGTGAGGCTCAAAGCACCCTCCCTCCTTCCATGGGTGCAGCAGGAGAAGCCTCCGCTTATGTGCTCAGACTGGCGTGGCACACACCATTTCATTGGCCATTTCTCATACACAGGTTGGACGCCTTACCACAGCGTGGCTAGTCTCATACAGTGGTTTATATCGCCACTCTGGGAAAAATTCCTGAGGCCACGCAGCTGCATGTTTCACCCCAGTTAGCCTGCCTCAAGTTTCCTCATTTGTGCAATGGGGTGACAGTACTACTGTTTTTTTTTTTGCGGGGTTGGGGCACACATGGCGGTGCTCAGGGGGACCCCATGATGCCCAGGATCGAACTCGGGTTGGCTGCGTGCAAGGCAAACACGCCCTACCCTCTGTGCTATCTCTCCAGTCCTAGTAAAACCCACTTCTGCACCCGTTACGTCAGTAAGAGATTATAACCTACTTGTCAGGGGCTGTAGGGCTGCACCCGGAACTGATGCTCTTCTCCAAGCCCATGGGTGACGAGACTGGTGGAGCTCTGAGACCGCCCCCCCCCACCTCGCCCCGCAGGGTGATCGGCACCTCCGAGACGCCCATCATCATCGTGGGTAACAAGCGGGACCTGCAGCGCGGACGCGTGATCCCGCGCTGGAACGTGTCCCACCTGGTGCGCAAGACGTGGAAGTGCGGCTACGTGGAGTGCTCGGCCAAGTACAACTGGCACATCCTGCTGCTCTTCAGCGAGCTGCTCAAGAGCGTCGGCTGCGCCCGCTGCAAGCACGTGCACGCGGCCCTGCGCTTCCAGGGCGCGCTGCGCCGCAACCGCTGCGCCATCATGTGACCCGCCCCGGCCACCCCACCCCCCACCCAAGCCGGAGGGGCGCGTGCGCCCCCTCACCGCCCCCGGGCAGCCGCACGCCGCCTGGAGAAGGGCCGAGGCCACGGGAAAGCCGCGCCCCGCCCGGGCCCCACAGCAGCCTGCGGGGATTGGCAGTGGGCGAGGGTGCTGCCCGGCCCCCGCCCCCACCCCCGTGCGTCTGCCCCGGAGAGTGTCTCACCGCCCCGCGTCCGCCCCCCGCGTCTGTGGGTCTCAGCCCTCGCGCCCTCTCCGGCCCGCCCCGCCCCAGCTCCGCTCTCATAGGGCTCATTTCCTCCTCCCCAGGCCCGGCGCAGATCCTGGCCGCTTCGGGAGCGCCCCCTCCTGGCCTCGGTACCACCACGGCACAGGGCAGAGAGAGGCGGGGGTTCAAGGACTACCACCCGGCCCCGAGGGTCGAGGTCCCTGATCCGCCAGGGGGAGAAAGCTGAGCGCCCCCTCGTTTTCAGGGAGACCTCCCCTGCCCGGCAGCCCCCAGAGACACAACAACCTACCTTCCAGCCTTAACTCGGTGGTTCGTCCCTGCCGGTTGCCCCCCACTCCCAAAAGCCAGGTCACCCCTGGGGACCCCCCACCCCAGGAGCAGAGGGACTCTCCCAAAGGATTGGTGTACCCCGCACACACGAACCCAGTTTCCAGCCCCTTATTCTCTCCTGCATTGAGTAATCGGCCAGATCAGGGGGCTGTTGGGTTTGGGGAACAGATGGCAGGGTTGTCTTAGGAATAATTGTCCCCCCATCAGTCTGACAGCCCCAGGACCTGCCTGAATCTCAGGTAACCTGGGAGGGGAGGTAGAGCAGGAAGAGAACATGGGGCTCCCTGTGTTTGGGGGGACAGCCCGCAGCCCCACCCCTTGATGGAGGCGCTCAGGATCTGATGCCCAGCCCCCCAGCCCCCAGTCCCGACCCACTCCGCCCCACATTCTCCGGCTGCCCCACTGGCCGGTCTCTACCTCTCGTCACCGGAGCTGATCACTGTCAGTTTTGTACGATTTAGAAATAACAAACGTAACGAAGCTACTAAGAGTGGCCTGAGGAGTTACTGGGGGGGCTTAGAAGGCAGCAGACATGGTATGTGTCCCCTCCTGCCTCCTGCCCTGGGCTGCGGAGAGGATGACCAGGTCCCTTGTTAGAAGTGGGCACCTGAGAACACCCCCACTTCTCGGATTCCAGGCCAGGAAACAGGTAGCCCTGAGCACAGAGGCTGGGGGGGAGGGTCCTGTCCAGCTGCCCTCCCCGCAGAGGGCACCCTTGTTCTACTTCTGCTCCCCCACGGTCAGCCCCTGCACCAGCGGCGGAGCCCTGTGGTGATGAGGTCCACTCGTCCCGGGTTCTAGTCCCCGCTGTGCCCTGTGACTCTGGGCAAGTGGCCTGCCCTCTCTGAGCCCCTCTGAAACAGAGGCAGCGGCTCCCCTTCCCCACACTGAAGTGGCTGGGAGGGTCCGAGAGAGGGCCTGTATCCCCTGTGCCACTACCCACAGGTCTTTGGGGGTGGGTGGGGTGAGGGCAGCGTCTTCCCCCACCCCAACACTGTGACCCCCCAGTTCTGAGGCACACCGGAGGTAGGGGTGCAGGCCCCAGGCCTCTGGCCGCCCGTCTGGGGGCCATTGGAATGTATTGCCTGGCCAGCCCTCCACACCCGCCCTGGCTTTGATTTGGAGTCCCTCCCCGCCCCACCCCCAGTCTCTGTCCTTTCTGAACCCGCTCCTGTCCCCACCACAGGGTCTGGAAGTGCGCGTGACGCCCGTCGCCTGTGACCAGAAGTCAGATTAAAAATCAGGGAGTGTTTTCCCTCGTTTCTGTATCAAGGTGTCGGCTCCGTTCCTGCTGCTGAGGGGACGGATGTGATCTGCCTGCCTTAGCTCCCCTCGGAGCACTGCCCTAAGAGGAGAGAACCTGGGAGGAGCCTGGGACGGGCCTCTCCACAGCCCCGACCCTGGTCAGAACCCTCCCCACCCCACCCCTGGGGAAGCCAGGCCTTGCCCTGACGCTGCCTCAGGAACTGGGGGTGACAGCGGGGCTCAGCCCCAGCTCATGCATCCGTGTCCCCCGCCTCTGTGTGGTCCTGGGGACAGACCAGGCCACTTTCCTTCCCACCCTGCCAGCTCCATCCCGCCTGGGAGGGCCTTGGGCGCTGCCCGTGGTGCTGACATGCCAGAGCGTTCCAGAGAGGAAGCACTTGGCTGCTTCCATCTGAACCCCAGCATCTGAACTCCATCTGAACTCCCTGACTCCCTCCCCTTCACCCCGTCTCCTTGCAGTGGGGAGACGCCTGCGGGTGGGGGGCTCTTCTTCACCAGCCCAGCCCGAGAGACACAGAGAGAGGCTCAGAGCAGACCTGCATGGACTTTACTAACGGGACAGGGGCTGGGCTTTGGGGAGCTGGAGCAGTGGGATGCCGGTGGCTGACTGCCCTGTGGCTGCAGTCCTGGGCTGCCCTTTGCTCGGCTGAGCAGCTGGCACTGGGGAGGAACCGTCTCTGTCCCTGCATCTGGAGGGCCCCCCTGCGGGGGATGTGGGGACAGGAGGGGCTCAGGTTCTGGGTTCTCTTTGCTGCCAAGGGGGATGAGAAGCCTGTGCTCAGACCCACGACTCCTCTTCAGCGGGGCCTGGGGTGGGGTCATGCTGCTCGGGAAGCCTGCACTCCTCCCCAGACTGGGGGCTGCGCTCCAGAGGGGCTGCAGGCTGGCTCCCTGCCCTCCCCTGCTCCTCTTCCCTGCCCTGCCCTCCACCTGCTGCCCAGGCACCCAGCGCGGCTCTCGCCTTTCTGGGTCTGGTGGGTGCCCTGGCTGGTCCCAGGTGGAGGTAGGCCAGTGGTCTGGGGATCCGGGAAGGCCGCTGCTCTGGCCTATGGTCTCTGCGGGGCCGAATCCGGGGCCTGAGCTTCAGCTTGTAGATGGACGGGATCCTCTGTGGCTTCCGGAGCATTCTCCGGCCCTTGCCTGCACTGGTTCTGGCTTTATCGGGGCTGGAGTCTGAGGGGAACGGAGTGGGGGTCTCCCCAGCCGACACAGAAGGGGATGGGCAGCCTTGGGCCCCCAGAGGAGAATCCCTCCTCCTGGCACCCCTGGAATTCGGGGCCCCCTTGGCCCCAGATGCACCCTCTCGGTCTCCTGATTTTTCTGTTGGACTTCCTGGGTTGGGGATACCGGTCAGCTTTAGGGAACCTCGAGGGGCAGTCCACCAGGCTCTCAGGTCCACTTTGAGGAGGGGTGGGGGCCCCTGAGACAGTTCTCGTATGACTCTGTCATAGGGACCCCCAGGCTTGGCCCACCGTCCACCCAGGCTGGGGACATAGACACCGCTGCGCGGGACAAATGGGGACCCCGAGTCCTGTGGACGGGCCTCTCCCACCCTCAGCATTTCCAGGCTGGTGGACAGATTCTCGAGCCTGTGGTTGCCGACCAGTGATGAGGAGTGCCCCTCTTGCTCAGGGGGACCCCAGCCGCAGGGCTCCCCAGAGTTCTTGCTTACCCACATGTCCCCCTGCTGGTCCTCTTGCCTCCCTCCCTCAACACAGTTCCTGGGCGGGGACTCAGGCTGGCCCCCATGGCTGGCCCTCAACAGAAATGGCTCACTGTCCGGTTCTGGTGGCTGCAGCGGTGTGGAGGCTCCACGGGCGGTGCCTCCCGGGGTGGGGGTACGAGTGGGGGGCAGCCGCACTGGGATCTGAGATGGAGAGCGGAGACATGCAGGCTCCCCCAGCTGAGGACGTGCAGCCTGGACCACCCTTGGCCTCCCCAGGCAGCAGGGACTGGGGGCCCTCCTTGCCGGTGTCCCTCGGGCGGTGGCTGCGGGGGCCTGGAGTGTCTGAGGCATCGGGGTCCTGGAGTGGGTTCCCCGGCTGGCTGCCTCCTCAGGGACCCCACCCGTGCAAGTCCGTCCCCAGGTAGGTTCAGGGAGGCCTCTGTCCTCTCTCCTCCCTGAAGATGTGCCCCCTGGGCCTAGGCGCCGAGGGGTGGGTGAAGATTGGGGTCTGGGTGGGCTGCGCCCCGCCGGCAGCGGCTTCCAAGAGGGGGTGAAGGACACTTGGTTCCTGGAAAAGAGAATCAATTGAAGTGCTGCCAGTCCCAGGGCTCCTGGAAAGGGGAGGGTGGGGGAGGACTTCCTGTTCCTTGGGACACACCCCAGTTCTCCCCTCTGTGTCCCCCATGGCAGGCAGCACAGCGTTGATCCAGCCTACGAGGGACCCCACAATCACAGGCACCACTCCCAGGGGGAAATCTCATCTGTGCTGGGGTGAGGCAGCCCGCAGTGGGGGACCCCGTGCTCCCTTTAGGGGTGTTCCTTCAGCCTCCCCTGTGAAGTGGAAGGAGGTGGGGCAGCCTCGGTGCTGACACCTGTGCTCTTACCAACAGGGTCAGGCCCCCATCCCCAGGGGAGGGAGAGGCAGCCCCCCGCCCCTCCTCTGTACCTTCTGCCTTCTTCTGCCCCTTCTCCCCGGGCACTGCAGGGTCTGGGGACAGGGGACGCTGGGGCTCTGAGCTTCCGGCCAGAAGAGGTGTAAGTCTCCCAGTCCACAGGGGGCAGGGGGCTCTGGGATCGGCTGACGGTCATGGTGGGCTGGTGCTGCCAGGGGCCATCCTGCACCCTCACTTCATGCTGCACCAGTGCAGCTGGGGGCCTCAGGAAGCTGCCGGTCTTGTGTGCTACAGAGATGAGGAGACGTGAGTCAGGCCCACAGCTCTCTCCCCCCACAGCACAGACAGTGAGTGGGGCTGGTGGTGACAGCTCCCCAGTGTCCTGATAGGAGGGGGTGGGTAGTGTACATTGCAAGCCCACACTTTCTCTTCTTTTTTTTTTTTCCACACCCAGCCATGCTCATGGTTTAACTTTGGCTCTGCACTCAGGAATCATTCCTGGAGGGGCTCAGGGGACCATATGGGGTGCCAGGGATTGAACCCTGGTAAGCCTCATGCAAAGCAAGTGTGCTACTGGCTGTACTAATGCTCTGGTCTTAGGGTGACTTGAAGTGCTGATGGAGCTTAAGGGAAAAGCTGCTGCCACCACCGCTCCAGGGGGCTGGGACTGTACTTCAAAGGGCTGGGACGCGCTTTGCATGCGGAAAACCCAGGTTATATTCACAGCTTTTTTTGGATTATATATCCAAATCCCAAACAAGTAAGCCCCCTCTGGGTCATACTCAGCGCGGGTGCACAGAAGAGCCAGATCTGAGACATGGTGCCCAAATGCCGATTCTCTGTATGTTTAGTGCCATCTTCTGGCTACTATTGGGATAGCACCGTGGCTGCCCAGCTTGCGGGGTCTGTAGCTTCTGCATTAGCTTCATCTCCATCAGACCCACCCATATCCTGCCTCTGTTCCTGGCCCCTCCCCCCACCACCCACAGCCCACGTGAGAGGACTCACAGAGCGACGTGCACCGGCACGGGTCGTGTTTGTCCAGGTAGTGGCCAAGAGTGTCCCAGCCGCCCCCGATGCGCACCATCACGTGGTTCCGCAGGATCTGCAGGGCGCAGGGGGAAGTTTGAGGGCGGGAGCGCGTCCATGTGGACCACTGCAGCTGGGCATGCGTGGATTCCACAGCCTGAGTCTTCCTAACTCAAGTTGTCGGGTGGAGGCGGGGCTGGTGAAGTGGCCCCATCACAAGGCCTGGGATCTGATGGCATCACAGCACTCCCTGCCCCGTGCAGGGTTCCCAGCTGCACGTGCTGGAACATTCAGGCCCCAGCTTTGCCTGTGTGTGAGTGTGTATGAGAGTGTGTGAGTATGTATGTGTGTGTGAGCACGTGAGTGATTATCTTGCAGTGTGTGTGTGTGTGTGTGTGTGTGTGTGTGTGTCTGAGTGTGTGAGTGACTATGTGAGCATGGATGAGTGATTTTACGCGTGGGGAGTGAACTGTGTGAATGTGTGTGGATGGATGTGTGTTTGTGTATCTGAAATGTGGGTACCCTGGGGATTTGAGTTCATAATCATCCCCCCCCCCCCGGGCTTCAATATCCTCAGGTGAAAAGTGGGGCCTCAAGGGCCAGAGAGATAGTACAGGGGGTAGGGTCCTTGTCTTGCACACAGCTGACCCAGACTATCCCCAGTAGCCCTTAGAGTCCGCTGAGCACAGAGCCAGGAGTAAACCCTGAGCACCGCTAGGTGTGACTCAAAAATAAACAATTAGGCCCCAAGTCCCGCTGCTTCCTTTCTCATGGGGTTGTGGTCGGCTTCCAGTCTGGGTGAGGCCCCACATGGTTCTTTCCACTTTATTCCCATGCCCCTGTGCTCAGGGCAAGGGCCTGGCCTGGCCCCCAACTGCTGGCCACACCCCAGACACAGGCCATGTCTAAAAGGCACGTCTGCAGCTCACCCAGCCAGGAGTGCCAGGGGCGTGCTCTGGGGTGTATGTGTTTGGGGGTTCCAACTGAACACACTCTTAGGGTGCTCAGGCTCCCATCTCTGACCCAGCCAGTGGGTGAATGGGAGATGGAGAGTGGGAGTCACCCCCACCCCTAATTCCTGGGGCAGGAAGCTGAGCTGAGGGCAGAGGGTTGAGGGGCTCTGTCTGCCTTAATGGGAGGGGAGGATAGGCTGACTAACTTTGCAAGGAATCTTCTAGAATTCTCCAGCAATGTGTGTGTGTGCGTGTGTGTGTGTGTGTGTGTGTGTGTGTGTGTGTGTGTGTGTGTGTGTAGGTGGGGGGAAGCCCCTGGGCCCAATACATTGTAGGTGAATAGTGACTTGCTACCCTTGCCCTGGGCCTGGGCAGGGTCCCACAGAACAAAACCCTGTTCTGCCAACCCCAAAGCCTCCAGTGCTCTCCTGTGACTTACCCGGATGAAGATGAGGGTGTTGGAGTCCCCCACGCGGTACCTGCCCTCAGACTCCTTGACCATGGGGAACTGCACGGGGCACGTGCAGCGGCTCACAAGGCGCTGGACCTGCAGGCAGTGGGCAGCGGCTCAGAACCCTGTGCCCAGGCACCCCAGCTCCCAGCAGGCTGGGCCCAGTGCAGTGGGGGCCTGCCCACCCCCAGAACCAGCCTGGAGCATCTGCAGTGGTCAGAGCTGGGGGCTGGGCAGTGAGCAGAAAAGACTTAGGGGCTCCCCAAGGAGTGCTCAGAATAGCTAAGGAGCCTGGGGGGCCAGTGTTCAGCCCACAGTGCCATGTGTCACTCAGGCAACACCCATGGGTGCGAGGGGGGGGGTCCATGTGGTGCTGGGGATTGAGTTCACCAGGCTTGTGCCGCAGCCCTTTCATCTCACTCCCTGACCCCGAGAGAGGGACCTGGAGTGTCCCCTCATAAGAGCATAAGGGTGAGGACAGCAGTCTGTGGACCCCAATGGGCTCCTGCTCCTGGCTTTGGGCAGGTAAAGAAATTTCCCTGCACACCAGGATGTGGCTTACGGGAGAGCCCTGGCCTCCCCCACAGAAAACACCCCAAGTCTGACTGCTCTGTGGGGAAATGGGTTCATTCACAGGAAGCACCGCCTCACTCCGGACACTGTGACCCGGCGTGGAAGGTGCTAGGTCACTATGCCTCTCCAGCTTCCTACAGATAAAAGAACCACCAGCACAGAGGAACCACCAGCTCGGTGCCCAGAATCACAGAGACAAAGCAGTGGAACAAAGACGTGAACCCAGGGCAGGAGCCTGAGTTCTTCAGTCCTCAGCCAGGAGGGGCTGCGTACTGGATTAGTAACAAAAGAGAGGGCTGTTGGGGTGGGGTAATGGTTCAAAGGTCTCAAATAAGTGCTTGCTGTGCTGGAGACCCAGCCCCCAGCAATGCATGGTCCGCTGAGCGCTGCCAGGACTAATCCCAGATATACCACCAGGTGTGGCCGAAAAACTCCAAAAGGTAAAAGAAAATGCTGGCGATCCACAGCCTGAGTGCTGAGGGTGGAGGCCTGGGGGGAGGGGGTGGCCTGACTCAGCACTCCTGGTGAGTTTGGGAGGGGGCCACAGCTCAAGAAGGTGGGGCTCAGGGCCTCCAGCACTTGCCTTGCACAGCTGACCCGGTTCAATCCCTAGAACTCCATACAATCCCCTGAGCACAACCAGGAGTGATCCCTGAGTGCTTGTAGTTAGCCCTGGGCATCGCTGGATGCGGCCCCCAAAACCAAAATTAAAATGAAGAAGCAGATGGGGCTCGGTGCCCTAGCGATAGATAGGACAAGGGGTAGGGTGTTTGACTTGCGCAGGGCCGATCTGGGTTCAATCCCCGGAACCCCATATGGTCCCTGGGCCTCACCAGGCACAGAGCCTCCCTACGCACAGAGACAGGCTTAAACCCAGAGCACCACCGAGGAGTGTGGCCCAAAAGCAAAAAAAAAAAAAAAAAAGTGGGGCGGGAGGGAGAAGGGAGCCGCTCACCATCTGGTCCAGGTTGCGGAAGTGGCAGGGCCGGCGCACGGGGGGCGCGGGCGGCGGCGGGTCGGGTGGGGGCAGGGCCAGCTCTCGCCTCAGCTCCTCGTCGATCTCCTGCTCCAGATGCACGAGCGTGGGGGCCGCCACCCCGAAGCGCCAGGCGCGGCGGCCCAGCTCCAGCAGACACAGCACCACGTTCCGCACGTTCTTGCGCAGAACCAAGTCCTCCGTCTCGAACATCAGCACCTCTGGCCAGCGGGGGAGGGGCCGGGCGGGCAGCGCAGACTAAGACCCTGCCGGCCCGGGACCCCTTGCCCGCCCACCACCCCCTTCCACACACACACACCGCAGCGAGAAAGCCCCGATGTGGGTCTCAGATCTTAACCACCAACCCCACGAGGGGTCTGGGCATAACTGAGCTGAGGGCGCCCTGGCAGCAAGCCGAGGGGTGGGGAGGCGGGAGAGGCGACGATCTCAGCGAAGCCGAGGGGCGAGCCTGGCTGCGGGCAGGGGAGGAGGTTGACCTGCCGCTCCCAAACCCCAGCGTGGCCGCCACCGAGCCTGTGCCCCAAGCTCCAACCTTTCCCTGGCCCTGCAGCCCCCTGGGGCAGCTCTGGGTGGGGATTCTGACTCCTGCAGGGCTCAGGGGACCACAGGTGGTGCCAGGACAGAAGCCAAGTCAGCCCCCGCTTGCAAACACCCTGCCCTCGGGACTGTCGCTGCACTAGGGAGCGCATTGCTTCTCCACTTCCCACTTGGCCTCTTCAAGCTTTTCTCGTTGCAGATGTCTGTTCTCATCTGTCTCTCCTAGACCAGACAAACCTCAGCTTATTGGGGCTAATGCCCCCTTTTCAGAAAAAGAAGGAAAAAATTGTTGGGCCAGAAAGCACATCAAGTCGGGTGTTTGCACAAGGCTGATCCCGCTCCATCCCAGGTCCCACCAGGAGTGATCCCTGAGTGCAGAGCCAGGGGTAAGCCTCAAGTTAGACATGTGCCCCCACAGAAAGGAACAAAGTGTCCCCCCCCACAACTGCACTAAAGATGACCCCTGCCCCCCTGTGGTTCTAGTGCCCCCTCCGGAGAAATTGTCCCCACTTTGGTTTTTCCTTTGGTTTTGGGTCACACCTGGCTATCCTCAGGGCTTACTACTCCTGGCTCTGCACACTCAGGGGTCACTCCTGGCAGGCTCCAGGACCTCGTAAGGAGGGCTAGGGACGGAACCCGGTCAGCCGAGGGCAAGGCAAACACGCTACCCACTGGACTGTCCCTCAGGTCAGTGTCCCCCGCTTCAGGGGAAACACTGCCCTAGTGTTCCGGGCTCTAGTTTCTCCCCCAGCTCCGCCCTCCGCAGGCGATGAATGAAGAGCGCACGCAGCCCAGAGAGTGAATGAAAGGGGAGGCGTCAGGGGACCCGGGCCCTGAGCTGGCCCCGGGCAAACCTGGGAGACGGACTGAAGCCCTGGGCACCCCAGCAAGTCAGGATGCAGGCTGGTTACCTTGGATCCCCATCTCCTTGCGACACCACTGGATGAAGTTGGAGACGTTGTCCCGCGCCTGGAAGGTGCCGGGCTGGGCGGCCTCGTTGCAGGGCACCCCCGCCCGTGGCAAGGGGAGCCTGCGCGCTCGGGCGGGCGCGGTGGCCAGGAAGGCCAGGGCCGCCTCGGTGACGGCGTTGGCGTGGCGGCACAGCACCAGGCCCGTCTCCAACACCTGCAGGAAGTTGGCCGCGTCGATGTCCAGCCCGTAGAGTCCCCGCAGCCACTCGGCCAGGTCCTCCTTCATAGCCTCCAGGTAGTGCTCGCTGGACCTGAAGAGCCGGATGCTGCGCACCGGAGTCCGCCTGCCCCCGTCGCGCCCCCGCTGCTGGGACATGGCGCGGGGGGAGGAGGGTGGTGGCCGCGCCTGCCCCCTGCTGGGTCTTAGCTGGTCCTCCCCGATGCGGGGCGGGGGAGTGGGCTCCCCGCTACCCGCTGGGGGCCCAGACCTGGCCGTGCCGCTGGCCGCTCGGCGCCGCCGCCGCCGGGACAGGCCGGGCACCCGCCCCGCGCATTCCTCAGTCCCGCCAGAACTTTCCCTACTTGGAAGCGGGGCAGCGGCCTCGCTCTCGGGCTGCGCGGAGGCTGGGAGTCCAGCCCTCGGGGACCGGTGGCGGCGAGGACTCTCCTCTGCCCCCCAGATCTGCGGGTCCCGCGGCCGCCCACCCGCGCCGGCCCTCGGAGCTGGCGCGGCCTCTCCCGGCTCTGCGCTCCTTGGAGACCGCGGCTGCTACAAACACTCCCCGTTAACCCTTCCAGGCGGACTGCCGCGGAGTCCGCGGGCCGGCCAGTGCTGGCTTCTAGAGAATGGGAGAGAGAAGACCCTCAACTTTTTTGGGGGGGTCACACCCTATGGTACTCAAAGATCCCTCTGGGTGGGGCTCAGGGTGCTGGGGGTAGAACGGAGGCGGGGGAGCATGTGTAAGGCCTTACGTAGCTGTACTATCTCTCCAAGATTGGTGAGCACTGTCAGAGGAGGTGAGTAGACCCAGAGAAGCCGCCAAAGGACCCTTCCTACTGAGACTTTCCCACACCCCAGGACTCAGGGCTCAGTGGTTCCTAGCTTTCAGCATCTCTCCCAGCACCCCCTGTATGTGCCATAATCTTCACTCTTTTATTTCTTTGGGGGCCACATAACCACTGTGCTCAGGGCTTACTCCTGACTCTGCACTTAGGAATCACCCCTGGCGGTGCTAGGGGGACCAAAGGGGATGCCAGGGACCTTGCCTGCTGTGCTATCACGCTGGCTCCTACCGTCCCCACTTTTTCTGGAGAGCTTGGTCCATCCCTCCTTCTAACCACATAGCTCCTCCAGGTGGACTGTCCATCAGTCCCTCACCTCTGGCCACAGCAGTGCTGCTGTTCATCAAAGATTGGGGGTGAGAGTTGAGCTATACCCACCCAGCAGTCCTCAGGGCCTTTTCCTCGCTCTGTGGTCAGAAGTGACTCCTAGTGATGCTCAGGGAATATAGTGGATTTGGGGATTTGGGGGATTTGAACTGGGGGCAGCAGGACACAAGGCAAGTGCCTAAGGCCCTGTTCTCTTGAGGCCCAGCAAGGATTTCCTAGTCTCTCTAAGGTATAGGCACTGTGATGGGCCCCTGGCCTCATGGATGCACCTTACAAGGGCTTGGGCCATGGAGCCCAGAGCACAAGCAAATCTTTATAAATCAGATGGGGATTGGTACCAGGAGGAACTGAAGAGCTGAAGGGGAGATGGTGTGGGTGGAACTTCAGAAGGTGGACAGCGAAGGCCCCAGGTCAAGGGGATTTTTGAGCAGAGAAGTGAGGGGTCAAGTACTATGGGGGGTCTCGGGCAGAGGCAGCAGCTGTGCCACAGCTCCAGGCACCCACATGCTGGGCCTGTCAAGGACAGCAAAGCACAGGTGGTGAGGAAAATATGGGTCTCAGACCATTCAGGGACATTTGGGGTGGGGAGCAGAGCCTGGGGCGGAACCCAGGGCCTCAAATATGCGAAGCAACTGCTCTGCTGCTGGGCCCCATCCCTGACTCAGGATTGTTGATTATTGTGGGTGCCACACACAGTGGTGCTGGGTGTGGACAGGGTGTGGTATCAGGGATGGATGATGCCAGGATGGACAGACCTCACGCATGTCAGGTATGTGCCCTCCCTCTGAATCCCAGCCCTTGCCCCAGGAACATATGGAACCTTGTAGAGGGTCATCCTTTTTCCTTCTTTTCTTTAAAGGGCGATATTTGGGCCACACTCACAGTGCTCAGGGCTTACTCCTGGCTCTGCATTCAGGACTCACTACTGACAGTGCTCAAGAGACCACATAGGGTGCTAGGAATTGAACCTAGGTCAGCCTACCACTGTACTGTTTCTTGGACCCTCTTTCCATCCTTTTAAAAAAGGAGTATGCCAATAGAATATCAGATGAATGGTTTTTATTTTCTGTTAAAGTTTTACATCTCTTTTTTTTAACTCCCTACCCACCTCCCCTTCTTTGATGTGTATGTTTCGATAACCAAACACTCTCTTCCTGATGGTGGCAATCCTTTGATGTGGGGCTCACCAGAGGCTGCACCCCTGTCTGCACTGTGGCTGGAAATGACTCTCTCAGCGGTGGAAACAAACACAGCAGAGCTTCCAGGATCGCTCCACACAGATGCTGAAGCGACCCCGGGGATTTGCATTCATGAGCACCTGCAGGCTCTCAGCCATGCACTGGGCCTCTGTGCTCAGGAATCACTCCTGACAGCTCTGGGGGCACTCTGTAATGTCCGGGAACCAGGTGGGGTCATCCACATGCAAAGCAAGCACCTTGATCCCTGAATTCTATCCCTGGCCCCAGTATCTTGTTTTTAGTCCTCTGAGACTTTCAAACTTGGACCTTCAAACTGCCAAAGAAGGGCTGGAGAGATAGCACAGTGGGAAGGGTATTTGCCTTGAACACAGTTGACCTGGGTTCAATCCCCAGCACCCCATATAGGCCTCAAGCACTTCTAGGAGGAATTCCTGAGTGCAGAGCCAGCAGGAACCCTAGGCATCTCTGGATATGGCCCAAAAACAAAAGTGGCAAAAGAAAAGGTTGGTTCAAGTCAGGAGATTTGTGGTGGTTTGCCACCAGCTGTAGGAAATAAAGATGCTCCTTGCTTCTGTCCTCCAACAAGGATAAGGCAAACAAAGGGGCTCCCAGGGAACCTTTCAGTGAGCTGAAGTTCTACTCTTGGTGGAAAGCGGAGACTTGGACACTCTAACTTTCTCCCTGCAAGGAACAAAGGAACAAGACGAAGATGGACTCAGCAGGCAGGCTGCACAGAGGTCTGGAAGAATGTGTGTGCAACCGGTGGGTCAAGGAAGACTGAACAGGAGAGGAAGGGCTGGAAGTGGACCATCACATTCCTAGGTGTGCAGAGGGAACAAGTGGCACCAGATTAAAGTGGGGGAATGAGATAAAAAGAATGAGCTATCCCAGAGCAGCTCTAGCAGCCTCTGAGCCTCCAGATGTGGCCACCAGGGGGCTCTAAATCTTGGGGCAGGACAGAAAGAGACCGCATTGCTGCCCACGTGCTCCCTTGGCTGAGTTCATCCCGGCATTGATGGTCTTTCTTTATGTTAGTGACCACCAGTCTCCCTCAGACATTCCCTCTCATATTGTTAAATTTCTGACTGAGAGCCGCCACTGTTCTTTCCTCTTGAAACCTGCCAGGGCGAGTTTTTCCATGTTGGAACGTAGAACCTATTTCCATAACCGTCTCAGTGAATGTGAGGAGAACAGGTTTGCTGGGAGACCGCACTCCAGCCTCTCCTCTGTTTCTGCTCATCTCATTAGCAGAGAAACTGACTTATCAAGGATGTTCAAACAGAAGTAGAGACAGTGTCTCTGGGTCAAACAACAGGTTTGCTTATTGTGCCTTACAAAAAGCTCAGGTTCCCTACATTCAGGGTTCCTCTGGTCACGCAAACCATGCACCAACCAATGTTTGCCAGCACCCACCCTATGGCACATGTGGGACAGTGAGGCAAAGGACGCTGACGCAGATGCCAGTTCAGCGGTGCTGGAGGCATGAAGTCTGTCTCCGAGCCAGGAGGTTTCATGCTTTCCTGAAGAAACAGGATGAATATCGGTCTCCAAAGGTTTAACTTGAAGCCTTGTAAGTGGGCTGAGATTTCTTGCAATATCCTCAAGGTTGTCCTGATGTAACTGGGGAATTTCTGGGGGTCTGTCTGCTGTCCTTGTTTTACATCCAGCCAATCTGCCTCCACCAAAAGGGGGACCTTGACTATAATTTGGCCCTGTCCAACAGGGATGTCCCTGACCCTGCAATTGTCCCATCCACCTGAGGTTCATCAGAGCTGGGTCTGTATGTATCCTCTGCTGCTTTGCACGTGTCTGTCTCAATCAACACTCCTCACCATAGAGCAAACTTAGGGGAAGATGCCCCAATCTAACACCCTTCCCTAGCTTCAGTGGACACACACATGTACACACATACACACACGTGCGCGCAGCACACAACACCCCCGAGCCCAGCTTTCTCATGGACTTGATGCCATTTGCTCTGCTGCTTAGAGTGCAGACAATGAGCTGGATGTGGGTGGCGCAGAGGTGAGGAAGCACCAGGAGAGGACGGAAAGAGAAGGAGAGAAAATAATGATCCAAATCAGCAAAATGCCTTTGTACTCCCTGTGTGCCAGGTAAAGCCTGGTGCTGGCTACTTCCCCGCTTTTCAGTGAAGAGAGAGAACACACCAAACGGCCTCTACATGCAGATGGTGGGACTGAGAGTGGAACCTTGGCTACTGGGGGCCAAAGCCACCCTCCACTCTGTCTTATTTTTATTTTATTTTTATTTTTTTGCTTTTTGGGTCACACCCGGCGATGCACAGGGGTCACTCCTGGCTCTGCACTCAGGAATTAACCCTGGCGCTGCTCCGGGGACCATATGGGATGCTGGGAATCGAACCCGGGTTGGTCACGTGCAAGGCAAATGCCCTACCTGCTGTGCTATTGCTCCAGCCCCTCTGTCTTATTTTTAATGCAGGGCCAAGGATCAGACCCACGGTCTCACCCAGGGGAGGCATGTGGTCTGTTGCTGAGTCAAGGCCCAGCCCCTCAACTCCTGCTGGAATGTCTTCCCAAAGGGCAGGCTGGGGAACCCCTGGGTTCTGAGTGCTTCCGCAGGAGGAACCTTCAGCAGGCAGGGTTCCAGCCCCGCCCCCAGAGACCAGCCGGGTTCCTAGGCTGCGGGCACTCACTTCATCCCAGCCCTGCCCAGAGGACGAGGGCACGGAGCCTGGCAGAATGGATAAGCACGGTGAGTGGGCCACAGGGGCCCAAGCAGCAGTCCAGCCCTCTCCTTGCTCTTTCCTGAATATTGTTGCCATCTGCTCCCTCAATTCACTTCGCCTGCTGTTTCTAGAGCTGGCTTCTTTGTTTTGTGTTCTGGCCTTGGGGCCACGCTCAGGGGTCACTTCCTGCCACGTTTAGAGGACCAGGGATAGAGCCCAGTGCTCCCACATGTGGCACACGTGCTCCTTTGAGCCATCTCCCCAGCAGTGACCTTATTTAATGTGGTCCAGGACACAGTCGGGAGTCAGGAGTGGGTCTCCCACTATTATAGTCTCCCATAAAATAGTGTCCCAGTATTTTTTTTTTGCTTTTGGGGTCACACCTGGAGATGCACAGGAGTTACTCCTGGCTCTGTACTCAGGAATTATTCCTGGTGGTGCTCAGGGGACCATGTGGGATGCTGGGAATCAAACCCGGGTTGGCCGCGTGCAAGGCAAACGCCCTACCTGCTGTGCTATCGCTCCAGCCCCGCGTCTCCCACTGTTTTGTCCCACTATTTTGCAGAACAAGCAGAGCTCTCTTGAACTCTCTGTCTTTTTGTTTCAGTTTTACTGTTTTTGTCTGGGGAGGGCCACACCTGCACTGTCAAGAGCTCACTCCTAGCTCTGTACTCAGGGATCACTCCTGGCAGAGTTGAGGGACCATATGTATTTCTAGGGATAAAACCTGCCTCAGGGACAGACGCAGCAAGTGCCTTGGACCCTGTACAATCTCTCCAACCCTTGGGCCCTACCCCTTAAGCCTGCAACCACGCAGTCACAGGTGGAGATGAGTGTCACGCTGTCCCCATTGCTTAAGAATCCTTATAACCCCCCTTGGTCACTTCCCCAAGGGCTGAGCACTTTAGCAGCACTAAGACTGTTCTGGAAAGGCTTCCCAGGTCTTGGGTGAAGATCATGGGCTGGAGCAAGAGTTCAGTGGGTAGGGCGCTTGCCTTGCATGGGGCTGACCCAAGTTCGATTCATATGGACCCCAGAGCACTGCCAGGAGTGATTCCTGAGTGCAGAGCCAGGAGTAACCCCTGAGCATCGCCAGGTTTAGACAAGAAACCAGCCAGTCATGAGCGAAATACAGAGGACCCTGGAATTCCTACATCCACACCGGGCTGAGGAGGCTGTGAAGACTGAGGGCCACGGTGGTAATGGCCTGCAGCTCCGTATATGCAGGCTCGAAGATGACTTGTGTTCTGACCCTCCTGTGCCCCTGCCCTTTGTGCTAGTGGGCTCTGGGCAGAGACGGGGCCCACACACTCCCCTGAGGTTCGCAGTCCTTGAGCTGGGTTTCTCACACACATGCTCGCCAGTGAGGGGGAGCTCCTAGTTGAGGCACACAACCTCCAGGGGTCACTGTGGTCCTTACACAACACTCCCGGGGTGGTCGTGGGGGGGTGGTGTCACACATTTTAGCCCTGGTGCTTGACCATCATTTCTGTTGCAGTGCTTTCTGAGGGCTGCAGTCCTTTTATGCACACCGGAACACCTTTTTCATGGTGTGTACATGACTCCTGACTGTGGTATAGCAAAAAAACTGCTTGTGCTGCCGGAGGTCAGACAGCAGAGCTGGCTGCATGGTGCTAAGCACAGGTGGAACACTGAGGATTTGATCTCATGACCGTATGGTAGCGAGGCAGCTGCTCTAAGCCTCTGCACTAATCCTCCATGCCCAGGCCCTGATATCTTGAATCAGGATGGGCAGGGAGAACCCCTCGTTGTCCTCCTAGCCCCTTTGATTCAAGCCTCGTCCCCACAGGGCCTGTGTGGTGCTGGGTGGTTGCTGAGGCGTGGTGAGCTCTGCCCAGTTGAGACCAGGTGACTTACAGGAACTGCCCGCCTGCTGGGGGTGCTGCTGTCTGCCTGCCAGATCACAGCAGGTGTTGGCCTTTTTCTTAAGGCAAGACCATCCAGGAGGGAAAGAATCCCAGTCAGAAGGCAAACAAATAGGGGACTTCCAATCAGTGCAGTTAATATATAGGGACAGCCTGAAAATCAGGGCCAATTAGCCTATTTTTGTTTATGATTGCAGGGGTCACACCTGCATAGCTCAGTTGGAGGTGCTGTGGGCCGCTGAGGGTTACACCTGTAATGCTGGAGGTGGGGGAGAGGGCTGTGATGATCTATCTCCCAGAGATGGAATTACCCCCAATTCCATGCCAGGGGCCATTCCACCACGGTTTGCAGACCGCCCGCCCACTGCAGCCCCGGGAACTCACTGTCAGTGGCGTCGGAAGGGGGGATGGGGGGAGCACATGAGCTGTCACGTGGTCCCCTCAGGACTTATTCTCACCTCTGGGTTTCTTTTTTTTTTTTTCCTTGCTTTTTTTGGTCACACCCAGCAATGCTCAGGCTTACTCCTGGCTCTGCACTCAGGAATTACTCCTGCCGATAGGTGCTCAGGGGACCATATGGGATGCTGGGAATCCAACCCAGGTCGGCCACATGCGAGGCAAACGTCCTACCTACTGTGCTATCACTCCTTTCTTGCCGCACGACAAGCCCTGGGATGGGCATCTGTTACCCTGCCACCGTCCGCGGGGCTCAGGCACCCCGAGACAGGCAGGAACCCCGAGACCTGCAGCCCGGCTAGCCCCGAGGGGCAGGAATCTGGGGGTATCTGAAGCAGCCCGACTGGGCCCTCCCTTGACGGTGCTGGGGCGGGGGGGTGGGGGGCGGCTCTTTAACCCTCTAACCCTCTCCGGGATCCTGCTGGCCCACTCGGGCGCCTGCCTGTTTGGGAGAGAATTGGGTTATTTTTTTTTTCTTTGCGGTGGAGGACCACACCCGACGATGCTCAAGGGTTACTCCTGGCTCCGCTCTCGGGAATCACGCCTGGCGGAGCTCGGGGGACCCTGTGGGATGCCGGGCATCGAACCTGGGTCTGCCGCGTGCAAGGCAAACGCCCTCCCCGCTGTCCTACCACTCCGGTTCCCGGGCGCGGGGCGTGGGACCCGCAGGGGCCTGCGCTGACCTTCCCGCCCGCCCGCCCACAGACGGCAAGACCCCCTTGTGGAAGAAGGAGCTGGAGGACCCCCGGGAGGAGAAGGCGGAGGCGGCGTCGGAGGAGGACGACGACGAGGAGGAGGAGGAGCAGGAGGAGGCCCCGCGGCGGGAGGCGCAGGCGGCCCCGGGCGAGGCGGAGGGCAGGGAGGCGAGCGGCGAGGCCCGCGAGCGCGGCTCGGTGTCCTACTGCCCGCTGCGCCAGGAGTCCAGCACCCAGCAGGTGGCGCTGCTGCGGCGCGCCGACAGCGGCTTCTGGGGCTGGCTCGGCCTCTTCGCGCTGCTGGGCGGCCTGGCCGCGCCCGCCGACAGGTGAGCGCGCGCGCCCCGCTCCCGGCGCCCCGGCTCCGAGGGGCCCCGCACGGCGCCCTGAGCGGCCCCGGGTCCCCACCCGCAGGAAGCGGAGCCTTCACGAGGAGCTGTGCGTGCTGGAGACGCGGCGGAGACGGCCGCGCGCCGGGGTCTGCGAGCGCTGCGAGGTCCTTTTTTGCAAGAAATGCAGGACCCTGCACAGCCACCCGGCCTACGTGGCGCACTGCATCCTGGAGCACCGGAGTCACGGGGAGCCATCCGCTTCGGGAGGCGCGGGGGCCGCCGGGGGGCCCTGAGGGATGGAGGGAGTCTAGTCCCAACCCCTCCCCCTCCAGAACTTTCTCCCTCTGCGGACGCGGAGTTCTTGCCAGTACTGTCCCCCCCCTCCCCACACACACCCGTGCAGCTTGCTGTCCCTTTCCCTAGCGACCCCTCGGGCCTGCAAAGGCAACTCCCTTGGGGGTGGGGCGTGGCCGCGAGGCCCGCCCACCCTCAGCAGTGCCGCAGTTGCGCGGTGCTTCCACCCCTCCCGCAGAGCCTCCACCCCGGCCTCTGCACCCGCAACAGCTAGCGCCGCGATCCTGCTCAGCCCGCCTGACTCGCGCCCCTCCTCCCCACCCCACATCTCTTGGTGGTCTTTTTTGAGGTCTTTCTGATCCGGTGGACAGAGGCATCGCCTCTGAGGAACTTGCACGCACACACTCCCGCCTGAAGACCGTCCAATAAAGTCTCTGAGCCGAGTGGCCGTGCAGGGAGGTGCGGGCAAAGGGCTCCGGGAAGGCTCGGCCACTGCTGCCTCCTTCCCGGGACCAGGGTAGAGCAATGGGGCGGGGAGAGGGGTGTGGGCTGAGGGCTGACACTCCCCACCTCACGCCCTCCTTGATGAGCTCTGCGTGCTGGACAGACACAGCAGGTACTGGAAGGGGGCGTGCACAGGGTTCCACAAGCTGAGACCACCGGAAGCAGAAGACAGCTGGGGAGCCAGTTTCTTCTCCAGAAATGCCGGCTCCTCTGGCCAGCAGGCAGGGGCTCCTGCAGCGCTGCCGGGAGATGGGGGCCGCGGTGAGCACAGCTCCCACCTCACCAACGTGTGGATTCCAGCCCCTGCACCTACAACCTGCTGTAGTGCAAAGCCGCAGGTCCCTACCACACGGATCCTCCACTCCATCTGGCCTGGGGGGCTGGGGGAGGCAAGGATGTTTTCCTTCTTGGGGGACAGGTCCTTTTCCCTATAATATAGGGAAATTTCCCTATAATATAGTTATTCCCTATAATAACTATAATCATTATTTCCCTATAATGATCCTGGCTAAAGATGGGAGAATATAGTCTGGGCCTCCATATCTATATTCACCTGCTTTTAGCAAGAGTCCATTCAAGGAAGGCCGAGTCACCCTTTCCAGGCCCATTCCGCAAAGGGTAACTTTATTTCAGCCCCCCTAAAATGCTGGATCCCTGCAGGGCTGCATCCATTGCCCTCCCACACGGAGGTCTGACTCCCATTTCAGAGCCTTGGAGGTTACAGACCCTTGTAACCACTCACTCAAACATCCAGTAGTCTGGGGGCAGACTTCCAATTAAATAAGACGCTTAATTCAGTCATGCACAGGAGGCCCCAATCTCTCTGTAGCATTGGGGGAGTCCTCCTGAGTGCCTAGTGGCACTGTCCCTTAGACAGGAAGTGCATCTTTGGTGGAAGAGACACAATCCCGGAAGCTGGGGAAGGAAAATGGTCCTGGGGGCCAGGGCCACTTAGGTTCCACACCTGGTTATGGCTCCCGTAGGCCGCTCCCAGCTGCCATGCTTTGGGGACAGCCCAGAAACTCAGCTTCTCCAAGGGACACTTGCTCCAGGGACAATCTTCCAGGCTGGCTCGACTGCTGGGATTCTGCCCCTGAGTTTGGGGACACAGTTCACACAGCTGTAGGGCGCCTTCAGAACAGGGCACGGCCCGAGTTGGCATGCCAGCAGCCCATCCAGGGCAGCTCCGAGGCCCAGCGGCCCGAGGCTGTCACCTGCAGCCGGGCCTGGTCCAGGCGCCAGTAGTGGTCATCTCGGAAGAAGATGATGGAGCCGTTAGGCCTCGGCACGGCGCCGCTGACCTCCTCCGGGATGCCGCCCCAGTCCCGCAGGCCTCGGGGGTAGTAGGGCTCCACCTGCAGCCCCCCTGGGGCCAGTACGTAGTAGCGGGCACCTTTGAAGAGCACGAGCCGGCTCAGCGGAGGGAAGAAGAGGGCGGCGTCAGGGTGGCGGGGCAGGCCCCCCGCCCGGCACAGCTGTGGGGAGCTCCACACTGGCTTGGGGCCCCGGAATCTCCAGCAGCGACTGCCTGCGGGACATTGGGAAAGTCAGGGTGAGCCAGGTACTCTTACTTTTACACCCTCCACCCTCCATCTGGGCTCTTCTGCTGTTGGGAGCCCAAGTAGTCAGCACTGGTGATAACCCAGATGGAGCACAGTAGTAACTAGTCACGACCAGTAGGGGGTGCTGCTGTGGACCAGGCAGTCAAAAGGTGACTGCAGAGGGCAGAGAGCTCTGGGGACTTACCTCCTCCTCCCCAGACAGCAATGGACCTTTACTAGCATTAAGGCAGGAGTAGACTCTCAATATTCCTTCTCTTTTTCTTCTTATTTTTTGGGGGCGGGGGTAGGAGCACACCTAGCAGTGCTCAGGGCTTACTCCTGGCTCTGTGCTCAGGGATCACGCCTGGTGGTGCTCAGGAAACCATATGGGGAGCTGGGGATCAAACCTGAGTCAGATGTGTGCAAGGCAAACGCCTGACACGCTGTACTATAGCTCCGGCCCCATACTGGGAACTATTCACTGAAGTCAAATACCACAGGCTGGAGAAAGGGCACAAGAGTTAAGACACTCGCTTAGTATGTGAGTGTAACACAACCCTGGTTTGAATCCTGGTACCAGGCATGGTTTCCCAGTCACCCCCAGCAATGATCCAGAGCACAGAGCCAAGTGTGCTACGCCCCCCTCCCCCCACACACACCAAAAATAAAGTCACCTACTACATGCTCCTCAGATCACGGATCTTCCCAAGCAAACCAGAGGGACAGTTCCCCACTCAAGACATTCTTGCTGCGAAAGCACAGACAAACCCAGTCTGAGCAGGCAGGAGCCCGTGAAAGGACCGTTTGCCACTGAGTGGCAGAGTAGAGTCCAGCACTTGGCTGGGCCTCTGCTCTCCGCTCTCCGGTCCCCCTCTTTGGGGACATGTCTCCTCCATTTCTCTGCCCCAGGGATGTTACCTTTAAAGAAGTAGAAGTCTCCGTCCTCCAGCGACACTGCAGCAGCCTCGATGTTGGGGGGCAGCCCGGCCCACCTCTCCTGGATCGGCCGGGGCTCCGAGACATTGCCATCAGCTGCCACCTCCCAGAAGTGGCTCCCTTTGAAGATGTACAGCCGTGCTTGCCCATCTGCCCAGAGACAAGAGTTGGGGGACCATCAGCCTCCTACTTCTCAAACTGGCAAGGACAGATCACCAGGAGCGGGTGGAAGGGACCTGTGCCAGAGGAGGCATCTAGCTTACTGTGGGCTTGTTACCCCAAAGAGGGTGGCTTGGCATCCGTTCCCCCCTCCCCACGTGTGCGCGCACACACACACACAAACACACACACACATAAACACGCACACACAAACACACACAAAGAGCCCTGATTTTCTAATTCATCCCCCCACTCCCGATCTCCACCCTTGTACCATCCCACCTTGCCCTCCAGTTCTGGGCACCGAGGCCTGGGTCTGTGGGGGAGAAGAGAAGAAAGCCAGGCATGGGTGGTGCCAACTTACCTACAGTGATGGCATCAAAGGGCAAGTAGCAATATTTTGGTCCACGAGTTTCAGGGCGGCTGTCTCGAGGAGTGTGGGTGTCCCAGGCCTCAAAGTCAGTGAACACCTTTCCTGGGAGCTGGATGGCCATAGAGCCCCCCTGAGGCTTCCCTTCAGGGGCAGGAGAAGAGAGAGTGAGAATGCGCCCTGGTTAGGAGAGGGTATTTTTGGCTTGGGGGCCACACCCATGATGCTCAGGGCTTACTCCCGGCACTCAGTGATCACTCCTGGACAGCTTGGGGGACCATATGGAGTGCTACGGATCAAACCCGGGTCAGTAGCATGCAAGGCAAACACCCTAGCTGCTGTACTATTCCTCTGGTTCCTGAGCCAGGGACTTGAACCCAGGGCACTGTCCACTATGCCCCTCCTCCCCAAGCAATCTAAAGGAGATAGTGTCGGGAGGGCCTAGGGTATAGGCAAGTCCCTGGGCAACAGCCCTGGCTGGTTTATTCTGGGGGAGACCACACTTGGGGAGCGTCTGGGTTTGGGAGAAGTGAAGATCAGTGTCTGGAGCAGAGGAGAGGAGTGATCAGAGCCAGGCAGGGAGAGGGAGCAGAGAGATTTGGAGGCCTCAAGACGGGGAAAGACATGGGCAAGAAGAAGGGTTTAGAGGGCTGGGGCAGGTTTTTGAGAGAGGAAATGTCTCCTGGCTGGGGCACTAGTCTGGAATTAGGACGCCAAGGAGGGCGGAGCACGACTCTCATGGGGATAGACAGAAGCAGGAATGATGGGGAGTGCAGGAGGGGTGCGCCGCAGCGGGTAGGGCGTTTGTCTTGCACGCCGGCTGACCCGGGTTCAATCCCCGGCATCCCATATGGTCCCCCAAGCAACGCCAGGAGTAATTCCTGAGTGCAGAGCCAGGAGGGTGTGACCCCAAAAGAAGCCCGCGGTGTTTCACTCCCGGGCAATCTGAGACTTGCGGGTGGGGAAAGCCCGGCGACCTGGACACCTGTCGGTCAGGTCCCTGAGCCTGGGGCAGCCCGGGGCTTGGGGCGGGGGAGGGGGCGCGGGGTGCTCACCATACAGGTTCTGCACCGCCAGCACGTCGTCCCAGCTGAGCAGCGCGTCGCGGCCCAGCTTCTTGTAGTAGGGTGCCATGAGCGCGCGCGGCGCGGGCGAGTGCGCCAGGCCGAGCGTGTGGCCGATCTCGTGCGCCAGCACCACGAACAGGTTGCGCCCGCGCCGGCGGCCCAGGCTCCAGCGCTCGGCGCCGTCGAAGTGCGCTTCGCCCCGGCGGGGCAGGAAGGCGTGCGCCAGGGCGCCCCCTGCAGGCAGTGCAGAGCGTCAGGCGAGGCCACCGCCCCGCATGCACCCCACCAGCAGCCCCCAATGCGCGGGCCAGGAGGGAGTGTGTGCCTGTGTGTTTCCCGCCCTCCTCACCGAAGTCTGACAGTAGCTGGAGCGTGGGGCCGTGCAGAGATGAGGTATGCACGGGCCTGGGACACAGCACTGATGGTCAGGTTTACTAGCTATTGGGGGACTCTGGGCCTGTGCCTTAGTAGCCTCTAGAGCCGGCAATGGATTAATAAGGAGGTCCTTCCTTCCAGGTGCTTCTGAGGATTAAAAAGTGTGTATCTGGGACCAGATAAAGTACAAGAGTAAGAGTCAGTAAGGCGCTTGCCTTGCACACAGCCTATCGTGGTTCGATTTTCCTTGCTCTGCATATGGTCCCTCCAGCCCCGCTGGGAGTGATCCCTGAGCACAGAGCCAGGAGTAAGTCCTGAGCACTGTCCTGTGTGCCTTCCCCAAAAACACCCTGACAAAAAACGTGTGATATATACATACATGTGTGTATACATATATATGTATATATATACATATATATCACTATATCACTGTAGCTCTATCATCCCGTTGTTCATCGATTTGCTCGAGCGGGCACCAGTAACGTCTCCATGTGAGACTTGTTACTGTGTTTGGCATATTGAATACGCCACGGGTAGCTTGCTAGGCTCTGCCATGCGGGTGAGATATTCTCGGTAGCTTGCCGGACTCTCTGAGAGGGGTGGAGGAATTGAACCCAGATCAGCCGCATGCAAGGCAAATGCCCTACCCACTGTGCTATATATCATCCACACACTGTCCTCTGTATGTATGGCAAAAAAAAAATAACAGAAGTGCAGATATACATTTAACTTGTCCTAATTATATATATGATCTGTCTTGCATATTAATATTACATATGCCACACGGGGATGGTGTTTTCAAAGGAGAAGGCAGAGAGGTAGAGAGTACAAGGGTTAAGGTGCTAACCTTTCATGCTGTTGACCTAGTTGGATCCCCAGCACTACTTGGTGTCCTGGGCACTACTGGGTATGGAGCCAAATTTTTAAAAATAAATAAGGGGCCGGGGTGATAGGACAGTGGGTAGGGCCTTTACCTTGAATGTGGCTGACCTGGGCTCAATCCTTGGCATCCTATCTGGTCCCCTGAGCACCGCCAAGAGTTATTCCTGAGTGCAGAGCCAGGAGTGAACCCTGAGCATTGCCAGGTGTGACCCAAAAAGCCAAAACTAAAATAAAATAAAGACCTAGAAGCAGCGCAGTGGTTGCCCCCGAGGAACCTTCTAGAATGTGTCATCTTCTGTTTCTAGCTGAGGATGATGGGCGTGTTTCTTTGCAAGTACAGTTAGGTAGAAATCATACTGTCGCATTCTTGTCTTCCACTGCATGGCCCCTGCTTTGGCCGCTCCCTCCCCAAGATAGGCACGAACAGAGTGGGTGATCACATGTGGGGCTCCTGGGCTCTAAAGAGTACCCCACTCTCAGTAAGAAGAGGACCAGGTGGACCTGGTGATGGGTGTCACTCATCCCAGTTCACTCTGGTGGAGTAGGGGTGAGCAGACTGCACAGTGAGAATGCTGCCTGCATGCTTGCTAAGGACCCTTCCCTCCTGGCCCTCCTGGGTCCCAGCCTTGGGGGCTGCCATGACAGAGGAGTCTCACGGGGCGAGGACAGTGGGTCTGTTAGGAGGAGCACATGTCTGTTTGGAATCTGCCCTACACGTTTTCTCTTAGTCACACCCAGTTGTGCTCAGGGCTTTCTCCTGGCTCTGCTGTCAGGGATCACATCGAGTGGGAATCGGGGGACCGTACAGCGTGCCAGGGATCAAATTTGGGTGGGCCATGGGCTAGGCAAGTGCCCTATCCATTGTACTTTCTGTCCAGCCCCCTGCCTTGAGCTGTTTTGAGCATCTTTAGCTCTGGCAGTAACCCTGGGACACAGCCAGACGGAGGAGACCTACACTCAAAAAAGCCAAGGCACCAGTCCCGAATCAGAGAGCTGCCTGGGGGAGCCCGGCGTACTAACTCACAGCCCAGCACTGTCTTCACTCCCAAGGTCCTCCTGGAGTGGACAGACAAGGGGCACGTGAGATCATGGGTGACGGGAGGGATGGACAAGCCCCTGTGTATATTCCAAGGGGGCCCAGGAAAAGCCTCGATTTCTCCCAGTCCTCCCTGGGGCCTGCCTGCAGGGGCTGGAGTAGTATGATCTGGCATGACGGAGAGTGGGAGAGGCAGGGAAGTGAGGGTACAAGCAGCCAGGCCCCACAGGGCTTCTGACCTGTCAAAGCTCCTCTCCTGGGGGCACAGAGAGCTGCAGGGCAGGGAGGGAAAGGAGAGCAGCTCTGACAGGACAGTGGCAGGTTGGGGCCAGCAATCTGGGGCTATGGGGATGTGAGGCACCTTAAGGCCGGATTTTTTTTTTTTTTTGCTTTTTGGGCCACACCCGGCGATGCTCAGGGGTTACTCCTGGCTTTGCACTCAGGAATTACTCCTGGCGGTGCTCAGGGGACCATATGGGATGCTGGGATTTGAACCCGGGTTGGCCGCGTGCAAGGCGCTATGATATCGCTCCAGCCCCCTTAAGACCGGATTGTTCTTACCTGTGACTGTGGAGTGGACTGGGCCTGGGTCTATGAGCTGGAGAGCGAGAGGGGCACAGAGCTGTCTAGAGTCGGGGGTGTGGGAATGGCGGGGCCTCGGCAGGGTTGGCACAGCGCCTCCACGCACAGCCTCACCTGATTGTTCCTTCTCCACATGGCACAGCAGGGCTGGCGCCATGCTACTCACTTTCCAGAGGAGGGGACTGAGGGTTCTGTGCAGAGGTGTGCCCCGTGGCCAGGGCAGTGTGGACAGGCAGTGTCAGCCCTCCAACCACCACTCTGCGTAGGGTCCCCTCCTGCCCCAGGACCGAGGCCCCGGGCCATCACCTGGGCCATCAAAGGCGTTGCCCAGTCCATCGTTGTGGTCCCCTTGGAAGAAGGTGAGACGGATGTCGGCCGGGCCTGTGCTTGGGGCCTCCCAGAACTCCAGCGCCGAGACGTTGCTCCACAGCTGGAAGGCGGCGCGCACGGCGCCCCGGACAGCCTGCTCGGGCAGGTGCTGCGGCCAGTTCACCAGGCGGTAGGACAGGTGCTGCTTGTACCACTTGCTGCCTGTCACCGAGAGAGGCTGTGTGGGTCAGGGCGGTGCTGGGGACCCTGATTCCCCTCAGGACGCAGAGATATGCTTTCCTCTGGAGAGCCCCTGATCTCACAGCCCTGGTCCAGGGAAGCGCCCCTTTGGCTGGAGAGATGCTGCTCTCAATCTGGCAGGTCGGCTTGTGCTCTGGCCCAAGGAGGGCCTGGTGTGGTGGGACAGAAGCAGCCTCTGCCCAGGAAAAGCCCCCCCACCCCCATCCGAAGGACCCTCTGGCTAGAATCTCATACTCCCCCCAGCCTCCTGCTGGCTGCAAGTCCCGGCCCTGGGAAGGGGTGTGAGGAGAAGGGGGAGGAGAGGGGTGCAGCTCTGAGGCCTGCTTGCTCTCCCCGCCCGCCTCCCCACCTTCCACCTCCTTCTGCCCCCTCTGAAGCTTCATCCTGTGGCTGCCAAGTGGCCATAAGACCCGTTTATTTGAGGTCTTTCCCTGACCCCCTGGCCCTCCCCCTCACTTCCTCAGGGACTCTGGCGAGCTCGAGCTCCGAGGTGAAAACAAGTAAGAACAAAGGGTGTGTTCCCTGCTGGCTCAGGGACATTTTTCCATCTCTGCTGAGCTTCGATTCTCTCCCTCTGGCTCACACCATAGTAGCGCCCCCCCCCCCCCGAACGCTGCACACCCCGAGCCCATCTACCCCTTCACATGCCCTGGGACCGGGGTGCTTGGCCTGTCCAGAGCCCCACTTTCCTGTGTGAGCTGGTTCTGCGTCTTGCAAGCTCAGGTCTGTGACTCGCAGAGCAGAGGCAGAACCCCGGGGCCCCAGGATGCCCGAGAATCTGGTTGTCTTTTGGGCTTCAGGCAGAGGGGGTGATGGAGGCAAGAGGCCAGGGATGCTCCGGCCTGAGGAAGGCCACCACTGAGAGGCAGGAGGGAGGCTGCGCAGAGCTGGCGAGGGCCTCTCCTGCTTCTCTGCTATTTAGGGGAAAATTGGGCCTCGGGTACAATCCTGCCCAGACCCTAGGCAGAGCAGGCACACGGGCTGAGGCTCCAGGCCTCAGCATGGCCCGTGCTGGTCAGAGCCTTGGCAGGACTTGAATTCCTCCAGCTGGAAGAAGACTCTGGGCGCCCTTTCCCTCCCCGCCGCCCGGCCACAGGGGAGGGATGGCCCTGCCCCCACCACGAGCCAAGTTCCATCTAGGCAGCCCTGTTTGGCCTGGCAGTCACCCAACCCCGCCAGTGGCCAGCCCTCGGGGAAGGCAGAGGGAGTGTTCTGAGAGAGTGTGAGCCAGGGAAGGCGGAGGGAAGGCCTGGGGTCCGCAGGCACCCCCACCCCACCCCGGTTCACTGTGTGCCAATTCAGGGCCTCCGTGCTTGCTGGCCGGCGGGCTCCTTCACAGCCTGAGGGGCTCCCAGGCTCCCAGATTCTTATCCCAACCTCTAGCTTCTAGAAAAGTAGGGGACTGTTTCTTCTGCTAGGGGAGCCCCTTAGCCCGCTGCTGGAAGGGAGGAGAGTGACCAACCCTTTTTTTTTTCTAAGACAGCCTTTCCCGAGGTCCAGCATAGTCCCTCCCACCCCTCCGGAGGGCACTAAAAGGATGGGGGGGGTAGGGGTAACTGGGGGTGTTTCCTGTTGGTTCAAAGAGGGACTGGTCAGCTGGAGAGAGTACAGCAAGGAAGGAATTTGCCTTGCAGGCTGCTGACCCAGATTCTATCCCCAGCATCCCATACGGTCACCGGACCCACCAGGAGTGATCCCTGAGCACAGAGCCGGGAGTAAACCCTGAACACAGCTATGTATGGCCCCAAACAAACAAGCAAAACAAATGAAGAGGGCCCGGGAGAGAGAACAGAGATTCTAGTGTGCACATGTGCCCTGAGCATTGCGGGGCGTAGCTCTGGGTGGCTAGCTGTCCCCGGCGCCACAGGGCCCAAGAAGCATTACACCCTAGAGCTCTTGCACTAAATCACTGGTCTGGTTGGCTGAGAATCACTGGTGGGGTCCCCAGGCCTCCTGAATGCCTCTTGGAAGGCCTCCCACCCCTCACCAAAGAATGGAGATTTCGGGACTGGAGCAATAGTACAGCGGGGAGGGAGTTTGCCTTGCATGCAGCTGACCCGGGTTTGATCCTTGGCATTCCATATGGTCTCCTGAGCACCACCAGGGGTCATTCCTGAGTGCAGAACCAGGAGGAACCCCTGAGAATTGCTGGGTGTGACCAAAAAAGCCAAAAAAAATAAAAAAGAATGGAGATTTCTGGAGCTGGCAATGTGAGGCTTGGTGGTTGAGCACTTGCCTTGCATATGTGAGGCCCTGGGTTTGATCCCCGGGATATGGGGGGATATGAAAAATAAAAATTTGGGGCCGGAGCGATAGTACAGTGGGTAGGGCGCTTGCCTTGCACGAGGCCGACCCAGGTCCGATCCCTGGCATCCCATATGGTCCCCCAAGCACTGCCAGGAGTAATTCCTGAGTGCAAAGCCAGGAGTAACCCCTGAAGTATCGCTGGGTGTGACCCAAAAAGCAAAATAAATAAATTTTCAGGGGGTACTCAGTGATTTTTTATTTTCTGAAAAGGGGACAGATAAATTTAGGAACCTCTTCTTTAGGTGATTAGCGATGGTGATAATGCCAAGAATCAAAGTCCTCTGGGAAATGTGTGTGTGTGTGTGTGTGTGTTTGTGTGTGTGTGTGTGTGTGTGAGAAAGAGAGAGAGAGAGAGAGTGAGTATTCCTGCACTTGCATTTGCAAGAAGAGGGAAGACAAATATCAACAAGAATTGAGAGAAAGGAGGCTGAAGCAACAGTGTATCAGGCAGGGCACTTGCCTTGCACACAGCCTGGCACCCTATAAGATCCCCCAGGCCATGCCAGGAGTGGTGGCTGAGTGCAGAGGCAAGAGCAAGCGCTGAGAGCAGCTGGGTGTGGCCAAAAAGCAAAACAAAGAATAAAGAATTGAGAGAAAATAGCAGTTTCCTCTGGAGTGGGGCTGCTGGTGTGCTGCCTGCCAGGAAGGAAGCGCCCAGCCAGCTTCAGCCCTTCACCGCTTTATTCCACAGGGTATCCCCGGGGCAGTCTGGCTCCAGCCCAAACTCCTGGCCGGGTGACAGGACACGGTGCCCTCCCCAACACCCCAACAGCACCTGGGCACAACAGCACGCTCTCTCTCTCTCTCTCTCTCTCTCTCTCTCTCTCTCTCTCTCTCTCTCGCTCTCTCTCTCTCTCTCTCTCTCGCTCTCTCTCTCTCTCTCGCTCTCTCGCTCTCTCGCTCGCTCTTGCTCCTGCTCTCTGTCTCTCTGATTCAGAAAGGAACAGGAGGGAAGAAAGAGGAGAGGGAGAGAGGGAGCCCTGGAGCCCCTCCTCTCACCAGGCAGGGACACTCTGTGGTTAGAATCCCAGAGCTCTCCTTAGAACTTACATAACGGAGCATGGCATTTCTCCAAGCCCCAGTCTCCTTTACAAAGTAGGGTTGAAATGAAATAACAAATAGAAATGTAAGTTAAGCCGCCTGGCATGTAGCAGATGCTCATTAAACATCTATTCCTGGGGCCAGAGTGATAATACAGTGGGTAGGGAGCTGGACTTGCACAGGGTTGACCTCATTTTGATCCTTGGCACCACACGTGGTCTCCTGAGCAAGGCCATCAGTGATACCTGAGCACAGAGCTGGAAGTAAGCCCTGAGCACTGCTGAGTGTGACCCCGAAACCAAAATAAATAAATAAACAAATATCTATTCCTGGGCCATGGGATGGCTCAGCAGCAAAAGTGCCTGCCTGGAAAGGGGGATGCCCTGAGTCTGAGCCCCAGTGTCACCGTATGCATGGCCCCACTCACTCTGCTGTCTGGGACACACACACACACACACACACACACACACACACGACAGAGCCATCTCTGGCACACAGGTGAGCACTGTAGCCAAAACAGGTGTAGGCACTATGGTCAGGGATGCCACACTGGCCACCACAGGGAAGAGCAGGGAGGAAAGATTATTCCCCTCTCTAGCCCTGACACATGCCCACCAGTGCTCCCCGCTAGCTGAGCCGGGGACTGGACACCTGCTCTGCAGACACAGAGGGGAGCTACCTGGTTTCAGGAGGTTACAAATGCCCAGTCAGTAAAACATGCATTTCAGACCAGCAGCCAATCTTTCTGTTAGTATACCTAGGAGAAAGTAAAGCAAATTGTTGGCGATCATCTGAAATTCAAATTTAAGGGCCACTAATTTCACCAGACCACCCTGTCCCGGGACCTGGCCTCTTGGACAAGGCACTACCCACACAGTGTGGGGAGGGTGGGGTATGCACTGGCCTGGGACCCCACACCATCGGGGAGCACCTACTCGAGTTCTGGGGGTTTCACATCTGGAATCTCATTTAATCTCACTTCCCCCTGAAGAGGGAATCTACCCACACTCTAGTTTGATGGCCCTGGGCAAGTGGGTTCAGTGCCTCAATTTATTCATCTTTAAAATGAGGCTAACGGGCTGGAGAGATAGCACAATGAGAGTACACAGGGCTGACCATGGGCATAAATAAGGAAAGTGCACTTAGAACTGGGCTGGTGCCCAGGGTCTCTTCCTAGCTCTGGGCTCAAGGGTCACTCCTAGCAGTGCTTAGGGGACCATGCATTATCTGGGATCAAATTAGGGTACATGCAAGGCAAGCACCTTAAGCCCTGTACTATCTCTCCACCGTCCCCCCTCCCCCAACACACACAAGTGTTTACTGTTATTGTGACATGTGTTTCCTAGGGCACAGGAAGTGATCCCACCCGCCAAGCCCTTGGCTCCTCTTAGGCACCTTCTTCCTACCGTGGCAGGAAAGGAAGTGAAGCAGCCAGGGTTCATGTGAGCGAGAGGGAAATGCTCCGTCTAACCTGGTCACACAATGGAACGGCCTAGGCTGGAGAGCAGGGCCATCCCGAGTGATGCTGAGCTGTGTCCTCCCCCAAGGGGATGCTCCAAACAGGAGAGTCACCAAGGGACTCCCTCAGCTCCTCACTTGGGGCCTGAGGACATGACACAGTGCCCCAGGACAACCTGCACGACCCATATATCAGAAAAGGAGACAGAGCAGAGTGACTCCCAGAAGTCGCAGGATTCCCAGGCCTGTGACAGCAGAAAGGGACCATCTGTTCTATCAGGTCCATGGCAGGACCCTGAACACGGTAACAGCGTGCCTGGGCTGCTTCCCGAGCCCGGCTCCCTGCTTTTCCAGGAGCAGTCAGTACAGGGAACCGCAGTGCGGTTGTGTTGACACAGTAAATTGTTTTGGCAAGCATCAGCCTCCAACAGCTGAGGGTCCCCGCCCACAATTTCCTTATGGATCAGCTAAGAAATAAAAACAAACTCCGAGCCTCCAGTCCCGTAACGGATGTGGTTGGTAAAAGCAATAAATGCTGATGAAAGAGGCAAGGGCTCAAAGCGCTCACAATCAATTAATTATGGATGAAAGCCAGACTGAACAGAAACCTTGATTACTGAGAGGCTGGAGAGGGAGTCGAGCGGATAAGGGATGCTTGTCCTGCATGCAGCCAACCTGGGTTCAGTCTCTCACATCTCATCTCACTGTTCTGTTCTCTGAGCAGAGCCAAGAGTAACGTTGAGCATCATCTGGTGTGTCCCCCGCTTGTCCCTCCCCTCAAAAGAAATCTTGGTCATTGTGAATTTTGGGGAAAGGGTGTGTGTGGTGCTGAGGATGGAACCCAGGGCCTCACACAAAGACTGTCCTCTTATCACTGAGCCCCATCCCTTATCCCTAAGAGTGTGGAAACTTATTAGAGGGGGCCAGAGCAATAGTACAGCAGATAGTGGACTTGCCTTGCATGCGGTCAACCCTGGTTGAAATCCCCAGCACCACATATAGTCCCTCCCTGACCCCAACCACCACCAGAAGTGATGCCTGAGCACAGAGACAAGAGTAAGCCCTTAGGGCCGGAGCGACAGTACAGCAGGTAGGGCAGTTGCTTACATGCAGCCAATCTGGGGTCAATCCTCAGCATCCCATATGGTCCCTGAGCATCACCAGGAGTGATTTCTGAATGCAAATCCAGGAATAAGCCCTGAGCAACAGCTGGTGTGCCCACCCCGCAAAAAAAAAAAAAAAGAGTAAGCTCTGAACTCCGCTAAGTGTGGCCCCCCCAAACAAAAAATAATTAATATTTTTAAATGTTCTATGTAGGAGAGCCTGGCAAGATCCCCATGTCGTTTTCATACACCAAATACAGTAACAATGATGGGTCTCATTCCCCTGATCCTGAAGAGCCTGTAATGCGGCACCGTTGGGAAGGATGAGTAAATAGAGGCTGTTAAAATTTCAGGGCTAGGATGAATGGAGACGTTACTGCACCCGCTTGAGCAAATAGTTGATCAATGGGATGACAGTGATACAGTGATACAGTGAAATGTCCTATGATGAAATTTTCAGAAGCAAATCCACAAAAATAATTAATATTTTTAAATGTGCTAAGATGAAATTTTCAGAAGCAAATCCACAGAGACAGAAAATAGATTAGTGGTTGCCAGGGGCTGGGGGCAGGAAGGTCTAGGGAGTGACCACCTAATGGGAATGTGGTTTCTTCCTGAGATAATGATAATATTCTGGAATTAGACTGTGGTAATTACTGCACAATTGTGTAAATAGATAGAAAACCACTGAATTGTACACTCCCAATGAGCCAATGGTATTGTGTGTGAATTATAGTTCAAAAAGCTGCTAAAAATGTGCTTTGGAAAAAAACCTGATGGTTGAATCAATCACAGCTTTGTTCAATAATTCTTATGAAAAGGAATCAATTCTGATGAAAACAGTTTCAGTTAACTATAAAGGGAACCCGAGGGCACAGTTTAACTGTGCTGCATCAAACACTGAGGAAGGAATTTAGTGTGCTGGAGGGGGGTTGCCCTGGGAAATACTTGCGCAGTGAGTCATCTGTGTAGGCATAATTCTGATTTAAAGGTCTGTGCTCCAAAAACATTCATTTGAAAAGATATATGCATGCCTGTGTTCACTGCAGCACTAAGTACAATAGCCAGGAGATGGAAACAATCCAAACGTCCAACCATAGATGAATGAATGAAGAATTTGTGGCATAGAGACATAATAGATAGGATGCAGCCATAAGAAAAGATGAAATATCTTACAGTCTGAACAGATGGAAAAGAGGGCATTGTGTTTAGTGAAATAACCAGAGGGAGAAGGGCAAGTACTAAGTGATCTTACTCATCTGTAGTACTCAGACACAAAACAAGGGACTAGACAGTGTTGAACAATGATCAAATTTTGAAGAGCTAAGATTCCAAGCATCGGGGAGAGGAGGCAAGGAAGATGGGACTAGATTATTTAGAAAGGATGGATGGAGGGTTCTGGGCACGTTGGCAGTGGTGGAGAGTGCTCAAAAGCCTGGACCTCATGCTGGGCATGCAGAGGGCCCCACTTCCATCCCCAGCACCACATGGTCTCTGGCCCACTGCAGGATATAGCCCTGGTACCCCCCAACACATTTGTTTCAGAGATGGCCCCCAACAAAACATACAACACACACACAGGTCCAGTTGTAGATAGAGCTTTTTTTTTTTCTTGGCCATGGGGCTTTAGGATGTCAGAAAATTCCAGCCTAGCTGAATTTTTTAATTGTTGTGAAGTGCTGCTGCTGAGCAAATATGCTCTGGGGTCCAGAAATACTTTTCTTTTTCTTTCTTTCTTTCTTTTTTTTTGCTTTTTGGTCACACCCGATGATGCACAGGGGTCACTCCTGGCTCTGCACTCAGGAATTACCCCTGGCAGTGCTCAGGGGACCATATGGGATGCTGGGAATCGAACCTGAGTCGGCCGCATGCAAGGCAAATGCCTTACCCGCTGTGCTATCCCTCCAGCCCTGGGGTCCAGAAATAAACCCTAGAGCTGGCACATTCCAGGCCTACACTCTTCCACTTGAGCCACTACTGCCATCCCCATACACACACACCCGGCCCTCAGCCTCCCGGGGTTCTAGCAGCGCTTACCTTGCTTTGCAAAGCGTTTCTTCCGTCTCATCTTGGCCCGACGTCCAGCAAACAGGATGCTGACCCGCTCAGTCCAGGACCCCTGGCTGTCAGCGTCCGTCACGCCACAGCGGGGCAGTGTCATCTGGCGCAGAGTGGCAGGGTCCAGCACACCGCTGACGGGCAGCTGGTTCACCCACTGGAACTCCCTGTCAGGAGGAATTAAGATGACGGATCAGCAGAGGAGGAAGGGATGGGGTGAAGGCAGGTGTGCAGGAGAGGAGAGGGAATAATGGGGCAGAGCCTTCCAGGAGGAGGGAGGGGCCCCCAAGGACTGAATTCCAGTATCCCCGAATCCTCTCCTACCTGATGGCATTGCTGAACTGTGTGAAAGTGGGAGCGCGAGAGGCGTGTGTGTGGAGATACCCGTATTTCTCCAGGAATGCCTGGTGGGGGAAAAGGGAGAGAACGTTAGAGCACCCTCTGTCCTCCTGGGGTCTCCAAGAGTCCATGGCACATACCACATCCCAGTCTCCCCTTTGTCTTATAGGAGAAAGTCCTGGGATCAAGACACAGGACCTCAATACCCCTGAATCCTAGATGGTCTCAGGCAAACCTCTCACTATTCCCAACCCTCATATCCTACTTTCTTAACTGATCACACAGTCCCTGCTCTAAAGATCGCGACTTTTTTTTTTTGCTTTTGCTTTTTGGGTCACACCCGGCAATGCACAGGGGTCACTCCTGGCTCTGCACTCAGGAATTACTCCTGGTGGTGCTCAAGGGACCATATGGGATGCTGGGAATTGAACCCAGGTCGGCCGCATGCAAGGCAAACTCCCTGCCCTCTGTGCTATCACTCCAGCCCCCAGACTCTTGACTTTGAATCCTGTTAGGAAGCTCCTCCTCTCAGCCACAGAGCCAGGAAGAGTTCTGGGTGGCCAGGGGTAAATTACTTCACCTCATCAATCCTGTCTCTCTACCTGCACTATGAGATTCAGAGTAACTGAGCACCACCAACCGGCCTGTGGCCCAATGTCCCTAACTACCATCCTCCAAAAAGACAATTGTAGAGCCAGAGAAATAGTACAGTGGGGAGGGTGCTTGCTTTGCATGCGGCCAACACAGGTTCGATCCTCAGCATTCTATATGGTCCTCTGAACACTGCCAAGAGTACTTCCTGAGTGCAGAGCCTGGCATAACCCCTGTGCATCACCAGGTGTGACCCAAAAAGACAAACAGCAAGAACAAAAAAGCAACTGTACCGAAATCCAGAGGAAGCTGAACACTTGCAAAGCCTCAGTATCTATTTTCTTTATTGCTTTTTGTTTTGGGGCCACCCTGGGAGATGACAGGGCTTACTCCTGGCTCTGCGCTCAGGGATCACTCCTGGCAGTGCTCAGGGGACCATATGTGGTGCAGGAATCAACCTGGGTCACGACCACACACCAGGCAAGTGCCTTACCCGGTGTACTCTCTTAGATCCTGTTTACCTTCACCTCCGAAGTTTCTCCTGGAGGCAGCAGCTGTGACTGGGGTTGATTTGATAGCAAGGAAACACAGGGGTCAGGATTAGGCAGACATAAAACTATTTCTGTGTTATTGTTTCTCTGCATGAATTTAGTAGTACTTCAGCACCGTAGCTTTCGGTTTTCCCTTTGCAACTTATAGTTCATTTGGGGATGCAGCATGAATTAAAGAAATTCAAGTGGTTTAATCTGGAAGACTATTTCCTACTCAAAATAGTGTGGTATTATGGAATAGCCACTGGGCTTGAAATCAAGAATCTGTTTCCCAATCTTGGCTACTGGGTGGCCAGGGGTAAATTACTCATCAATCCTGTCTCTCTACCTACATCATGAGATTAAGAGTAACTCCAGCAAGATTTTCCCAAGGATTCAATCAAGCAGTGCATGTCGAGCCCCCTGGTCAAATACATAGTTGCTGCTTAATCATGCCTCTAGTTGATTTACCTTCCATGGAAAATCAGAAACAGAATTCAGGACTGCAACCATCTAGAGGCTGGGTTAGCCTGCACGAAGTTAAACTTTTTGGGCGGGTGGCGGCGGGGGCCGGTGGCAGGGCTCCCAAGCTGTCCCAAGCAGAGGCCCCTGGAGGCTACTCAGTAATACTTGACCAACTGGACTGGTCAGTTCAGTGTTAGGGCTCAGTGATGTGCTGTGCAGGACCACGGGTGCTGGGGACCTCCAGGACCATACCTGCTGATACTGAGGGGTCTCCATAACTACCCCCGGAACTTTTAGAGCGGGTGGGGGAGCGAAGCAGTGCCAGGAACTGAACCTAGGGAATTGATATGCCAGGTATGCATCCCTGACCCTGAGTGGTCTTCCTGCCCTCTATGACCTGATAGAAATGCTGAGCATTCAACCGTAATGTATTGAGGGGCCTTTTCCTGTGTGTGGTTTTTTAATGTATTTTTTAAAAATCTGTGTGTATTAGATATAAAACAAGGAAGTCCTTAAGTCTGGTGCTTCCTCATTATAATATTTGAGTGCTTTTATGGAAATAGAAAATGTCAAATTCTTAAAATTTCTTTTTCTCATTCTTTTGGTGTCTGTTGGCTGCTGTTCTGGACACAAGCTCAGGCTGCCTACTGGACATTCAGCTCTGCCTTGCCACCCACGGGGTCCCTGAGGGTCAGGACTGGCCCACTGATGAATCCCTGAAAAAGGCCTCCCCTCCCCTCCCCATCCTGCCCTCCACCCCACCTTGCCTGCCCATGTACCAGGAAACAGGAGATGCTGCTGTCCGTTTCCCCTCCCCTCTGGTGGCCTCCCCTCCCCCCCCCCCCCCCCCCGCCCTCTCTGGCTGAGGCTTCATAGTTCCAGAACCAGAGCCAACTCCCTGATAAGGACTGGGTGGGTTTGCGGGTGAGGCCACACTGGCGACCTGTAACCCAGTCACTCCCGAGTCACGCACGCTGCAGAACTGCTTCAAAGGGGCATGAATCCCCAAGCCTCCTTTAGAGGGCCCTTCTTTCCACCCCAGTCAGGGCGACCAGAGGCGGAAGGAAGGTCCAGGTATCCAAGGGGTCGAGACAGGGCTGGGGCGGGGCAGGGCAGAGAGTGCAGAACAGACATGGGGCTGCCTTGTCCGACTGGCTATGGATGTCATCTGTTTGACATGCCCCGGGTTCCCCTGCAGAGACGAGAGCTGAGTTCCTGGGCAGAGCAAGAGCAGGGCCGAGGACATTGTGGCCACAGGCCCCCCAGGAGACACCAGACTGGGCAATGCAGTCCTGGCTTCCTCCTGGCTACACCATAGTGGCTGTGAAGGAGTCATTTCCCTGCTAGGCTCCTTGGCGCTCATTCTGTGTGCTCCTGGGCAACATTCTGAACCCCACCTGGGTCACCCCTGGTCTCCTTCCTGGACAGGTGCCCCGAAGATCCTGCTGTTTGGACCTCACAGTTCGAACACCAAGATTTCTCTCTTCCCTGCTCTTCACCCTCATGTCTTCTGGGGAGCCCCAGGCTGGGCCGAATGGAGCGCGGAAGCCGCAGGTTGTGCCCTTAGTGATTCACCCTAAGAGTTTGTGTCAACACGCTTCCTTGGCCAGGGCAGGGGCTGCTTTCCCGGAGTCGCCTCTGCAAAGTCTGTGAGTGTCTGTGGCCTTAGGTAAAAGAGAGCATTTCCTCTATGCGAGGCTGAATCAGGACTGGAAGGGGGTGGGGAGGGCCTGGGAGGTTTTCTAATCCGCCCTGACTTGCCCTGGGAAACCTAGAGCCCAGCCCATTTAGCTCATAAAGGAAGGAGAAATTCAGGTCAATATTAAACAAGGCAAGACTAGCAACAGAGGTACAGCCAAATTAAGCCAGGCCTCAGTCAGGAGCTCTGAGTCACTGCCCCGGGAGGACAAGAGAGCTGGATGAGTGACTAGACTTTTATTCCTGAGGCTGCTACTGGGTGTCTTTATGCAAATCCAAAATCTCTGTGGGCTTCCTTTCCTCTAAAATCAGAGGGGTGGGGGGCTGGAGCAATAGCACAGCGGGTAGGGCATTTGCCTTGCACGCGGCCGACCCGGGTTTGATCCCCAGCATTCCATATGGTTCCCTGAGCACCGCCAGGAGTAATTCCTGAGTGCAAAGCCAAGAGTAACCCTTGTGCATTGCCAGGTGTGACCCAAAAAGAAAAAATAATCAGAGGGGTGGGCCAGAGAAAAAGTACAGCAGGCAGGGAGCCTGCAATTGCATATGACTAACCTGGGTTCAATCCCCAGTACCACGTATAGCCCCCCCCAGCCCACCAGAAGTGATTCCTGAGCACAGAGCCAGGAGTAAGCGCTGAGCATGGCCAGAGGTGGCCTCAAATCAAACAAAAATTAAAACAAACAAAATCAGAGGGTAGGATTAGAGGTAAGAAATATTTTTTTTTCTTTTTGGGTCACACCCGGCAATGCACAGGGGTTACTCCTGGCTCTGCACTCAGGAATTACCCCTGACGCTGCTCAGGGGACCATATGGAATACTGGAAATCGAACCCAGGTCGGCTGCGTGCAAGGCAAACGCCCTACCCGCTGTGCTATCGCTCCAGCCCCGGTCATAGGCTTTTAATGCTGGAACATATCTTGGCAGATGAGTGCAGGAGCAGCGAAGTTCCCCATCTCATGCTTACAGGAACAGCTT
This sequence comes from Sorex araneus, assembly GCF_027595985.1. NCBI lineage: Eukaryota > Metazoa > Chordata > Mammalia > Eulipotyphla > Soricidae > Sorex > Sorex araneus. The sequence goes on from NC_073304.1 coordinate 200,996,729, forward strand.
CCACATCAAAGAGCTGTAGCACTGTAGTCCATTGTTCCTTGATTTTTGCTCGAGTGGGCACCAGTAACGTCTCCATTGTGAGACTTGTTGTTAATGTTTTTGGCATATCAAATACACCACGGGCAGCTTGCCAGGCTCTGCCGTGCGGGCGGTATACTCTCAGTAGCTTGCCCAGCTCTCCGAGATGGACAGAGGAATCGAACCTGGGTCGGCCGTGTGCAAGGCAAACGCCCTACCCGCTGTGCTATCACTCCAGCCTTCATCAAAGAGCTGCAGCAGCAAAACATGAAATCAAGAATTCAAACACTGCGACATGGCAAGCTGGTGCAGGAATCTGGTCCTCTAACCCTGATTTATTCTCTCTCACCCTGTATTATTCTGACCTCAGTCTATGTGATTATGTGCAGCATGGAAAACATCTTTCGTATTTGTTAGCCAAGTCAAGATACACAGATGATAGCTGGTTCTGCCTTGGCACGTGCAACAGATAAACATACTTTGGGGTAATCGGTCTGGATGATTCTAGCTCTGTTAAGGGGATCAGACCTACTTTCAGTTTCACAGCCCCATAGTGCTGGGAGGGTTACTCCAGTCTCCACGCTTGGAGGTTGCTTCTGACTGTGCTTCAGGGACCCTTGGATGCTGAGGATGGAGACGGGGGGTTGCATGCAAAGCCTGAGCTCTAGTTCTTTGAGCCATCTTCCAGGCCTCATTTTCATCCAAAAGACAAGGAGAGTCTTGACAGGGTCTATTAGGGTCTTGCTCAAGGGTAAGCACAGAACTTCTCCTGAACTGACCCTCTGACCCCTCTCGGGATGTCTGGTTCCACACCAAGCAGGTGGTCCACAGGCTTTAAAAGGGAGGAAGCAGGGATCAAGCTGCGCTCTCCACTGGGAAGAGAAATGACCCTCAACAAAGAAAAAGGCAAAAGTGGGGGTGTTCCCAGCTGGATTGCTTCTGTCTCCTAGGCAGTGCAATCCCGGGGCAGAGCTGAGGGCAGAGCGCAGGCGGTGACCCCAGCTTTCCGGACAGACTGAGAGACCAAAGCTGGGTCCCCTAGAGACCCCCACGGGCAGCCAGAGTGATCTGCTCGTACTCTCTGGCTCTGGGGCTGTGGCACCAGCTCAGCTCTGGCTTTTACTCTGGTCAGAGGCTTCCCCTTCGCTCTGTCTGACTCCCTCTCTTCCCTCTTCCTCGCCTCACCCCCAGCGGCAGGCACAGAGTTTGGAGTGAGTGGCTGTGACTCAGTTGCCCTCTGCTGCATTCCCCACTCCTTTCTTCATTTTCCCACCTTCAGGGAGTTGCAAGCTGGCCAGTCTCCATTCAGACCCTGTCCTGAGTTTTTCCGATGCCAGTCATACTCTACCGCCCACCCACAGTCTGAAGTGTGTGTGAGGCTAGATTAGGGCACGAAACAACATCCTCACGTGGCCAGGCTCCTGCCTCCGCTACCCAACGTTTGCTGGATTTCTTCCGTTCCCCATGAACTCTCTATCTGCTTTTCTACCATCCTGGGATTCTCTGGGACCCTTCAGAGTCTCTCCTAGACTTCCACTCACCCGAGACATGAGTCACTGAGCCAAGCCCCTGGGAACGGCTTCCACACCCCAGCTTCTGGATTTCTGACTCACCAAAAAGGCCAATGAATGGCTTTGGGGTATGAGAAACGTAGAGGAATATGGGGACAGGACCTCCATACTCCATGGAAACTCTGGAGAAACAAAATCCCCAGCTTCCCGGGACCCCGGAGACTGGAACCTCAGCTCGCCTGGCACAAAAGGCCGACACTCAGGCCAGTCCTGGCCATCCAGCCTGGATGTTGTAAAGAGGGTCCTGACAGAGCAAAAATATAGTTCCCCTGGGACAGTGTGCATTGCCCAAGAACAGGACAGGGCCTGGCCGGGGAAGGGAAGGGGCTGGACGATGATGTCATTCATTAACTCTGGCTCCTGCAAGTCAGCAGGGGAGGGGAGTCTTTCCTCCTCCCCAGGATTGTGAGGGGCCTGGTTTTCCTAAGTGGGTAACGATGAAAGCTTTGTAAACAGTTACTCTGCTCACAGGCAAAGGTCCCTCCCCAAAGTATCTGCTTTATTCCTATGTAAGCCTCGTGGATATAGAGAACCATGCACCAGGGTCCAGGGATACACACAGGGACATCTAGACAGACAGGGACACACAGGAGTGAAAATGTATACACACACACAGACGCACACACACAGACACACATGCACAGACACACACACAGAGGCACAGGCAAGCAAACATAACAAAGAACGGGAGCACTAGGGAGAATCTTGAAAGTTATTTCAGAAATGTAATGCCCTCGTTTTTTTACAGGGGAAGAACCGGCTGACTCCAGGCCTGAAGGCTGTCACCTAAGATGGTCTGGCCTCTGGCTTTCCTGTGTCACACAGTGAGTAGGAAACACTGGCCACTGCCTATCAGCCCAGGAGGACTGCTGAACTCTGCCTGGGGTCTCATTCCCTGCATGGCAGTCAGGAAAAAGTGCCCTCCAAGTAAAGATCTGGGGCAAGGGATGTCCCTTTGGAAGTTCCCTTCTGTGGATGGTTGGGTTTTTCTCAATGACCACCACACACTGTCTCCTGTCCCCATGTTCTTCTTACACCATGACCTCATCATCCAACTCCCAACTGTGGGGCCTAAGGGACCCTCCCCTGGAACCAGTGTTGCATTTGTGACTGCTCTGCCATTGCGATATCACAGATGCAATGCCGAGGTCATAAAACAGGACACACGTTCTTTCTCAAAGGACCCTCATCTTTAGACCCAGCCAACAGATGGGGAGACACCTCAAACTAAACTAGACCATGAGGAAGGAGAGACTCTGTGGATAGTCCCACATGGTGAGGGACACAGGTCCCTAGCTGCTAACTCTTTGAGCAACAGCCTGTCAGCGGCTCCAGCCTTGACACTGTAGGACAGAAACCAGTGGCCCTGACATGCTCTGTTCCAGTCTGACCTTCAGCCCAGAGATAATACAGAGGGTAAGGCGCTTGTGGCCAGAGTGATGGTATAGTGGGTAAGGCATTTGCCTTGCACGCAGCTAACCCGGGTTCAATCCCCGGTATCCCTTATGGTCCCTTGTGCACCACCAGTAGTAGTTCCTGATTGTAGAGCCAGGAGTAACCCCTAAGCATCGGTGAGTGTGGCACCCCCCCTCAAAAAAGAAAAGAAAAGAAAAGAAAGTAAGGTGCTTGCCATCTGAGTTTGATCCCTGGCATTTTATATGATCCCCTGAGCTCCGTCAGGAGTGCTCCCTGAGCACAGAGCCAGGAGGAAGCCACAGCACAGCTGGTGTAGCTCAAGAACCAAAACCCAAACCACTACCCCCACAAAAAGAAAAAAAAATCCCGTCTAACCTTTGATATCTGTGACCTTAATAAATGGTGTTCCATTGAGTTTTGGAGTCATTTGTAATGTCACCATGGGAACTACAACACCATCTCTTAGGAATTACAATCCAGGCTGTCTGTTGTCCAAGGCTGAAAATAGTTGCTTTACATATTTTGTACTCCAGTCTGCCCAACCAAAGCCCATGCAGTTGGCTACTTATAAAAATATGCAGAGGCCTACCAACACACACATATTTACCAGACTGCATATATATGCAATATATACATATATATGAATATATTATATACACATGTATGTACATGCATAGCATTTAGAGCCAGACACACCCCTTATACAGTTCCAGAGTTTTCAGTGCTTTTTTGTTTCTTTTGAACCATACCCAGCCGTGCACAGGGGCTATTCTGGCTTGTCACTCAAGCGTACCTCCTTGAGGACCACACATGGTGCAGGGGACTGAACCAGGACCTCTGGCTTGCAAAGCATGTGCTCAGCCTATTGAGCAATTTCTCCAGCCTCAGTTTTTCATAATTTTAAAGTAACTTTTCTTCTCAGAATTAAAAATCTCTTGGGTCAGAGTGATGGTACAGTGGGTAGGGCATTTGTCTTGTATGCTACTGACCCTGGTTCAATCCCCGGCACTCCCATATAGTCCCCAGAGGCTGTCAGGAGTAAGCCATGAGTATAGAGCCAGGAGTAAACCTCGAGCACCAATGAGGGTGGTCCCCTGCAAAAAAGTCTCTCAGGGCCAGAGGGAGATAGTACAGCAGGTAAGTCACTTGCCTTGCACACAGCTTACCCCATCTTTATATGGTTCCTTGTGCAGACTCAGGAGTAAGCACTGAGCACTGCTGGGTTTGGCCCAGAAAAAAAAATTAAATTAAATTAAAATATCCTTCCCCCAGTTATGTTAACTAGCTGGAAACAGATTCAATATGCTAGATATTACATTTCCCAAGCACACCCCAAGTTGAAATTCTCTCCCTCTGAGGCCACCGCAGGCATGGGGACTGTCTGTTCTCCTGCCAAGGATTGCCTGCGACTCGGATGGGGGTGCTGAGGGGAGTGGGGTGGGACTCTTAACAAGACTTGGCTTGGTAGACATAAGCCCTCTCCTGGGGCTGAGAGGACTCTGCACTTGATGTTGTAAGACTCTAAATTCAGAGAAACAAAGAGATTCCCCATGTGCCAAAGCTGAGCACACAGAGCCAGATCCAGAGCAGGGCTCGGAAGGAAAAGGGGTGAAGGAGTTTGAGGGGTACCCGCGAGAGAAGCAGGGTCATTTCCCAAGGCTCTGTAGCAGTGACTGGTGGAAGCTAGCGGAGGGTAGGAAGAGCGATTCCCAGAGGACCCTCCTCATTCTGCAGGCTCCCCAATACAGCCCTCCTCGTTGAGAATGCGGAGTGGAAGGATGTGAAGCTCTCAAGGAGCACTTTCAGAGAGAAGCGAGGCTCTCAGGTGTCTAGGATAGGGCACCTGGCTTAGGAATTTAGAATTTATTTCCACCCCTTGCCTTTAAAATGGTGGAGACCCCAGCTCTGATGTCTGGAGAGAGAACACCGACACTTCTTTGGGCAAGAAAAAAAGAGAGGAGGCTGGAGAGATAGCAGAAGGACTTGCCTGGCACACCGCTGACCCTGGTTCGAGTCTCAGCACCCACCACAGAAGATCCCTTGAGAACCACCAAGGAGTGGCCCCTGAGTGAGGAGCCAGGAGTAAGCCCAGAGTATAGCCAGGATGGGGCTCAAGACAGGAAGGAAGGAAGGAAGGAAGGAAGGAAGGAAGGAAGGAAGGAAGGAAGGAAGGAAGGAAGGAAGGAAGGAAGGAAGGAAGGAAAGAAGGAAGGAAGGAAGGAAGGAAGGAAGGAAGGAAGGAAGGAAGGAAGGAAGGAAGGAAGGAAGATGTGTTATTCTTTGTAGATGTGGGGGTTCAAACTCAGAGGAGAGGAGAGAAAACAAAGCAAAGGGCTGGAGCACATGCCTTCCATAGATCCACTGTGGCGCACATTCCTCTCCCCCCTAGTACCACTGGGTGTAGTCCTGGTGGCCCCTGCACAACTCCCTCTGTAATTCATGATGCAGGGAGGACCCATACTACCAACCCCACTAAAAACCTTAGTACCTTATGTATGCAAAGCATACATAATCTTCCAATTACCTTTAAATTTTTTTTTAAGTTATTTGCTTATTGGGCTGGAGTGATAACACGGTGGGTAGGGCGTTTGCCTTGCACACGGCCGACCCGGGTTTGATTCATTCACCCCTCTTGGAGAGCCTGGCAAGCTACTGAGAGTATCCCTGCGCCCCCCCCCCCCCACGGCAGAGCCTGGCAAGCTACCCGTGACATATTCGATATGCCAAAAACAGTAACAAATCTCACAGTGGAGACATTACTGGTGTCTGCTCGAGCAAATCGATGAGCAACGGAATGACAGTGATACAATGATTTGTTTATTGGCTTTTGGATCACACTTGGCAGTGCTCACGAACTACTCTTGGCTCAGCACTCAGAGATCACTCCTGGTTTGAAGGACCATATGGGGTGCCAGGGATAAATCCCAGTTGGCCACATTGCCTGATGGCTCAGTTCCCTCCAATCACCTTTATATAGATGCCCCAAGTTGATCCCCACACTACCTCACCAAAATTTTCCCTTTGTGGAATCTATAGCAAATGACCAAGTCTAAAGGAGAAAAGGACCCCCCCTCACACCCTCAAGTTCCCCAAGTCCACCCCACCGCCCTGCCCACTTTTCTCACTGCAGCCAGGAGGCACCCTTAAGAGTGCGGTTGAAGCTCGTCTTGAGAACATACTGCCCTCACGCAATTTACAGGCGAGGAAAACCCGCTCTCAGAGGGAGTGTTGCCTGGCCAAGCAGTCTGGGAACCCCAGGGCGAGTCAGCACGACCCTCGGCCCCAATGTCACCAGTCTGGGACCTTCCACTGCGTCTGACACTCGGGGAGGACTCGGGGCGCCGGATGAGTGAATTGCTCAGTCTCCCTAGCCTAAATGGCCAGGGCGAGTGTTTGGAGCCATACTAGGTTGCAGAGCTTTTGCCTTCCATCCAGTTCTCGCCTGTCTGTCCCACCCTGTCACCCTATCGCTCCCTCCTGCCCCAGCCTGAGAAAGCCTGTGCCAAGTCTGCGTGCCCCTCGGCCCGCGTGCTCTTTGTGTGCAAGTTTGCAAGGTGTAGAGGACCAAGGAGAGTGACACCGGACGTCAGCGCTGCTGGAACAGCGTGTGCGTGTGTGTTGGAGGGGGGGGGGGGGCGGCGTCTGACCTGGCCAAGTCCAGGCTCCTCTGCAGCACGCGGACCCCTCTCCACCCGCACTCCCTCAGTACCTCCGCCTCGCGGCGCAGTTCCTGGCCAGGGCGCTCCGTGAGCTGGGCGTGCAGGGCGCTCCAGCGCTGCAGCAGCAGCAGCAGGAGCGGCAGCAGCAGAGCGCACCGCGAGCTGCCGATGCGCGGGACCATCTCGCTGGGGCCGGGGTGCTGGGAAGCCCGGCAGTGGGGAGCTGCGGCGAGCCGGGAAGGCGCCGCCACTGCGCCCAACGCTGGGCGCACGTTCCCGGGTCCGTGGGCCGGCGGCGCCGCTTACAGAGAGCCAGCAGAGGTGGTCCGGCCCCGGCTGTTGCTGCCGCCGAGTGCGCCAAGCCGGGACCCAGAAGGAGAAGGAGGAAAGGAGGGGGGGAGGGGCCAGGATCCCGGCGCGGCGGCCCCACCCACCGGCCCGGAGCGGTCCTGGAGCCTGCACCTCCCGCTGCATCGCCGAGCTGCGTTTCCAGGGCCCCGCCTGTCACCTCCTGTTGCTCGGATCTCTTTAGCAGGGGGGTAGGGGAGCGAGGGATCCTTTCCAGAACCTTGTGGCCACCCTGGGACTTTGTTTAGAAGGAGTCTTGGCTTACCTGCGGGTCATTGTGTCAACCAGGTTGGTAGAGCACGGCCCTGGGGTGTAGAGAAGCAGACCTGGGACTGGAGTCAGATTGTTGAGTCCCAGATAGGTAGCTTTGTCCGCCTCGTGAGTTCTGCCCAAGCCACTGGCTGGCTGTGTGGTTCTTGGGCAAGCCGCTCACTCTCTCTGGACCCGTTTCTCATCAGTGAGTGAGTGTAATCAGAATACCGATGTTATGATAGCAGTCGGTCTAAGGCGAGAGTAACGCCTGTTTTATAACTGAACACCGTGCCTGGTGTCATGCAATGCACTTTTTTTCGGAGGGAGAGTTTGGGGGAGCCACAGGGGGAGATGCACAGGGCTTACTCCTACTCTCTATACTGTCTCTTCAGCCCCAGTACACATTGTGTGTGTGTGTGGGGGGGGAGACGTGGTGGAGATTTTTTTTTGCAAGTTCACACCTGCAGTACTTAGGGGCCACAGCTGGCTGTGTGCTTGACGGGTGTAAGCAGTGCAGGATTCCAACCATTGTCACTGCAGCAGCTGCCTCTGGGGCAAGTGCCTTAACTTCGACTATCTTCCGGTTCTGCAGTGCATATCTCATACAGGGTAGGCTGCAGTTTTCTGACTTTTGGCAAAGAGGGTTAATTACCTCCAGTTTTAGTTCCTCATCCAAAAGAGAGAGAGAGCGAGAGTGAGCGAGAGAGAGAGAGAGAGCGAGCGAGAGAGCATGTGGATATCTAGTTCCCAGAAAATTAAGGGCAAATAAGAATAAAGTGCCAGGGTTTCTATAGCTCACACTATGGCAACAGAATGTTGTGAGATGCTTTCAGTACAAATATCTAAACACATACTTGACCTGAGCTCTAATACAACGGGTAGGGTGCTTACCTTGCATGAGGCCAACCTGGGTTCAATCCCACCCACGACGATGTTCCCCCTGAGCACAGAGCCAGAAGCTCTGAGCACTCGGTGACCCTCAGAAATAAACTAAGCAAAAGGAAACTTTTCATTCTATGCCTTAGTACCTTGGAATAGGTTGTTCTCTCTCAGCTACAAATTGCTATTTTGCACAATTCGGACAGCCCAGTGAACACCCTCCTAGGAGTTCTGACTCTGAACTGTACAATGCATGTCAAAATAACAAAATCCATGCAGTGCCGTGTTTTCAGGCTCAGAGCCAGAGCCTGGCAGGCGGCACACAGAATATGGTTAGAAAGAGGCGCCACTCCTGAGGGTAGAACTAGTAAAAAAGGCCCTGTTGTGTAGACCTGCTCCCCCTTCCCTTCATTGTAGCTGTTTCCCTTCATTGTTGTCCTGATGAAGGAGGTCACAACAGCCTAGGTCACAGCACTAGCTGGTTGCAATGCACACGGAGGGCCATACTTTAGTTGGGACAATGTGTTAACCAGGGGTCACCCTTTGGTTGGGGCACTCACTCACGTTCTGGTTGTAGTGTCAGGGCTCACAGTGGAGCTCAATGCCTGTGCTCACCAGGGGTCTAACTTCCTGGCTGTGGTGCCCATTTATCTCTCACTTGCGGAGCCCTCACACACCCAGCTGCACAGGACTGGCAGGACTGTGGAATCACAGCAAGCTCAAACAGTAAAGCTTTTGAATCTGCCAGCATCACACATGGCGGATGTCTCTGCATTGGGGTTTGAACTTGTGGACTGATGCTTGCGAGGCTTCCAGGAAACCACTGTGTCCTTGGGCTAGCTTGGTTGGAAAAAGGTCTAACCATGAGCCCAGGGGCTGTTACTGGCTCTGTGCTCAGGACTGACCCCTAGTGGTGCTGGGGATTCCAAACAGGATCAGTAGAATGCAAGGCAAGTGGTATCTTTCTGCTCTCTCTCTCTCTCTCTCTCTCTCTCTCTCTCTCTCTCTCTCTCTCTCTCTCTCTCTCTCTCTCTCTCTCTGGCCCTAGACTGAATTTCTTTAGTCATATATGCCCTCTACAGTGCTCATGTGCACCTCTGTAAGGAGCATCCTTGTCTAGAATCAAGTTCAGACATGGTGGGAAAAGCCTGGGCCTTCCCCTCCAGAGCTTTTGGTCTAGGGGGTCTAGACTAGAAGGAAGGGTCTTACCTAAGGGCAGAGCAGACTGTGACATAAATGCAGGTCCTGCCTGGCCTGAGATTCTGGAGGGAAGAGGCTGCCAGATTTAGCAAATAAAAATACAAGATGTCCAGCCAAATGTGTCAGGCAAGGAGTATTTTTGGGGGAGGGGCTTTTTGGGTCACACCTAGGAGTGCTCAGGGCTTCCTCCTGGCTCTGCACTCAAGGATCTCCTGGTGATGCTTGGGGAACCACATAGGGTGCCGGGAATCAAACCCTGGAAGGCTGCAAGGTAGGTACGCCACCCTCCAGTACTATTACTCTGACTCCACTTTTAAATGTGTAAGGATGAACCAGTGGAAATTTTGGAACATGCTTATGCTACAAATTATTAATCAGAAAAATGAACTTCAAGGTTTGTTTTTTTGGCTTTTTGGGTTACACCCGGCGATGCTCAGAGCTGATTCCTGGCTCTGCACTCAGGAATCACTCCTGGTGGTTCTCAGGGGACCATATGGGATGCTGGGAATTGAACCCGGGTCGGCTGCATGCAAGGCAAATGCCCTACCCGCTGTACTATCACTCCAGCCCCGGAACTTCAAGTATTATTGGGTGTTTTCTATTTTAATCTAGCAACTTTAATAGGGCAGAGTGGGTATGGTAGGTAGTGGAATGTCAGAGGCTGTAGGAATGACATGGTATAAGGTGCCCTTAACCAGTAGGCACTTTTTTTCAGGGGACCCACATCTGGCAGTGCTCAGGGCTGATTACAGTCTCTGCACTCAGGGACTGCTTCTGGCATGCTATACTATTTGACAGGGATCAAATCCAGGCCTGCTATGTGCAAAATAAGCACCTTACCTGCAGTTCTATCTCTCCAGCACCCTGGAGGGCCACACCCAGAGGTTGTGGCTCAGGGATCACTCCTGACAGAACTCAGGGAACTACATGGGGTGCTGGGGATTGAATCTGGTTAGCGCCATGCAAAGCAAGCACCATATCTGTTGTATTATCTCTCTAGCCCAAGGAGGTATATTTTGACATATCAGATGCAGCTCTAATTTGGGTCAAGAAGCTCTGGGAAACTTCATTTAAATAGAACATTGTAGACCAAGCTGGAGTCAAACTTGATGTTGCCTTTTTTTCTGTTGGGGCCAAGGATTATTCCCAGGGCTACACAGATGTGCTGTTACTACTGAGCCACATCCTGGGTTCTGACAATTATTTTTTTCCAGGCAGCATCTCTGAATCCCTTCCCCAGCTCATCCTGGAGGTTCCCCGTTCCAACTTCACTGGGAGGAGAGGGAAAGGTGGGAAGCAGTGGTTCTCTATGGGGGTGGGAATGGAGATGGTCTCAGTTGCCCAGAGAACAGACCCTTTGTTCCCTGTATCTTGGTTCGCCCTGCTCCCTGTCATGTTTGAAAGTTGACTGTGCTGGGCTTGGGAGAAAGTTCAATGGCCTGGGGCACACACTTTGCATGCAAGAGGCCTGGGCTCAATCCTGGCCCCTTTGCTAAGTCACCCAAGGACTGACATGACACCCCTTCGCCCAGCACTTGAGTGGCCTTGAGCACAGTTGGGTGTGGCCCCCAAACAGGAAAAATAAAAGAAAGAAGGAAGAGGAGGAAGAATTGTTGACGTGGCTTTCCTTTGATTCCTCAGTTGGATTACATAACTTTATCCTTCCCTTGCCCCTCACCCCCTCCCTTGTGGTCACTTGGAGATGCTTTCCAGACATAGAAGTGCCTGCAAGGATTTCAGTGGAATGAGCTCCAGTCACACCCACCCATCCCAGCCTTCAACCTTGCCTTTGCATGTGTGGCCTCTGTTTCCTAGGAAGACAACACAGTTCTGTGGTTAGAACCTGGGTAGCAAGAGGATGCAGTTCCCTTTGCCTCTGGAGAGGGATTCCTGGAACTGATTTCTAAGTCCCAGAGCTTCCGGATCCCAGGAGTCTGCAGTGCTGCAGCTGGCTTGCTCTGTTTTTACTTTATGGGACACATCCTTTCTTTGGTTCTGTTTATGTCTTGTTTTTTTGTTTGCTTGTTTGTTTTCTTTTCAGTTTTTTTGGATCAGATGCGTAGGGATTACTCCTAGGTCCACACTCAGGAATTACTCAGGGTTGTGCTTGGGGGATCATACAGGATGATGGGGATTGAACCCAGGTGAGTGCCTTACCTGCTTTACTATTTCTCCAGCCACTGTTTTTATCTTTTTTTTTTTTGGGGGGGGGGAATTGTTTTTGGGCCACACGGCAATGCTTAGGTTACCTCGGATCTGTGATCAGTGTTGCTCCCAGTAGTGCTCTGGGGAGAATTCAGTGCTGATGATTGAACTCAGCCCTCCTGTATGCAAAATATGCACTCAGGGCTGAAGTGATAGTACATCAGGTATGGTGCTTGTCTTATATGCGGTCAGCTTGGGTTTGTTCCCCAGAAGTGTATATGGTCTCCTGAGCACTGCCAGGAGACCTCTGAGCACAGGAGTAAGCCTTGAAAACCACCCACTGTGGCCACAAAACAAAACAGAATGGGGCTTGAGCTATAGCACAGTGGGTAGGGTGTTTGCCTTGCATGTGGTCAACCCGGGTTCGATTCCCAGAATCCCATATGAGCACCGCCAGGAATTAATTCTTGAGTGCACAAGCCAGGAGTAACCCCTGTGCATCACCAGGTGAGACCCAAAAAGCAAAAATAAATAAATAAATAAATAAATAAATAAAAGCATGCATTTAGTCTTTTGAGTTTTCTCCCTGACCCAATCTTAATTTTTTTTTTTTTTTGCTTTTTGGGTCACACCCGGCAATGCACAGGGGTCATTCCTGGCTCATGCACTCAGGAACTACCCCTGGCGGTGCTCAGGGGACCATATGGGATGCTGGGATCCGAACCCGGGTCGGCCCCGTGCAAGGCAAACGCCCTACCCGCTGTGCTATCACTCCAGCCCCCCAATCTTAATTTCAAGTGCATGGACAGGAGGGCAGTTAGAGTTAGTGAGCAGGAGAGAAAGGCAGAAAGGGACTTTAATAAGATGACTGAAATAAGGTGTGGGACAGGGCAGGCTATATAGTACAGCGGATAGGGCGTTTGCCTTGCATGCAGCCAACCTGGATTCAATTCCCAGCACCCTATATGGTTTCTCAAGACCACCAGGAGTAAGCTCAGAGCACTGCCAAATGTGACCCCAAAATGACAACAACAAAAAAGAATAAGGTAAGGAGGACCTGAATTATTCACAAGTAACACAAAATAAATTACTTAGGATCTGCCTTTGGAGCAGGCTTGGGTGGTAGTAGGAAAATTTGAAATAATGGTGGTGGGAAGATGTAATGGTGGTGGGATTGATGTTGGAATATTGAATGTAATAAATTATTGTGAACAATTTTATAAAAATAAAATTTAAAAAATAAGGGGGACCTGAGAATTAGTACAATGGGTAAGACCATTGCCTTGCATGCAGATGACCCAGATTTACTCCCTAGCTCCCCATATGGTCCACTGAGCACATCAGAATGATCCTTCAGCACAGAACTAGGAATAATCCCCAAGCACAGCTGAGCATAGTGATCCGAGTATAGCTTAAAGAATAAAAATAAAATAAAATGGTGGTAAAGAGAGCTTAGCTGGATAGTAACTTATTTGGTGTGTAGCATTGTAGCACTGTCATCCCATTGTTCATTGATTTGCACAAGCGGGCACCAGTAACATCTCCATTGTGACACTTGTTACTGTTTTTGGCATATTGAATATGCCACAGGGAGCTTGCCAGGGTCTGCCATGCGGGTGAGATACTCTTGGTAGTTCGCTGGGCTCTCCGAGAGGGACGGAGGAATTGAACCCAGGTTGATTGCATGCAAGGCAAACACCCTACCCGCTGTACTATTGCTTCAGCCCAACTTATTTGGTCTACTCCCTTTTTTTCAGGAAAAAAAAATCCTTCAGTGCCTCCTCCTATCCACCTTCTGGAAATCTACCCTCTTAAGTAGCAAACAGAAAGCAACCCTCAATGTCACCAAAGGCTGCTACAGCCCTGCCCGGATTGTCTTAACATCCAGGGTTGGGAGTGTTGGGGTTATTGAGTGTTTTAAAATCTATTCTATTGAATACTTGGAGGTATTTATTAAGTTTAGATTCTTGTTTTTGTGTGTGTGGGTGTTAGGGAGAGGAGCACAGCTGGAAGAGCTCAGGGGCCACATCTGGTGGTGCTTGGGGGACCATAAGCAGTGGTGGGATTTGAACCATTGTGGTAGCCCCAGCTGCCTGCAAGACAAATGATTTCACTTCTGCACTATCTCTCTGACCTAAAAGTTAGATTCTTGAGCCCCAACCCAGCTCTATAAAGTCACTCAATACTGGATACCAGTGTTCAAAAATGTTCTAGGGTCTTCCAATCGTCTGATTCTCCTTCCTCATCTCACCTGAGTAGTCCTCTCTATCCTCCTCTTTTTTTAATTTTATTTTGCTTTTTGGGTCACACCTGGCGATGCACAGGGGTTGCTCCTGGCTCTGCACTCAGGAATCACTCCTGGCGGTGCTCAGGGGACCATATAGGATGTTGGGAGTCGAACCCGGGTCGGCCGCATGCAAGGCAAATGCCCTACCTGTTGTGCTATTGCTCCAGCCTCTCTATCCTCCTCTTTGAAGAGAGCTATTTATCTCTTCCAGCATGCAGTTCAGGTCCGTAGTGCCTCCTAGCCCACCTAGAATGGCCTTCTGTGCCACTCATGCCAGGGCTCGGGCATGCTCACGGCATAGTGGCAGGCAGCTGCCTGGGCCAGACTTTTTTTCCTGACAAAAAGACAACAACTGGCTGGTTTATCATCCTCAGGATCAGGACCAAAATGTGTGGATCTGGACAAGGCCCCTTTGGACCTCAGTTTCTCTTTTCATAATATGAAGAACAATCAACTTTGTTTCTGTCTCTTCCTCCTTCCCAGGAAGTCTATGGGACACAAAGTAGATGTTATCAGTAAAAATTCTAGGCTCCAGAGAGAGGCACAAACAGAATGATCAACCCCCCCCCCCACCAAATCACAATAATCAGAATAATGAGGACAGAAGATTAATTTAGGAAAGTGGAAGAGGGACTCTGCTACAGGCTGTAAAGACTTTAGCTGTTGATGTTCATCTGCTTGTTTTGGGGTCACATGCAGCAGTGATCAAATCTTTTTTTATTTTGTTGAATCACCGTGAGATAGTTACAAGCTTTCATGTTTGGGTTACAATCACACAATGATCAAACACCCATCCCTCCACCACTGCACATTCCCCACCACCGATATCTCCAGTATACCCCCCCGCCTTTCCCACCCTCCCCCTGCCTCCATGGCAGAGAATATTCCCCATACCCTCTCTCTACTTTCTGGCATTATGGCTTGCAACACAGACACTGAGAGGTCATCAAGTTTGGTCCATTATCTACTTTCGGCATGCATCTCCCATCCTGACTGATTCCTCCAGCCAGCATTTTCTTAGTGATCCCTTCTCTATTCCATCTGCATTTTCCCCTCCGCTCATGAAGCAGTCTTCCAGCTATGGGACAATCCTCCTGGCCCTTGTATCTACTTTCCTTGCATGTCACAGTGCTCAAATCTTACTCCTGACTCTGTGCTCAGAGATCACTCCTAGTGGTGTTCAGGGGGCCATATGTGGTTACAAGGATAAAACCCAGATCAGCCTCTTGCAAAGAAAGTTCCCTGCCTGCTGTATCTGTATCTCTCTGGCCTGGGTTCATTGTTCACTAGAACCTCTGTGTGGTTTTAACTGCGATTCAGTTCTAGAATTCCTGACTGTCTTATTAATCACTTTGAGAATAGGCCTCTGTTTAACCAATGTGAATGTGGTCTCATCATTTGGGTCTCATATGCAAGTCTATTTACCATCTACCTTCCAATATGCATGTACACACATACGTGAGACTGGGAAAAGAAATTCACAGCAGTTTGAATTTTGACTTTTTATACTCTGTTGGCCCTTTTCCAGTCAATTTATTTCTCTGAGCATCTGCCTCAACATAAAACTGGGAAAACAGTAATTCCAGTCATTTCTACTAGCCCGATTTGGTGAGCATGCTATATACAATATCTGTTAAGTCCTGGCAAGATGCAGACACAGGTGTATGCCCAGGCATTCTTTGTGCAGGTTTGGATTCAAGGATGCTTTCAGACAACGCACGACTAGTCCAGGACAATCACTCGAGACCTCAACAGGCCACTCTTCTGGCTCAGAGCAGCTCCATCTCCCGCAAGCCTCATCAAACCTCACCTCAAATCCTCAAATTGCAGGGCAGTAGCCTCTTCTGGTTTGTTTTTTACTCACACCAAGCCCAGGGGACTTGCAAGGAGTACAATAAAAGCTTGGCCAATTTGGCACTGTGCCCCACTTCCCTTCCACATAAAGGCTGTCTAACCGCCAGGCATCTGGCCCAAAAGGCTGGGCCAGGACCTGCTCAGCATCTGCTGCTTTGCTTAAAAAACCTGCTAACAGGAAAGTGTCTGGTTCCTTTCCACCCCAAACAGGAAGTGCCTGCCACTGTCTGGAGCAAGGGGCAGCCTGGTCAGTTACCAGGCTCTGTCC
This sequence comes from Sorex araneus, assembly GCF_027595985.1. Lineage (NCBI taxonomy): Eukaryota > Metazoa > Chordata > Mammalia > Eulipotyphla > Soricidae > Sorex > Sorex araneus. Next base: position 201,012,626 of record NC_073304.1, read on the forward strand.
CCCTCCTCCCCTTCCCTACCTCATAGGAGTCTGGGGGACTCTTTAAGGAGGCTTGCTCTCTAGGAAAGCTGGCATAGCAGGGTGCCAGGAACTCTTGGGATGGGTGCAGGTGATGATGGCCACTACTACCTGTCGCCTTGACATTCTTGCACTTACTCTAAGCCTCAAGCCTAGGAAAGTTCTAAATAGAACTTTGGCTCTTGCCTTTACAGAAAAGTGAGAAAGACAAGTCATGCTCTTTCCCCATTTATTTATTCATTCATTGTGTACTAGCTTCTTTTCAAGTGCTTCCTGTTCCAAGGCACTGTGGGGTGCATGAAGGGCTTATGAGTGAACTACGTGGGCTGGGAAATGACTCAAAGGGTTGCAGAGCATGTTTAGTTTGCTGGAATTCCAGGTTTTATCCCTGGAACCACGTGGTCTCTAAGTACTGCCAGGAACAATTCCTGGAGCACTGGGCAGAGAGTAGCCTCCAACTAGCAACCAACTGGGCTGTGTGGCTTTGAGAAAAGAAACAAAATAGGGAGTATAGAGTTAGGGTGCATGACCTTGATTTGATCCCAGGTACATGACCCCCTGAGCATCACAGCTGCTGTAGCTCTGGAGGCCTGGAGCACTGCTGTGTGTGGTCTTGGAGGTCTCAGACCATGCGGACCTCATGCAACGCTACATCCTCAGGTATGGTTGGCTGAGAATTGCAATATGTGGCCCTGGGGCTCCTTAAGTACCACTTGTGTCTACTCCCAAAACAAACACAAAAACAACACACACACACACACAAAAACCAACCCAATAAATGGCAGTGCTCCTACATTATAAAAACAAAACACAAAACAAAACAAAACAAAAATCAACAAAACCCAAACAGGGCCACAGTGATAGTACAGTGGGCAGGGCACTTGACTTGCACTGGCTGACCTGGGTTCATTCATTATGGTCCCCTGAGCATGCCAGGAATGACCCCTGCATACAGCCAGGAGTAAGCCCATGGCACCACTGGGTGTGGGCACCGTGCTCTCCCCCCCCCCCCGCAAAATAAAACCCAACCAGAGATGATTTATGCAACCCAGGTTGAGAGCAAATCAGCCTCTAATCAGATAGGCGAGTCTTGAATTATGGGGTCCAACTTCGAGGACCATGAGAATTCAAAAAGGGAGGTACCCTGACTTCTAGTTGACAACCTCTTCCTCTCCTGCCCCCTACAGGCCATTCTTGAGATGGCAGTCAGAGTAATCCTGGTGATGCAGGTGAGTGTGCTGGGCTTTGGCTCTGTTGACTCCCTCTAATGCTTTTCCTCTCACTCCATGGAAATTAGTTCAGTCCCCAGAGGCTCTTACAAGGCCATTAGAAAATAGGTGGAGGAATGGAAGCCAACCAGGGGTCAGAGGCAGCTGAGAGCAGCTGTACAAAGACTCTAGGTTGGAGGGCCTCTTGGAGCATAGGAGTTGGCATCACTGGTAGAGCCTGGAGCTCTGGATCACATAGCTACACCCCCTATTGCAAAGAGGAAGGTGGAGACATAACCCTTGCTGCTCCCTTTCCCCTTTCCTCTGATGGGGCTTCACTCTTGGATTGGTCCAGCTGGAAGCGGCTGCTGGAGGGAACTGCAGCCAGTGGGACTCAGTATGAGAAATGGGCCAGAGACCAATAAGCTGAGTACTGACACCTTCCAGATACATGATATGTCACAGGTTCTTGATGCCTTCCAGAAATATGGAGAGAGATCAAAGTACTGGACACACACGGAGCAGGGTCTTGTTGCATGCTCTATCATATTGAGATGAAGGTTAATATTGGTGGCAGATAAATGTCCTTAGGAAAAATCCTGGAGGCACGAGGATGCAAGAAGAAGTCCCTCTGTGAGTCAGTTTGTAGTAGGCTGAGACACTTGAAAGGGGCAGAGCAACACAGATCTGGGAGTCTTTTGTTTAGGAAAACCAACAGAAGACTGGTGTAAGCTCGGCTTCTGCCCCTAATTTGAGGTATTCTGGGTCACTCATAAATCCTTGGAAAATAATTTCACCTTCTGGGGTCAGAGAACTAGTACAGGGAATAGGGCATTTGCCTTCCATATGGCCAACCCAGGCTTAGTTCCTGGCATCCCATATGGCCTCCAAATACCGCCAGGAGCTCAACAGTAACCCCTGTTGAGCACAGAGCACAGAACACAGAGCCTACTGTGACCCCTGAGCATCGCTGAGTGTGGTCCCCAAACAAAAACAATTAAAAAAAAAGAATTTTACCTAGAGATAGTATAGCAAGTTGGGTGCGTACTTTGCACTCAGCTGGCCCAGGTTTGATCCCAAGCATCCAGTTGTCCCTAGCACTGCCAGGAGTAATATCCTGAGTTCAGAGGAAGGAGTAAGGAGTAACCTCTGAGCAAAGCTGTGTGTCGCCCCTAAATTAAAAAAAAAAAAATCCGGGCTAGAGCAATAGCACAGTGGGTAGGGCGTTTGCCTTGCACTCGGCCGACCCAGGTTCGATTCCCAGCATCCCATATGGTCCCCTGAGCACTGCCAGGGGTAATTCCTGAGTGCAAAGCCAGGAGTAACCCCTGTGCATCGCCGGGTGTGACTCAAAAAGAAAAAAAAATCCAAGAAAAGAATGTTGCCTTTCTGGGCTTCAGTGTTCTCATCTACAGAAAGCAGATAACATAGAGGGCTGTCCAAAAAATGAAGTTATGGAGACAGAAAATGAAAGTCATTCCTTTTATAAGCTTCCTTAGAAGTTCCCCATTGTTTTTCATTTACTATCTAAAACTCCTCCTTAAGGAACACAAGGCACTTCAAGATGTGGTTTCTGCCTACTTTTTTCACTCCAGAAACAGCCAATTACCCACCCCTGAAGTTCACAGAACAGCTAGACAGAACTATTTGAAAATGCCAGAATTTTGCTCTTCCTTTGTCTTTGTGAAGAAGACCCTTTCTGCCCAGCACACTTTGTTCCTGATATTGACACCCTGGTTACTATGTTTTTTTTTTTTTCTTTCAAGCTCAGTTTCCAAGATATCTCCTGCAGGAAGCCTTTAAGACTGCCCTATGCAGCCTTCCTGTGGGTGAGGTATTCTTCTTGTTTTCAGATTCCCTAGGTATCCTCCATTTGTTTTGGTCAGTGCTTGATTGGAACCCCAGGTTTGTACTCGCCCTATTAGGAAACCGTAGTTTCTGGAGCGCACACTTATTTCTCTATCAGTCCTTCCAGGATTTTATACCTAGATCTCAGATGTTAGTTGAGTGAAGAATGCCTGTCTACCTGAGTAAATAAATGGATGATGGTACAAACCAAAGAAGTCCATGATGAGCAATAAATCACTCCCATATCCAACAGAGGAAATGCTCTAAAACATAGAGAACCTGATTTATTTTAATAAAAACATTTTTTCCTTGGGGCTGGAGTGATAATACAGCTGGTAGGGGGTTTGCCTTGCACGGGGCCAATCTAGGTTCGGTCCCTGACATCCTATGTGTTCCCCCAGCACTGCCAGCTGTTAATTTGAGTGCAGAGCCAGGAGTAACCCTGGAGCATTGCTAAATGTGACAAAAAAAATCCCCCCCTTTCATTCTATTGTTTCTGCAATGATGGAGGACTGGATGGGGGAGGTCACATACACTTGATTGTGACTCTGGATCCCACATACCAGGGTTTGCACTCAAACATGGGATGGTGGAAGTTTGAATTACCACCCTCAGGCTTGCAAGGCAGGTGGCTTTGAGATGGGATATAAGAAACTATCCCAAAGCTCTGAGCAATATTTTTTATATTTTCATATTAAATTCTAATATTTGGGGGAGGTGTTTGAGTCACACCTGGAAGGCCAGGACTTACTCCTGGTTCTGTGGTCAGGAGTCACTCCTGGATATATTTATGGGGATACAAAGCACTGGAAATTGAACTGGGATCAGCTACATACAAGGCAAGTGACTTAACCCATGTGCTACTTTTCTAGCTTTCATCAATCCTAATTTTAAGAAAACAAAACAAAAAGCAATTTAGAAGTTTTCCCACCCTCCAAAGAATCCAGTTCCCTTCCTCTTTCCATTGCACAGGTCCATCTTCTCTGATTTACGTTTCTTTTTTTTTTTCTTTTTGGGTCACACCCGGCGATGCACAGGGGTTACTCCTGGCTCTGCACTCAGGAATTACCCCTGGCGGTGCTCAGGGGACCATGTGGGATGCTGGGAATTGAACCTGGGTCGGCCGCGTGCAAGGCAAACGCCCTACCCGCTGTGCTATCACTCCAGCTCCCTGATTTATGTTTCATAATAAATGTGTTGAATGGCTAAATCACTGTTAGTCATGAAATAAGTTTTTGGTTTGCTTTTGGGCCACACCTAGTGGTGCTTGGAAGCTACTCATGGCTTAGTGTTTGGGACTTAGTTAGTCCAGGTGGTGATCAGGGGACATGAGGTACCAGGAACCAAACCCAGAGGCTCATGTATATAAGACAATTGCTCTACCACTGAGCTTTATGAAAGTTTTTATTCCTTTTACTATGTTTGGATGTGTCTAAGGGCTGTCACCCTTTATGTAAAGACCTGAGGGCAATTATTGTACTATCTCTACCAGAACTGGCTATAGTCTGTATTCTATAACAGTGAATGACAACACGACCTGTCCACCTATGACTCAGAATTCACTCAAAATTCTCTGATTCTGCTAGTGCCTGCTACCCTAATAGCTCATCAGCTCTTGTTCAATCTACTCACTAAGTATCTCCATCTTCACAGATGCAACCAAGTTCATTTGCTTCCTCACCAGCATGATGGCGTTGGCTACCTAACTGGTTTCCTTGTTTTGTTGCCATGTCCGGCAGTGTTCAGAGGCTATTCCTGACTCTATGATCAGGAGTGACCATCACTGTAAGCGCTGGATGGAAATGGAATCCTTACACAAGCTCTGTGAATTATCTCCCACCCTGGCCTCCCGGCCTCCCTCTTTTTTTTTTTAATTTTAAAATATTTTCTTTATTATTAAGATTTCTTTTTTTAAAATTTTTTTTTATTAATGAGTCACCGTGAGGCTGCAGTTATAGAGTTTTGTGCCCATGTTACAGTCATACAATACTCGAGTACCCATCCCTCCACCAGTGCCTATTTTCCTCCATCTATGGCCCCAGGGGTCCTTCCCTCCCCACCCCCCACCCCGTACTGTCTGGGGCGGGGGGGGGGGGGCACCCGCCCGTGACAGGGAATTACTTAATGTTCTCTCTCTCCTTTTGGGTGTCATAGTTTGAATGGAGATACTTGGTAGCTATCATGTTCAATCTATAGTCTGCTTTCAACCCGCCTCTCCCATCCTGAGTGGATCCTCCACTGTACTTTGGTTGGTGTTCCCTTCTCTGTCTGAGCTGCTCTCTCCCCCTCTCCCCCAGCATGTGAGGTCAGCTTCCAAGCCGTGGAGCAGGCCTCCTGGTATTAATTGCTACTATTCTATGTTATGTTCCGCAAATGAGTGCGATTTTTCTGTGTCTGTCTCTTTCTTTCTGACTCATTTCACTTAGCATGATACTTTCCATGTTGATCCACTTACATGCAAAGTTCATGACTTCATCCTTTCTGACAGCTGCATAGTATTCCATTGTGTAGCTGTACCAAAGTTTCTTTAGCCAGTCATCTGTTCTCGGGCATTCAGGTTTTTTCCAAATTCTGTATTACTAAGATTTCTAAAGGATATTGTTTGTTACCACTTCCCAAACAGATAGTTAGCCAATCCATGGATGTTATAGGGAAAATACTAATTATTAACATTTGTGTTCATTATTTTTATTTATTTAATTTTTTATTTTATTAGTGAATCGTAAGACAAAGTTACAGACTTACAGGTTTTCATGCTTACGTTTCAGTCATACAATGATTTAGTGCCCATCCCTCCACCAGTGCCCATTCTCCACCACCAATGGTCCCAGCATCCCTCTCACCACCCCCACCCTGTCCCCTTCACTCCACCTGTCTCTGTGGCAGGGCATTCCCATTTGCTCACTCTCTCTTTTTGGGTCTTGTGGTTTGCTACAGAGGTATTAAGTAGGTATCTTGTTTGGTCTATAAGTCTATTTTCAGCCTGTATCTCCCATCCCTAGTGGGCCCGCCTAGCACCCTTTGCTTGGTGATCCCTTCTCTATCAGAGGTACTTCTTCATCTAGCATGTGAGGTCAGCTTCCAAGCTGTGGAGTACTCCTCTTGATACTTATCTCTACTACTCTTGGGTGTTAGTCTCCCATTCTGTTACTTTATATTCCACAAATGAGTGCAATCTTTCTATGTCTGGCCCTCTCTTTCTGACTTATTTCACTTAACACGATACTTTCCATGTTGATCCACCTATACGCAAATTTCATGACTTCATTTTTTCTAACAGCTGCATAGTATTCCATTGTGTAGCTGTACCAAAGTTTCTTTAGCCAGTTATCTGTTTTTCGGCACTCGGGTTTTTCCAGATTCTGGCTATTCTGAACAGTGCTGCAATGAACATATAGGTGCAGATGTCACTTTTACTATACTTTTTTGCATCTGTGGGATATATTCCCAGAAGTGGTATTGCTGGATCAAATGGGAGCTCAATTTCTAATTTTTTTTTTTTTTTTTTGCTTTTTGGGTCACACCCAGCGATGCACAAGGGTTACTCCTGGCTCTGCACTCAGGAATTACCCCTGGCAGTGCTCAGGGGACCATATGGGATGCTAGGATTCGATGCTGGGTCGGCTGCATGCAAGGCAAACACCCTACCTGCTGTGCTATCGCTCCAGCCCCTCAATTTCTAATTTTTTGAGAAGCGTCCATACGGTTTTCCAAAAGGGCTGAACCAGTCGGCATTCTCACCAGCAGTTAAGGAGAGTCCCTTTCTCCCCACACCCACACCGGTCATTTTTTTTTTTTTTTTTTTGCTTTTTGGGTCACACCTGGCAATGCACAGGGGTTACTCCTGGTTCTGCACTCAGGAATTACTCCTGGCAGTGCTCAGGGAACCATATGGGATGCTGGGAATTGAACCCAGGTCGGCTGCGTGCAAGGCAAACGCCCTACCTGCTGTGCTATTGCTCCAGCCCCCAACACCGGTCGCTTTTGTTCTTTTGGATGTGACTCCCTCCCTTAAGCTCCTCTCACCTCTATCCGTTCTTCATACTGCCGCTTGAAAACGCAAATGAGCTTTTTACATCTGTCCTTTTTTTTTTTTTCTTTTTGGGTCACACCTGGCGATGCACAGAGGTTACTCCTGGCTCTGCACTCAGGAACCACCCCTGGCGGTGCTCAGGGGACCATATGGGATGCTGGAATTTGAACCGGGGTCGGCCGCGTGCAAGGCAAACGCCCTACCTGCTGTGCTATCACTCCAGCCCCTTACATCTGTCCTTTAAAATCCTCTGGCCAAGGGCTTCCCACTCCTCCAGAAAAAACAAACAAAAAAACCAAAAACCAAAAACCACTCACAACTCCATTTAACAAGATCCCAACTATTTAGCTTCCCTAAATCTTTTTCCTCTGGCCAGCCCCTCTGGGGCCACCCCAGGCGGTGCTCAGGGCTTGACTCCCGGCGGGGCTCAGGGGACCGACCGTAAGTGATACCTACATGTAAGTGATACCTACATCGGACTTGGGGCCGGCCACGGGTAAGGCAACCGCCAAACCCGCGGTTCCCATCTCTGCAGCCCCTTACCTACTTTCCCGGCCTCATCGCCTACCATTCTCCCCCCAGGGGTAAATTCCAAGTAGATTGAATTACTTGTACAGCTCCTTAGCACTTTTCCCACTTCCGCTCATCAGCCCCGATTTAGCTCAGAAGTCACGTTGGCCTGGGGGAGGGGGAAATCCTTGCGTGTTCTCTGAGCTCACACAGCTTCGTCTCTTTCTCGAACCCCGCCTCCCACCTCCCCCCAATCCCCCACCGCTGGACAGCCGCAGCGGCGAGTTAATAAAATCCCAACGCAGGGGCGTCTGGTTACTAGGATACGAATTCCGCGTTGGCCACTGACGAGCAGCGCGACCTGTCTTCTGCTTTCTCGCCTGTACTATTTCATCAGAGCGCTGCGGTGAGAATTAATTGAGGTGATGTAAGGTGTCTGACCAGAAGGGTTAGCGTCGAGGAGAGCGCCGACCCTCTCGCCCGCCCGCGGGCTCAGAGGCTGTCAGTCCTGGGAGTTCAGTCTTCAGCCTTAGGTAGCCTCGGGAATCATCGTTTTTTTTGTTTTTCTTTTTAAATTTAAACTCGGCGAGTTAATTCGGTGCCGCGAGGCGATGGGATCTCCCCGCTCGTCACGACTTTCCTCTGCCGGAGCTCAGCGATTCCGAACGCCCCCAGGTGGCTCTGAGGCTTCAAGCCCGGAGCCCCGAGCGCCCTCGGGCGTACCATTCGGAACCTCAGGGGAACACAGGGCTCCCCTCAGCCCGCCGTGGGGGGGTCGGGCGCCAGGCCTCCGCTCTTCTGCTTTCCCACCTCGAATTCTAGCCAGGAAACGAGAAAGAAGAACTGCCCTTTGGACGGCGCCAGGGCACTTGCGGGTCGTGTCCTCCCCCCCACCCCGATCGCCGCCTTGGTACTTTCTCGCCTCAGTTCCCTCTCAATAATGGTACGGCTCGCAGAGGGGGGAACGGAGAGGGATTCCGGAATCTCCGCGCTGAGGCGGCCGCGGAGCGCCCGGAACCACCCCTTCCGGCGCGCGCTGTGGTACCGCCCCCTGCGCCCTGATTGGCTGCCGCGGCCCCGCAGTCGGGCTCAGCCCGCCGCGCCGCCCTCAGTACAAGCTCCGGCCGCCGCGCCGCCTGCATCGCGTAGTCCTTGTTCTTGGCGGGCCGTGGGGGCTCCGCGCCGCGGCCGTTAGTCATGTCGGGTAGGTGATTCTTTCAGCGCGCCGCGGCAGCAAGCGAGGAGACACCTGACGGGGTGGGGCCGTTTTCCCGCCCGCTAGCGGGTCCTGAGGGAAAGCCTCCGGCCCTGAGGGAGACTTGAGGTGGGGGGGCGGCCCCGGCCGCCGCCATGTTGGACCGGAGGGACGCACGCTCCCGGCTCCCCAACGCTCTCCGGCTGCCAATTCCGGCGGGAGCCCCTCGGGCCCCCAGTGTCTCAGCCCTGTCTTTGGAACCCGAGGAGGTGTGCCGCTCTGGGGGGGGGCAAGAGGGGATTGAAATTGGGGGGCGGAGGGGGGCACCCGGCTACGCCATCGCAGGGTCGCGGGAGGGAGCGAGTGGCCGAGGGTAGAGCACCCGCGGGAGAATCGGTCTCCTGGGTCTCTGCTCCGAATCTTCCAGCGAGGCTTCCGACCGGTCCGTCTTGGCCAGGCTTGTCCCTCAGTTTCCCGGCCGCGAAGTGCCGCCGGGCCGCCTCGCCCATTCATCAGGTGGGGGCCCGGACGAGCCCGTTTCAAAGGACGTTGCCTGCCCGCCCGCCCGCCCGCCTGCCTGCCGCGGAACACCGACGTAGCACAGTAGCCCCGGTTGGCGGGAATCACCTTGCCGGGGGCGGGGGGCGTTTGCATATGTCACCCCCGCTTCCCCTCGAGCCTTTGTCACGCTGCTTCTCTCCGCCGAGGGCGAGAGAGCGAGCCTTGTGCCATTGTTGCCGCGCACCTTACCCGACTGACACTCGTGCGTGGCGTCCTCAAGTTGGTAGCGGCCCGGTGGGGCGGAAGCTCTCGGAAAGGGCCCTTGACTTGGATGGTCAGCCCGCGGAGAGTCTGCAAAACCAGCCCAGAACGCCTGGAACCTGGCCACTGTCTTGGTTTAGCGGTCCAGACCCAGCACACGGGGTTCTCTTTTGTTACACCGCATCACCCGTGGCCGAAACCCGGCGGTCTGCTTGCGGGTTGGGCAGCGCTTTTCAGAGGTGGAAAAACGCAACGTTCCCCCCCCCCCCCAAAAAAAAAACAAAACATATGGTGGGTTCGAAGACGATTCTTGACCAAGATTTGCGTCGGGGGGAACCAGTTGGCTTTTAACAGTGTCTGTGTCTTCCCCCCCCCTCCCGTAATGTAGTGTTGGAAAAGGCTGGGGCTGTGGGGGACAAAAAGGGATGCATGCCCAAGGCAGCAGGGAAGACAGCAAGAAAAAGCAGCACACGAGATAAACATTCTCTCGATTGATTGATGGAGAATGATAGGGGAATGATAAGCATTCCTTAGATTAACACTAACGTTAAGCCAGAATATCAATCTTGTAGGGAGTTTTTCTTACCTGGTCTTAGTTAGACTAGGAATTGCATAGAATTTCTCTCTTAAAATTTTTCTGTAATCCTTTCTCTAGAATTTCTTAGCTCAAAGTAGACGTGCAGCATACCTGGTTTGGTGCGAAATTGGATTAAAGTATGAGAAAGCTCCATGAGAATACATAGAAGGTGTTATCGGGAGAATGTGGCACGGTTTTCCAGTTTAAAAAAAAAAATGACACAAGTACATTTCTCTTACTCATGAGAAGTTGATCGAGTTTCGAGGAAGACAGAACTTAAAAGTAAAGCCCTGGGGCGGGGAGAGCAGTGGGGGACTGAGGTCTGGAGCACGTGCTTTGCTTGATTCAGGTGTGAGTTTATCATCTGGACTACCCCCAGCGATAAATTGGTAGTGGCTCCCCCGACACTATTGGGAGGGACCCCAAAACAAAAAACACCCCAAACTTAAGGATCTGGTTCCTCAAGGGTTGGCATGTGTGCTTGCAGTTGCCCTTCCCACACGGCTTCTGTAGCATTGTGCTAGGAGTAGTCCCAGAAGCAACCCTTAAGAATACAAGTTAATGACCTGTTTCTGTATTTATTATAAATATTGGTATATTTATAGGACAAATAGCTTCTGTGGAAAAATTAATTTTAGATCTTTACTGTTTGTGAAATTTGAGATTTTTCATGTTTAGGTTTTTTTTTTTTTTCTAAATCTGGCACTGCATTTAGGGATATCCCTCTCCAGTGGGGCTTAGGGGACCACATGTGATGCCAGGGATCAAATCCAGGTGAGCAGCATGCAAGGCAAGCGCCCTACCCTCTGTACTATTGCACGAGTCCCATAACTACATTTATAAATTAATTTTTTTGTGTGTGTGTATTTTTGGGCCACACTCTGGTACCCAGGTGTTTCCTGGCTCTATGCTTAGGGGTCACTCGTGGTAGGCTTTTGGGACCATGGGATGCAGGTGATTCAACCCTGGTGGGCTGTGTGTAAAGCAACTGTACCCACTGTACTATAGCCCTGACCCCACATTTTTAAAATTAATCTATCAAATTGACTCAGTCAGTCCAGATGCCTTATAAAGATAATAGAATGAAAATACTAAGTAATATAGAAATTAATTATGAATATTGTTTCCTGCCTTCCTTCAGTTTTCTTTTCTTTTTTTTTTCCTGTATCCTGTAGTGCTCAAGGCTTAGTCCTCATTCTGCACCCAGGTATTAGTCCTGGCCTTGCTGAGGGAATTTACGGGATGCTGGGGATTAAACCCAGGTCTTTTATGTTGCAAGGCAAGCACTCTGTGTACTGTATTATTGCTCTGTCCAACAGCTTTCAATTTAGAATCACAAACCTAATATAAATTTACACATAAGAGCTAAGATATTTCTCATTGTTGCAAAATATTAGACTGAGGTAACTTAGGTATTAAACACTGAAAAATGCAAGAACATAAGAAAGGGCAAGCCTCAAATGAAGCAGAGCCTTGGGTTTGATTGAACAGCTGAAAGGAGGAAGATTTTGAAGTCTTGAGGCCTTTGTTTTTTTGTTTTTGGGCCACATCTCGCAATGCTCAGGGGGTTGCTTCTGGCTCTGTACTCAGTTACTCCTGGTAGTCCCGTCCTGTCCCATCCCATTCCCTCCTGCCTACCCCCCCCACCCCCCAATCATGGAATGCAGGGGTTGAATCTGGATCTACTGTATGCAAAAGCAGGTGCCCTTTGTGTTGTGCTGCATTACTCTGTCTCCAGTCTTGAGGCGAGACCTTCAGAGCCAATTATGGTTGCTCTGAATTACATAGGTCTGGATGTGTGAAGAATGCATCTTCAGTGTAAGTGATATAGAAAAAGCTTTTATACAAACTTGAGGGAATAAGGAAGCGGGGCCTTTTGAGTGAAGTCTCATACAATTTGAAGCCAGGGACATATACTTCATAAAATTTGGTATTTTGTTTAGGCTACTTCAAGGAGTTTAGGGAACCGAAATAGGCCCCCCAAAAATTAAAACTCTCTTATAGGTTGTGATAACCTTAGAGTTTTCTGTCAGAAATAAATGAAAATTCTTTCAAGCAGAAAATTTTACAACCTAGGTGGCAAGGAATCTGGGGGTGGAATGACACAAGCCTTGCAAAGATGAGTTTACAGTAAAATAAAGTAACTCTAGAACTTTTTACCCAGATATGAGCTAGTGACATGAGTTAGTCCAAGGGCCTTTGGCTATTGCTCAGTGATAGAGCACTTGCTATCCCTGTGAGGCATCGAATCCAATTCTTGGCTCTAAAACATACTCAGGGCTAGAGTGATAACACAGCAGGTAGGGCATTTACCTTACATGCGGCCAACTTGGGTTTGATTTCCAGCATCCCATATGGTCCCCCGAGCACTGCCAGGAGTAATTCCTGGATGCAGAGAAAAAAACATACTCAATAGATATAATATTTATCTTAAAGATGGTATCAGTTTTAATATTATGTTAGTTTTTTTGTTTTGTTTTTAAGCCACATCCAACTGTGTTGGTCTGTCTTCTGGTTCTGTTCTCAGGGATCACTCCTGGCGGGGTTCAGGGAACCATATTCAGTGTCGGGGATGGAACCAAATTTTCCTGTGTGCAAAGCAAAGACCTTGCTTGCTGTACTCTTATGACCTATGATGTTACTAATTTTTTAGTTTATTTTTGGGGCCACACCTGGGGTTCTCAGGACTTACTCTTGGCTGTGCATTCAGAGATCACTCCTGGTAAGACCATATATTTTGGGGGTGAGGGAGTTTGAACTTGGGTTGACCACATGTCTTGTATTCTGTATCCCTCAGGCCTCAAGATGATATATATTTTTTAAAAGACCATTGTTTTGAAAAGAATGTAACTTCTAGAAATGGAAAAAGTAGATACATTTTTTTTTTCAAATCCTGCATAGATTGGTATAAAATAGATTATGGGGCCACCTTGACTGGAATCCCTGGCATTACATGGTTCCCAAGCACCACCAGGGGTCATTCCTGTGCTCTGAGCCAGGAAAAGCAGCTGAGCAGCATTGGGGGTGGCCAGCCCACCCACTTCCACTCAAGGGAAAAAGAAAAATTTATCTCGAAAGAGGAGGCTGCAAAAGCAAAGTAGAAGAAGAAGCAAGCACGTAAATAAAAATAAAAAGCAAATACTAAGGAACATTGAAGATTAAAGTGTTTATGTTCAGAGATTTTAAAAAGATGGAAGGGACCTGGAGATGACTCAATGGTCAGTGGCACATTCCTGACACTAGCTCGAATTAATTTGAATCCTGGTGCCACATGGCCCCCCTGTCTCCCTCCTCCCACCCTCCCCCATTCCCCAGCACCATAGGGTTGCTCTGGAGTCACCCAGCTCTGCTGGCTCAGGCAGTTCTGCGACACCGAGATACAGCGTTGAACATTCAGTTGGTGTAACATAGCTGGGAGTGGCCCCTGTTCTCCCAGAGGTCAAGGTCTGCATTTCCCTCTCATTCTCCTTTCAGAAAAGTGGAAACAAAAGTAATAGGTGAATGCTGGATTTGCATTAGAATACTAAATTTCTATTTCCCATTGTTAGTGGGCCCCTCTGGCAGTGCTCAGAGGCTACTCCTGACTTTGCTGGGGTGGGGGTGGGGTCAATGAGCATTGCTGGGGATTGAACTTTGTATGCCTCCTGCATGCTCAATCTACTGAGCTACCTCTTTGATCCCAGAGGTGGTTTTTTTTTTTTTGCTTTTTGCTTTTTGGGTCACACCCGGCGGTGCACAGGGGTTACTCCTGGCTCTGCACTCAGGAACTACCTCTGGTGGTGCTCAAGGGACTATATGGGATGCTGGGAATTGAACCTGGGTTGGCTGTGTGCAAGGCAAATGCCCTACCTGCTGTGCTATTGCTCCAGCCCTATCTGATCCCAGAGTATTAAAGTTATTGTGGAGGTTGGAAATAATTTTGAGCTTTGTCAAGAATGCATATTAAAAATGAAATGGAAGGGCCAGAGAGATAGTACACTGGGAAGGGCTATTGCCTTGCATGTGACAGACTTGGGTTTGATCCCAGTCCCGGCATCCAGTGTGGTCTCTGAGTACTGCCAGGAGTGATTCCTGAACATACAGCCAGGAGTAAGCCCTGAGTACCGAAAGAGTAAGCATTGGGTATGATCTAAAGGCCATTAAAAACAAAAAAATGGAATAGAGGGGGTAGCACCTTACCTAATAAGGCCCCAAATGTGTACTTTCAATCGCCTGAAAGATAAATATCTATTTAAATATGTGTAACAATATAATCTCAATACAGAAAGCAAAATCTTGTAATTATAAGAAATTGACAAATCTGCAGTTAAACAAGATGTTTTTATTTTACAGTATTTTTGGGGAGGAACAATACCCAGTTTACTCCTGGCTCTGCTTAGGTATCACTCCTGGCAGTGCTCAGGGGATCAAACCAGGGTTGCCTGCATACAAGGCAAGTGCTTTCAAACCTGTACTATCTCATCTGTCTTGCCCTTGGGATTTTAAAAACCATTTTGCTATGTAATTAATAGGCAGACCAGCAATGAGAATATGAGTGATTTAACTAATATGCTTAATCTTTTTTTTAAATTTAATTTTATAAAGTTGTTCACAATAATTTATTGCATTCAGTTTTCCAGTACCAATCCGAAATGTAATCTATCATTATCCAAGTCTGTCCCAATTAATATGCTTAATCTTTGTGATGCTCAGAGGTTACTCCTGGGCTCTGCACTGGGATGCCGGGGATTGAACCCAGATTGGCTACATGCAAGGCAACTGCTCTACCCACTGTACTATTACCGTGGCCCAATTTGCTTAATCTTAACAGAAGTCATTGAACAGTTAGAAAATAGTTTTTTCAAGCACACAGGGTCATTTACACAAGTAGAAATATTTGTCAAGGGGGAGAAGCAAAAAACCCTAAGAAATAGCAGGAATAGTATAGAAATTCCACTTTCTGACTGCGGTGGAATGCAATTAGAAGACAAACACAATCTATACTTCACTTGGCAAGAAAAACCACTTCTAAATAATTTGTGGGTTTAGACACAAGACTCAAGTGTCAAGTACTGATAATAAACAGTTTGAAGTTCAGTAAAGAGGTTTTATAAAACAACTATATTCATTTTTTAAAAACAATATAAAATGTTTTATATCACTTAACATATTAAGGGTCACACTTTGGTCAGGATACTTTTTAGATCTTCTGGAAGTTTAAAGTTGACTAATGGGGTCAGAGTTAGAGTTTTGAAGTTCTGAAGCAACTATTAGGACTCTAATATTTAATAGATTCAAGGCAAGTTCACGTGATTTAGATGCTCAGTACTGAACATAATTTCATCTGAGATAAAGAAATATGCTCAGACCAAATCTGCCACTGCCACAGAATATAGTTTAAAGCTTCATGTATCCCCAGGATATCTTAAATTTCATCCCTGTATTTCATAACTTTACGAGTTCTGATTTGGGCGAAATTAGTTTTCTTTTGATTTGATAAGTGCATCTAATTTCTTCATGGTCCAATTAGAATATATTTGTATGATTTGGATGTTAGCTATAAATCTATAGTCATAATGTTTGGGGCAGTGATGATTAATTCTTTTCATTTCAGGTTTCTTTGTTTCTCACAATCAAGAAGTAGTTTATGTCAGGATTTCGTTAAATATTTTTATTTTTATTTTTATTTTTATTTTTTTTGCTTTTTGGGTCACACCCAGCGATGCTCAGGGGTTACTCCTGGCTTTGCACTCAGGAACTACTCCTGGCGGTGCTTGGGGGACCATATGGGATGCCGGGGATCGAACCCGGGTCGGCCGCGTGCAAGGCAAACGCCCTACCCGCTGTGCTATCGCTCCGGCCCCTCGTTAAATATTTTTAAAATTTTAAGACCTAAAACACCAATATGATCAGAGGAACTTTTATATTTATCAAAATTGGGAAAGTAATGTCAGCCTCTGATACAACCAGTGGCAATGTTGATGTGTTGCAGTTGTATATGAATTAATATGAAAGTAACTGATTATGTTTTTGGTTGGTTTTCAGAAATGTCTGATAGGAAATGTTTCTTCCAGCTTGGATAATCACCCTAATGGTTAACAGTTTGAGAAATGTCAGAAGTGGCTTTTCAAAGCACTTGTTTCTGTTTTCTAACTTACTAATAACATTAGGTCATTCATTTTACTCTGAGTAGAAAAACCCTGAATGATAGAACTTACATTTTTAATTTAATTTAAATTTAGTTTTTGTTTTTGGACTACACCTGGCTGTGCTTAGTGCTTATTCCTGGCTCTGTGCTCAGGGGTCACTCCTGGTGGTGCTTAGGGGGGATCATATGCAGTGCTAGGGATTGAATTGGGGTCTGCTGTGTATAAGGCAAGAGCCATACTATCTCTCAGGTCCCAAACTGTAAATTTTTGGTACAGCATTTTGAAGTATTAGGGGAAAAATCATGGTCCTTTTAAAAAATTATTTAATATATTTAATATATTTTTTAATGGAGGCTCTCCAACTCCTAGGGAACATGGGGAGGGGGGAGCATTCTTTTTTTTTTTTTTTTTTGCTTTTTTTGGTCACACCCGGTGATGCACAGGGGTCACTCCTGGCTTATGCACTCAGGAATTACTCCTGGCGGTGCTCTGGGGACCACATGGGATGCTGGGAATCAAACCGGGTCGGCCTCGTGCAAGGCAAACGCCCTACCCGCTGTGCTATCGCTCCAGCCCCAGACGGGGGAGCATTCTTGAATGTGGTTGACCTGGCACTTTAGGCGGATGGGTGGCTTGATTGATGTGACTGGAGGTCAGCTAGGGCTCCCTATTGTTGGGTTGGTCAGTTTTTGCCCGGATCTAGACATGTGCTCTACCACTTGAGCTGTCTCCCTGGCTCCCCAAAGTTTTCTTTGATGTATTTTCAGTTCATGGCTCTCTTGATTTTATTGGTAAAAAGAAATAGATATTGCTAAATTTATGTATTAGTTGACCAAGACTTACTGTGAAAGCTTAATATAAGAATGGGATTCTACAATTAACTTATCTTTTAAAAAACTTTTATAGCTCCTGGTCTCATGCATGTGAGGACATTTGCATTATTGCTGAGCCACCTCCCCAGCCCCAAACTTTTTTTTTCCTTTTTGGGTCACACCCAGTGATGCACAGGGGTCACTCCTAGCTCTGCACTCAGGAACCACCCCTGGTGATACTCAGGGGAATCATATGGGATGCTGGGAATCAACCTGGGTCGGCGGCGTGCAAGGCAAACGCCCTACCTGCTGTGCTATTGCTCTACCCCCCAAACTTTTCTTTTTTATCAAGTTTCTAGAGGCTTTTTTGTTGCTCTTTACAGCCAAAGCAATCCAGTAAGGGGAAGTGATGAGTCTTTGGCTGGCAAAGATAATGCAAGTAAATGTAATCCTGTGGATTTATCTTATGCCTGTAGTGTGTGTGGCTCTCCTTCTCTCCCTTCCTCTCTCTCTCCTCTCTCTCCCCGCTTTCTCTCTCCCTCCTTCTCTAGTCCTTCTCTCATCCTTCTCTCATCCTTCTCTCGTCCTTCTCTTGTCCTTCTCTCTCCCCCTCCCTCCCCCTTTCTTTCTCCCTCCCCTTTGCCCCTTCCCTTCCCATCCCTCTCAACTCCACCTCTCCTCCTTCCCTCCTCCCCCCTACTGATTGGTTCCTTTTTTGTTTTTGGTGTGTTTTTGTTTTTGGACCACACCTAGCAATGCTGAGGCTCTGCACTCAGGAACCGATATTTGACAGTGCTCAGGGGACCTTATGTGATACTGGGGATTGAATTCAGGCTGGCCATATGCAAAGCAAGCACCTTACTCCCTGTACTATCTGTCTGCCCCCCCATTAGTTCTTTTTGTTTATATATATTTTTTAATTTTTTTGCTTTTGATCCACATCCAGTGGTGCTCAGGTCTTACTCCTGGCTCTGCACTCGGGGATCACTCCAGGTGCAGAACCTTCCAGGCTGGGGGACCACATGGGAGTGCAGGGGATGGAATCTGGGTTAGCTGTGTGCAAAGCAAGCCCTTGTTTTACTATTCCTCCAGCTCAGATCTTGATTTGTTTAGCTTTTGCTTATAAAGATAGTACAGTTTGAGTTTTGAGTTACAGTTTCATTGCTCACTTTCAGAGAGGAGTTTTCAAAGACACTACTCTCTAGTGTTTGTCACTTTCTCTATGCACAGTATTTTTGACTTGTTTTTCTTTCTGTAGCTATTTTTAATGGTCTTTTTTTCCACATTTTATCTGTAAGAGCTAAAATCAGATTTTGAGAGAGCATAATTTAAATAGGATTTAAAATTCTTTTTATGTGTTTTAGATACTGGAAGTTACGGTCAGTCTGGGGGTGAGCAACAAAGGTAAAGTATATGTATATCTGGATAACCTAATCAAAGTAGAACTGATGAAAAGAGAGTTATTTTAGATTTTCCTCTTGAGATTTTATATCTGGGTGTGTTAAGAGTTAAATATTAACCTGCCAGAGAGGAATAGAATCAGCCCCTATACATAGGTGCTATAAAATACTTCTTCCTTTAGGAAAAAAAAAAAAAGGTTGTTTGAATCCATAAACGTATATTCTCCCTA
Source organism: Sorex araneus (assembly GCF_027595985.1). NCBI lineage: Eukaryota > Metazoa > Chordata > Mammalia > Eulipotyphla > Soricidae > Sorex > Sorex araneus. The sequence continues at coordinate 201,031,347 of NC_073304.1, forward strand.
GGGATTAAAATAAATTCCATAAGTATTGGAGATTGTTTTCTGTAAAAGAAACAATTATTAAAAGGATTTAAGCAATTGAATTATAAAAGGTATTTGAAAAAGGCATTTTACTTTTTGGTTGTATATAATATACTAATGTGTTTTTCTCAGCATAATTTCTTGAAGCTGTAAGTTTCAGGTATTCATCATTGAGAATAAATGTGAATGTACTGCATTTTGTTGACTGAAATTTAACTTTTGAAATTCCTGTGCTCATAATGAAGTGTTTTATTTTTATAATGAGGTGTTTTTAATCTTAATGTATACATGCATTCAACTTTCTTTATTAGAATTGCAGCCTTCACAATTTTATAAAAGTTGTGAAGTTTACTGTGAAATACAGCTCAGACTCTCCTTCCCTCTTCTCTCCTCTGCTTTACCCATTGTAGCTCAGGAATTGACTCCTGATTGGGTGCTAGGAACAGGGATTGAAATTCGGGTTGGCTGGCCTCAATGTAGTGCCTTTTCTCCTGGCCCTGCCATCAGCTTCATGAAAACAAAACTAACCTTGTTTTTCTCATAAGATAGTAATAATCCCATAGTAAGCATCTAGCAAATGTTTATTCAGTTGAATGTATTTTTAAAAGTTAAGAAATTATGTTAGGGACTAAGCTGAAAGAAATGGAGTTTGCACTCTGCCTTTGGAGCCTCTTGAGTTTGATCCATGGTACCTCATGGCTTCCCAGTACCATTGGGTAAAGATCCCTGGTAGCCCTCAGTACTTCTAGGTTCAAGAAGCATCACATTGCCAGGCCCGAACACTGAACTGTCAGGCTTATAGAGTAGGACTGAGGGTCAAGTATTGTTAGGCCTCCCTGTTCCCCATGCATGGGAGGCCCAGAAAACAAAATAGCATTTTACAACTCTAAAATACGAAAGTGATATATAGTAAGTGTTGGTATGGGGCCATATCCTACAGTATTGGATGTGGGCTGGACTGTATACCGGCCATCAAACCCAAGACCTTACACTTGGAAGGTATGTAGCGCTATCACTTAAGCCACAGTCCCTAGCCCCTCTACCAAGAAATTTTTTGCAGATACTTCTTTTGGTGTATGTTCAAAAACTTGGAACTTACAGGCTATAATTGCTAAAAGAAAATTCAGGTTTGAGGAAGATGCAACTTAAATTTTCATCCAGCCTGCCAGCTACATTCCAGGCTTTGCTAAGATATTAGTGATATGATTTTGTTCTGTGATACTACTTTGAAGATAATACATACATTTGATTGTTGAAGCATTAAACTGGTGCTATTGTTAGAGCACATGTCTTGCATTCTGAAGGCCCTAGGTGTTATCCTTTGCACAGCATGCTTCCCCCTGCCCCACACACACTGGGTGTGACCCCTTGAACACTGCTGGGAGTAGTTCCCACAGCATGGAAAAATTGGCCTTTCAGTGCCACATTGTGCATTTTCCAGAAAGAAAGACAGTTTGACAGATATAAGACAAAATATCTTAAGAAAGGAATGTTAAAATGTGGTGATGTCCATTAAAGTACTAACTTAAAAGCACATCATTTTTCTTCTTCAGGTATGGATCTGGTGTAGTTAGCCTTATTTGCCCTTTTCTCTTGCTCTTGCCCTTCCCCTGCACACCCTGTCTTTCTCCAAGGATAATTCTTGGACTTTTCTAGCTCTGGTGAAGTTTTATCTTTGGGGGATTGTCAAAGCAAACCATTATAGCAAAATTTTTATCTTTAACAGTCTATGGTTATCACCTTCCAATTTATACTCTTTAAAAAAAGTGTATTTTGACAATTAGAGAAGAAGCTTGTATTTGATTTGAAAGTTGATGATAGTTTCTTTTAAGAATGCTTTTAAATTCTAGCATGTTTCTTTCAAGTAGTACATTTTTCTTTTACAGTTATTCTTCCTATGGAAATCAAGGCAACCAAGGTTATGGACAAGCACAAGTAAGTTAAAATATAGATTGTGTTCTTAAATAATTTTATCTTTGTTCTTATTAAATTGTCATTTTTATCTTAAGTTGATGAAACTTGTTTCTACTTAAATTTCAGAACTATTCTGGCTATGGGCAAACAGCTGATTCCTCATATGGTCAGAACTATAGTGGCTACTCCAGTTATGGACAAAGCCAATCAGGTTGGACTGCTTTCTTGTATTTGCTGTCTTAGAAATTAAAATCATTGGAACCTTTACTAATGATATACCCATTCAATTTATTTAGGTTATTCACAGTCTTATAGTGGCTATGAGAATCAAAAACAGAGCTCATATGGCCAGCAGTCTTACAATAACCAGGGACAACAAAACACGGAATCATCAGGAGGGTAAGGAAAGAGAAAAGTACTGGGATTATGTTGGTCTTTATAATAATACTTTGTGTATAAAACCCGTTTCACCAACAAACTTATAGCTTTATTTACTTATTTTTAAAATATTTTATTTATTGCTTTTTGGGTCACACCTGGCGATGCACAGGGGTTACTCCTCGCTCTACACTCAGGAATTACTCCTGGCTGTGCTCGGGGGACCATATGGGATACTGGGAATTGAACCCGGGTCGGCCGCATGCAAGGCAAATGCCCTACCCGCTGTACTATTGCTCCAGTCCCCAAACTTACAGCTTTAATAGAACATTTTTCTGTCCAGAAAAGTATATGTGTATAATCTAAAAAATATATTTATTTCATATATATGTGAAATATATATATATAATCCTATATATATGCATATATATAGGCTTTTGGGGTCACATCTGGCAATGCTCAGGGTTAGTTCTGGTTCTGCACTTGAGAATCACTCCTAAAGGCGCTCAGGGACCATTTGGGATGCTGGGGATTGAATCTGGGTTGGCCACATGCAAGGCAAATGCCTTACCTGCTGTACTATCAGCTGTACTATCACTCTGGCCCCCTCAGAAAGGTTTTAAACTCAATATATTTGTTTCAGAAAATGTGGAAATTGACAACACTGTCTTATTTTTGGTCACACCCAGTGACTCTTAGGGGTTAATCCTAGCTCTGCACTCAGGTTTTACTTCTGGCAATGCTTGGGGCAGCTCCTGGCTCTGTACTCAGGAATTAACTCTTGGTGGTGCTCAGGGGATAAGAGATGCTGTGGCTTGAACGTGGGTTGGCTTCATGCAAATCAAATATCCTATCGGTCTAGCCTCCATCATGATTAAATAGTAAAAAAGAAAAATTTCGCTCTAGACCTGAAATTAGACTTAGTAGTAGAGTGTAATTCTGGCAACACTGCTCTTTGTGATCCTTGGTGGCTCAGTAAAGTGTGCCATCTCTGGAGCACCAAAACCAAGCCTGTGCGGGCACTGCAGCAAAAGTGTGTCACCCCTGGTGAGCACCATGACTAAATACTGGAACATTGCAACCAAGTGTGTGAGAGCCATAGTCATTGACAATAATAACAACAGGGAAGAGGGGATGGAAATTGCCCTATCTACAGGACGTGTCAACATTTTATTTATTTATTTATTTATTTATTTATTTATTTATTTATTTATTTATTTATTTATTGCTTTTTGGGTCACTCCTGGCAATGCACAGGGGTTCCTCCTGGCTCTGCACTCAGGAATTACCCCTGGCGGTGCTCAGGGGACCATATGGGATGCTGGGAATTGAACCCCGGGTCGGCCGCGTGCAAGGCAAACGCCCTACCCGCTGTGCTATCGCTCCAGCCCCACGTGTCAACATTTTTTATTTTACAGGTTTTTAGCGACACCCGGTTATGCTCAGGGGCTATTCCCTGCCCAGTGCACTGGTGGTCAGGGAACTTGGGGTACTGGTGATCAAATCTAGCTATAAATAGCTGTTTCTCAGCCTAGAAGAGGACCTTTTTATTGTTTTGGTGTCACACCCAGCAGTGCTTAGGGCTTCCTGGCTCTGCTCAGGGATCACTCTGGCAGAGCTTGTGGTCCTGTTGCCGGGGATCCAGCTTATGTGCAGAGCAGGTCCTCTATCTGCTGTACTATTGTTCTGACCCCACTGTTTTTTAAAAATGTATTTGTAGTTTTTGAGAGGATTTTGCATTTCCAAACTTACTGTTCAAACATGGTGGCATTACTTCATTTTCTAGGATAATTAAGTTTTATATTTATTTGTTAGGGTGTGTTAAGTTTGAGCTTTCCTTGACAGTTTCAGGGTTTACTTCTGGCTCTGCCCAGGAATCATTCCTGGTGGGACTCAGGGACCACATGTGCTGGTTGACTACTGAATGCAGGTTGCAAGGCAAACACTTTACCTTCATTGCTGTGTCTCTGGCCCTGAAATCCTGATTTTAATAGCAATAAAGATTGAGAGGCAAAAACTGTTAAGATTATTTATCCTTTCAAGTTACACAGGTAGAAAATGAGGTCACTAGTATTTCCTTGCCTTTTTCCCCTTTTTTTTTCATTCTCATTGTCCCCTCCCTTGTTGATGTTGAGATGAACAGGGATTGCACATATGTCAGGCTGTGAGATTTAAATGTTTCGGTTGTGTTTCTTGCTGGGGGTTGTGTGTCAGGTTTTGATGCTGTAACACTTGCCTCCAATGTTGGCTGAAGATTGCACTCCTTTAGTTGTACTTGCATACAAGGTCACCAGGGTCACACTGTAGTGATGGTGTTTGCCCAAGTTACTGCCATGTTTAGCCACTATGGCTGTGGTATTGACATGTGATATTTAATTGTGCCTACTAGGGGTTGTACCTTTGTCTTGGTGCTCACACATACAGCTGTTGTATGGCTGGAACAGCAGAAGTGTCAGAACCATGTATGACACCAGGGGCCAGGGTTTGAATGTGATAGTATGCTTGCAAGACAGACATTCTTAGGAACTAAGCTCTCAGCCTTTCACTAGTGCATTCTTTCTCCAGCAAAGGAAATTATTCTTGATGATATTCAATAAAATAAGAGCATGAGGAAAGGTTGGTGAGGTCAAATTATCAGTTTTAAAGATATGATAGTTAAAAAGTAGCAGGAAATAAAGGGAATAGTGATGAAAGCATGTTATATTAGAAGGAATGGCTTTCAAAGCCCTGCTTGGTTATTTTATTTTTGTGTGGTTTAGGGGCCATATCCATCAGTTCTCAGGGCTTACTCCTGGCTCTGTTCAGGGATCACTTCATCACATCTGATGTTGCTTGTGGGACTATGTGTGGTACTGGTAATGGAATCTGTTGTTTACTCACTGTGCTATTTCTCCTGACCCAATTTTGGCCTATCTTAAAAACAAAGAACTAGTTTTTTAAGGATGCATGTTTGTGGGTTTTATTTTTCCATTTGTTTTTGTTTTTTGTTTGGGGCACACTGATGGTCGGGGCTTACTGGTGCTGGGAATAAAACGAGCATTGACTCGGGCTAGAGCGATAGCACTGTGGGTAGGGCATTTGCCTTGCGCGGCCAGCCTGGGTTTGATTCCCAGCATCCCATATGGTCCCCTGAGCACCATGAGGGGTAATTCCTGAGTGCAGAGCCAGGAGTAACCCCTGTGCATTGGCAGGTGTGACCGGCCCCCTCCCCGCCCCCCAAAAAAAAGACAAACAAACAAGCGTTGACTATTTGCAGGGCAAGCGCATTTACCCCTTGTTCTGTTTCTCCAGCCCCCAAGATGCATCTTTGGAAGATTGACATAATAATGTAGGACAAGAAAAAGAAAGCATTACATTTTGTTTAATAACATTTTACTGCAAAATATTAGTGTTCTGACCATGTAGTGTTGTGCTTTCAGTAGGATTTTTTTTTTCTCTTTTTGGGTCACACCTGACGGTGCACTCAGGAATCACCCCTGGTGGTGCTCAGGGGACCATATGGGATGCTGGGAATCGAACCCGGGTCAGCCATGTGCAAGGCAAACGCCCTACCCGCTGTGCTATCGCTCCACCCCTCCCCCCCTTTTTTTTTTGCCAGTTGGAAATTTTAAATCTTTAAAATAAAAATAAATTTTAGGTGCCATTGAGATAGTACAGTGAGTATAAGATGCTTGCCTTGCATGTGGCTGGCCTGGGTTTGATCCCTGGCACCCCATATGGCCCCATGAACCTGTCATAAGTGATCCTTAAGTGTAGAACCAGGAGTAAGCTCTGAGCACTGCAGGGTGTGGCCCCAAACCAAAAAACAGCCCTCTCCCCCACAAATGGATTTCCAGGGAGGTTTTAGCACTTTTTTCTGAAAGGGGGATGATAACGCCAAATAAATTTGGGAACCTCTTGTTTAACTGTTCATGCCTCTTATTTAGTCTTATCACTACTGAGTGATAAATCTTACCTTTGTATAGAACTTTTTTTTTTTTTATTGAATCACCATGTGGCAACTTACAAAATTCTCAGGCTTATGTCTCAGTTATACAATGCTCAAACACCCGTCCCTTCACCAGTGCCCATATTCCACCACCAAAAACCCCAGTATACCTCCCACCCCCCACCCCCACCTGCATAACTGATAAATTTCACTTCATTTTCTCTTTACCTTGATTACATTCCATATTTCAACACAAAATTCACTATTGTTGTTGGAGTTTTCCCCCCAAAAAAAACAGCCCTACTGACCAGGAAGCATTTGATAATTAGTTTTCCATTGCTGAGAATGAAGAGATGTGAAGTCACCGCGGCGCTCGGTTTAGGATTTCTGTATTTTTGTAATTAAGTCTAGGGAGATTTATGTTTGTATAGAACTCTTATGTTCTTGATTTCTGTTTAGCCAAGGTGGAAGAGCGCCTTCATATGACCAATCAGATTATGGTCAGCAAGATTCATATAACCAGCAGTCAGGCTATGATCAGCATCAAGGCTCATATGATGATCAGTCAAATTATGACCAGCAGCATGATTCCTATAACCAAAACCAGCAATCCTACCATTCACAAAGGGATAATTATAGCCACCACACACAAGGTAAAGTATACTGACTTTTTCCCCCTCTTTTCTCATAGAATGTTTTACATATTATGTTTTGTTGTTTGCTTAATTTATGATTGGTGGCTCCAACCTGGTACTGTATTCCAACTGGGGTCAACTGCATGTGATAAAAGCCTTCTAACTCCTGTACTATCTTGACCCATGTTTCTTGTTTTGGAGTAAAAAGCCCACAGAGGATTGTAGCTGTAAAAATTTGAAGTGATGAGTTATTTTTGTGTGTTTGGAGGATGGGGCATGTCCCAAGTAGTATTTAGGGATTGGGGGACACACTCCTAGTGATTTATGGCTGCTCAAGCCTAGCAGTGCTGGGCGCCACCAGTTACCTAAGTGGGGCTTAGGGGAATCCCAAAATGCCAGGAATTGAACCTGGGACCTCTGCATGCCAGTCTGAAGCCGCAGCCCTTTAAACTATCTCACTGGCCCCTACATGAATTTCTTTAATTGTCTGAATCAGGCTTGCTCCTTCAAGTCCATGTTGTATCTTTCTGTCTCTTTGCTTGCTTGCAATTTCTAGTTTATCTTTCCTTAACACGTTTTCCTTTCTTTTCTTTCCCTGCTCGCGCCTCAATTCAAACTATCTTGCTTTAAAAAATTTGTCTAAATCAACTATGATCAAGGGCTGAGGATGTAGAGCCCTTGTATTTGGGAGACCCTGGGTTAGATCCCTAGTACTACCAAAAATTAAAAAAAAAAAAAACCACTTCTGATTATTTGATAATGCTGTTGCTACTGGTATAGTGATAATATACTTGGGTTGGAGAAATTAGGAACTTGTATAATAGCCTGTTAACCTTGGTTTAACCTTCGTTTGGTATAGTGATAATATACTTGGGTTGGAGAAATTAGGAACTTGTATAATAGCCTGTTAACCTTGTCTTGAGAAGGACTAGTTCGTCTTGCCTGTTGTTTCTTATAGCACTTTGTACATTCCACTGATAATTAGTAGTATTTCCGTGCTGTGAAAATGTATTAATTAAGAGCAAATGTTCTTTTTTTTTTTTTTTTTTTTGCTTTGAAGGTAAGCGTTCTTTTTTGGTTTGCTTTTGTACCATGGTAGTTGGAGCTTGGGCTATCCAGGCACTGTCTCTGCTGGGGGACCATGCCATGCTGGGGATTGTACCAGGTCTCCCTCATGCAAAGAATGCAGTCTGGCCTTTTGAGCTCTCTCCCCAGTTTCAATGTCCTGTCTTACGGATTTTCTTACCTTACTGATTTTTACAGGGTTTGGTTTCTGGTGGTCAGTAATACTTATTGAATAATGAATGGCTGCGTGAACAAGTAAAAGTAGAAGCTTATTTACTGAATATGTAAAATATTTCTCAGCTCGAAAATCTGCTTATTCCTTGTCAGTGCTTGGTTTATGTTAAAAACATTTTCTCTTTTTTAGGGACCACATTTGATAGTGTTTGGGGATTACTCTGGGCGTGGTGCTCAGGGAACTCCAGTTAAATATTTTTTTGTGCCAAAAGCTTTATTTCATTTTTGGTTTTGGACTATTCCTGGCTGTGCTTAGGGTCTATTCCTGGCTCTGTGCTCAGGGTACTGTATCTGGTGCAAAAGGTTGAACCCAGTTCTGCATACAAGGCAAGCACCTTGTACTGTTTCTCTGGTCCCTCTGAAGAAACTTTTTAAATTATAGTTATTTTTATCTCTTAAGTGTACTTGATCCTAATATATTTGAACTATTCTACAACACTGTCATATCAAATGCTAAACCCTTATTTTAACTACCAGAGTAGAATTTGACACAGATAAAGTTTTGAAACACATTTAATTCCAGATATCTTACGTATATATGTATCATTTTTTAAAGGACAAAATGTGTGACCTTGAGTGGTTTTAAGACTGTTACAGGAAATCTTTATATGTCAGAAATGACTGGTTGTGGTTTTCCTTTTTTTGTAGATGACCGTCGTGATGTGAGTAGGTATGGAGAAGATAATAGAGGATATGGCGGGTCACAGGGAGGAGGTAGAGGGCGTGGGGGATATGACAAGGATGGAAGAGGTCCTATGACAGGATCAAGGTAAGTATTTAGGTATAGATACCTTAATTTCTTCTTTCTCTTTTTTACTGTTACTTAGCTGTTTGGATATCAGCATTAGTTTAAAAGAGGCTTTTATAATTATATTAAGAGGAAAAATATTTTTTTAATAATTTCTTAAATTAGCTTAAGAAGAGAACAGATATCTCATAAATCACCTTAAAATAGCTATGTTAAGCATATTCGTGGTATATATCAAACGCCAATGGAGGAGACTTTCATACTATCCTTGTGGTTAAACCACTTAACTCTTCTACCAGAGCTTGTAGAATCTAAATTCCTTTAAAAGATGACTCTGGTAAATCAAGTGCTTGTAAAATAAACAAATAAATAAATAAACGGTAAGTTAACACTAAATTGAAGGGCAGAGTCTATTCCCAGATTTTGAATCCCTTTGGGAAGGAAACTGTTAGATAAAGATACGGGATTAAGGTGGGTTTGATGGTGAGTGAAAGCTTTTACGTAACTAAACTATTTGGTCTCCCTTCTTAAGTAAATAATTACTGAAGGTAACTAGTGAAACATCACATTGTAATTTGTTTAGATTAAACTGGAAAAGGAATGACTTTAATTCAGTTTTTCTTTTTCCCATTGTTAATGTTACTGGGTTTTGGTATTTTGAAAACTGATTTTAAAATTACTTTAAAATATATCAGTAGGGCCAGAGAGATACTATAGTGGTAAGGCACTTGCCTTGCATGCATCTGGCTCTGGTGTAATCTCTGACACCACATACTGTGCCCCGAACCCTGCTGGAATGATCCCCGAGTACAGTCAGGAGTACATCCTGAGCGCATTGTGACCCAATCCCGCCACTCCAAGAAACCCTCAAATAAGTAAAATGTATCCGTAAATTTACACTTGTTCTGAAAAACTAAGATTAAAAAGTAGTTTATTGTCCTCAGATGAGGCCTGTAGCTGACACATTATTGTGTAAAATATTCAAGCTTAAAGGACATTATTTCTTAGAAATAGAAATTGTCAGTGACCTGTTAATAACATTAATACTGATTCACTTATCTGCTGAGGTGACTCAAGAAACACAGTTGCATACAGCATTGTTTCAAGTGAGCCATATATTTGATCTCACCTAAGTTTAATAACATTAATACTGATTCACTTATCTGCTGAGGTGACTCAAGAAACACAGTTGCATACAGCATTGTTTCAAGTGAGCCATATATTTGATCTCACCTAAGTTTCTCTGTGTTTATAATGCTTTGATAATGTGTCAAAAGTAAAGTCTGGAACATATCTGAACTTCCATGAAGTCTTAATGTTAAAAGTTTTTGATAGCCCAGGTAAATTTTTTAAGGTCAAACAAAACATATTTTATTCATATTCACTATCAGAGATACCAGTCTATCATCATGGAGATGTAAATAAATGATTTGTAAAGTGACTTGTTGCTGACTTTTCACCTGATTCTACCTCAGAGTCCCAAATAAAGTATATCATTTTTCAGTCGATGTTTTTGATAACAATGCTTTAGAATGCTGTATTTTATTGAACATCTTACGTTTAATTTTTCCCCCCCTTTTTTGGGCCGTATATGTAGTACTCTGGGCTTACTCCTTGACTCTACGATTAAGAAACCACTCCTAGTGGTATAGGGGACCATATAAGGATTGAGCCCAGGTTGGCTACGTGTAAGGCCAGCGCCCCACTATTGTACTATTATTCAGGCCCCATGGTTTAATATTTTTTTTTGGGGGGGAGCACACCTGGCATTTGCCAGGAGTTAGTCCTGGCTCTGCATTCAGGAATTAATCCTGGCAGTGCTCCGGGCACCATTTGGGATGCTGGGGATAAGATTGGGCTGGCTGTGTTCAAGGCAAGCACTCTGCCTGCAGTATTATCTCTCTAGCCCCATGGTTTGATTTTTAAATTATAATTGTATTCTAATAGATTGTCAAACTGCAACAATTTAAGAATAGAATATTCCCATTTTTCAGGTGGAGGAGGAGGATTTGGAAATTTTCAAAAAGATTTTTTAATATTCAAGAGATGATTCATCTTAGAATTAGGAAGTTGAAAGGACCTCGAATGATCCTCCTGTTTTAAAAAACATAGTAGTGTTCCTGAGTCCCATATTTTGTGTTAACCTGTTAACAGATTTCCATATAAGTGACTCAAATGACAAATCGAACTAAATTTTTTATTTTTCTGTTTTAGTCTTTGAATCTTTTCAGACACATTCTTACACAGAAGCTCACAATCTATGAGATCAAAATGATGATGGTATGGTTCAGTCAGAGTAGGGGTAGGACTCTTAGCCAGTGGCTGTTTATGTCTAATCACTTTGGCACCCTCCCTGAAACCCAATAAATAGAATATTTCTGAAAGGGCATTTTTAGAAATTTATATGGATGATAATGATTACATTTTATATTGGCCTGGCAAAATGTGAAAGGGTACACAGTAACTAATTTGGGCTTTGGAAATCCTAGATTTCAAGCTTCAGTTGAAACTGTTCAGCTCTGCCTTTGAAGAGTCAAAGCATTCATAGACAAAATATAAATGAATTGTGGGAATTTGAAGTTTATGTAATTTTCATATGTTGAAATACCTTCCTCATGGTGTGCTTTTTAGCTTGTTAGGGATAAACTATCTTGTGTTTGAATATAAACATTTCAGAATTTTTCTTTCATTACTTGGTTTTGCATTTAAGCATCAAAATACCCAAACATTTTATGTTTGTCTTCATCAACACTCATATTTGTGTTTCTAATCATCTTTAAAAGACTGGGGTTTAAAATTCCCTTTGGGACTTTTTGAAGACTACATGGCAATAATTGATTTTATATATAAAGAAAAAAAGGGTATACTTTGTGAGTTGCCTGGTAAAAGATGGCATAATTTTAAACTTACAGGCTGTCTAATTGATAGAGGGAATAAATGAGACAAATAAAACTCAGCTTAATAAGAAAATATGAATATTGTACTGGAGTGATAATACGAGCAGGTAGGGTATTTGCCTTGCATGCGGCTGAACCATGTTTGAACACCAGCACATAAAATTTCTGGAGTCGGCCAGGAGTAATCCCTGAGCGCAGAGCCAAGAGTTTAGGCCTGAGCTGGATGTGATCCCCAAAATCAAAAAAGTAAAAGAGAATGTGAATTTTACAGGGACTATAGGAAACTTTCTTTGGAAAGTATTGGTAGCAAAGATCAATTACTTTTCTAATTATCATTTAAAATTAATCCCTGATCTTTTTAAACTTAATAAAAGACCATGAATTCTTAGTATTTTATATTGCAGCATTATGGTAACAACATTGAACAAATGCCATAACCTTATAGAAAGTATTTTGATTTTTAATCTGTCACTGTCACTGTTGTCCCATTGCTCATTGATTTGCTGAGTGGGCACCAGTAACATCTCCATTCGTCCCTGTCACATTCAGGGTAAGGGGAATGAAGCCCATTATTGTTAACTGTTTTTGGCATATCGAATATGCCACGGGTAGCTTGCCAGGCTCTGCTGGTAGTTGTAGACTGAGAGTTAGTATGGTGGGTAAGGCATTTATCTTCGTATGGTTGACCCTGTGTTTATTGCCTTTGATCACATATGGTCCCCTTTGCACCGCCAGGATTAATTCCTAAACACTGGCAGCACAAAATTAGCTTTTTTAGGCTTTACTATTTAAGTCTTAAAAAAAAAAATCATCTTGAATTTTGAATGTCTTATAAAACTTTGGAAGTTGCATATATGTTCTAGTGATAGCCAAGAACTGTGCTGTCTAGTGAATAAATAATGTAGGTCACAGATGTGAGCCATACATAATTAAAACTTTGTTAGAAAATAACAAACAGGTACAATTAATTTTACCTGTACATTTATAATACCATTTGTATACTTTAGTCTTACGTATCTGTCTAATCAGGATGAAATTCTTTGTGATAACTATATACTACTTTTTTTAATATTAAAATTTTGAAATACATTTTGTGTCTTACATTTAGAGTATTTCTCAGTGTAGATTATCCACATTTTAAGTGGTCAGCAGTCACTTGGCTAGTGAACTTTGTTTTGAACAGTCCAACTATGGAATGATAGCATCTTGACTCTTGAAAAGTTGGTAAATGTTAACTCTACCTTTAAAACCTTTTACCACACATATGAGATTTGGGAGGAAATGAAAGACAAATGCATCTGTTGTTGAGAATGGTATTTAAATCTATTAAATCATTTATGTTTTGGAATTAATGTTTTTTCACATCGAAAGAAGTATCTTCTAGATTTGCTACTATAAAATCTCAAACATAAGCACAATTAAAACTTAAAAAAGTACTACCTTTTTTTTTTTCCTGTGACGCCAAGGATTGCATCCCAAGTGTACAGCCAGCACATGTGCTTTATTATTGAGTTGCCGTCCCAACTACCCCATCCTATCCTGCTCATATTGGAAAAAAACCCTAAATTTTCCTTTTTCTTTTGTGTTTTGGTTTGGGGCCACACCTGATTTTTATTTTATTTTATTTTATTTTATTTTTTGCTTTTTGGGTCACACCCGGTGATGCACAGGGGTTGCTCCTGGCTTTGCACTCAGGAATTACTCCTGGCTGTGCTCAGGGGACCATATGGGATGCTGGGATTCGAACCCGGGTCGGCTGCGTGCAAGGCAAACACCCTACCCGCTATGCTATCGCTCCAGCCCCAATATTTTATATATATTTACTTTCTTGTAAAGTGTCTGAGATTAAATCTTTTTCTAAATAATGTACTGCTGTAGCAGTGAGAGACGCATTAGACTGCAATAGAATAGACTGCTTTCTGTGCTTTTGAACTTTGGACAACTATTTCTGTAGTTTAGTCAAGAATATACAGGGCTCGGGCACTTCCCTTGCACATGGCAAATCTGGGATTAGCTCCCTAGCACCACATAGATTCCCTGAGCTGGCCAGGAGAGATCCCTGAATGCATTTAGGAGTAAGCCCTGAGCACTGCCAATTGTTGTCCAAAAACTAAAATGAAAAGAAGAAAATACTTTGAACTGGTTTTCTTTTGCAGCGTATTTGCTTATGTTTTGTCTCCACTGTATTAAATATCTTAGTTAAAACGTCCTGTAGGAATTATTTTTGTGTGCAGGTATGCTTCTTCTAGGAGAAAAATTTGTGAGGTAACATTTCCGTTTGTTTTTGAGCCACACCTGTTTCACACCTGTGTTCAGGAAACTATAAGGGGTACCAGGGATTGAACCCAGGTTGGCAGCATGCAAGGCAAGTGCCCTACCTGCTATCCTGTCTCTTTCCAGCCCCTGTGGTAACATCTTAAGTGAGATATTCAGGAGTTCATGTCTCAATTTTCTAATGAGACACAGTATATGGAATGTGGACTGAAATTTGTTATTTTATTTTATTTTATTTTATTTTTTGCTTTTTGGGTCACACCTGGCAATGCACAGGGGCCACTCCTGGCTCTGTACTCAGGAACTACCTCTGGTGGTGCTCAGGGGACCATATGGGATGCTGGGAATCGAACCCTGGTCGGCCGCGTGCAAGGCAAAACACTCTACCTGCTGTGCTATTGCTCCAGCTCAGAGTGGGCTGAAATTTGTGTATTTGAAAGGAAGATTTTAAACTACAGAACCATCATCTGCTTTTGTTTATTTACTTATTTTTTATTTTTGTGCCTTGCCCAGAGGTGCTCTGGGTTATGCCTCCCCTTTGTTCCTGAGTGATCACTGGCAATACTCCAGAGACAATATGCAGTGTTGGAAATTGATTTGGGGTCAGTCACTTGCAGGGCAGGCATCTTAACGTTCTATCTCTGGCTCTTCTGTTAACTATACTAAAGACTGCTACTTGAGTTCAGTTACAGGGTATTATAGTACATCTATAGCAGTAATCATGTCCTAAGTTATAACAAATGCGATATATATATATAACAGTATTTTTCAGTAAGATTATAATGTATCTAAAATTGAATTTCCCAATAAGGCTAAAATATTAAAATTGAGCTTTAAAGAAAACTTCATAAAATTACAGGTCATTTAGACCAGAGGTTCTCAGATTGTTTTGGCCTGCTGCCCTATTTTCAAAACAGCAACAACAAAAACGATGTCACATCTTCTTGGAATCTTACTTCTTTAAGCAGACAAACAGCAGCCTCCTAGTTTTCACGAGTTTTTTGGATTGTTGCAGTGCCTTTTGGGGATCTGTATCTCCCACTTTGGGAAATACTGATGTGGACCAGAGATTCTCTGACCTGAATGTGCGTATGAATTCCCTGGGGATATTATTAAAATCCAGATTTTTTATTAAATATGGCTGAGGTGAGCCCTGAGAGACTTTTTTGAGTTGCTCTAGGGCAGAGTTGCTCTAGGGCTCTGTTTCACTATTTTAGGAACTATGTGATTTGTCCAAATTTTTAAAATAGATTAGTGATAGTGAAGACTGTACTAGGGGTTTTTTAGTTGGGAGGCTGATACTTTATTAGAATAGGGAAGTATGAACCTATTCAAATGTAGTTATTTTATATCTAATTTGCATTCCCATTTATGATGGTCAAAGTTATTAAAGGTTAGAAAAATATAGGAAGTAGCTGATATGTGAAATTTCCTTTTGTTTTTTTAATCGTTGCCAGATAAATTGTTTTGATAATTGAGATGGAAACAAAATAAGAGGTATCCCTTCTAGCAACTGTGAAAGTTCCTTAACAAAAGTTGGTAGGGCATTTGCCTTGGACACAGCTGACCCAATTCGATCCTCAGTGCCTCAGATGGTTCCCTGAGTACTGGCAGAAGTAATTCTTGAGAGCAGAGCCAGTAATAATCCCTGAATATTGCCAGGTGTGGCCTCCAAACATCCATTAAACAAAATAAAACAGCATTACTCTGGCAACTTTAACTGGTTGACATTTTGAAATATGGGTTTAATATTTTCTTCAGTTTTTTTTTTCATGTTTTTTGAATTCTAATTATCATTGCTGAACAAAAGCTTAAGATGCCTTAGTTCCTAGTAGATTTTTAACTTTTTAATTTTAAATTTCTTATCGCCCTTTAGAGTTAAATAGTGATATACTAGATCCTTTAGAGATGAGATTGTAGAGATAGTAATACAGGTAATGTGTTTGCCTTGCATGCTGCTAGTGTTCAATCCCTGGCACCCCATATAATCCCTGAGCATAGCCAGATGTGACCCCAAAACCAAAAGAAGTAGTAGTGTGATGGAGAGGAAGGGTTCTATGAAGGACCTGCAGTTTATTTTGTCTTTCTTGCCTTTTAAATAGTCCTTTTTCAAAATTATTAGGTTTCCTGGAAATAAAGATTAATAACTACTTAAGATGCATGTGACTAAGCTGGTTGCAAGGGAGAATATTTCATATCAAGGTAAAAGAATAAACCAAACTGAGAATGCTATCTTAAATAGGTATTTCCACTGGAACAATAGTCCAGTGGGGAGGGCGTTTGCCTTGCACTCAGCCAACCTGGATTTAATCCCCAGCATCCCATATGGTTCCTGAGTGCACTGCCAGGTGTGACCTCCCCCCCTCCAAGAAAAAAGAAAGAAAGAAAAATAAGTTTTAAATAGGTGTTTCTCAGGATGGATCAGAAAAGTCATTTAGAGGAGTAGTACAACTTTTTTACATCTGAGAAATAATATCTGTCGGAGCAATAGTGCAAGGAATAGGTGTTAATAATCATTCTAGCAAACCAGTGATTTTCTGTCTTTTTATGCCTCTGGTCTAGCGCTGTTCCTGGTTTAAAACCACTTTCTCAACTCTTTACACTGTAGCCCCTTTCCGACTTTGTTTCCTTCTTGTGTTGTCTGTCCCTCTGCCCTCCCCCACCCCCCACTCTCCCATTCTTAACCTGTTTTTCCTCTCAAATGTGTGGCCCATTGGAATATCTTAGAGGTTTAATGGGCCAGATACACCCCCACAGGCACTCCCATTGAGAAAACTGATATTGAAGTAAGGTAATCAGTAAAGCATAGGTTTTTAAGAAGTGAAAAAATTACTAGTATATTGAATTAGTTTGAATTTTAGTAGAAGATTGGCATTTAAAGGTTCTTGATGTACTGTGAAGTAACTCAAGGGCTAGAGCACAATTATTTTCTGAGTTATAGTAGAAGATTGGTATTTAATGTCTCTTGATGGATTGGAGCAGTAACTTAAGGGTAGAGCACAGGCCTGACATGTATGATCCTAAGTTTGACCCTCTCATGCCCAACATTGCCAGGTTTGGCTCTGAAGTGACCTGAAGTAACCCCTGTTTTAAAATGACTTCTAGATAAGAGAGATCTTAGGTTTCTTAAATAAACTTATATACATAAAGACCATGAATTTACCTGGCAGTGCAAGTTTGTCATTTTTGTAGGTAACTGCAGTAATAGACCATTTTGTGTTTTGTTTCTACTGATACAAAGCATTTGGCAGTGTGAATCCCTTGTGGTTCTGATGTGAACATATCTAGTTGTCTTGTAGTGGCTATGAAGCAGAAAGACAATTTGAAGTTCTGCTTTCTGCTGTTTATTTTTCTCAGCTTTCTGAATGATTTGGAATTCAAAACTAACGTCATTCAGGCTTATTTTTGTGTATATTTGTAATACATTTTTTTTCTTCATCTCATAAAACCTCTATTTGGTATCACAGTAGAAATTAGTACTCAAGGTTTTATCCTGTTGTGCTAACAGAACCTCAAGGTTGCTTTATATTCATATATTTTTTTTGTTTTTTTCTCATACTAAAGAAAATCCTGTTGGAGAGGTTTGCGGTAGCGAGATTTTTTTCATGCCTTCAGCTTTAAGTTAGCATTTGAATAGTATCTCTTTGGCTTGGGACTGGGAAGATTTTCAAATAAGTATGTTAGCTGTATTCTTTAATAAGCTTAAAAAGGCATCCTTGTGGAAGGTGGATCCTTGGGAAAACAGTTTTTGACGTCTGTGAAATGGAATTTACTGGAAAGTTAGAGGTGCTACTATTTTCCTAGGCGCTCTACTAGTGAGTTAAGTGTAGATTGAGCCCAGGGCTCAGCACTTTAGAGACTTAAGGAAGAAATCATTTCTTCAATTTTTCCTCTGCAGTGGTGGTGACCGCGGTGGCTTCAAAAATTTTGGTGGTAAGTGCTGAGTATCCCAAAATGTTTCAGTGGAAATGCTGTATAAATCTAAAAGCCACCAATGTTCCGCAGACACAGTCTAAGCCATTTCTTACTCTGTTGAGGCTGGTGTGTTGTGTGCGTTAAAAAGATTACAGATTTATTTGTATGTACATATATATACCATATAAAACATTAAAAGGCTAAAGTTGATTTCAAATAGTCCAATGGGTTTCTATGCAGTGAATTTGCATGAGTCTTTGGTGACCAATGAATGAGACCTTCACTGGATTTTGACAATAAACTTTAATAAAGGTAACTGACATAGTGTTTGAAAATTAATAGGATTTTCCAGTCAGCTTTTTCAGCCAGAGCTTATAAAAAGTGATACTAGAATAATACCAAAGTGGCAGGTGCCGTCTGGGACAAGTTTAAGGAAATATTGACATGCAACTTGATTCTTAAGCTTTTAATACAATTTAATTATATAATTTATAAATCTGTGATGATTGACTTTCAAGGATTTTTGGAAGTGTTGACTTTATATCTGGTTTCATTTTTAAATTATTTCTAGTTGCCTTAAATAGCTATTTTTCTTTCTCTTTACAGGTCACAGGGATTATGGACCCAGACCAGATGCTGGTAAGGTTTATGATAGTTTCTGATTTGATCATTAAGAGAATGTTAAGTTTTCCTTTTTTTTTTTTTTTCAAGGGAAAACTTATGTGCTTGGAAGAGTTAGTACAGGAACGAGATTTAAGTTGGGTAATGCTGCCAGAACTGGGAGTTTCATTTTGAAAAACATACTAGGAAAAAAAGTGGGGGATAATGACAAGTTTCCTATAGATGACTATTTTATACTTTCCCATGTCTATGTTTTCTTCTATAAAAAAGTACTTGATCTTGTACTAATAGCTTTATTATATGTCAGTTTAATGAGATCATTGGTATCTTTTGGGGAATTAGATGTAGAAAACTTTTAAGAAAATATTGGATTGGTAGTCTGCTTAGTGGATCTAAATAAAATACCATAATTCATATCTGAAATAATTGTCTTATTCTGGGTGGAGGTTACTAGAGCACTAATTTCCTGTCACTTTTTAAAATGCAGTTCAAGGCTGCATGGAGCCTTACAAAAGTTAGGACTTAGAGATTAAAGATCTATTTGAGACAAAAATTTTAATATATATTGAAATCAGAACTTTTGTTTTTATTAAGATGTCAAAGTATTCTATATGGATGGCAATTTCTGAATTATCCCTTGATGGACTGAATTTTTGTACATCTTTCTTACTTTGTTGTACTAATCCAAAAGTGTGCGTGTAAGGTAAGGTGTGTGTCAAGGTGCCTCTACCCTATGGTATATATACATATATATACACACAAAGCTTGTTGCAATGAATGGGAAACCAGCAGTTCTGCTTGGCTTTCTTGGAAGTCCAGAGTGTCAGGCTTGGGGAATTTTCTACTAGAGAGCCTTAAGAGTATTAATCATAAAGAATTAAGCTCTCCAAAGAAAGGAATGCTAATTTAACTATTAATGCTAGTTTTTAAACTTTTTTCATCTCTTCATGAGCGTTGGTCCTGTGAACCTATGTGAGATTCATAAGATCTCCCTTGATGTGAACTTGTTCCACTTTATCTGAAGTTTAATTGTAAGAAATGATCCACTACCAAATAACTATTGTGACCACTTTGCATGTTTATATATAATTTTTATTGGTCCTTTTTCATTTTGGCCATAGAAACAGTTGAACATTAATAATTCTTGATCTAAACAGGATGCAGTAAGATCAAGGAATATGTAAAATTAACTATACTTTTTTTTTCCCTCTTAGATTCAGAGTCTGATAATTCAGATAACAACACAATCTTTGTTCAAGGACTTGGGGAGGGTGTATCTACAGACCAAGTAGGGGAGTTCTTTAAACAAATAGGAATTATTAAGGTGAGTAAAAAAAATAGCTTACATGGAAAATCTCAAAGTATTTTGGTTAAAATATAGAATATATAATTACTGTATTCCATTAGAAAGTTACTAAAACTCCTCAATGGACATAAAACATTTTATTATATTCCTTGCTTATGTCTATTCATAGAATTTCATGGTTTTAGTTTTCAGTCTTAGGGTTCTAAAAGTAGACTGCCCAGCTTCTAAAATTTTAATAAATGAGATTTTGGGAACATTTGTAGTTTTGTAACTTGTATTCTATTTCATGGATTTTCATCTTAACTAGAAATCAGGACAGTGGAGAGGATTGTAGCATTTATCTGAAACCAGTTTACAGTAGTCCTTTTTTTTTAAATTATTTTTTTGTTTTTTTTTTGTTTTTGGGTCACACCCGGCGATGCACAGGGGTTACTCCTGGCTCTTCACTCAGGAATTACTCCTGGCGGTGCTCAGGGGACCATATGGGATGCTGGGATTAGAACCCGGGTTGGCCGCGTGCAAAGCAAACGCCCTACCCGCTGTGCTATTGCTCCAGCCCCTACAGTAGTCCTTATTTAGGTACCTGGAATTACATTTTCCATTGGGGGAGTTAAATTTTTATTTGGAATTTAATTACTCAAGCTGTGGAGCTAGCTCAGTATGCTAAATGCATGCTTTGCATGTTGGAGGCTCAGATTTGATCACTGGCAGCACATGGTTTCCCAAACAATGTCAGAAGTAGCCCTTGAACACTGCTCAGAATGAAAAATTAAATACATGTGAAATATTTTAAACACTCGTGTAGTTTTTTTATTGTTGTCTTTTGGATCACATCTGATGATACTCAGGTTTCTTCTGGCTCTGTACTTAGGAAATCACTCCTGGTGGTGCTTGAAAGACCATAAACGATGCTAGGTATTGAACCCAGGTCAACTGTGTACAAAACAAGCGTCTTGCCTGCTGTACTATTTTCCTGGTCTTTCATATATACTTCAAAAGTGAAATTTTTTTCTGGGCTGGAGAGATGATACAGCGGTTAAAGCTGTTGCTTTATATGTGACTGGTCCCATTTTGATCCTTAGCTGCACATTGAGAGTGCCCTGAATATACCACCAGGACCAACACCAGGAGCCAGGAGTAGCCTCCAGTGCTTATAGCCTCCACTGGTTGTGGCCAAAAAAGAAAATTTTTTCCTTTGTCTTATATTCCCATTCCAGCCAGTGTTACTTTACTTTAATTTGATTGTTTTACAGTTTTCAATCGCTTTTATAAAGTATTTTCCAGGGTATATATTTTCATCAAACATCTACTATTTGTTGTATTTTCAAAGAATAAAGTATGGGGCTGGATATTGTGTGTGCAGCTGACCTGGGTTTGATTCCTGACATCGATAAGATCTCCCAAGCCCGCCCAGGATTGATTCCTGTGTGCAGAGCCAGGATTAAGCCCTAGGCACTGCCTGGTTTGGCCCAAAAACTAGAAAGAAAGAAGAAAATAAAGTATGTCTAGGGCTGGAGCAATAGCACATCGGGGAGGGCATTTGCCTTGCACGAGGCTGACCCGGGTTCAATTCCCAGCATTCCATATGGTCCCCTGAGCACCGCCAAGAGTAATTCCTGAGTGCAGAGCCAGGAGCAACCCCTGTGCATCACCAGGTGTGACCCAAAAAGCAAAAAAGCAAAACCAAAAAAAAAGTATGTCTAATATTCTGAGGGGGTGGGCTACTCTCAGCGGTCCTTGACTTCTATACCAAACTCTGTGCTTGGGGTTGTTCTGGTGGTGCTGGGGGCACATGTTAGAGAATGAACCCAAGTCTCCTGCACGGGAAGCATGATTAACTCACCCTATCATTGGACTGTATCTTTGACCCTGTGTATTTATAGCTTGATTTTCACTTAACATATCTTGTTTTGTGTTTTCAGAAATTACAGATAACATTTTTTATTAGGTGCATGTGATTCTATGGTTTTGATGTGTAACTTCCTTTTAAAAAATAATTCTTCAGGGCCAGAGCAGTAAAACAGTGGGTAGATGCTTTTGCCTTGCACATAGCCGACCTGGGTTTGGTCCCTGACTTCCCATATGGTCCGCTGAGAACTACTAGGACTGATTGCTGAATGCAGAACCAGGAATAACCCCTGAGCATTGCCAGGTTTGGCCCAAATATAAAAACATAAAAGAATAAAAATTAAAAATAGATCTTCTGGGATTGGAGATAATAGTACAGCAGTCAGGATGCTTGCTTTGCACATGACGATCCTGGGTTTAATTCCTGGCACCCCTTATTGGTTCCCAGGCCAGGCCCAGCCAGGCCAGGCATGATCCTAGCACAGGCCAGAACCCTGAGCACTGTAGGTGTGGTCCCCAAACAAAATGATCCTTGAACTGGGGAGATAACTCTTTGAAAGGGCTAGAGCCACATCCCTGACAGGTGGATGCCTCAGCTCTGCTATAACCCAAGTACTGCTAGCTATAGTCTTGATGATCCTGTTGTCCCCCAGCACTCACTTTGCCAGAGTACTGACCTTCTGACCTGTACAGATGGATTGAATTTTTTTGTTTGTTTTATGCACAGGGGTTATTCCTGGCTCATGCACACAGGAATTACTCCCGGTGATGCTTGGGGGACCATAGGGGATGCTGGGAATCAAACCGGGGTCGGCCACATGCAAGTCAAATGCCCTACCCGCTGTGCTATCGCTCCAGTCCCTAGATGGATTGAGATTTGCCAGGAGTGGCTCCCAGGTCCCCTGAGCATTGTGTGTGAGGCCCCCACCCCTCCACTGCCCCAGTGAAAAGTGTTATCTCCTTATATCTTCCCCTTCTAAGAAGCAGAGATTTTAATTTATGTTTCATGATTATTTTTTCTTAAAATTCTAACACCAGTTGTTTGTTCCTCAGACAAATAAGAAGACTGGAAAACCAATGATAAATCTGTATACAGACAAGGACACTGGGAAGCCCAAAGGGGAAGCCACAGTGTCATTTGATGACCCTCCTTCAGCTAAGGCAGCCATTGACTGGTTTGATGGTATACCTCATTTTCTTTGAACATGCAGCTTGGATAAATGCTTTCTAGTTTTGATATCAATAGATGTTTTTGTATACTGGTTATTTTCCCGACTTCTTGCAGCTGTTATCATTTGCGGCTAGAGTTATTGCATATCTTTAGAAATGATATGCACTTTTTAATTACTTTTCAAGAATACTTCCTGCCTCATGCTTTATGTTGGAGACCACTCTGATAGAAAGGAAGGTTGACTATTAATCTTTTTAACATTTATCTAAAGTTAATATATGTCTAAAAGAAATAGTTAGGCTTCGTTTTCTCTGAGCATCAGAAAACGTAAAAGGTAGGAGAAAGAAGATAGAAGAAAGAAGATAGATGAAGCAGGACTTAAACTTTTTCCACTTGTGACACTTGTTTGTCTGAGAAGTGTAACACTGCTGAGCACTACTAGAAACAGCTTGGATCATTATGTATTTGAGTTTGTTGATTTTTGTTCCTTGTACCTCCAGAAACCTTTGACTGTTGCCAGATTCTTTTGTAGCCCCTTCCACCAAAAACTATTTTTGCATTTCTTCTAAAAAGATGAGGCTGTACTATTCATCATCTACTTAATGTTCACTTTGTTTACCTCCTGTAATCTTTCAGGTCCTATCAGTTTGCTCCTGACGGCTATTATTATTTGGGTTTTTTCATAGTTTTTGTGAGTCTCAAAGCAGTTTCTTTCCATCGTCTCATTGCTGGGGATCAATCTCAGGGTTTCACACATGCCATGCCCTGGTATAACTCCTGGTTGACTCAAGGGACCACATAGGGTGCTGGGAAATCTAATTCAGATCAGCCAGCCTGCAAGGCAAATGCCCTACCCACTGTACTATAGTTCTGGCTTCTGTTGTGCCTTTTATTTTTTTTATTTTTTATTTTGGGTTATATCTGGCTGTGCTCAGGGTTTATTCATTCTGCCCTCAGGGATCAAACCCAGGTCGGCCATGTACAGGGCAGGTGCCCTGCTGCTCTCCTAGCGTTTTGGCTCCTATTGTACCTTTAAACTTAATCTTCATTGTAACAGTTCTTTCTAGCTTTTAAAATACTGGTTATGTGTTGCTGCCTTTGTCTTATGCTTGTGTTCTGCAGGCTATCTGATATTACCAGAATTACCTGTCAAAGATTAATTCCTGTCTCTAAGACCCAGAAGTGGCAGAACATTTACGTGTGTTTGTAAATAATCATGTGTACACTTTTCCCCTCTCCTTCCCTTCCCTTTTGTTGTTACTTGACCAAATGTTGCACATGGTTATGGTGCTTATGAGGAGTCATACCTCTGGTACCAGCACATTTGGCAGTGTTTATGCAAACATACTTGTGCCTATACTTGTTTCCTTGCACATGCATGCTCAGATACACTCATTAACTTTATTTTTTTATTTTAAATTTTTTAAATTATTATTATTTTGGCTTCGGGCCGTATTCACTTACAGTCAAAACTTACTCCTGGCTCTGCATTCAGGGGTCATTTTGGGTGAGGCTTGGGTGACCATATGGGATGCCGGGGATCAAACTCAGATCAGCTGTGTGTATGGCAAGCTCTTGACCCACTCTACTAGCTCTCCAGCCCCATAGATTCAAATTAAAAAACACATAGTAGGGTGATAAAACTCAGCAGCACAGCATGAACACATACTTTACATGTAGAATGCCCGAATTCACTCCTTGGTACTACCCGTTTCCCCCAAGGTGAATTCCAAATAGTAACATAAAGCTCACTTTTTTCAGCACCTACTCCCCCACCGCCCAAAAAATGTTAGATGTGTTTCCCCCCATCCCACTTGGTAGGAAGTGCTTATCTTCTAGTGAACTGCTATATTCAATGCTTTGTTAATTTTAGTACTTTACCTTGACTGTTTGGAATAGCATGTTTGAATGCCTGTGAAAAACATGTCAGAAACCCTGACAGCAAAATTTGAATAAAAGTAGAGTAGCATTTATTTATTGTCATTTTTTTCTCCTTAGGAAAAGAATTCCATGGCAATATCATTAAAGTGTCCTTTGCCACCAGAAGACCTGAATTCATGAGAGGAGGTGGAAGTGGAGGAGGACGGCGAGGTAGGAGATTCATTCACAGGCCTGGATAATTATACTAAGGGTTTCAGTTTGAATTCATGTTTTCCTCTATTCTGTGAATTTGTTCCTACTGTCTTTTCTTCCTAGGTTTTGTCACCTTTCTAAAAGTGAGGGTTGGGTACAGAATCATTTGGTAAATTAAGGTGTTGTGATGGATTTAAGGAAAGTAATAGGAGAAAGTTCTAGAAATCTCTTTGGAGACGCTTATAGAAGAGTTTTCTTGGTTATTTGAGAATTGGAAGTAATTGTTTAAATGATTCTTTTTAAAAATTTTGTTTTATAAAGCAGTTCACAATATCGCATTACATTTAATATTCAAACACCAATCCCACACCCATTACACCTTTCCACCACCATATTTCGGATGTTTCCATCCCGAACCCCAACCCTTGCCCCAAAGCAGAACTGACATAATATATTTGTATTGTTTGTTATGAAAGACCACTGAAAATGCTACAAAAAAGTATCCTTAGAGGAAAGAGTGTGGAGATTGTTGTATTTCACCCAGGGGCCACTAAGCCCTTCTATAAGAGATCACCAACATGTTAATGATGGAGCCTTGTGTGCTTTTTATATATATCTGTTAAAAAAATGTATATTTTCTTCTAAGATTGGTTATTTCCTCCTTTGAACCCTATCAAATGTGGTACGGTAATCTTGGAGTATGAGTAGGGTGTGTGGTTGGAAGTATGGCCTGGCCTCAAGGCCCAGAAACAGATTCACTCGTGGGTGGTGCTCTGCCCGAGCATGTGGAGAGTGGTCGTGCACATGGTGATGACTGAGTCCTGGGGTTTTTCAGCTGCCAGGGCTGGGTCCCTTGGGGTGGGGAGGGGGTCTCTCCTGCCCCTCTCCGGGGCACCCCCCAGTGAAACAGCCTGGTGCAGGGTCCAGTGTCATGGTTATGGCGAGCGTCATGTTATTCTCCCTTCTGGGAGAGAAGTACATACGGTCTGGATGGTGGCCAATGATGAGATTATCTGGCGCCAGCCAGAGGTGGCTTATGGGCGTGTCTGCTGAGTTGCCAAAATGATTCTTAATAAGGTCATCTGACCAATTTTATAAGTTCCTGTACCTAGTTATTGTCAGCTTGTACTTTACTGTTAGGTCAGATTTTAAATGTGGAATATCTTCTTAGCCTTTTTTTACTGAGTTTCTCAAACTAAGACGATTATATAGTGATTTTGAACTTTATTACTGCATTGTTTTTACTATAACATGGGGTCTTTTTGCACATTTTTTAAGACTTGATAGAGACCCAAACCAAAAGATTGCATGAGATTAACTAGTGGGAGAGAAATGGCTGCCTGGTTATGCTGGATACTTGCTTTTAGTTCTTACATTTGGTTCTTCTGTTTTTTTTTTTTTTTTTCGTGGGGGGGCACACCTTTTGATGCTCAGGTTTTATTCTTGGCTTTATACTCAGAATTAGTCCTGGAGGTGCTCAGGACCATATGGAGTACTGGGTAAAGAACCCTGGTTGACCACGTGCAAGGCAAATGCCTTACTCACTGTACTATTGCTCCAGCTTGTTTTTTCTGCTTTTTTTTTTTTTCTTGGCTTTTTGGGTCACACCTGGCGATGCACAGGGGTTACTCCTGCTTTTGCACTCAGGAATTACTCCTGGCAGTGCTCAGGGGACCATATGGGATGCTGGGAATCGAACCCGGGTTGGCTGAGTACAACGCAAATGTCCTGTCTGCTGTACTATCGCTCTAGCCCCTTGTCTGCTTTTTTTTTTTTTTTAAGGAAATAAAGGTTTTTATTCATATAATATATAGCAATGCAGATAAATTCAGAATAATGCATTGTTTTATAAAAATTTCTCAAGTTTTTTTATTTAGACTTGTCTGCTTTTTTAATGGCTTTTTAAAAATTTCTCCTCTTCCCTAGGCCGTGGAGGATATAGAGGAAGAGGAGGCTTTCCTGGGAGAGGTGGAGACCCTAAAAGTGGGGACTGGGTTTGCCCTAATCCGTAAGTATCCCATTTTGCTGGGTAAGGAAGGGTGGAAGGGTGTCTGAATCTATTAGAGACCGTTGATGAGCATTTCATTTTCTTTCTCAGGTCATGTGGAAATATGAACTTTGCTCGAAGGAATTCCTGCAATCAGTGCAATGAGCCCAGACCAGAGGATTCTCGTCCTATGGGAGGAGGTAGGCCAGCCTTTGGGTTCACTTGAAGCAACATTTAGATGTTATATATTCTGCTGGCCTGATGGTTTGTATTTCTACCTTTCAGATTTCCGGGGAAGAGGCTACGGTGGAGAGAGGGGCTACAGAGGTCGCGGGGGTAGAGGTGGAGACCGAGGCGGCTATGGCGGAGATCGAAGTGGGGGTGGCTATGGTGGAGACAGAAGTGGCGGTGGTGGCTATGGAGGAGATAGAAGTGGAGGTGGTTATGGTGGGGACAGAAGTGGGGGTGGCTATGGTGGGGACAGAAGTGGGGGTGGCTATGGTGGGGACCGAGGAGGCGGCTATGGTGGGGACCGAGGAGGCGGCTATGGAGGAGACAGAGGCGGCGGCTATGGAGGAGACAGAGGAGGCGGCTATGGAGGAGACCGAGGTAGTGGCTATGGAGGCGACCGCGGAGGCTATGGTGGAGATCGAGGAGGCTATGGAGGAGACCGTGGAGGCTATGGTGGAGACCGAGGTGGCTATGGTGGAGACCGAGGTGGCTATGGAGGAGACCGAAGTGGGGGGGGCTACGGAGGAGACCGTGGTGGCGGTGGCTACGGTGGAGACAGAAGTGGAGGCTACGGGGGAGACAGGAGTGGTTATGGAGGAGACCGAGGCGGGGGCTACGGAGGAGACCGAGGTGGCTATGGAGGCAAGATGGGAGGAAGGTGAGTATTAGAGTGTATTTGTGAAATGCTTTATTTTACTGCTCTTCTACCATTTAGGATCTGAGACCTTATATCACATTTTTGTGTTCTTTTTTTAATTTGAATTTCCTGTTGGCAACACTGTCTTAACAGGTTGGAAAAGATTAATTTTTCCTGTTGAGCAGTTTCTGAAATTACTGGTTTTGCCATTTCTTACTCATAAATTTAAAGTGTATGCAGTATATTTTCTTACAGCTAAGGCTAATTGAGAGCTACTTTGAAATAATTGAATCAGTCATACTTAATCTAAATGGAGAGGGGAGAGAAAGTGCATCTTTCTTTAGGAGTAGTCTTGTTCAAATCCATGTGCTAGTATGCGTTTTTTTTTTCTGTGGAGATTCTGGAAATTCTTTCTAGTTGAAAATCATAGATGGGAGGGGTGAAGAGAGTGTAGGGGTCAAGGTCTTTGCCTTTCTGATCCCCAGCACTGCATAGTGTCGTAAGATCACCAGGAATGACTCCCTAATCATAGAGGCAGGAGTAGCCCCTAGCACTGCTGGATGTGGCCCAAACCTTTCCAAACCTCAAAATAATAATTTTTTAAAAACAACAAAAATCACAAATGAGGGGCCGGAGTGATAGTACAGCGGGTAGGATGTTTGCCTTGCACATGGCCGACTTGGGTTCAATCCCCGGCATCCCATGTGGTCCCCCGAGCACCTCCAGGAGTGATTCCTGAGTGCAGAGCCAGAAGTAACCCTTGAACATCGCCAGGTGTGACCCAAAAAGCACCCCCCCAAAAAAAATCACAAGTAATATTTAATGGAAATCTATTGCACATATCAGTGCCACAGAGGTAGAAAGGTTGAAGATAAATGTCAAACAACTTCACCAATTACAGTGAGTATACTAGAGGCAGTATAGGGTTGTGAGAATTAGTATAGCATGTGTTGTTGAGACAAAACTGAAGACCCTGGTGGTGACTCATTGGTAGAGCACAGCACTTGCCTTGTATGTGTGAGACCTTGGGTTTGATCCCATACATTACACATACATTAAGAAATTGTTTTCCATTCTTTTGTTTTGAGGCTAAACCCAGCTGTGCTCAGGACTCTTGGGTCTGTGCTCAACACCATCACTCCTGGTGGTGGTCAAGGGACCGTAAATAGTGCTGAGGATGGAACCAGGGTTTTCTTTTTTTTAATTAAGTTTAATTTTTTAAATAACGTTGACAGTAATTTGTTATGTTCAGTATTCCAACACCAGTCCTACCACCATTATATCTTCCCACCACCATATTTTGAATCCCCCACTCCCACCCCATGCCTGCCCCCAAAGCAGGACCTTATTTTATTTTGTATTGCTTGTTATGAATAATATGCTAAAAATAATCAAAAATGTTCCCTTAGAGGAAAGTGCGTGAAGATTGTTGTATCTCACCTTGGAGCCATTAAGCCCTTGTACAAGGGATTACTAACATGTTGTTATAGGTTGAGCCTTTACAGCATGAGACTTGTATGCTTTTTTAATTGAGATTGGTTGCCTTCTACTTTACACCCCATCAGATGTTCTGTGCTACTCTTGTACTCTTGGTACATCGGGGTGTAGAGTATGAGATGTTGCTCCAGGAATCCTACAATTTTAAGTAGGGTGATAGAGCTGGGATTAATTTTTTAACTGAATGGTGACTTTGGGGGTCTGGAGGCATCTCTGCAACTTGTTACTCTGTTCCAAGATTATTTGTGAGTCTCTGGATCATGGCCATTAATAGGCTTATTGGCACCAGAGTCAGTTTGTGGGCATGACTGCCAGGCTCCCGGAAGAACTGGGAGGTGGGGGCAGGTCGCTCATTCCCAACTGCATGTGAGCCTGAAGATGTTGGTCACAAAACCCTCATACCTGAGTTTTCAGCAGATTCATTCATGCGTGAGGCTTGTCTAAGCCTGTGGAGATTGGCCGTGAATTCTGGAGGTTTTCGGTTGCTGGGGCTCTGTTAGGGCGGGGAGAGAGTCATCTGCCCCCCTCCAAGTTGCCATGGATGAGACAGCCTTTAGAACCAGGGTTTCTTGTGTACCAGGCAAGCACTGTATTTGCTGAACTGAAAAGAAATTGTTTTTTAAAAAGCACAGTTTGTAGACAGACTGGGTTTTACATAGTTTCACCACATACTTTCTTTTTTACTTAACCATTTGGAGCATGATTTTTTTTTTTCTTTTTGGGTCACACCTGGCAGTGCACAGAGGTTACTCCTGGCTCATGCAATCACGAATTACTCCTGGCAGTGCTCGGGATACTGGGAATCGAACCTGGGTCAGCCGCATGCAAGGCAAACGCCCTTCCACTGTGCTATCGCTTCAGTCCCGCTTGATAATTTTTTATTTGGTTTGGTTTTGGTCCAGAATCAGAGTGTCAGAATTTTTAAAAAAATTTTTTTAAATATAAGTTTTTTTGTTTGGTTTAAATTTGGCAATGCTCAGGTCACATTCCTGACTGTGCACTCAGGGATCACTTCTGGCATGCTTGGGGAACTATATGGGATACCAGAGATTGAACCTGAGTCGGGTACAAGGCAAATGCCCTGACTGCTGTACTATTGCTCTGGTTCCACGTAAAAATTGTCATGCTTTTGTTCTGCTATGCCATTCCTTTGTTTTATATAGTGGTAGAGTTGGCACAGTGTCTGAGCTCCTGAAATGCTAAATGGTCTAGTTTCTATTCTTGGTGGAAAATTTTTAAAAGCAAGGCTTCTAGGAGCTCTCCCCTCTTTCCCTCCTCCTCCCCTCCTCCCCTGCCCCACAATGCATGCCCAGGACTCACTCCTAGCTCTGAGATTAAGGATTACTCCTTAGAGGGACTGGGTACCTAGGAATTGAACCTGGGTTGCCTTACACAAAGTCGGTGCTTTATTGGCTGTACTATCCTTCTGACCTCATTTTGTGAGTCTTACAGCACCTTTTAAGACACATAGGACATAGTGTCCTTAAATTGTCAAGGGGGGGGGCTAGAACAATAGCACAGCAGGTAGGGCATTTGCCTTGCACAGGGCCGACACCTGGGTTTGATCCTGGGCATTCCATATCATCCCCCGAGCACTGCCAGGAATAATTTCTGAGTGCAGAGCCAGGAGTAACCCCCTGAGCATTGCCAGGTGTGACCCAAAATGCAAAAAAAAAAAAAAATCGTGTCAACTGGGATAGTCATCAGCACCCTAAAGAAGTATCTTGTGTCCTTTCATAGACAGTTAGAATTTACTCTTACTCTATTTTTTTTTTAATTTATTTATTTTTAATTAGAGAATCACCGTGAGGGTACAGTTACAGATTTATACACTTTTGTGCTTATACTTCCCTCATACAAAGTTCGGGAACCCATCCCTTCACCAGTGCCCATTCTCCACCACCCATAAACCCGGCGTCCCTCCCACCCTCCCCAATCCCATCTCCCCCCCACCCCACCCTGCCACTGTGGCAGGGCATTCCCTTCTGTTCTCTCTCTCTAATTAGCTGTTGTGGTTTGCAATAAAGGTGTTGAGTGGCCGCTGTGCTCAGTCTCTAGCCCTCATTCAGCCCGCAACTCCCTTCCCCCACATGGCCTTCAACTACAATGTAGTTGGTGATCGCTTCTCTGAGTTGCCCTTTCCCCGGAACGTGTCTTACTCTATTTTTTATTCCTAGAAATGACTACAGAAATGATCAGCGCAACCGACCATACTGATGACTGTTTTGGATGTTCCTTTGTCTCTGGCAAGATCCATAGTGAGATTGCCAGAGTTTCGCCTGCTGCTTTCCTCGTGGCCTCTTCTTGGGTAGTGAAATTAAGTGACATTGGATTTTTATTTGGCTTGGGAGGGCTGGGTCTGTTTTTCTTTTTAAAATGTCCACTGTAATTTCCCACTTCAGTTTCTAACCACGTTTTCCCCCAATCCTTGAAACTTAAGTGCGTTGTAAAATATTGCCAAAATGGAAAGTGTTTTGTAATACTGCAATAAAGGCTGCTCGTTTTGTGGATTTTTGTACATTAATGTATTGTTCTGTCATATTCAGTTTGATTATAGCAGACTCTAATCATATTTTACCATTTTTGTTGAAGTACTGAGATCTACTGTACTGTTGATTATACTTTTCATGCATACGTCATTTTTTTTTTAATCACTGTGAGATACAGTTACAAAATTTCATGTTTTGAGTTTCAATCATACAATGATTGAACACCCATCTCTCCACTAGTGCACATTTTCCACCACCAATGTCCCCAGTATTAACCCTTTGAATCTCCCCTCTGCCTCTGTGGTAGACAATTTTCCCCATACTCTGGCTCTACCTTTGGGCATTATGGTTTGCAATGTAGGTACTGAGAGGCTATCACATTTGATCCTTAATCTACTTTCAGCACACACCTCCCATCCCAAACGATTCCTCTATCTGTCATTGACTTAGTGATCCCCTCTCTATTCCAGCTGCCTACTTCCCCAGCTCTTGAGACAGGCTTCCAACTTTGGAGTAATATTCCTGGCCCTTGTATCTACTGTCCTTGGGTGTCAGTCTTATGTTATTTTATATTCCACAAATGAGTGCAGTCCTTCTGTCTCTCTCTGACTCATTTTGTTCAGCATGATACTCTCCATGACATCCACTTATAAGCAAATTTCATAACTTCATCTTTCCTGACAGCTGCACAGTATTCCATTCTGTAGATGTACCAGAGTTTCTTTAATCATTCATCTGTTCTCAGGCACTCGGGTTGTTTCCAGTTTCTGGCTATTGTGAACAGTGCTGCAATGAACATACAGGTGCAGACGTCATTTCTACTGTGCGTTTTTGCACCCTTGGGATATATTTCCAAAAGTGGTATTGTGGGGCCATATGGAAGCCCAATTTCTAGTCTTTGAAGGAATGTCCAGATTGTTTTCCAAAAAGGCTGGACCAGTTGGCATTCCCACCAATAGTAAAAGAGTGTCCCTCCCTACATCCATGCCAACACTGGTTGCTTTTGTTCTTTTTGAATGTATGCCAGTCTTTGTAGTGTGAGATGATATCTCATTGTTGTTTTGATTTGCATCTCCCTGATGGATTAGCTATGTAGAGCATTTTTTAATGCTCTACATGGCATGCCTTTTGGCCATTTGTATTTCTATTTCTTTTTTTTTTTTCTTTTTGGGTCAGACCCGGCAGTGCTCAGGGGTTACTCCTGGCTCTGCACTCAGGAATTACTCGTGGCGGTGCTCAGGGGACCATATGGGATGCTGGGGATCGAACCTAGATTGGCTGCAAGGCAAACACCCTCTCCACTGTGAGGAAGCTTCTGTTCATTTCTTCTCGTTTTTTGATGGGGTTGGAGGTTTTTTCTTGTACAAGTCTGCTAATGTCTTGTTGTACATCATTTGAACACTCACCACCAGACTGCCCACTTCACCATTGTCCCAAGGACCTCCCCAGACAATTCCCTCCCCCATGTAAGTTCAGTTCTATAGACAAAATCCCCATTTCTGATGACTTTTTGGGTATTTGTTGGACCCTTGCCATTTGGTTATATCCCACATGAGAGATCTTTTTTGTTGTTGTTGTGGAGGTGGGGACACCTGTGTATGTAAATGATTAATCTGAAATTCCATGAAATTCTAAATGTAAATTGAAAAGTTTTTTTTTTTAAAGGTGTCTTTCAAAACTTATTTTTTTTCTTTTTGTAGGTATATGAATTTTAAAGATCAGTGTGAATTCTATGCTAATACTGCTTGTTTTGTTTTTGGGTCACACCTGGTGGTGCTCAGGGATTACTGCTGGTGATTTTGGTTCATTCCAGTCTACAGTTGAGAACCCAAGTTTATTTAAGGTAGTGTTTTAGCAGCAATTTTATTCTTTCAGTTTTTAGACCATACCTGACCGTGCTAAGGGGTTACTTCTGAGGCTGCACTCAGATATCACTCCTGGCTGTGCTCGGAGGGCCGTATGGGATGTTGGGATCAAACCAAGGTTAGCTGCATGTAATGCAAGCAAGCACCCTACTTGCTGTCCTATCACCCTGTAAATTTTACTTTTTAACCATATTGTTTTTGTTTTTGTTTTTGTGGTGGGGGCCATGCTTTGTCTCACACATGCTTGGCAAGTATTCTATCACTGAGCTACGCATCCTTTTCCAGATGTATCACTGCAGCAGATAACAATTGCTCACCAAGCAGACAGACAATATACAGTCTTTTTAGTCTTAGAGATCAGTACAAGGTGTTTTGAGGACTGACTAAAAGGGCACTTAGGAAATGAGTCAGAAAGAGAGGGACAGATATAAAAAGATTGCACTCATCTGTGGAATATAAAGTAACAGAATGGGAGAATAACACCCAAGAATAGTAGAGATAAGTACCAGGAGGATTGCTCCACGGCTTGGAAGCCAGCCTCATGCTGGAGGAAAAGGCAGCTCATATAGAGAAGAGAATACCAAGTAAAGGGTGTTTGGAGGACCCGCTCGGGATGGGAGATGTGTGCTGAAAGACTATAGACCAAGCATGATGGCCACTCAGTACCTCTATATTGCAAGCCACAGCACCCAAAAGGAGAAAGAGAACAAAAGGGAATTCCCTGCCACAGAGATGGGAGAGTGGTGGTGGGGGATATGATATAAGGGGGGTGGGAGGGATACGGGGATCATTGGTGAAGAATGGACACTGGTGGAGGGATGGGTACCCGATCATTTTGTGACTGGAATGCAAGCACGGAAGTTTATAAAAGCTCTGTAATTGTACCTCACAATGATTCACTAATAAAAAATTAAAAAAAATAAAAGGGCACTTAGTCCAGTCAAGAGTTGAGTCTTTTGGGAAAGAGTAGTTTAGTTACTAGACAAGAAGCTGAGATTAGGAAATGGTATTCTCAGAACAAGACAAATGACATGAAAAATAAGACAAATGCCATGAACAAATCAGGGGTTAAAAGAAAAGAGTAAAGGGGCCAGAGAGGTAGCAACTATCTCTTAAATATGATAGACCTGAGTTCAATCCCCAGCATCTCATTTGGTCCCTAGAACACTACCAGAAATGATCCCTGAGCACTGACCCTTTGAGTATCTGGTTTATTTAACCTCATTGGATATTACTATATTAATTATAATTATATAATTGGTCATAATTTTGTTTGGGGACCACACCATCCAACACTTGGGGCTTAGTCCTGGCTCTGTACTCAGGAATCAATCTTGGCAGTGCTTAGTATGTGGTACTGGGGATTGAATCCAGGATTGACCACATGCAAGGCCAATACCCTAACACTTATATTCTCTCATCCTTGTTTTTAGCAGGACTTATTTTGGTGATGTATGATGGGGAGTGGAGTACCTGCATTTGTCCAGAGGACCACAATTGGGCATGTATTCCAGTCCCCAGCCACCTGAGATGAGTTTTTCTGCTATCGTATCTTTAAACTTATCCACATGAAACAAGGTTAAGTCCTACTTCTTGGAAATGTGGATCTTTTGACAGCCAGGAAACTTGAAATTAGCTTGTGGTGCCTGAGTCACTTGCTCTGCAGCTTGTTACAAGTGGACATCATGACCAATGTGAACCCTCTCTACTCACTGCACCTTGGGCTTTTCCAAAGGCACCACACAGCTGCTTAGAGCCTAAGGTTGGAGACAACACACGGGCAGATAGGAATATTGACTTCAAAGGGCTGTCTCCAAGGTCCCCTGATGGTAACTATTTGAGCAAACAGTCTGCAGACACTTCCAAGGCAGCTGTTGCTCACAGCATTGGACCTCACAGGAATGGTATTGATTGTAATGGCCCTTACTTTGGTAGTTTTGCATACTTCAAAAAAATTCATTTTTATAAAATAGTTCACAATATTTGATTACATTTAATATTCAGATACCAATCCTACCACCATATTTTGTATGTTTCCATCCCGGACCCCAACCTCTTCCCCAAAGCAGAACCAAAATAATTTATTTTGTATTGTTTGTTATGAATAATCTGCTGAAAATGATCCAAAAAAGCTTTCTTAGAGGAAAGTGTGTGAAGATTGTTGTATTTCACCCAGGAGCCATTAAAGCCTTCTATTAGAGATTACTAACATGTTGTTAAAGGTTATTTTTATTTTTTTTTTTTGCTTTTTGGGTCACATCAGCGATGCTCAGGGGTTACTCCTGACTTTGCACTCAGGAATTACTCCTGGCGGTGCTTGGGGGACCATATGGGATGCCAGGAATCGAACCGGGTCGGCCGAGTGCAAGGCAAACGCCCTACCCACTGTGCTATCGCTCTGGCCCCAAAGGTTAATTCTTGTTTGCTTTTATATGTGTGTGTGTGTGTGTGTGTGTGTGTGTGTGTGTATCTGTAAAAATATATTTCTCCCTAAGATTGGTTGCCTTCTGCTTTAAATCCCATCAAATGTGGTGTGCTACTCTTGGAACATTAGTGGTGTGAGGTATGAGATGTTGCATTTGCGGCTGCACAATCCAGGAATAGGTTCACTCATGGGTGAGGCTTGACCCGAGCGTGTGGAAAGTGGCTGTGAGCATGGTGGCGGTTAAGTTCTGGGGGTTTTTGGCTGCCAGGGCTGGCTCTGTTGGGGCGGGGAGGGGCTTCACCTGCCCCACTCCGGGTTGCCCCGAATGAAAGCCTGGCGTGGGCTCTGGAGGCATGGCTGCTCTCTTCCGAGAGATTTATAATGAGAATCTATGATTCTCTTCAGATATTTCTCAGAGTCCTTTCTCTTTCAAGAGGTAGAGAATGTATAAGGCTCAGGAAATTCTGTGGTCTGCCCTTCATACTAGATGGGATAGACACGATGCTTTTTCATTGACTGCCCAATGGGCCTGTCTGCTTGCTATATAGTCTGTGAATGACACTGGGTCAAATCCTCCCTTACTGACACTCTTGCTCTTATTCCAGGTCTTAGATCTTGTACCTAAAATGCTGCCTCTCTGTCACTTTCACATCATATCACGTCATTAGACAATGTGCAACAAAAGAAGACTCTAGAACAGAATCCTGAAAAAATACTGAAGATGTAAGAGACAATAGAATAGGATCATAATAAGCCAGAAATGGCCAATAATAGGTTCAGGGAAGAGTATTTTTTATTGTTTGCTTTGGGGTGTGCCACACCCAGCAGTGCTCAGGACTTACTCCTAGCTCTTTGCTCAGGTATCACTCCTGGTGGGACTTGGAGGACCATATGAGACATTGGGAATTAAACCCAGGTCAGCTGTGTACAAAGCAAATGGCTTACCTGCTGTACTCTCTCTGGCTCAGGGATGAGTAGATTACTGAGGGCAAAACTAATGGCATCAAAGAGCTCAAGACAGGTCAAGTACTATCAAGACAGCATAATTGTATTTGGCAAAATGGAGGCTGTAGTTATCTTAGGACAATGTTTTAAAGCCTGGATACTATGTTGGATAATTCTGTGTTGATGGTGTGTGTGCTCTGCATTAGAGAGTGTTTAGTAGCATTCATGACCATGAGATGCCAAGCAGCACCCCCTAGTGTGACAACCAAAAAATGTTTCTCCTGGTAATGCCAGATGGTTTGTGAGAGGTGGGTACCAGTCGTTGCCTTGGTAGAGAATTGAAATGGAGTAGTGAAGTAAACAGAAATTGTAAAAATGGATATGGTAGCAACTGGTTTAGAATCTTGATTATGAAGGGTGGTTAGAGGTTGGATAAGGTAATTAAACAGGCATCTGGGTTTGTGAAAGTTCCTTTTTTAAAAAATTTATTTTATTGAATCACCATGTGGAAGGTTACAAAGTTCTCAGACTTATGTCTCAGTTATACAATACTCAAACACCCTTCCCTTCAGTGCCCATATTCCACCACCAAAAACTCCAGTATACCTCCCGCCCCCCCGGCGCCCCTGCCCGCGTAACTGATAAATTTCACTTAGTTTTCTCTTTACCTTGATTACATTCCATATTTCAACACAAAACTCACTATTGTTGTTGGAGTTTCCCCCAAAAAAGACGGTCCTACTGCCAAGGAAGCATTTGATAATTAGTTTTCCATTGCTGAGAATGAAGAGATATTAAGTCCCGCTGTTACAAGTACATAACTTTTTTTTCCCCCCTTCCCGCGCCACCGAGTTCGTGCCTGCTTAGTAATCCTCATAATATGATTGACGCCACGCCACCCGACAAAGGGAAAAAAAACCGAGAAAGAGGGATATTTCCTGTCCTCAGCTGGCGTGGGGCTATGGCTTAGTTGACAGTCTAGCAGCATGTCTGTAAGCAGTTTCTGGGACCAAAAGTAGTCTAGTTGGTTTCTGAATTCTGTTAGATCAACAGCTAAGTGGCCGCACAAAAGTGTGGCTACCTGGGTGGAATTTCAGTGTAGCGTGCTCTGGTATCGGCCCCGGCCCGAGACTGCCCAAGTGTCCCACTGTTCCAAGTACATAATTTTTCCCATTCCCGCGCCACCAAGTTTGTGCCTGCTTAATAGACACCATAATATGGCTGATGCCACGCCGCGTTTCTACCCGAGAAAGGAAGAGATCTGAGAAAGAAGGATATTTCCTCAACTCGGCCGGCGTGGGGTTATGGCTTAGTTCACAGACTAGAG
This sequence comes from Sorex araneus, assembly GCF_027595985.1. Taxonomy (NCBI): domain Eukaryota; kingdom Metazoa; phylum Chordata; class Mammalia; order Eulipotyphla; family Soricidae; genus Sorex; species Sorex araneus. The sequence goes on from NC_073304.1 coordinate 201,069,775, forward strand.
AAACGGCTGCTACTTTGATTACCTTCAATATTTCAATAAAAGACCATTATTGTTTGGATTTTTCCCCCAAAGTCCGACCTGCTAAAAAAGAACCATTTCATATTGCTGACAATTAGGAGATATTAGGTTTTGGATTTCTGTATAAAGTCCAGGGAAAATTCTGCCAGAAATTACATCACTGCAAGTTTTTACTCCCCTTTGTGGTGATGGAAAAGCCTGGAGAGAGAAACCCTTCCCCGCTGTCGCAGCCTGGGGTAGAGGCTCGTTCCCAGTCTGGAGGCATTTCAGTGGGCTGCTGGTGTCCAAAATAGTTCATTTGGCCTCCTCGATCCTGCTCGTGCGGCAGCAGCGGCGGAAAGGTTTGTGGAAAGTTCTTAATAAGCTGAATAATATCTGGAGAGATAGCCCACAGTAGGTATTTGCCTTGTATATGGCCAATTTGGATTTGATCCCTGGCATCCCATATGGTCTTCCAGGAGTAATTCTGGAGAACAGAGCCAGGAGTAACCCCTGAATGTTGCCAGTAATGGATAAGAATTGAGCATGTTTATTTACTGGTTAAGAAATGGGGATGGAGGGACCAGAGGTAGGATGCTTGCCTTGTATGTGGTTGACATGGATTCAGTTCTTGGCACTACACATGGTTTCCCAAGCCCTGCCAGGAGTGATCCCTGATCTCAGAGCTAAAAGTGAACCTTAAGTACTGCAGATGTGATCCTAAGCAAAACAAAAGGTTAAAAAAAAAATGAAACGTGGAACTAATCTTGAATAGATGTTGCCTCTGAGTTGTCCATGGTGACCCAGTTTCCAGGCTGAGATCTCTGGAGCCTTCTAAGGATGGGGGAAGGCTGAGTCTCCACCTTGCCAAGAGACCGAGCACCCCACCCACACCTAACCCTCCAGCATGAAAGCGGCCTAGCTTCACAATTCGATTAATCTCCGAAGAGATGCCAAACTGCTAAATGATCCCAGTTCCACAGCTCCTGGAGTGTGAGACTGTAACATCTCCAAACTTCACAGTACTGACTGGAGCCCAGAAGATTAGATGGAAAAGTTGTGCAGAATGCCCAGTAAGCTCAGTGACTGAAAGTGGTACCACGTATGACTCAGCTAGCACTAAACAGCTTACTAAACAGTAAATACAAAATTTGACTTTAGTAACACCATTGTGAGATAATATTTTATAACAAGCAATATAAAGTCAATTATTTTGTGCCTGCTCAGGGAGCAGACTTGGGGGGATAAGTGGGGAACTGGGGACATTGGTGAAGGAAAGGTGGTGGAATTGGTATTGGGACATTGAATACTTGAAACAACTGTATTATGAACAACTTTGTAAATTGTGCTATTTAAAGTTTCAACAACAAAAAGGAATAAATGCTATTGTAACCATAGTACCTTAGCTACAATTTTTTTTTTTTAAATTCTGAGTGTCTGAAGATAGTACAGCCTGACATGCTCCCCAGCCTGTGTTTGAATTCTAGCAGAGTCCTCTAAGTGTTACCAAAGACATGAGGATGAGGGGAAGGAGCACATACCTATGAATGAGGAGACAGAGACGCCTCAGCGGATTAGCTAGTGTGGCACTCATTTATTCACACAAGTATAGATTGTTGTCTCAGTGGGGCCTGAGAAAGCCACCTCCGGGAGAAAATGTAGGCAAAGTACCAAACTTTCTGGAAGTTCAGCAAGGTCCAGAGCTATCTGGTGGTCTTTGGCTCCCAGGTTGTGGTGGCCGATGTTGACTTTTGTCTTGGAGTCATAACACCATTAAATGAGGAGGTTGAGAAGTCGAAGGTAGATTCTTTCTCGACACTCAGCCTTTCCTGTTGGTCCTCTGTGGCACTGGACTTGGCAATAAAGATGGGATTCAGCTTTGCATGTGTTAACTTGATGATAATTGACTCCTCCAGCAACTTGGTCTCATCTAGGATCTTTTGCCTCCTGTGATGTCCATATACTTTGGGCTTAGGTGTCACGTCATGTTCAAAGAAAACCTTGTTTTTCAGCTTGTTTTGGACCCAGGGATCAACGGAGGCCAACAGAATTAATGTTTCTTGTAGCTGCATTGAAATAAAGGGCCTGTGACAGGCTCACTCCAACCAAGGCTGAGAGATGAGGGGGCCCTCAGAGAAGGGGAGTTTTAGCTACAGTCCACTATGTCTCCAAGGATTAAGCCAAAGAACACTCCTCCCTCCTGACAGGGAGCAAGTGGTGAGGGTAGGCGGGGAGCGGTTGGGACTTGGAGGAAGGGTGGAGGAGAGGAAGAGGGGGAGGCCTTACATGCTTCTTCACGGTTTGGTTTGTTTCCGTATCTAACAGGTCCAGAAGCAAGTAGAAGACATGCTGACTGCGGATCCCCAGGACACCCTGGCAGAGGCAGAGAGAGAGTTCCCGAGTAGCCACAGCCTAGAAAGAGGCTCTGTCCGGCGCATTCTCACGTGGTGCCCGCTAGCCTAACGAGAGGGGAGATAGGACTTCCTAGCTGAGATACCCCTTTCCTTTACCTTTTGAGGTCATTGCATGAAATGCCCATAAACAGGATTCACCAGCAAGAGGCAAGACAGTTTCTCTGCTATCTTTTGTGTTTGTTTTTTGTTTGGGCCACACCCAGCAGTGCTCAGATCACTCCTGGTGTGGCTGAGACCATATGGGTACTTTACCAGCTGTACTACCTCTTGGTCCCAGTTTCTGTGCTGTCTTAAACGACCTCTATTTACCCATCTGTCCTTTAGCCCTTTCCTGTATAATCTGATGTTAAAGGTTGCTTTGAATTCTTGGACTGGAATTCTAAAATAAGCAAACAAAATGTATCCCCAAACTTTACAGTTGTTTTTCTTCCCTCCTGTTTCTCTTTCCTACAGTCGTTCCTCCTTTCTGTAGCACTTCCTTCTCCTTCCACCAGTTCCATCTGGTGAGGGAAGCAGAGCTGACCTTACCAAAGAGATGATTGCTTCCAAGCGGATAGCAGGGTCTTTGTTCTGCAGTTGCCTGAGGAGAGGAGAGTGTGTAGTGGTTCAGTGAAGGGGGAGGTAAAGGATGGCTGATGTTTTCTTAGCAGCTCAGTGAATTTCTTAGCTGATGTCTGGTGCTAACACTTTATTCATTTCCCTGCCTGGCTTTTAGTCTGCAAAGGGACTTGGAGGTACCCATTGATGATTGTCTCTCCCAAACTTTCATCAGTCCCTTCCATGGCTCATTTTTTTTTGGGGGGGGGACTGGGAGGGTGGGTGGCACACCTGGTGTTGCTCAGAGGTTACTCCTGGCTGTACTCAGAAGTCACTCCTGGTGTTGTTCAGGGGACTACTATTGCTCTGGCCTCTCACAGCTCATCTTAAATTGAACTTCAGAGCAACCTTGAGAGGTAGGTAATATGAACTCCTTTTTATGAATAAAGAAAAGCCTGGGTTTTTTTCTTTGCCCCCCCCCGCACACACACACACACATATACACTATATATACACACACACACATGTGCTTGTGTACTCGGGAGACCATATGGGATGGATGCTGGGGATCAAACCTGGGTCAGCTGCATGCAAGGCAAATGCTGTAGACCCACCGTACTATTGTTCCAGGCCCCCATGTACCCGTACTCTTAAGATTTGAGTTTGGGGGAGAGTGGGGGTTGGAGGTTACATTTGGCAATACTTGGGACTTACTCCTGGTTGTGCTCAGGGATAACTCTTGGTAGGTTCAGAGGACAATATTGGGTGCTGGGGATTGAACCCCGGGCAGGTTGTATGCAAGGTGAGCACCCTACCCTATCTTGAGCCCCTGGCCCTGCCGAGGATCAGAAAGCTGGGAACTCCAAGGCACTCACGGCTCCATCAAGTTCAGCATTGCTGGCCTCATCTTTAAGTCTTGTGCTGTTTCAGCTGCAGTTTGTCTCATAATCTAAAGAGAGAACAAGGTGTGAACATAGGAATGTTGGGATGCCTCCTTAAGTGCTTCATCTTTACCGAGTATTTATGAGAGGTACATAAGTTCATTGCCTTGAGAACTCATGGTTTGGTAGGGGGGTACACAAGGGAATAAGCCACAGAACTTTGCTAAGTTGCCCAGAAAGTCAGTGTGGGTGCACATGGGAGAGGTACCTGGACCATGGCCTGGAGGAAATGATGCCACTTATGAAATCTAAGATGTTAGGTGAGGCTGACCTAGCAGAGGGCTGGGGGTGGTGGTGGGGGAACTGTATCATAGTCTGGAAGCAAAAGAGGCCAGAAAGACTGGGCAGCAGAGTTCTGTTTTGCTTGGTGATCAAAATGGCACTCTTGCAAGTGGGGCCCTGAGTGATTACCAGGGACATGTGTCAGTCAGGACAGGCTTGTGTTAAGCACAGCTGGTGGGGGCTCAGGAGGGGAGTGGGGAGAGATGAAGTCAGAGAGGTGAGGAATGGACCTTGTGAGGCCTTGGGGGCACCTCTGTAAAGTTTTACACAGAGTCCTTGGAGAGATACAACGTGTTTGTCATAGAAAAATATCTCTGGTTAAGGAAAATATCGGTGGCTAGTTCTGTGACAAACTATAATACAGAACAAAGTAGTGGGGCACAGGAATTTGTGCTGCATTGTACTTTCAGTGATTTGGGAAAGCTCCTCATAGAAGGTGTTCTTTGGACTGGTCTCGAGGGTGCAGTGACGTTTCTCGTTGTGGTTGTTTGCCATGTGGGCAATTGATCTCAGCTCCTGGAGCACTCTGCCATGGAGCCATCATGCTTGATCGACTGGAGAAGGGGAAGCTACTTAGGGGCTGTTTTCCCCTGCAGAGATGGGAACAGCATCGAGAGACCTTTTGGTGCCAAGGCAAAGGGAGCTAAAAAATACTGGCTGCCTGGGGCTGGAGGATAGCACAGTGGGTAGAGTGTTTGCCTTGCACGCGGCCGACCCGGGTTCAATTTCTAGCATCCTTTATGGTCCCCTGAGCACCGCCAAGGGTAATTCCTGAGTACAGAACCAGGAGTAACCTCTGTGTATTGCCGGGTGTGACCCAAAAAGCAAAAACAAAAACAAAACCAGGAAAAACCCGGCTGCGTGAGGGGAATAGAAAATGGGTTAGGGTGAAGGTGGTACTTTGGGAGACAGGGTGTGGGGAGCCATGTCAGGGAGGTCCTCTGACAGGGAGAGGAATTTGGAATTTCTGGGCTATCACTTACCAGAAATGGTTCATCATGTGTCTTCTTCAAGAGCATGTTAAATGTGAGTCTTTCTAGGCCCTGGGCCTGGATCTGTTCCAGCCCAATTGTCTTGAGCATGTGGGCAGCTTCGATGCGGTGCTGAGGACCAGAGAGGTGAGCCCTGGAAGGTAGACTTGTCTTTCTCATCCCCCAGTCTACCCCAGTGCTGGAGAATGTAGCCCTAGAACATACCTTGAGGACAGCAGAATGGTTCATCTGGTCTAGGATGGCCCTGGTGACCACTTCTGACTTCACCTTCAGTCTCTGCACCAGCATCTGGAGTGCCTGTGGGGGCAGGTCAGCAGGCAGGGAGTCCACGACTGAGAGACAGTGCATGTCCAGGCCAACCTGAGGGCCAAACTTAGCTTTCCTAGGCACTAGGCGGAGACCTTCCTTCTGCCTCTCGGTCTGCACGTGAGAGCACGGGTTCATATTTGCACATTGGTGCACCCAGACCAATCTCATTCCCAGACTAATGTCTTCTCAGTGTCCACATGACCTCAGGCATCTGTATCCTCATGAGCACTCAGGGCCCCTCAGTACTCCCCGAGGATGCTGCTGCTCTCAGGGAGGAGAAAAACAGGTCCAGACCCCACCCGCATCAGCCCTGGCCTTTGCTTCCCCTTTTCTCCACAGGGACCCGTTTCCCAGTCTGCCCACCTTCATCTTGGTCTTGGGGTCCTGCTGTAGACACTCCAGCAGGAACTCTCGCACCCGGCTGCTGCAGGGCCTCAAGAACCCCAGGCACAAGCCGGCCTCCAAGGCTTCCTCGCCTGAAAGCTTCTTGACCAACTTCTGTAGCACAGACACCAGCTTGTCTTCATTCCACACTTGTTGCCTCTGGGAGGAGTTGGGAGAAGAAACTGCTGGGGAATAATCTTGAGTGGAGCTTGGTGGGGCAATTCATGGCTGCTTCCAGACTCCTCATGCCAAATTATTCCAGTTCCTCTTATTTTTGCTGCCACTTTGACTTTCTCCTATTCATATCCCCTTATTTCTCTGAATTTATTTTTTGGACAGGTTATTGTCACTCGAGCACTACTGATATTTATTATTATTATTATTATTATTATTACTACTACTATTATTATTTTGGTAAAGTCATTTATTTGAATTCATGATTTTACAAAGGTAATTTTCCCTCATACTGTATTAATATCATATTGCTATAGTTAACTCAGATTTTCATAGGGAAAGTTGTTTAAACATATAGTATATGACTTTAAAGTACTGTAAAGATACCCACCTCCCCCCTAAAAAGTAACCTATCATTCTAACTTTCTCCCATCGTTCCTGGATTCAGATTTGTCTTACTGCTCAAACTGATGTGTGAAATATGTCTCAAGGGACTGAGGAAGATCATATAGCCAAGAGATAAAAACACACCCAAAGGGCAAGGGAGGTAGCTTAAAGGGCTAGTGCCTGTTCTTTTCATGCATAAAGCCTAATTGGAATCCTAGAACTATATGATCCCCAGAACTTTGCTAGGAGCAACCTCTAAGCAACAAAGTGGGAATATCCCCTCGTACCCCCATGTGTGGCATAAAAACAAAACACCTGTCAGAAGCAATGTCTTCCAGGTATTTATTTGAAAGAACAAAAATGGCTCTAGGCAAGCTGAGTGATGCTCCTCAGTGGAGAGATTTTGGGCCTACCTATGGTCCCTACCTGTGATGAAAGGAATTTACCAGCCATCCATTCTTTTTTCCCATGAAAGGCATCATGTCAATCGTTGTTTCCACTAGTGCCACAGCCTTAGTTGCCACAAATAAAATGCTCAATAATGACAGCTCCACTGCTATGCCTTCCTTCCCAGTCACACCAAAATATTTCCCTCTCTCAGTTGTACCAGATGAATTCACAACCCGATCTTCCTACAGACATTCAGATACAGTGCCTGATAATGTGAATGCCTCCAGAATCCTGGGTAAAAAGCAAATGGGGCTGAAGGCTTACATGCATCGCCCTATCTTGGTGCTTAGCCCGAGGGCTATTAGAAAACTGTTCTAAATGTTGATTCCAGTTCTTGGTGACCTCTTGGGAAGGAGATATAGAGTTGTGAGCAATGACCTGTACCAGATTGTTGTAGTTAGCTCAGACTTTTATAGGGAGAGCTGTTTAAAAGTATAGAATATGACTTAGAAGTACTATAAAGATACCACAAAAATACACGTTCCCTCAAAAAAAAGGTGTTTTCTCCATTCTAGGAATCCCTGTATGGGTTTCTTTCTTTCTTTTCTTTTTTCTTTTTTTCGCTTTTTGGGTCACATCCAGTAATGCTCAGGGGTTACTTCTGGCTCTGCACTCAGGAATCACTCCTGGCGGTGCTCAGGGGACCATATGGGATGCTGGGAACTCCGGTTGGCTGTGCAAGGCAAATGCCCTACCCTCTGTGCTATCACTCCAGCCCCTCCCTGTATGTTTGAAGGATAGGAGCCTGCCTATTTTCTTTAGCAGACAATCTTTCCAAGTTAGTCTTGTCCAAAGGCTGTTGGCTCTTACCTCCAAGAGGTTTCATGTGTCTCTCAACACGCTGACAGTTATTTTTCTGTCAAAAAAGGAAGCCATTTCCTTTTCCAGGAAGAATCCTCTTCCTCCTCTTGGTTCAGTGAGCAAGAACTTTCCAAATCACGAATGAATGGATAAGCCAGTGAGGCTTGACTCTCTCCATCAGAGACTAAGGTGTCAGGCAATGCAGATGGTAGTCAAAACTGGGTTCCTGTTCTATGACAGCCAGCCTGGAAGCAGTGAGAAAGTCCAACTTCCTGGGTGTCTGCAGGGATTGAAGTGGCCAAAGGGGGTGTAATGCAGTCATCCTCCGTGACCTGGACGGTCTAGTAGGTGACATCTTCTTTAGACTCTCAGTCTGATTCTCTGTAAGAGGCGAAACACTTCTCTTGTCACCACTACTTGTCTTTCCTGGATTTCCTGCAACGTGAAGAAGGAAGCGATGCTGGTCTGCCGAATACCTGCAGGTGGAGTTTTCCTTTGAGTAAAAGGAATTTTAGTTTTCCTTTCCAGCAGAGTGTTAGCAGTTTGGTGTTGTGATGAAATGCATCTGCACTTTCTGCCTCTTTAGCGCTGCTGTGCCCAGCCACAATCCTCCAGACCTCCTCCTCATGGTCTCTTATGTTTTGTGGCTTCTGAGGGGCCCGAGCCAGCTACATACAGGTGAGCGCACCTGGCACCTCAGGTAAAGGCCACAGCGCCAGCACCAATGTTCATTCCTACTATTTTAACCCCTGTCATTAAAAATACATGGGACCAGATTAAAAATACATAGGGCCAAATTGAAAAAATATAGGCTCGGTGTGACCTACAGAAGGAAAAAGTAAAAAAGTTCCAGACTAATAACTGATAGTCTCTGGCTTTCACCCAAGATTCCTTTTTATTTGTTGCTGTTTCTATGTTATCTGTGCTTTGTTTTTATTTGTTCTGGGTCCACACCCAGTAGTACTTAGAGCTTAAGGATCACTCCTGGGGGTGCTCAGGGAACCATATGTGGTGCCAGGGATTGAACCTGGGTCAGCTGCATGGAAGGCAAGCAACCTGTCTCCCTACTTGCAGGTTTGTGTGGCTCTTCCTGCTCTCTTCAATACGGTTTTCCTAACCACTAGATTCTTGCTCCTCAGTACAGAAACATGTTGTTGTTGTTGTTTTTTCTCTAGAATCTACCCATGATGCCAAATATAATCCTTTACAGCAAAACCTGGGAATTGCACATACTGACCAGTTCTAATTTTTTGCTCAGTCAAAGGAGGGGCCAGAGCATAATACAGTAGGTAGGGCACTTGCCTTGCACACAGTCAACCTGGGTTTGATTGTTGTACCCCATATGGTCCCCAGATGCCACCAGGATTGATCCCTGAATGCAGAGCCAGGATTAAGTTCTGAGCACTGCTGGGTGTGGCCCCAAAACAAAAACAGACAAATGACAGTCAAAGGTTTCACATTGTTAAGTCCATATATCAATTTCAGTCCTTGATTGTCTTCTTAAGTATTACTTCTCCATAGCACTGTAACACTGTAGCACTGTCATCCCGTTGTTCATCAATTTGCTTGAGCGGGCACTAGTAATGTCTCCATTGTGACACTTCTTGTTACTGTTTTTGGCATATCGAATACACCACAGGTAGCTTGCCAGGCTCTGTTGTCCTGGTGGGATACCCTCGGTAGTTTGCCGGGTTCACCGAGAGGGACAGAGGAATCGAACCCAGGTTGGCCGTGTGCAAGGCAAACACCCTACCCGCTGGTGCTATTGCTCCAGTCCTACTTCTCCACATTTATAGGTTATTTCTCTTCTCCCTGACCTCTGGATATTGGGATGTCCCAAGTCTTGATTCTTGGTTCCTAGTGTTCTCATCCAGTTCAATGACACTAAATTCTCTCTCTATGCTGAATCTCATACATTTATATGTACATTTATAGTCCATACTTCTAAATCCCAAATTGTATGTTCTACCACTTGTTTGTTTTTTTTTTTTTTGCTTTTTGGGTCACACCCAGCGATGCTCAGGGGTTACTCCTGGCTTTGCACTCAGGAATTGCTCCTGGCAGAGCTTGGGGGACCATATGGGATGCTGGGGATCGAACCCGGGTCGGCCGCATGCAAGGCAAACGCCCTACCCGCTGTGCTATCGCTCCGGCCCCAGTTCTACCACTTGTTTGTTGACTCTCTTAGAGGTCTAGTAGAAATCTCCAATAGAACTTGTTTAAAAGTTGGACTTCCAAACTTGTTCCACCTGCAGCTCCTTCCTCTTCCTTGACAACCTTTTCAGTTGTCAAGTATCATCCTTTTCAGCTACTAGACAAGAAACCGGGACTACCGTGAGAGCTGGAGTGAAAGTACAGCAGGAAGTGTGTTTGCCTTGCATGTGGTCCCAGATGATCTTCCAAGCACCGACAGGAATGATTCCTGAGTACAGAGCCAGGAATCAGCCCTGAGCACTGCTGGGTATGACTACATAAAACAAAACAAAACAACCCTTGATTTTAGGACTAAGGATATGGCTTAAAGGGCTGGAACATATGCGTTGTCTGAAAGGTCCGAGAATTCAATACCTTGCATCACATGGTCCCAAGCATTTCCAGGTGCGGCCTGGGTGGCCCCCAGTACCACCAGTCCAAGTAACACTGCATCACCAGGTCTTAGCATTAAACCATCCAGCCCAGAGAGCCAGGCATCGTACTGCCAGGAGTGGCCTCTAGACTCTCAGGCACTGCTTTAGAGGCAAAAACAAATAAAAAAAACTCCAAACTGAGAAGACTTGGATTCATCGTCTTTCCTCTCTTTTATAGCTCACGTTCAGCTGATCAGAATCTTACTGTGCAAATATTCCCAGTTGGAGAAAGAGTTCAGGGGTTAAGGTGCTTGTCCTGCACATGGCTGACCCAGTTCTATTCCCTATTCCCAAGGAACTTGGACAGTGTCAGGCCCCTGTCTGACACTGCCCAAGATGTTTCTACTGGTTGAAGACATGAACACATAAGGGCATCTTCATGTAGGACAGTGGTGGGGTCAACATAAAAAGACCCTAAAAGGAATGGAACTCCAAAAGCAATGTCAGCACACTCAGTTCTGGTCCCCTCTTAACAAGCATATTTTAGGGCTGTTAATGTTCCCATTTGCAGAGCAGGGGTACAAGCCGGGTACCAGGGGTGCATGATATTTGACCTCTGCCATGCTCTGTGATCATTATTTCCTTTGTACAGAGGGTCAGACTGCCACTCTAACAGCTGTCTTTCCTGCACTCATTTGTGGAGTATAAAATAACATCACATGAGGCTGACACCCAAGGACAGTAGATACAAGGGCCAGGAGGATTGCCCCATAGCTGGAAGACTGCTTCATGAGTGGAGGGGAGAAGGCAGATGGAATAGAGAAGGGATCACTAAGAAAATGATGGCTGGAGGAACCAGTTGGGATGGGAGATGCATGCCGAAAGTAGATAACGGACCAAACGTGATGACCTCTCAGTGTCTGTGTTGCAAGCTATAATGCCCAAAAGTAGAGAGAGAGTATGGGGAATACTGGCTGCCATAGAGGCAGGGGGAGGGTGGGAAAGGGGGTTATACCCGGCATATTGGTGGTGGGGAATGTGCACTGGTGGAGGGATGGGTGTTTAATCATTGTGAGATTGTAACCCAAACATGAAAGCTTGTAACTATCTCACGGTGATTCAATAAAATTAAAAAAATTAAAAAAAATAACAGCTGTCTTTCAGAGCTGGCTGACAGTAAGTGGCAGCAAAAGTGTTGCTTCTACTTAGGGCTACCCCCTCCCCCAAGGGACCCTCAGATCTTTCTCCATCAAGGCTGAGAGCTTTGGTTACCTTGGTCCTGACCTAACATGCCCCCACTCATCCCACACACACTGTCAGTTCTTCATCCTCGAATGCCCCAATTCCTGACTCCAAATTACCTTGTCTTTGGGGACAGCGCTCCAGAAGTTGAGTGCCACGCGTAACCCTCTGAGTGTGTCCAGCCTTCGCAACTCATTTTGCCCTTTGAGCTGCTTGATGAGCATGTGGACCACAGTCTCATTCAGGCAACCTGGATGGAGAAAGCGCTCTAGTTAGAGCAGAACTGCTGGAACCACTTTTCTCTGCCAGATCCACTGTGCCCAGCTGTGTCCACAAGAAACAAGTCCCAAGGAGCCAGAGATATAGGACCGATTAGGGCAGGTGGCCGGCATACAGTCAAGCCAACTTTGATCCTTGGAAACTGAGTATAGTCCCCAGGACATTGCCAAGGGTCACTCCCGGAATGAAGCCAGGAATAGCCCTTGAGCACTCCAAGATATGGCCCAACTTCTCCCTTAGCCCCTCCCCCTCCAAAGGTACCAATTCCTAGGTTCCAAGTGTGTGGCCCAACGTTCCAGGACCCCAGAGCAGTCCCAGCAGCTCTGCTCTAAGCCAGGTTCTCCATCCAGGTTGCCTGAGTGAGACTGCCCACACGCTCATCAAGCTGCTCAAAGACAAAATGAGTTGCAAAGGCTGTACACACTCAGAGGGTTACGTGTGGAGTAGAGCGTGGCCACTGTTTTTGGGAATGTTTCTCTATGTCCTTCTGCCCTTTGCTCCTTTCCCATCTCTCCTTCCTGTCTCTGCCTAAAGATGACTGAGATCTCTGCAGGAGGATGCTCTGCTCCTCGGTCCTTCCTCTTCCCCATCCTAGGTAGAGGATGAACTTACCCAGGATGGCCAGGCTTCGACATGACTCGAACTTCACTCTCTCTGGGCCGATGTGGGCCTGAGATATGAGTAGATGGTGGAATAAGGTCAAAACATGAAGGATGGTCAGTGCGTTCAGAAACAGCTCAGCATGACTTTTTGTTTTACAAAGAGGAAACAAGGGCCTAGTGAGGACTGGCCTGTGCTCAAACACGGGAGACAGGCAGACGCTGAGTGAAGGAACAGCAGTGAGAGTCAGACTTTGACTCAAGCCCTGGGGTAAGTCTTCTCTTGAGAAGCAGACACCCATACCTAGTCCCCGTTGTGAGATTGAGTTGGAATGTGCCTGGCGTGGACGTGTGTGGATTAGGTCATGGATTTGGAGACTGTAGGGCAGGAATTATAGGACCTCCTCTTTATTACTGGCTTTCAGCCCAGTGTATTCCCAGTGTATTTCTTTTTCTTTCTTTCTCTCTCTCTCTCTTTTTTTTTTGGCTTTTTGGGTCACACCCGGCAGTGCACAAGGGTTACTCCTGGCTCATGCACTCAGGAATTACTCCTGGCGGTGCTCAGGGGACCATATGAGATGCTGGGAATCAAACCCAGGTTGGCCGCGTGCAAGGCAAATGCACTACCGGCTGTGCTATTGCTCCAGCCCCAAAGCCCAGTGTATTTCTTAAGCCACAGATATCTTTAGATTTTTGTTTTGGGCCACACCCGATGGTGCTCAGGCTTACTCCTGGCTCTGAGTTCAGGGATCACTCCTGGAAGTGCTTGGGGGACCATATAGGATGCCAAGGATTGAACTCAGGTAGGCCCCATGGAAGGCAAGTGCCCTACCCGCTATACTATAGCTCCAACACCAGGCCACAGATATCTTTAGGTTCTCTCTTCCCTACCCTTTGGATCCGGTGGTCTTTTTCTGGTTGTGTTTATTTGGGAGCTTGTTCCCTGCAGTGCTCAGGGGCTATTCCTGAACACCGTATGTGGGATTGAATTAACATGGGCAGCAATGCAAGGCAAGTGTCTTAACCCCTGTACAATCTCACTAGTCTGGATTCAGCAGCCCTCTAAAAGGTGCCAAGGGTCTGAAAAGGGATTCTCTTCTCACTGGATCTGATCCTTTGTCCTTGAACCCCAGGGACCTGTGTGGGCCCAGGTGCCAGGCTCTCCACCCCTCTAATCCTATTCTCTCTTGGACTCTGGGCTGCCCAGACTCACCGCCCAAAGCAGAGCCTCTATGATGAACTGGTCTCTGATGCCCAGGCACCCCAGAGCCTGTAGGAACGGAGGGGGTGGGAGGTGGGGAGAGAGAAGAAGGGAGAGACTGCTTACTCCTGCCAGGAGTGACCCTCTGGGGACAGTGGGGGTGGAATTCTCCCCTCCTGCAGCCCAGCTCCCTCACCTGCCCTCACTCCTCACCTGGGCTGCATAGTACTGCTCATCCTCAAGGGGTGAGGTCAGGCTTTGGGTGAGTTCCTGCCCAGGAGGCAGCCAGCAGGAGGGAAGAAAGGGGACAAAGTAGTTGGGGAACAATCAGGAAGGAGCTTCCCTCATTCCCTCTCATTCCCCATGGCAGGCAGGGGCAGAGATGGGCTATGGCAGGCCGAAGTATCACAGGAACAGACTCCCCCGACCCTCCCTGCACCCCTGACAATGTTTAGGGGTTACTCCTGGATCCGCACTCAGCAATTACTCCTGCTCAGGGGACCATATGGGATGCCGGGGGTTGAACCTGGGCCAGCCGTGTGTAAGGCAAATGCCCTCCCGCTGTCCTATTGCTCCAGCCCCTGACCTTTAATCTTTTCTGCTTCAGGGAATCCTCAGCTCCTGAGAGCCTGTATCTCATGACGGGCAACTTTCTATGTGGAGATAAAATTTATAGGAGGGGGGAATCCTCTGTGAGGAACCTGTATGAGAAATGACATGGGCAGCCTTAATCCCCTTGTCCCCTTCCCTCCTCATTCCACAAACTCTCCCCTGTCCCTGGTTCTCCACCCAACTCAGAGAAGGGAGCAGAGAAAAACAGATGAGGGTTCAGAAGTATTTTCTCTGCCTCCCCCCTCCCACCTCCCAGTTGTACCCCCTTGGGCCCAGGGTCCCCTCTGAGATCCATAGCTGACAGGTTCCCCTCAACCTTTTCCCCTTCCTCTCTGCCAGGGCACAGAAGAATGGTTGGGGCACAGAGCACACCTGGGGTAATCTCTCATTTTCCAAAGCATCTTGCTGGCCTTTTGGTCCTTGGCGTACATATTGTACCAATCGATGTAGCGCTCCTGTGTGTGGGCATAGCAGTGAGGCACCGCTCCAGGCATGTTGGGGAGTTTCCGCCAGCGCTCAGGACTTGGGGGGAACTCTTCCATTTTCGGCTGTTGGGGGTGTGAGAGGCTACAGTCAGTACTATCAGAAAAAGGACTGGGGTGAAGGGGCCATGTGATTGCAGAAGAGAGGCCCTTTGTCTTCTCATCTGGGCTCTGTTCCCGCTCCCTGTCATCCCCTGCATGGCCTGGCCTGGGTGTGGGAGTCACTCGCACATATGGAAAAGATAATGGCCCTTTGTCTTTACTCCTGCCAAGGTGGCTGTAAGGAACCAACTCCATGAAGTACTTGGTGATCTGTAAGTGGATCTGAGTTCACTTTGGTGGGTGGATCTCAAAGCCCTTTGAAAATGTCCTCTAGGCATCTGAAGGAGATGTAAGATCAGGGGTAAGGCCACTGGCAATACTCACCAACTCCCCCAGCAATGCAGAGGCAAGTATGGAAATGTTCATTCAATCCAGCCTTCTATAGGTACACAGAGGGTACCTATTATGTCCTAAGCACCATGCTAGGTACTGTGGATGCTGTTATGGCCCTGCTCTTTGGAACTGAAGAGGTTTTGTTGGATAACTCTTTTTCAAGTAACCTTTTATTTATTTATAATTAATTTCGGGGGGAGTCACTCCTGGCAGTACTCAGGGCTTACTCCTGTCTTTGCACTCTTTGTGATGCCTGGGGGACCACATGTGGTGCCAGGGATTGAACCCTGGTTGGTGATGCACAAGAAAAATGCCCTACCTGCTGTATTTGCACTCTCCTCCAAGTAACCTTTTATTTTTAAAAAATTATTTAATTTATTATTATTAATATATATTTTTTGTTTTGGGGTCACCCACCTGGCAATACTCAGAGGTTATTTCTGGCTCTATACTTAGGAATTCCTCTTGGCAGTGCTTGGGGGGCACCTTACGGGATGTCTGGGATTGAACCTGGGTTGACCACATGCAATGTAAGTGCCCTACCAGCTGTAGGATCTCTTCAGCTGAAGCAATCATTTAAATCTTAAACTTTTTCCACTCACGGTCCCTTTTTGTTCAAGAAAATTTTATATAATTTCAAGTCTATAAAAATAGGAATCCAACTCAAACATTTACTGATAATCAGACATTTATTTTCAAACAGATTATAGCCCACAGTTGAAGCAGCTTCAATAATTGTAAAACTGAAGCTCTGACTAGTAGAGAGGGCCAGGGGCTCTCATTAAAGATCTTACTTGGCATTTGCCCTGTCTTTTCAGTCCAGCCATCCTCTATTTACACATTTTTCTCTGGGCCACAAGAAAGAGGCACTTAGGGACAGGAGAGATAGTATAGCAAGTAGTTCATTTGACTTGTATACAGTCGATCCCAGTTCAATCCTGAGACCACATACTGTCCCCCAACTATAGCCAGAAGTGACCCTTGAGCACAGTGACAGGAATAAGTCCTGAACACTACCAGGTATGGCCCAATACATTCCCCTCCAACCCCCTCCGAAAAAAAAGAGGCACTTTAAACTGTGATCCCTAAGTCGGTGACTGAGAAGGTCATCACAAGAATTTTCAAGTGATTATCATGATTTCAGGAAACAGAGCACAGACTTACAATGAGTAGGACCATCAGATATGGCCCACAACAAACAAAAATTAGGATGTCCAGTTAAATGTAGATAGCAGACAATAAATGTAATGTTTGAGATGTATGTATATTAAAATAATTCATCATTGGAAATTCAGATTTAACTAGGCAGCCTGTATGTTATGTGACAATTTTCACTATTGGAGCCCCGTACCAAAGCAAAATAATGGTTCTCATTATTGGGCACCGCCAGCCCAGCCAAGGTCTGCCTAGTGTTAGAGTCATGCGGGGCAGGGTTGGCTGTGGCACTGGAAACTCCCGAGACTCAGAAAGGGCAAGTTCATTTTTGTCTTGCATCTGGCCAACCCAAGTTCAATCCTCGGCATCCCATATGATCCAACAAGCATTGCCAGGAGTAAACCTGAGTGGAGATCCAGGAGTAACCCCTGAGCATCGCTGGGTGTGACCCAAAAAGAAAAAAAAAGGAGGGGGCAAGTGGCTTGTCTAGGTCACACAGCCTTTTTTTGGGGGGGGGATTCTTTTTTTTTTCCCTCTAACTTGTTAATTTGTTCTTTTTTTTAAAATTTTATTCTTTTATTGAATCACCATGTGGAAAGTTACAAAGCTTTCAGGTTTAAGTCTCAGTTATACAATACTTGAACACCCATCCCTTCACCAGTGCACATATTCTACCACCAAGAATCACGGTATACCTCCCCCCTTCCCTCCACCTCCCCAGCCCCCCACCCCGCATGTATAACTGGTAAATTTCACTTTACTTTCACTTTACTTTGATTACATTCAATATTTCAACAAAAAATTCACTATTATTGATTTGGAGTTTCTCCCCCCTAAAGTCGACCTGCTGAAAAGAAAGCATTTGGTAATTTGTTTTCCATTGCTGAGAATGAAGAGATATGAGGTCAGGAGGCCACACTAGCAGCCGCACAGTTTTGGATTTCTGTATCTTAGTATTTTAGTAACTAAGTCCAGAGAAATATCTGCCAGAAATCGCAACATTGTAAGCTTGTACCTCTCAGCTACTTTATATTCCACATATGAAAGCAATCTTTCTATGTCTGTCTCTTTCTTTCTGACTCATTTCACTCAGCACCAGGTCACACAGTCTTAATGGTGACCCCAGGGGTAGGGGGGGGCATGTAAGGATTCTTAATGCAGCAGGGTGGTTTGTGGCCCCCCTTCCTTTAACAGATCTCCCAGGGCGACCAAAGTCAGGGATCTTACCTGGTAGTGGGAACAGTGTAGGTGAACTGGCGCCATGGCTTTCCTGAGCTCTGCAGTACAAAGGAAACAAAGGTCGGACAGGAGGCTTGAAGGATCATGCATGCTGGCTTTTATTTGTTCAGCATTTATTGAAGCCTTGTCCTGGGGGCTAAGGAAAGCCTCACTCCATGGAATAGGGAGAGGTCTGTGGCGTCCTGGTCTGGGGCACAGCAGCAGTGCCAGAGCCTGGGAGAGTCTCAGAAATGCAGGCTCTCAGGTGCCACCCGGGAACTCCTGAGTTGGGGTCTTCATTAGAAGACTTGTGTTATGCAGACTGAAGTTTGAGAAACACGCTCTCACAGAGTTTGCTTCCGAACCACGGCTGCATATTAGGATGATTTGGGAGGAGATTTTGGTATGCCGAGGTCCTTCATTAGACGAATGGAATCGGATTATTCAGGGTCTAGGCTTTAAAAAAACACTCCCAAGAGGTTGCTAATATGCAGCTTCTGGTGAAAACTGTGGGTCAAGCTCGGTGCTTCTAAAACGTGCACCTTCAGCTTCAAATTCCTCGGAGAACCTGTTAAAGCGTTCATTTCCTAACAGGCATGGGAAACAGATGGCTGTTAGGCAGAGATGGGACAGACGAGGGACCCTATCGTGGTTGGAGGCTCAGGGAAGACTTCCTGGGGCAGACGGTGTCCAGTGGGGGGATGGCTGGAGGAATAGCACAGCGGGTAGGGCATTTGCCTTGCACGCGGCCGACCCGGGTTCGATTCCCAGCATCCCATATGGTCCCCTGAGCACCGCCAGGGGTGATTCCTGAGTGCAGAGCCAGGAGTAACCCCTGTGCATCGCCGGGTGTGACCCAAAAAGCAAAAAAAAAAAAAAAAAAAAATCCAGCAGGGAAACGGGCACTGGGCCCTATGGCAGAGCCAGGCGCCTCGCGGGAGCAGAGGCAGGGGCGTTATGCCTAAGTCGCACCCTAGAGGGCGCTGGAGACTTACTTTGAGGGGCCGTGGCCAGCCGCGGAGGGTCACGTGGCGGCCCTGCCCTGTCACGGACTTACTGATCGCGCTTTTCTGGGACCAGGAATCTTGTAGCTTTCCTTTTTGACCCCTCCCTGTCCATTCCCGCCTCACCTTTAGTCCTTTCTGGGTAGTCCAGCCACGGATAATCGACCATTGACCTGGAGAAGTCAAAAGCCCCAACTCTTGTTTCAAACGCCATGGTCGGGAACCAGGGAGAGAGCACAGGGGTGCAGGGGTGCGGGGGCGGCCCTGGGGGCTACCTTTCCTGGGCAGTACAGGTGGAACCAGACGCCCCGAAGCGCGGAGCAACCAGATCTCCTAGGAAACAGAACCCCTCAGTCCCAGCCTGCACCGGGGTCAGGCCTCTGTGAGCCTGTGGTCTTTCATAGTTTTATTTTGGGGGGAACCTCCAAAAGTGGTGGTCACGGGGCCGGATAGTGCAATGGGTAAGGCATTGCACACAGCTGACCTGGGTTCGATCTTTGGCATCCTCTCTGATCCGCCTTCTGGGCACCCCTGAGTGCAGAGCCAGGGGTAACCCCTGAACATCCCCCCCAGGGTGTGGCCCCAAACTAAAAGAAGTGGTGGTCAGGAAGTCCCCTGGTGCCACTCCTGGTGATACTCAACCAGCTGAATTGTCCCTTAGGTTCTTGGGCTCTGCAGGGCAGGGCCATCGCGTGAAACTGAGGAACCTCCAGGGCTGGGACCAGGTGCGGCTGTGGCCGTTAATGAGTCACTTTCTCTTTATGAGCTTGAGTGTCTTTATGGGAAAGTCCTGCCCGCCCAAGCCTTGTTCTACCAGAGTGGATAAGCCACTTGCTGGGGAGGCTAAATTAGTAAAGAAAATTAAGCCTTAGATAAAGAAGTGGTTTTCAGGATTCCTCAGGAAAATGATTTATCAGTCGGGAAAGTCTCTTTAATGTGAAAGACTGACCAGGGCAAAACAATTCCTGGGTGGGAAGAAACTGCCCTGCGGACCTACTGTGGCAGACACGGACAAGTCTTTCCTTTAATACAGGTTTCTCAATTTCTTTTTTTCCGGGGCTATACCTAATGGTTCTCAGGACTTACTCCTGGGTCTGTACTCAGGATCATTCTTGTTCAGGGGACCATATGTGTTATGGGGGAATGAATCTAGGTCGGCTACATGCAAGGCAAGTGCCTTACCCACTGTTATATTTCTCTGGCTCCTTTCTAATTTTTCAAACATCTTTTAAAAGTTATCTTTGGGATCTAGAGAGAGTACAGCGGGTAAGGCTTTTGCCTTGCATGAAACTCACTTGGGTTTAAAGGTTTGGGGTGTACGAAGTGGTATCACATGGTCAACGTATTCAAGTGCAGGAAAAAATATGCCAAACGTATGTACACACATGTACATGCATGGGCACATAAAACAAATGCGGTGAAATGTTAACTTTATTATTGTTGGGGTTTTTTTGGCCACACCTGGCTGTGTTCAGGACCTACTCTTGATTATGTTTCTAGGATCACTCCTGGCAAGGCTCTGGGGACCAGATGTAGTTCTGGGGATCGAGCCCAGGTTGGCTGTGTGCAATGCAAATTCCCTGCTTGCTGTGCATCTCTGTGGCCCCAAATGTTGACTATTTGAATCTAAATGAAGGGTATCATTGTATCTGTATCACTGTCATCCCATTGCTCATTGATTTGCTCAAGTGGGCACCAGTAATGTCTCCATTGTGAGACTTGTTACTGTTTTTGGCATATTGAATACGCCATGGGTAGCTTGCCAGGCTCTGCTGTCCCGGTGGGATACACTCAGTAGCTTGCTGGGCTCTCTGAGAGGGATGGAGGAATCAAACCCTGGTCAGCCACGTGCAAAGCAAATGCCCTACCCGCTGTGCTTTCGATCCAGCCCAGGTGAAGGGTAATAGACTATTTTCAAATAGTCTTTGAAAATTTGCAAATAAATGCCGTGTGTGTGTATGTGTGTGAAGACTTTGAATCTGGTGGATCTGAATCTTAATTGTCAACTGTACCCTCTGCCTTCCCCAACTTTTTTTTCCCCCCACCCGGCAGTGCTCAGTGCTTACTCCTGGCTCTGAACTCAGGGATCACTCCTGGAGGGCTCAAAACACCATATGTGATGCTAGAGAGTGAACCAGGCTTGGATGAATGCAAGGCAAGCACTCCACCTGCTGCACTCTCTCTGACCCTTCCCCAACTTCTTTTCTATAGGATTTTGGGAAAACTGTTTTTCACTTTTGCCAAGGGTTTCCCAATTGTAAGTGGGGTTAAAAATACTACCTATAGGATGTACTCAAGAGTAAAGTGCATGCCTTATTGCCTGTGACCTGGATTTAAGCCCTGGCACTGCAAAAAAAAAAAATAAAAATAAAAACAGAACCTAATATTCCTCCTAAGCATGTGAGGATGAAGGATGATGAGTGTAGAGTTATGGCAAGTGCTCAGTTAATGCTAGTTAGTTATGACCAATTATATATCGCCATGCAGGGACATATAGATGGAAAAGTTGGAATGTTTCCACTTCAGGGATGCTGGGACTTGAAGCTGGAGTGATAGTACAGTGGGCAGGCACTTGCCTTGCATGTGCTTACCTGGGTTCAATTCCTGATATCCCGTAGGTCCCCCTACATCTAGGAGTAATTCCTGAGTGCAGAGCCAGGAGAACCCCCTGAGCATAGTTAGGTGTGACCCAAAAACTGAAAAATAAAAACATTTAAAAAAGAATGCTGGGGTAGTCCTGGAAAACCACAAAAGGGCCGGCAGGAAAGGTACTTATCCTGCATGTGGTCAACCCAGGTTCATTCCCTCACACTCCATATGATCCCCTGAGCCCCACAAGGAGTGATCCCTGAGAACAGAGCCAGGAATAATCCCTGAACACCATCGGGTGTGGCCCTCAAAACAAAAAACAAAGCGAAACAAGAAAATATTTCTGAAGCTCTATTGTCAACAACTTTGTAAATCATGGAATCTAAATAAAAAAGGAAAGATCTTGTTCTGTTGGAAAGAACTAAGATCATTTGGGGATTGTCATAAAAATCCCACTTCAGTGATATTGAAGAAACCTGTGAAAATACAGAACAGTGTATTTATGTGTTTGCGGGTGATTACAAAGTGGGTAGAAGGGCCCTTGAAGGTCTGAGGAAGCAGTGGGTGGTGCTGTGGCAGGGAGAGAGAAACTTTTGGGGCCTTGGGGTGGGGTGACTTGTCCCCCAGAGCGGATAATCTACCTGCCTCCTTGCCTGCTCTGTCCTGCCCTGGCCCCTTCTCAGAGCCCCTCCCTACAGCTGTGCTCATGTGTGTCAGTGGCTGCCCAGGCTTGGGTGGGCGCCGGTGAGGTGCAAGCTCTGGCCCTGTGAGTTTAATGCTTGTGCAGGAGGAGGGGGCTTCATCACACCAGGAGCCAGCACGGTAATTAATTGTGTTGAATTTTATTGGCAAGCAAGTGCTCACATTTTCCAATCAGCCTTGACCAACCAGCGAGGGTTCCCAGTGAGAGCTTTGGTTCTACTGCTTTAACATAATGGCCCAGTTTTCTCTCTTTGCCTCAAGAGGCAAGAGATATGCTGAGGGCAGGGTCTAGGCCACGTAGAGGGCCTGGAGCCAGGGTCTTATATTCACAGGCAGAGCATGGGGCCTCCTAGAGCGTTTCCTAGCTGCTGCTTAGGGTGAAAGCTGCGCCCATCAGGAAGAAGTATTGCTGGTGGGGTGGTGGTGGTGGTTGCTGCTGCTGCAGGGGAAGCCTCTCAAACTCTTCAGGAGAAAGAAGCATGGAAAGATGCGTCCAAGTTCAGGTTCCTGGCTTCCTTTGTCCTAGTTCATCTCCATAGAGTTGATGTACTTCTTCACCCATCTGTCCTCTGGGTTGGCACACACCTGGCGTTTCTTTCGCGTGACAAAGCTATGGGAGAAGAGTAGCGGGTGAGCATTGGGACAGATATGGGGAGGTTTTATGGGGAAATGGTGAGGGTGTTTTGGGGAGCTCTAAGGATTGTATTTGTGCCTCTTAAGGGAAGGATTCAGGGAAAGGACGAATGGAGAGGTTACTGAGCCCGCTCGAGAAATCGATGACTAACGGGATTTCGTGATTCGTGATTCGTGAAGGGAAGGATGCTGCCTCTTCTGGAGGACCCAAGGGCTCTGAACCAGAACAGACTTGTGTGCACTTCAAGAAACACATGAAACTTGGGGAATGGAGAGAAGATGGACCTGAAAGTCCCAAGAGCCTGGTGATCCCCAGGAGCACAGGGTGGAGCAGGTCAACGCTTAGCTTTTATCAGCCCTTGTATTCCAGACCCTGTGCTCACCATGCAGAGAACAGGAGGTGTCATTCAAGAACTGAGTCACGACTAAGAGGGAGACAGAAGTGGCCACACAGACACAAGGAAATGTGACTTCAGGTCACACAGTGCCTAGTGCAGAGTGTACCAGCCAGAGGGTACATATTCAGCATGTGCGGGTCAACTTGAGTCTTATTTTTTGTACCACACTGGTGGTGCTCGGGGCTTACTCCTGATTCTGTGCTCCAAGTCCCTCCTGGAGAGGCTCAGAATAAGATGGGATCAAACTTGGGTCAACTGTGTGCAAGACAAGTGCCCTACTCACTGTACTATCTCCCCAACCCTGGAACTTGAGTTTTTATTCCACCACTGAACCCCCCGTTGAATCACGTGAGTTTCTGAGCATATTGGCTGAGTGCTCAAACGTGGGTGGAAATAAGGCTACAAGTATTTTGAGCTTCAAATGAGAGCCTCTCTGGGTGGTAGTTTGGAAAAATAGAGCTGTGGGTGGCTATTGGGATGTGGTAGCCCTTCTACTTTAGGGTGGACCAGAACAACTTTAGACCCAAGACTCTGGTAGTAGATGCCATGGCTTAGAGAGCTTGAGAGTCCTCAGAACCTGGCAATACCAAGACACTTTTTCCATGAACTGGTGAGAGTGAGAGGTCCTCATCTCAAGCTGTTGACTGTGAAAGTTGGGACTGTAAAAGATTGGGGCTGCTGGGCTCAGCCCAGCTGCCTTCCTCACCTGTGTGTGAAGACTGATTCTCTCTGGAGGAGGCCTTGGCCTGGAGAGCAACATTGCCAGCTCTCTCATGGGTAAGCTCTGTCCTCATTTCAAATATTTTTAAAAGTCAATTAATTAATTTATTTTAATTGAATCACAGTGAGATGCACAATTACAAATTGGTTTATGATTGGGTTTCATTCATAAAATGTTCCAACACATGACCCTTCACCAGTGTACATTTCCCACCAGCAATTTCCCCAGTTTTCTCATTTTGTCCTTTTGGGGGGTGGGGGAGGTGGGGACACCCAGCATTTTTCTGGCTCTGCACTCAGGAGTGACTCCTGGACATTTTGGGGAATTGTAAGTGGTTCTGGAGTTCAAATCAGACTATCTCTCTGATCTCCCTTACTTGACTTTTTTAACCCCAGACTTTTCGCACAATGTGAAGGCTTCATTTGGTGAAGATGGGGATTTCTTTGTCCTCTTTAGAGATTTATCAGGAATAACTATTCCTCGGCCCCTCTTTCTTTCTTTCTTTCTCTCTTTCTTTCTTTCTCTCTTTCTTTCTTTCTTTCTTTCTTTCTTTCTTTCTTTCTTTCTTTCTTTCTTTCTTTCTTTCTTTCTTTCTTTCTTTCTTTCTTTCTTTCTTCTTCTCTCTCTCTCTCTCTTTCTTTCTTTCTTTCTTTCTTTCTCTCTCTTTCTTTCTCTTTCTTTCTTTCTTTCTTTCTTTCTTTCTTTCTTTCTTTCTTTCTTTCTTTCTTTCTTTCTTTCTTTCTTCTTTCTTTCTTTCTTTCTTTCTCTCTCTCTCTTTTTTCTTTCTTTTTTTTGTGCCACACATGGCAGTGCTCAGGGCTTAATTCTGGTTCTGAACTCAGGGATCACTCCTGGTGGGACTCTGAAGACCATATGTGGTGCCAGGGAACCTGGGTTAGCTGCATTCAAGGCCAATGCCCTTCCCACACTACTATTGCCAGGAGCCCTCCTATGGGTAATGGTCACTTGCAGGAAGTTGCAGCCTTTTCTGAGCCTCACCCTGAGCCACTAGACATTTCTCTTCCACTTGCAGATGAGTCTTCTGAAGTTAGTTTCAAAGCTAGCCTTCCTCTGTTCACAAAACAAACACAGGAAATCCTGCGACTCTCACTATTCTCTCTCCCTGCTGGTGGCCAGGAAGTGAAAAGGTCAGGAAACTGACATTGGGATGCGGTTGCTCAGTCCAGCCCCACTTCTGCATCCCTGCAGAAGGCAATGCCGTAAAATGGCCCCACCTTGCTAAGTCATCTCTTCCTTCCAGCGCTTTGTAGACCCTCTCCTGACTTATTCTGCTCAGGGTCATGAGGAACATACCCCAAGAAAGCACATGCGTCAAAACTTGCTGGGGTTTTCCTCTGACTTCCCTGTGGTCTGGGCTCCTGTGGGCACACAGTGGGCACTTAACTGATGCTTACTGAATGCATTGCATCCACGCAGCAAGTTTTACTTGTCACTTTTGGCGGAGGGTTTGGGTCACACTCAGCAGTGTCCAGGGGCTTGTGCTCAGGGCCCACTCCAGGCAGTGCTTAGGGACTATACGTAGTGCTGGGGATCACATCAAAGTCAGCTACATACAAGGCAAATGCCTGACCCTCTTGTGCCATCTTTGCCCCATCACTTGTCCTGGCAAGGTCCCTGTCCAGCTCATGCCACACTTCACAGCACCATGTCACAGCACTAATATTTCCCCTTCCTTGCACTCACTCCAGCCTCCCAGTGCCTTCTTGCTTTGAGACACATTTAAAGCAGAGGCCCGGGAAAGAAAAAAGGAAAAAAAAAAGAAAAAGAAAAAATAAAGCAGAGGCCTGGGGCCACAGAGGTCTCGCACAGGGTTAAGGTGCAGCCTGGTTTGTGGACGATCCTTGTTTGATCTCTGGTATCACATGACACCCCCATGAACTACTGTGCTGACTCGACCCTCCCTGGCCTGTAACCCTGAGCACTGTTGGATGCGATCCCAAAACACAACAAAATGAAAAACAAGAGGCTTCAAGGCCACACTCCCTCTGCCCAGAGTGCCATTCCCTTGGGCTCCTCTGCCCGCGCGTCCATCTCAGTGGCCTTCCACAGCACACACTTCCCCAAGGTCCTTTCATCTGCCCCTGAAGCTGCATGAACTCCCTTTCCTTTTGCAATTTCTTTTTATGGTGGTGGAGTGGGGGTTGGTGGTAACCTGGGACCCACCAGGGCTCTGTTTATTGGTGTTCAGGAGGCTGTGTGGTATCAAGGGGCAAACTCAGGGCACCTTGCATGTCAGGCATTGCTTCTGTCTCTCTTAGAAAAGTTGTGGGCCAAACTGGAGGTGTTCTCACATGACAGGGTAAGGTCAGTACTGCCTTTCCGACCTGCTCCTGGCCCCTGCTAGCCCGGCTCCGTCAGAGCCAAAAGGCCACTCTGAATACTTCTGACTTTGCCAGGGTCACAGGGAGTTTGGGATTAAATTGCCACTTTATGGAGAATCTTAAGTGATGATTCCTTTTTTGTTCTCTGACACTCTGGCCTTATCTTTCTCCAGCTTCACTCACCATGAGTGTCACTTTTGCAGAACAAAGGGTTCCAGAGACAGTCTCTATCCTTCACTTACTGGGCAGCCTTGGGCAGATGAAGACCCTCGGGCAGATCTAAGTTCTCGGGGCTCAGCTGCAGAATCTGAACCTCGTAGGGACTCCTGTGTGGCCACTGAGCCGTAAGGTGTGGCCCGGAGACCCTGATGCACAGAGGCCTCCCAGAGAGGTGCAGCGGGGCTAGATTTCCCCCGGGGTTCTGGCTTTCCTCTTTGAAGGAGAATCTTATTCCCATGCCTCATCATTGATAGTGTTTTTGTTTCTGCACCTACCCGACCTCAACCTGAATCCCAACTTCTTTTGCCTGTTCCCAGTTCTGAGGTTGTAAGGGGATTTCAGTGGGGGCCGAGGGACCTGGGGGCACTCTTGGGTTTGTTACTGAAAAGGGAGGACCGAATTCATGTTTCCTATGACAGATGACATTCAAGTGAAAACAAAACCAAACCACAAACCTGTAGGACCAGAGAGATAGTATAGGGGGGAAGGTGCTTTCCTTGTGTGCAGGTTCAATGCCCAGTGCTCCAGATGGTCTCCTGAGTGCACCAGGTTCTATCTCTGAGCATAGAACCAGTAAGTCCTGAGCCCTGCCAAAGGTGTCCCTCGCCCCAACCAAATAAACCCCCCTCAAGAACCAACGAAAAACTACAACACACTTGTGAAGGTCTGAGACCTGCTCTGGCCCAGTCAGGGTGGAGAGAGTTAAAGCACACGCCTTTGACATGTGCCTAGCGGACGGGAAGCAGGGTAGGACCTGACAGGAGGAGCCCAGCTAAGGGCACAGGTGGAGGGAGGGTGGGGCACGGCACCCCCCTCCAGAGGGTCCCTCAACTGAGACTCACACGACTGCCGGCATGGAGCACTTGCTGCTGGTGTAGAAATAATCCTGGATGTGGGCCCGTGGCACGGAGCGGCCGATGTAGCCGAAGCAGCAGGGCGTGGTGTCCGAGGCGTCTGGGAGAAGAACGAAGGGAAATGATTTCACTGCCCGTGCACACTGAGTCTCACACCGAGCGTGTTCTAGCACTTTCCTCCCTTGGCCCAAACCCAGACTCACTGGTAACATCACAATACTGAGGCAGGCTGGGGGGAAGTAGGGGGGGGGCAGCCAACACTCCCATCCTGGGGTGCAATTAATTCCCTTCCCCCTCTAATCCCCAGGGCTCAGGTTCTCAGGGCGTGCTTGGTCTCCTCCCGGGTTGTCCCAGGGCCTTTTCCTTATTGGTGCCCTCCTGGGATCCTCGGTGGATTCAGAAACTTGGTTTCTTTGAGCCCTGTGGCAGTTGTGGGGACATTCGCCACACCCAGAACTCTGGAAGGGGTCTGCAGAGGCCGTGGGCATTCAGGAACCCTTGGGAGGAAGCTTGAAGAGAAGTTTCCAGACAGAGGAGCACTGAGTCAGTCACCTTGTTTAAGATGACTGTGGGAATGTCCTGTTTCCAATAGAGTGCTTCAGAACAAGCAGAACACCAGCTTCCCGCAGGCCTAGCTCTGTACCCTTCATCCAGACCCGGTATCTCTGGGCCTCTGTTTCCCCCAGCTCAGTGCTCTAAGTTGGATGACTATTACTATTAGTTTTGGGGAGGGGGGACACCCTGCAGTACTCAGGCATCATACCCTGATTTGTGCCCGGGGCCACACCTGGTGGTGCTCTGGGGATCATATGGGGTGGCGGGATTCCAAGGGGGACCTCAGCTGCAGCTCACGCCAGGAGCACCTTAACCTTTGTACTCCCTTCTGGCATCCAAAGTTGTGACTATTCTTTCTTTCTTTCTTTCTTTCTTTCTTTCTTTCTTTCTTTCTTTCTTTCTTTCTTTCTTTCTTTCTTTCTTTCTTTCTTTCTTAATTGAATCATCGTGAGCTACAGTTACAAAGTTTTAGTGTTTGAGTTTCAGTTATCAATGATCCAATATCCATCCTTACACCAATGCACATTTTCCACCACCAATGTCCCCAGTATCCCTCCCCCCATCCCGTCCCATCCCTCCCCCGACACTATGGCAGACAACCTCCCTCTTACTCTCTCTCTCTACTTATGGGCATTATGGTTTGCAATATAGATTACAGATAATGAGAGTTCATTATGTTTGGTCCTTTATCTACTTTCAGCTCACATCTCCCATCCTGAGTTATCCCTCCAACCATCATTGACTTGGTGATCCCTTCTCTATCCCATCTGCCTTCTCTCCCATGAGGCAGGCCTCGAACCATGGAGTAATTTTCCTGGCCCTTGTCTCTACTGTCCTTGGATATTAGTCTCATATTACTATACTTTACATTCCACAAATGAGAGCAGTCACTTGTCTGTCCCTCTCTTTCTGACTCATTTCACTTAGCATGATACTCTCCATGGCCATCCACTTATAAGCAAATTTCATGACTTCATCTTTCCTAACAGCTGCATGGTGTCCCATTGTATAGATATACCAAAGTTTCTTTAACCAGTCATCTGTTCTCGGGCACTCAAGTTGTTTCCAGATTCTGGCTGCTGTGAACAGTGCTGCAATGAACATACAGGTGCAGATGTCATTTTTACTGTGCTTTTTGCACCCTTGGGATATATTCCCAGGAGTGGTATTGCTGGGAAGTTGTGATTATTCTTTTCTTTTTGGGAGGGGTCACACCCAGCGATGGTCAGGGGTTACTCCAGG
The DNA here is from genome assembly GCF_027595985.1 of Sorex araneus. Classification (NCBI taxonomy): domain Eukaryota; kingdom Metazoa; phylum Chordata; class Mammalia; order Eulipotyphla; family Soricidae; genus Sorex; species Sorex araneus. The sequence continues at coordinate 201,098,492 of NC_073304.1, forward strand.
CTATGCACTCAGGAATTACTTCTGGAGGTGCTTGGGGGACCGTATGGGATGCTGGGGATTGAACCCTGGTCAGCTGCATGCAAGGCAAATGCCCTACCCGCTGTACTATCACTTAAGCCCTATTCTTAAGATGATGAGTGTAGAAGAAACAATTGGCACCATACCATACCAAATCCATCTAGGCAGTTAATAAATTTGATTATCCTTTCTCAAAACCCATTTACTTTTTTTCTAGTGTATGAAATAGGGGAGTCTATGTCTGCCTCTGTCTGTCCTAGGAGTTTTCCTTTGAGCTGCTTAGAGGTATCTTGGAAACCTCCCAGCCATAGGTAGGAGCTGCCTTGCATACTTAGCATAGATGTGCATTTGATGAGCCCCATGGGGCTTTGGATGGAGCTTAAAGGCACAGGAAGTTGATTTGTAACCCTACCAAGTGGTAGTTTAGAGATCTCGGGGGGCGGGGGCTGGGGGGGTGAAGGGGACACCTACACATCTGGGTCAACAATATATAGGAATGTAAACCGGGGTCTAAGAGATAGTCTAGCAGGTGAGGAACTTACCTTGCATCTGACCAACCTCAGTTTGCCTCCCGGCACCACGTAGAATCCCCTCGGTACCACTGGGAATAATCCCTGAGCACAGAGCCAGGCATAAGCCCTGACCACTGCCAGATGTGTCTCTCCCCTCCACCCCCGCAAAACGAAAGAAAGAAAGAGAGAAAGGAAGAAAGAGATAGAGAGGGAGAGAGAAAGAAAGAAAGAAAGGAAGAAAGAAAGAAAGAAAGAAAGAAAGAAAGAAAGAAAGAAAGAAAGAAAGAAAGAAAGAAAGAAAGGAAGGAAGGAAGGAAGGAAGGAAGGAGGAAAGAGAGAAAGAGAAAGAAAGAGAGAGAGAAAGAAAGAAAGGAAGAAAGAAAGAAAGAAAGAAAGAAAGAAAGAAAGAAAGAAAGAAAGAAAGAAAGAAAGAAAGAAAGAAGGAAAGAAAGAAAGAAAGAAAGAGAGAGAGAAAGAGAGAAAAATTAAGTAGGGGCTGGGATTAGCTCAGAGATCAGGACTCCAGGCTTTGCATGCACCAGGACTGAGTTTGGACCTTGATACCACATAGCTCCCTGAGCCATCCAGGGTGTGACCCTGCTGGTCCCTGTCACTTCAGGGCCCGAGAAGCTCTGTATTCCGGGGTCTTTGCATTGGACTTCCTGGCCTGTTTGGCAGAGTGTCACTGAGAATAGTTCCCATGCTCCCTGAGCCTGTATGGGTGATCCCCATCCCCACCAAAAATAGAATGGAAAAGGGCTGGAGTGTTAGTACAGCGTGTAGGGCATTTGTCTTGCACACGGCCGACCCGGGTTCAATCCCCAGTATCCCATGTGGTCCCCCAGCACCGCTAGGCGTAGTTCCTAAGTGCAGAGCCAGGAGCAACTCCTGAGCATCGCTGGGTATGACCCAAAAAGAAGAAGAAAAAGAAAGAATGGAAGTCACAGGATCCAGAGAGTGTGAGTGCTAGAGTTGGAAGGAGGGTAGGACTGGCCACACTGAGAGGCTGGTGGCCAGAACCTGCACTTACGTGGGGAGGCCGATGCAGGTGTGCACAGGGCTGCAGTGGCCAGCATGAGAGCGAGGGCAGCGGTGGACCCCTGCATGGCACTTGGGCTTCTGAGCCTGGCACGTTCACTTGCTGTCTCAGGTTTTCCTCCAGGTTTCACTGCAGCTCTGGCCCTTTATAGGGGACCAGGCCAGCAGAGGGGGTGCTTCCCCCGGCTGGGGGAGTTTCCAGCCGGGCTGCTACACATTGGCTCTTCTCAGCGTGAAGTCACAGCAATTAAAATATTAAAATAAAACCGAAATCATGCCCAGAAATATCCTACTCCCCAATCTCTGGAGGAAGCATTCTTCTCTCCTGACACACTCAGCCTTGCACCCCGGGGGGAGGGGCTCCTCCCGAGCTCCCTTGCTCTCCTGGGGCGGTTAGGGCAGCGCTAGAAACATCTTGGTGGGGTTTAAGTGATGCAGTATGATCTGTGCCTCCTCTTTCTTCTCCATGAACGGATGCTGGTGGAAGGTGATTCCCTGTGGGGGTCGGGGTTCCCCTGACATGTGCCCTACAGGAGGAGAGAGCAGCTCCTCGAGACACAGCAAGATCTGAGCCTCAGTGACAGTGTGAGCAGATAGGCTTGGGGTGTGTGCGTGTGTGTGTGTGTGTGTGTGTGTGTGTGCGCGCAGGCGCGCGCGCGAGTGTGTGTGTGTGTGTTGGGGAAGGTGTTCTTACTTTTAGCAGCATAAAGGGATTCTCCCCAACTCCAGTCAACTTGGTGCATGATCCTTGGGGTACAGGCTTGTTGAGTGAGGAGAGGGGGACTTTGGACCACACAGGGCTATTAGTAGTTGTCTATTGATGATTCATACAATATCAGTCATTATTGTGCTATTCTTTTTTTTTTCTTGCTTTTTGGGTCACACCCGGCAATGCACAGGGGTTTACTCCTGCTCTGCACTCAGGAATCACTCCTGGCAGTTCTCAAGGGGACTATATGGGATGTGGGGAATCGAACATGGGTTGGCTGTGTGCAAGGAAAAATGCCCTACCTGCTGGACTATCGCTCCAGCCCCACTTTGTCCTATTCTTAGGCCCATTCTCTCTCTCTCTCTCTCTCTCTCTTCTCGTCTCTCTCTCTCTCTCTCTCTCGTCCTCTGCTTTTGGACCACACCTAGCAGTAGTCAGGGCTTACTACTGGTTTTTGTGCTAAGGGATCACTCCTGGCAGGGCACAGGGGTTTATATAGGGTGCTGGGGATCAAACCAAGGTCAGCCACATGCAAAGTGCTTTAACTCATGTACTCTCTTCCCAAGCCCGGCAAGCTACCGAGAGTACCCCGCCTGCATGGCAGAGCCTGGCAAGCTACCCATGGTGTATTTGATATGCCAAAAACAGTGACCACAAGTTTCACAGTGGAGATATTACTCGAGCAAATCTATGAGCAACGGGATGACAGTGACAGTGACAGTGACTCTCTTCCCATTCCTGTATGTTAGTGTTCAATATGCTTTTGTTTAATATGTACATGAATAATACATCCAGAGTTATAGAGGTTTATATACATGTATATATGTCTTTTCCTTTCTTCTTTTTTTTCCATACCCAGAGATATTCAGGGTTCTCTTGGCCCTGCACTTGGGGACCATTCTGGCTGTGCTTGGGGGACCACATGGGGTGCCAGAGATGGAATCTGGGCTGGCCCCATGTAAGGCAAGCACTCTACCCACTATACTATCTCTCCAGCTCCCAATTTTCTTCTATCTGAGGAAACTTAGTTAATACTGGGGTGTCACCTTATCTCTTAGGTCCACCTGAGCACAAAAGCAACAGGCAAATGAAAGGGCTTTGGGCATCTTTTGTCTACAGTCGTCAGTCTCAAGAGAGGAAATGGAGACCCAGAGCGTGGAAATGACTCAGGAACACTCAGTGAATACATGATGAGGACCAACACCTGGGACTCTGGCTTTTACGCAAGTGCTCACTGTCAGTGAGGTTATGGCAGGACATCTTTGAGTTCATGGGGTGGGTGGTGTAGACGAGAGCCAGGGTCCTGACTTATCTCTAAGGTCCACCTGAGCACAAAAGCAACAGGCAAATGAAAGAGCTTTGGGCATCTTTTGTCTACGGTCGTCAGTCTCAAGAGAGGAAATGGAGACCCAGAGCGTGGAAATGACTCAGGAACACTCAGTGAATACATGATGAAGACCAACACCTGGGACTCTGGCTTTTACGCAAGTGCTCACTGTCAGTGAGGTCATGGCAGGACATCTTTGAGTTCATGGGGTGGGTGGTGTAGACGAGAGCCAGGGTCCTGACTCTATGCCCCAGAACTAGATATGCAAGTCTTCATTGATTCCTACTAGGGATTCAAAACTAGCCATCACATAGTCTGGGCTGAACTGAACCAACTTAGGAATGATTGGAAGTGTGGGGCCTGGGAGAGGGCTTCGAGGACTGGAGTCATGTTCACATGCAGGAGCCCTGGTTTGCTCCCCTGAGTGTTGCTGTAAGTGCTTCTGACTTCCTCACAGAAGGAAAGTGTCGCCTGACAAATGAAATAATAATCAAGAAAAAAAGTAACTAAAAAAAAACCAAGTATATTCTTGATAATATTTCAGTATCAATATTGCAAACCACAAGGCCCAAAAGGGGAGAGAGAGAGAGAGAGAGAGAGAGAGAGAGAGAGAGAGAGAGAGAGAGAGAGAGAGAGAGAGAGAGAGAGAGAGTGAGAAGAAAAGCTCTTGCCAAAGAGGCAGGCAAGGGGTGTGGGGGGTGGAGGATTGATGGTAGGGAACCTGGGGATACCGGTGCTGGGAAATGTACACTGGTGGAGGGAAGAGTGTTGGAACACTGTATGACTGAAATTAAATCATGAATAGCTTTATAATGATCTAAAAAATAATTTAAAAAGTCAATCTTCTCCCTCCCTCCCTCCCTCCCTCCCTCCCTCCCTCCCTTCCTTACTTCCATCCTTCCTTCCTTCCTTCCTTCCTTCCTTCCTTCCTTCCTTCCTTCCTTCCTTCCTTCCTTCCTTCCTTCCTTCCTTCCTTCCTTCCTTCCTTCCTCTCTTTCTTTTCTCTTGTTTTTGGGTCTCACCTGGCAGTGCTCAGGGCTTTCTCCTGGCTCCATGCTTAGGAATCACTCCTGGTGAAGCTTAATGGACCATATGTGGTGCTGGGGGTTGAACTCGAGTTGGATTTGTTTAAGTAAGCACCCTACCCACTATAGTATACAGGTCCAGGCCCCAAGGATGTTTTCTTTTTATGCTAGTACCTGTTTCCTAGGTAACATGGTGACTGAGGGGACGGAACTGACCAGGGCAGGAAGCTATTTTAGTCATTTCTGCCTCTCTTAGTTGTTTCTGCCTCACAATGATGCTGAAACATGGTGATCATTTTCCCCCTTTGAGAGTAATTCTGTCAAAGGATCTGGGCCCCTAAGAATCTGAGGGTCTGAGCAGAGGCATTTGCCCATTCATGAGCCAGGTGACCTTAGACAAGGTACTTACTCTCGATGCTCTCAGCTTTCTCCTCTGGAAGTCAGGGTTAGTACAGGGGGTGGAGGGCTTACCTGCATCACCACTGATATGGGTTTGATTCCCGGTGGCACCACATATGATGCCCTGAGCCCTACAAAGAGTGAGCCTTGAGCACAGCTGGGTGTGGCAAACACCTCACCTTCTGTACCATCTCTCCAACCAGATAACATTATTATTATTATGAGTAAGAAAATGAGCCGGGGAAATGTCTCAAAGGGTTAATGTGCATGTTTTGTATGCTGGAGGTTGGGGTTTGAGCCTGGATACCACCGGTGATCCCCTGACCATCACCAGGAGTAACAACACCGACCATCACCTGGGCACTGTCGGGTGAGGCCCAAAAACCAAAGAAAAAAGAAAATGGCAGTCTCTTTATGGATATTCTGTATTTTCAAAGGATATTCAATTGATATAGGTTACTGAAATTTGTTACCAAAAGTATTATTATTATTGTCCATAGCACTGTCACTGTCATCCTGTTGTTCATCGATTTGCTTGAGAGGGCACCAATAATGTCTCCATTGTGAGACTTGTTGTTACTGTTTTTGGCATATCGAATATGTCATGGGGAGCTTGCCAGGCTCTGCTGTGTGGGTGGGATACTCTCGGTAGCTTGCCGGGCTCTCTGAGAGGGACAGAGGAATCGAACCTGGGTTGGCTGCATGCCAAGCAGACGCCCTACCCACTGTGCTATCGCTCAGTCCATTATTATTATTAATTTTAGTTTTGGGGCCATATCTGACTTACTTCTGGTTCTGGACTCAGGAACCATTCCTGTGGGGTGCTTGGGGGACCAGCTACAGTGCTGGGGGTCAAATGTAAAGTGCCTAACCTCTCAGCAGCTCAGAGAACTTGGGGGGCCTTGCTTCAGTGAGGGCACGTGATCTGTAGTGGCAGAACTGAACCCGAGCCCGGTGTGTCTGGGTTCATAGACTCTCCATCACACTATGTGGTTTCTAGAGAAGTCCCAAAACTTTGGCCACAGTTCAGTTTTTCCACATGAGCTCTGTTTGTTTCCATTTCCTTGATTCCAGTTTCAGTTTCGGTCTTCAAGGAAGAAAGGATTTTGCTGGAGGCCAGAACTGCTAAAGATAGAGGTGGGGAACTCACATGAAGGTCATTTTTATAACCTGGTATGTGTGTGTGTGTGTGTGTGTGTGTGTGTGGTGTAGTGTGTGTGTATGTGTGTGATGTGGTGTGTGTGTATGTGTGTGTGGTGTGGTATGGGTGTGTATGTGTGTGGTGTGGTGTGGGGAGTGTGCGTGTTTGTGTGTGTGGGGTGTGTGTGTGGTGTGTGTGTGTGTGGTGTATGGTGTGTGTGTGGGGTGTGGTGTGTGGGGTGTGTGTGTGTGTGGTATGGGGTGTGTGTGGGGTGGGGTGTGTGTATGGGGGGTGGTGTGGGGTGTGTGTGTTTGTGTGGTATGTGTGGGGTGTCTGTGTGATGTGTGGGGTGTGTGTGGTGTGGGGGGTGTGTGTGTGGTGTATGTTGTGTGTGGGGTGTGGGGTGTGTGTGTGGTGTGTGGTGTGGGGTGTGTGTGTGGGGGGGTGGGGTGGGGTGTGTGTGTTTGTGTGTGTGTGGTGTGTGTGTGTGGTATGGGGTGTGGGTGTGTGGGGGTGGGGTGGGGTGTGTGTGTGTTTGTGTGTGTGTGGTGTGTGGGATGTGTGTGTGTGTGCATGCTAGATTATAAAGAACAGGAATCATACTCTTTTATTATGAGCCTCTGTTTCACTGCTCTTGCCTAACCGCTCTGAGCTTTTCTTTAATCCTTTCTTCTCCTTTACACTTTGTGCTCCACACTCCAACTAAGTGTCTCGGATGGGCTGGCTCCGAATTAGTAACTTCTTAAAGCATCCTGATGGAGTTCGGAAGCTCCTAAGTTCAAAACCCAGCTGGAGGGCCTGGGTTTGATCCCCTGCATCCCAGATGGTCTCCTGAACACTTCCAGGAGTGGTTCCTGAGTGCAGAGCCAGGGGTAACCCCTGAGCATGGCTGGATGTGGCCCCCAAACAAACAAACAAACAAACAAACAAACAAACAAACAAACAAACAAACAAACAGCAAAAGCTCAGGTTGAGGTTCTGGGCAGATAGAAGAGGGGTAAGGCACTTGCCTTGCATGAGGCCAGTGCTCGCTGTATCCCCAGCACCATAATGGTCCTCGCCTTCTCCAGCAGCTCCAGGAGTGATTCTCGAGCGCTGAGTCAGGAGTAAGCTCTGACTACAAAACAAAACCCAAAAGCCAGCTCAAGACCCCAGGATGTGGTTCTGTAGGAAGGGAGTGTAGGCCTTGCTTGAGACCTGGGGTGCTCTCAGACACCTCAAAACTAAAAGCAGACAAAGGAAACCCACAATCTATTAGTAATTAATGTTGACCTTGGGCGAGCCATTTTTTCTATAAGCCTCTTCCTCTGTAGAGTGGGGCTGTGGTTCCAGCCTGGTGGGGAACTGAGCCCTTTAGAATCCACTCAAGCTAAGAACGCGTGGCACAGAGTTAGGACACTACTCAGGCACTGTGAAATCTTTTTTTTTTTTTTTTTGGAGGGGGGAGATGTCATACTTGGCAGTGCTCAGAACTTACTCCTGGTTTTGTGCTCAAGGATCACTCCTGGTGGGGCTGGGGGACCATATGGGATGTCAGGGATGGAACCCGGGTCAGCTGCGTGCCAGGCAAATGCCCTCCCCGTGGTGCTATGGCTCTGGTCTGGCCTGGTGGACTCTGGTCCATGAGAGGTGCACAGAGCCAGCAGGCCCATGGCGGCGTCTCTGGGTTACAGGCAGATTCTCACCCACCCTCCCAGCATCTCCTTCTCTCCCCCTTTTCCTCCTGTTTGCAGTCTCTGGAGTCTCTTTGTCGTTATAGGGAGATCTCGATCCGCGCCCTAACACTCCGAGTCCTGTTTCTCCCTTCATTCTCTCGGAGCTAAGCTGCTTGCCCCGCGTCTCACTGTCGCAAGAGCCAAAGAATTCCCTCTCCGTTCCAGACCCTGACTCCGTCGTCCCAGAGTTTCCCCTACTAATCTATAAGGGAGCAGCTCTGAACTTTCTGGGAGCTTGAAAAAAGAAACCCAGTGTGGCTTTCAGGCGCAAATGCTTTTCTTTTCCACCCGGGGGTGGGGGTGGGGGTGCTGCAATTCCGACAGCCTCCTAGAGGTGGCGCGCCTCCCCTTCTCCGTCCTTGGTCAAGGTGGACAAAGTCCAGCCCAAGCCAGAGTCTGTGTTCTTGGTGGGGTCAGCAGGGTGGACTCCTGGGAGGAGGCAGGCGGGAGATGGATCTTTGTCCAGGTCTTTCTGCTCAAGCCTTCAAGCCTGGCCTTTGTGTGTGTGTGTGTGTGTGTGTGTGTGTGTGTGTGTGTGTGTGTGTGTGTGTGTGTGTGTGTGTGTAGATTTGGGGCCACACCCGGCAGTGCTCAGGGCTTACTCTGGCTGTGTGCCCAGGAATCACTCCGCAAGGTGAAGACCATACGGGGTTCCAGATATCCAACCTGGTTCTCCACATGCGAGGCAAATACTCTACCTGCTGTACCATCGCTCTGGCCCCAAATCTGGCCTTTCTGGACCTGTTCTGGTTGGTTCTCTCCAGATAGGTCTGTTCTGTGCCTCCTCCCACTCTTGTTGTCGTCTTGTGTATATGTGTCTGTATGTGTGTGTCTCTGTGTGTGTGTGCCTGTGTGTATGTATGTGTGTATCTCTGTGTGTCTGTGTCTCAGTGTGTGTGCCTGTGCTTCTGTGTGTGTCTCTGTGTCTTCATGTGTGTGCATGCCTGTGTGTGCATGCGTGTGTGTCTCTGTGTGTGCCTCTCTCTGTGTGTGCCTGTGTGTCTCTGTGTGTCTGTGTGTGTGTCCGTATGTGTCTGTGTGTGTGCGCCTGTGTGTATGTGTGTGTCTGTGTGGTATCTGTGTGCCTGTGTGTATCTATGTGTGTGTCTGTGTGTCTGTGTGTGTGCCTGTGTATATGTGTGTGTCTGTGTGGTGTCTGTGTGTCTGTGTGTCTGTGTCTGTGTGCCAACTCTCCTCCTTCCACCCACACTCAGACCAGGGGGCTGCGGCTTGCCGCCTCCATCACTTTATACCTTCACGGCAGGCTGGGCGGGCGGAAGGGCACAGAGACTGGTGGGGTGCCTGCGGCCAGCTGTTCTAGCCAGAATGCGCCTGTGGGTTGTTGGTGGTTGTTGATTCCTGGAAGAGGCCCCCCAGGGCGGCTAAAGGGAAGGAAGCTCTGACAGACCTTCCAGGCTGCGCCACAGGCTCTGCTCCATGCAATGTTTGTTCCCCCCTTTCTCTTTCCCTCTGCCTGGTTGCCAGAACTTCTGTCTTGGGGTAGATTCCCAGAGCAAAACAGCGCCCCCTCCTTTCTTCCCTCTGGACCCCAGGAGCTGGGTGGGGGGAGCTGAACACTTAGGGCTAGTCAGGCTCATCCTCTTCTCCCCGGGAGTCTGTGGGCCTGCAATTAGCACCCCCACACCTCCACCTCTGTTTTCTTTCTGGAAACCTAACAGGCCCTGTGCCCCTTAGGTTTGAGGTGATGGGTAAAAGGTGCATAATTCGGGGGCCGGAGTGATAGTACAGTGGGTAGAGCATTTGCCTTGCATGCGGCCGACCTGGGTTCGATCTCCGGCATCCCATATGGTTCCCCAGGCACAGCCAGGTAATTCCTGAATGCAAAGCCAGGAATAACCTCTGAGCATCACTGGGTGTGAACCAAAAAGCCAAAAAAAAAAAAAAGTGCGTAACTCAGAGGAGAGCTGCCTTACTCTCCCCTCCCCTCCAGCTGCCCCTCCTCCCCACCCCCCTGCCCCAGCAGAGGTCTTTGCTCACCTGCACTCTGGGTAAAAGGGGTCACACAGAGATTTTTCATGTACTCTGGGGCACCAGGCTTGACCTTCCAGGCCCCTGTCTGTCCTCAAAAGGACAGACAGAGGAAACGGCATGACTCAGCTCTCCCTTCCTCTGAGCAGCCCACTCTAAGTCAGAAGCCTATTTTGTTCTAACTTTTGGCCATGGTGGCTTTGTTTTTTGTTTTATTTATTATTATTATTTTTTTTGCTTTTTGGGTCACACCCGGCAATGCACATGGGGTTAGTCCTGGCTTTGCACTCAGGAATTATTCCTGGCAGTGCTCGGGGGACCATATGATATTCTGGGAATCAAATCTGGGTTGGTCGCGTGCAAAGCAAATGCCCTACCCGCTGTACTATCACTCCAGTCCCCCTCACCTTTTTTTCTTTCTTTTTTTTTTTTTTTGCAACCGTTGGCCACGGTGAGCCACAGTCCCCATGATGCAGCCAGCACAAAGAAGCCTCTCCAAAATGAGTGAGATGAGTGAGAGGGGCCGGAGAGAAGCAGATAGGAAGCTGGCCTTGCTCACAGGCAAACCAGGTTTGAACCCACATACTTCAGGACCGCCAAACGTAGCCCCTAACGCCAAACCAAAACCAAGATCCAAAGCGTTTCAGGGACAGGCTTATGTAGAAAGTGAGATTTCTGCACCGTACAGCATTTGGTGGCTGTGGTCTGGCTTGAAGCTCCTGACTGGGCAGCCCAGCGAGAGGGAGCTCTTGTTGGCTTCTTGCCCATTGTCTCTGTTGTCGGGGTTCCCAGGACCTGCTTCTCTGAGGCCTTCCTCTCCTCTCCTCTTCAGCACCGCGGCCTGCAGAGCTTTCATGCTATCACAGCGGCCCCAGCAGTTCCAGAGGCACTTGCCATTTGGGGGGGTGTTTGGGACTCGGGGCCACTCGCTATGACATAGTTTGACTGCGGGGTTTGATGGCTCGGGCCTTGGGCCCAGTGATGTGATATTGTTGGGCACCCAGAAGTGCTGGGTGACACTGGGGCCAACCCCCGCAGTGCTGGGGGAGGGTGTGCAGAGCAAGGTACTTGCCCAGCGGTTTGACCCATCTCCTGGGCTTTCCCGATTTTTGAGGCCCTCCAGCCGGGGTGAGGAAGTCACTTTGGGGGGATTTATTTGGGTATCTGTGCCTTAGTCACCCCTCAGAGAGGCAGCTGTGGGTGGGGGGAGAAGCAATGAGCTGAGGATCCGGAGACTGGGACTTACAGTCCTGGTCAGTTCCAAACCCTGCTTGTGCGACTTTGGGTTTGTGAAGTTCAGGAAACAGCTTGTTCTACGTAAGCCTCAGTTTCCTCACCGGGAAACGGACTCCCTGACAACACTGTTCCAGAGCCCTTCTGTGGAGAGCCTCCTCAGGACGTGCTTCATAAACAACACCTGTTCTTGTTAATTTCACCGTGCTTTGAAAAACAGGATGTCCTGTCACGCCCACAAGGTGTAAGAAAACAGGATGTCCTGTCACGCCCACAAGGTGTAACTAACCTATCAGATGCAGACACGTGGGCGTAAGCAGGCAGCGAGAGGTATATAAGGGAGGAGGTCACCTAGCTAGTCGGTTCTCCCTCATGCGTCCCTTTTTCCGCCTTGCTCCACGTCCCCTTTCCTGATTTCTTCTCCAACGCATGAGCAAGTTCCTAAATAAATCGCAGCCAAAAGGATCTCCGAGTTGCGTGTTTCTTCGCTGGACGGAAGCGGCGCGCGACAGCTGGTGGCCCGTACGGGGAACCCGACCTCCAGTAACCCCCCGGTGGATTCAGAATTTGCTGCGATTTATTCAGGACTAAGGTTCACGAGAAATCGTGACGATCAGGTTCCTGTGTAAAGTCAGGACGAAGGTTCACGAGAAGTCGTGACGATGAGGTTCCTGTGGTAAGTCAGGACTAAGGTTCACGAGAAGTCGTGATGATCAAGTTCCTGTGGTGAGTCAGGACAATAATATCCATGGATGCGTATGTTTTGTTTGTTGGTTGGATGTTTGTTTGTCTTTCCCTTTGTTTTTTCGTTTTTGCTTTCTGTGGCTGTATTGAGGAGCTGTGCCTCCCTTTCGCGTTTAGTAAGTTCGTTAGAAGTTGGTTGGAGGATCAGAAGTGCGATAAAGCCGTACAACCAGGACAAGTAGCGTTAGGAGAGACAAAGAAGGAACTGTTGAACAGAGGCAGCCGTTATGGCATTGTAGCCTCTGAGCGAGAGGAGGGTTCGGACGTGGAAAGCGAGGCCTCTAGGGGAACCCCGCTGATGGAGGGACGCGCCCCAAAAAAGAAAGGAAGGCCCCGAGAACCATCCATGACCCGTCCATCTCTTTATCCCTCGATACCCATGATGCAATTAATAGTAGTAGGAAAAAGGATCATGGGACTCCTTGACACTGGAGCAGACCATAGCATAATAGCCACTAAGGATTGGCTTTCTGCCTGGCCCACACAGGCTTCTGCTCAGCAGTTGCAGGGCCTGGGGTACCTCAGTACCCCAGAAGTGAGTGCATGTCGCCTCACCTGGAAGGATGACGAGGGACACCGGGATACCTTCCAGCCTTTTATACTGAATTTGCCTTTTTCCCTTTGGGGACGTGTAAATCGCGTTGTCGCGGTTTCCCTTCGCCAGCAAAGAGAGACGACACCGGTTGAGGGTCCTTCTGCAGCAAGTTTATTGGAGATCTCCACACGTACACCAGTGGGGGAGGAAGGCCCCGACCCTCAGAGCGATACCCTTTTTATAGAGAAGACCCCTCACTTCTGACGTGTTGCTCGCCAGTTGGCTGCCCTCCAATCACCCCATGGGGGGCGATGCCGGGGCCCGCGCTCTGGAGGTTATTTATTACCTAGGGCAGCCGGACGTCGGCGCCATCTTTGCTCCACGTGCTCTGGCTCCCTACAACTCCCCCTTATCTCTTTACTAAGGAGCCGGTCTCTGCGAGAAAGGGGGCGACGGACACCACTGCCTGTAAAAATACCAGGGACTGAGGTGGCCTCAACGGGTCCCTCTTCAGGATCCGACGAGGCTCCTCCTGTCCCGCCGTCCGCTTTTCCAGGCAGGGCAAAATTTCGACGGCGGCCCTATGCAAGCGGCTCGTCGCCCTGGTTCAGGGAGGAGAGAGACCCAGTGCAGTACCATCTAGTCTGACACCCTTCCCTGAGACCATTGCCGGTGCACCCAAACTCGTGCAATGGATCCACAGATCCCGAGTGTGCAGGGGCTACACTCAGCATAAAAAAAGGCACGGAGCATCTTGATTTAAAGCGGCGATGCCTCCGGCGGGGGGACAGACCACCTAGGCTGAGCAACCATTGGGACTAAACGATCTAAAAAGACTAGGCATCATCACCTACGCCAACTTACACTCTGCCAAGATTCAATCAAAAACAAGGCACGGTATTATACGCAATCAAAAACAAGGCACGGTATTATACGCAATCAAAAACAAGGCACGGTATTATACGGAGGTGCAGAACAGAATGTTGTACAAGTATCATTCAGAGTCTTCCCCTGGGTAGGCTTGCACCAGGCGGTGATAGTACACTTCCACCTTACGTGAGGTCACGGCATTCACCTGATCTTTAATAAACTGAGTTAGGCGTTGGAATGCCCAAGGACCAAAGGAGATCAGTAATAATGCTCCAACAAGGGGCCCCAAAAGGGGGAGGAGATAGGGCAACACACCCCCCCACGCCGACCAAAACGGGCGCTCATAAAACTCATGTCTCCTTTTTTCTAATTCTTCTTGGTGTTTTCTAACCCGGTCCCTCACTATACCCGACTTGTTGGCATAAAAACAGCATTTCTCCTGAAGTGTCAGGCAAATTCCCCCTTATTTATAAAAGTAGGCTTGGGCACGCACTGCCAAAACTGGGTTAGTCCGCCCCGAGCACTGGGCCGAGTGACGAGATATATAGTAAGAGTCCCACAGTCCACGGTTTTCGTGTAGCTCGTTGGGGTCACCGAAGATTGTCCTCCCTGACAGTTGCACGGGGTCCCATACAGCTGTTGTAGGAGGCGTGTAGGGTGAGCCGGCCGGCCCAATCCGGCCTCCGTGGGTTGCACAGTCAGCAGCAGGATCATCATTGCAAACCCGCAGGGTCGGCACCGGAAGACGAGCCGCATGTTCTCTGTAAGAAGAAAAGAGAGAATCCCTCTCAGGGGTTCCCCCTGGAGCATTCTGCGGACTCGGAAATCTTTAAAAACTCTCACTCCTTATGACCCTGAGCTAAGTAGCTTAAATTTTTTTTTTTTTTTTTTTTTTTTTTTTTTTTTTTTTTAGTAACAGACTTTATTTAGAAGGTCTTAGGGAAGGAGGAAGAGATAAGTGGAAAAGGAGAAAGCAGTAGGAGTAACGTGCTCAAGAAAGAACGCGGGCTCCTCCAAAGATAGAGAGAGCCTTGAATGGACTATTGGGCTGTTTTTTATAGGTTCTTTACAGCCTGCCCCCACCCACATGCGGTTTCTTTTCAAGTATACCAGGGAGGTTGAGAGTGGTGATAGCCTTCTTTGGGGAACCTCCTGGGGAGGGGTCTACTATCCTCAGAGTCTGTTGAAGGTCTTATCAGGTGCGGTTTCACAGGGGGGAGGGGTCTCAGGATTCTCCTCCCTGGAGACTTTGATGATCTAAGTTTCATTGCCAGGGGCCTTTCCCTATCTACCTGCCTAAATCATATTCCCCCCTAGAGATTTCACCACCTTAAATCTTTAAGGGGAAAATGGCTGAAGGTCCATCTTCTGGAGCTGCTTCATGCTGACAAAGGGGCGCTGGCCCTGCCTGCACAAGGGGTGAAACCTCATGCTACCTTAGTTTTAGTGGGCCCCAGGCAATGAACTGGTTGGGATCCTGAAGTTATCTGAAAGAAAAGATCAGATCAATTAGACTGAGGAATGTCACTTTGAAACGATTGGACCTTGGAGTAGAATATTGCCTCTGATCTAGCAAGAGCAGAGTGATCTACAGTTTTAGATAACATTCTGCCTGGGATGGTGAGACAGAAATTAAAGCAGCAGAAACCAACACAACATAATCCTACACCTATTTCTGTCATAAAAACAATGGAAAGGAATAACTGCTTCACCCATTGGTTGATAGAAAATGACTTCCTATGTTCAGATTTTTCTAGTGGCCTAGAAGCACCACACCGCTTCTCAGGTTGGAAAAGCTACCCATCCACTGAAGCTGTCATTTGGAAGCAGTAGATGTTTGTATCTTGAATATGAGCGTTTGATCATTTGCATGTCAATCTGCCAATCCTTTCCTCGGCAAGTTCCTTGAAGTTACAAGTGTTAGGAAAGGAGGCCCACAATTCATTAATGAAACAGAAAGTACAGTTCTGAGTTCCTTTCCATGAAAGATGGCTTTCACTAGTGTTGGAAGCTTAGTGTAACCCTTTATCAATTTCCTTTTGAAAACCTTGTTCCAATGCCTATTGTTCCTCTTTTGCAGAATATCTTAGATGAGTATTCTCTGGATGGGGTATTAATCCCTTGATGGAACGAGAATTAAGAGCTGTTAAAATTCTAGTTCTCTCCAAATGACTGTGTTCATAGAACTAAAAGTGAATACTTAGAACCAGTTTAAACTTGGCACTGTAGCCAATTGACAGGTTGGGGGAAAGCATTAATTCTGCACTTTGAGCTGAGGTTCCCCCCACTAAAGCTCTGGCTTCCAATACCCTGGTCAGACTAGTGACAGCATGTTCAACATTGGGTCCCAAAGACTAGGCTGCTTACTTTACAGTCAGCAAAACACATTATACCTGAATTACCCAAAAGGGATACCTTTTAGATCCAAATTAGAATACATTTACTAGATTACTCTGTAGAATTTGAATCTGATTCTTTAAAAAGCAAGTTACAGAAACATGGTTTTCTCTCCACCTTCATTTTAAAATTTGCCTGATGGCTTAACAAATCTGACTTGTTCTTTTGCATAAATACAGCAAGATTGGAGAACTCTCCATTTGGGATACCCCATTACTTACTGAGAGGTCCTGGGGGTTGGGCTAAAGACAGAAGGCATACCAATAACGGCATTAATTCTGTGTGGCACGTCAGAGTTACCCAGGCCTGGCCATAAATGTCCCACGATGAACTGGATGGTCTCAAGCCTTCAGGTTGAACTGGAGGTGGCCTTTTGCGTAGATGCATCCTGGCAGAAAGGAGTCCATCCCCTCCCTTTTTCAGGGCTGAGAGAGATCCTGGTTTCCAGGGTTTTTCTTGATGCTGAGTAGGCCCAGATTGTGTCAGTCACACAGATTCCCGGATTTCTCATTTTCCATAGCAGTGATGATTTCCATTCTTTCCTTGAGCCAGCCGGCCTCTAGGGTCCCCCTGAGGTTTGTAGGGTACTTGAAACAGTACCTGTTAAATACCTGCTCCTGTCATTTAGACCAATCCCTTGACTCTTTCCCTGAAAGAGGGCTTTGGGGTCCCATAAGTGATTTTCCTGTCTGCATGAGGGGTAGACCCTATTACAGAGAGGAAAGACTTTTATCTGGATTTATGCAAACCAACATAGTGCCATGAAGCATCAAAAACATACTGAAGGTACAAAAGAAGAGAAAAGCAAACATTTCACTTTACTCACAGTGAGATGCAACACACCCATTTGTTGTAGGTCCTAGTCAAAGGAGCTAAAATCTGTAGAGGAAAAGTGTACAATTTAACATCGTATTTAACCCATTCAATTCCATGTTGAAAACCTTGACTTCCCATTAATAAGAGCACTGTACTGGGAGTCCAGTGTACAGTTAAACATGTCTAATTCATTTAATCCCATTAAAAAAAAAACACTTGATTTTCCACAACTTTTGAAGAATTCAATAATCTAAGAGCACTGTAACAGGAGTTCCAGACAATCCATCCAATATCTTTTCCATAGATCCTACCAAAAACATACTAGAACAATTCTGCATGTGATTTAAAGAGTTTCTTAAAACAGTGATCAGTTTCTTTCCTTTTTCCAACTGATGATATCTGCATCCATTATCTTTCTGACTTAAGACATACATCTATATTCTTTATAGTCCCACAAGTTTAAACTCTTATTTTTACTGAACTTAGTACAACATGATCTTCCAAGTTTGGGCACAAATTACCAATCATTTCATTTAACATGACAAAACTACTTTCAGTGTTATTTCAAAAGCATTAGGTCAGTTCTATAGATATTCAACAACTTTAAAGATGCTCACAACTAAAGTTCTTACAACATATTCATTGGGCAAAGGTTCACTCCACATAGAAATTAACCAGGAGACATCTTAGAATTCTGATTTCTAGGAAAACACAAATATAAAGATTAAAACATTCATAGATTACCATAAAACATTAAGGATCTCACACTTGCATACAAACTTCTATGTGATGGTCAGAGCTAGATATGATATCTGGTGACAAAGCTTTGCAATGAATAAAGTTATCAGAATAATAACATGCATTTTCATGTACTAGACAGACTGATTTTACACAGTAAAATTTCCCACATTTTCCATGAAATACTCCATTCTTATCTCAAACTTTAACCAAGGCACAATGCTATGGCTTCAGACTATCAGGCTGACACCTGAGATTAATCTATTATAATTCTTTGCTAAGTATCTCTAGAAATTTTAGTTACCAAAAGTCTCAGAGATCACATAAAATACCAGTAGGATAAGATTTGCAACCAAATTCATAACTCTAGAAACTCATGTCTTAACTAAACTATTACTCTTTGAACCTGCTTTTCCACAATTATTTCAGCTCACATTCTAATAATCCAATGCAGATGCATATGTACACTGACACAACAGCATAAGACCTTTAAACCATCAATTTTTATAAAACATGAGTAAACCTTCTTTGGCTTAAATCCAATAGTTTTTGTATCTTAGTTATTTCAAATCATGAGCTCTCTAACAATTCCACTATACAAACATGCTTTCGGACACAAAAAGAGTTCCTTTTTTTTTTTTTGACTAACCTTTGATAATAACATAGAAAAGACACTTGGACTGTCAATGTTTATGGAAACATAAGAAAACTATTTTGATGGCTTCTGTACCTCTGTTTGTAAACTGGCTAAATTCCTCATTAAGATTGGCTGAATCTTGTAAAATAAAGCCTTGCATCCTCTGAACGCTTTATTTCACTTTAGTTTTAGGCGCTACTTCTGCAGCTCTTCCTAGATAGTAGAGACTCTGAACTTCAGAAGAATTACAACTGTTAATAGCCATTAATGTTCTTACAATAAGAAATCTAGATTGAGAATTTTGCATTTTCCATAGGCTCAACATAGGCTCAACATTCTGATAAGAAATCTCTGTTTAACAGAGGTTAATCTCTGTTTAACTTGGTCTAACAAGTTCCAAAAAACACCTCAACCCTTTAAATTGCTTGACTACATACCACTTTGATCTCTTGTAGTGATCCTGCTTTCCCTGGTCTAATTTTTACTGCTGATTTTCACTCTGACTCCAACACTCAAGTTCAAGTGTTCCACATAGAGACAGACAGACAGACAGACAGACAATGAACTTACTAACAAAAAACACCACTACATGTGCACATGTATGCATTTGATCGATCGATCTGACCCTTCAAAAAATGGCAGGGAGAGAACTGACAGACTGAGAAAGGAAGGAGAAGTCCCCAGGGCAAAGTTAAGCCCTGTCGGCCGATTGGGAACATTACTCCCCGTTTCTCTGCCTGACCAGCCAGTTTCCTGCTTGTTAAAAACGGGTCAAGAAAGCGCTTTTGTTGATACAAGCCGGCAAAACTATGACCAAGTTGTTGAAACTTAAGGTTGCCAGATGTTACTATTTTAAGATCAAGACTACTTCTGAGGTGGATAGACCACCTTAGCGACACTCTTTTTCATTCCTGATATTATTAAACACTCAACCACATGATCTTGCATTTTCCTGACTTCTCTGCTGATAATAATAAGCATAACTAAGAGAAATATAATAAGACAAATATACACACACACTAAAGGCACTGGCACAAATCACACTCCTGCACTCATTCGGACCGGTCCTCTTTCATTCCGGTGCGCACCCAACACAGCACATTCACACAGAAATTCTTAAACCTGCCCTACGGGAGTCCACATTACCTTTGGTCTTGTCCCCCTGACAATGGGGTTGCTACAATGTACATCCGGCTCTTTCTAATAAGAAGCTAGCAATCTAGAGGCAAAAGGGGGGGGTCATCCTATCCCGGGCCAGTCTTTCAAGTAGGGAAATGGTATAATTGGCATTTGCCCCATATTTTCTGACCGCTTCTGCCAACTCTTTAATCTGATTGAATTCTACCTGAGCATGAACTCTTCCATTCCCATCTCCCTCAAAGACAGGAAAGGCTAGTCTCATCTGCTTATGTAGTTCAGCAGAAAGTAACGATGTTTGGGATGCATGGGCTCCTTCCGTTCCCCGTGCGTATGGCGGGGGCGGGGGAGCCGAGGGCATAGGGCGCGGTAAGTGCGTTCTGCAGCTTCGGTTTCGATTACAGAGGTCAGGGGGGCGATAGCGTGCCGCTTCGTAGCGGTGTGCCGCTCCCTGGTCTAGAATTTGCTCTTCTTCAGAGCTCGAAAGGGAGTCTTCTGAAGAGCTCTCCTTGGGTTTCAGGCTGGCTGCAGCCATATCCCCCCAAGGATAGATTTTCCTTGGCCCACCCGGCCTAGAGCAAGTTGTGTAAACTGTGGGGGGAGGTGTGGCCTCCTCCTCTCCCGCTTCATTCTCGCCCCCTCCGGGCGGTCCTTTTTCCTTGGTTGCGAGTGCGCGGGGTGAGAACTCTCCCCTCCCCCTTCCCTCGCCCTTGCCTCCATCATCGGGCAATCTTTTTTTCTTAATCCCGGGTTTCATGCGCGCTTAATCTTTCCGACCGCTCGGTTTCTGACAGACTATCCTGGACCTTTTCTAAAATTTGCCGAGTCTCACTGACGACCAGGGAACAAGCCTCATCCTCTAGACAGTTTTTGACCATCTTCCATATAGCCTTAGTGCCATTTCTTAACGTGCCCTTCTTATGTTCTGCATCTAGGTCCTTCCCTAGCTTGTTCCAACAACGGAGGGTAAGGGACCCGGAGACCGCATACCATGGAGCAACACGGTCTACTTCCTTAACAAAACTGTGCAGTGTCCGGCGGGCAATACGAATGTCCCTTTGACGGAGGAGATCGTTAAGCGTCTCCTGCACAGATTGCACGGTCCCCATGATGGTTGGGACCGTATTCCCGAGCCCTCAGTCCGCCAAGCACGGCTGCTTATCTACGTCAGGCTGACGTGCGGTGGCAGCGTCCCAACAGCAGAAGCAGAACAAAAGCACAATACTCAGAAAGAGGACAAAGAATGCTGCCACCCCCTAGGTCTCAGGCATACCTCTGGCAACGAAATCAGGCCGTAGTCTGCCTCTCCGAGCCACCCCTCGGTTTCTGACAGACTATAGTCTGCCTCTCCGAGCCATCCGGTCCTGCAGTTCTGAACCCTCCCTTCGGAACAAAGGGGCCTTCCCCAGGGTGCGAATGAAACTTACCCGGCGTCCCGGGTTTCGGCACCAGTTGTAAATCGCGTTGTCGCGGTTTCCCTTCGCCAGCAAAGAGAGACGACACCGGTTGAGGGTCCTTCTGCAGCAAGTTTATTGGAGATCTCCACACGTACACCAGTGGGGGAGGAAGGCCCCGACCCTCAGAGCGATACCCTTTTTATAGAGAAGACCCCTCACTTCTGACGTGTTGCTCGCCAGTTGGCTGCCCTCCAATCACCCCATGGGGGGCGATGCCGGGGCCCGCGCTCTGGAGGTTATTTATTACCTAGGGCAGCCGGACGTCGGCGCCATCTTTGCTCCACGTGCTCTGGCTCCCTACAGGGACGAGATGTTCTGGCTAAGATGGAAGTTAGGCTTTGCACTTCTTCGCGCCCTATTGCTGTTTCTGCTGACCAAAATTTATTATAGGGGCCGCTGTGGAAATCATCCCCCTAACATGGTTAACAGAGGACCCGGTGTGGGTTCCACAGTGGCCTTTATCCTCTGAAAAATTAGATGCAGCTGAAGCCTTAGTTAATCAACAATTGTCAGCTGGACACTTACGTCCTTCTGTATCCCCTTGGAATACTCCTATTTTCGTAGTTAAAAAGAAATCCGGTAAATGGCGTTTGTTGCATGATCTTCGATCTGTTAATGCTCAAATGCGCGTGATGGGGCCTGTACAACGTGGCCTGCCTTTATTAACCACTTTACCAAAAGATTGGCATGTAATTGCCATTAACATACAAGATTGCTTTTTCTCTATCCCGTTACATCCACAGGATATTCCCCGTTTTGCGTTTACATTACCCTCTAAGAACCATGAGCAACCAGATAAGCGATATGAATGGGTAGTCCTCCCACAAGGGATGACAAATAGCCCCACTCTTTGCCAGCTATACGTAGGTTCCATCATAGCTCCTTTGTGAAAGTGTTTCCCGAAAGTACAATGTGTGCATTATATGGATGATATCCTGCTGGCAGCAAAATCCGAAAACGCTCTTAATAATGCCCTACTCAAATTAACCTCGCCCTTACAAAGTGCCAATTTAATTATTGCCCCTGAAAAAATTCAGAAAGGAACAGTTGTCCAATATCTAGGCGCTAGGATAACCCCCAAAGCAGTACATCCCCAAAAAATTATGCTTGACCACTTACACACACTTAATGATTTCCAACGTTTGTTGGAAGACATTAATTGGATAAGGGGATACCTTAAATTACCTAACTATGGCTTAAAACCTTTGTTCAATATGCTTCAAGGTGGTCCTTCTCTTTCTTCCCCACGGACTATCACACCCGAAGCTAGAGAAGCCCTTTGCAAAATTGAGCAAGCTCTTACTGCTGCTGGCAATACACGCGTGCAGCCTGAATTTCCTAATAAAACAAAAAGGGGGAGTTGGCCTGGGTTGGCCCCCTCGAGAACTCTAAATTTTTTTATTATTAATGATAAGGGCACTTCCTCTGCAGACAGGCATTCTTCAAAGATTCCTGTGTGCCAAGGATATGTTAAATGGAAGGATATCCTTTCTGGTGAATGGCACGGCCCGGACCCCGTGTTAACCTGGGCCAGGGGTTCTGTTTGTGTTCTTCCACAGAACAGGGCAGAACCAGTGTGGATTTCTGAACGTCTGACACGGAAGACCGCGCCTCCAGTAGACCAAGAGGTGGAAACTGGTGCTCCTGTTCAGCCTGGTTCCAGTGATGATACAAGCTGAAGAAGCAGCTTTTTGGGCCATTGCTATACCATGGCCTGCTTTAATCCCTTCCTTACCCACCTTAATAATAAGACCAGAGTAGAAGTCCCCTCTATTTTATAAAAGAGTGGGTGGAGTGGGAGTAGTACTATCCTTATTGCTTCTCGCTGCTTGGGTTTTTTGCCTAGTGTCTATACAAAATGCATCAAGAACAACTATTTACAAAGGCATGATATTTACAGGCATTCGTGGCCCTGGAAGCACAGCAATCCCCACAGCGTTGGCTTAATCTCGCTTAGAACAATCAGGTCTAGCCAGACGTAGCAATAGGTATTATGCAGCTGAGAGCCCTTAACTGCAGGGGACCTCCTGTAGTTGAGGAGTTTGAAAGGGTGCACTATACCCCACCTGACCCTTGGACCAACCTAAGACAGGGACCTACAAGCGAGAGGGCTCCCAATGATGGGTAAGGCCAAGGGGGCTGAGGTCGCTACACAGACTTGATGTTCTAAAACAAAAAGGGGGAACTGTGGAGAGCCTCCACAGGACGTGCTTCATAAACAACACCTGTTCTTGTTAATTTCACCGTGCTTTGAAAAACAGGATGTCCTGTCACGCCCACAAGGTGTAAGAAAACAGGATGTCCTGTCACGCCCACAAGGTGTAACTAACCTATCAGATGCAGACACGTGGGCGTAAGCAGGCAGCGAGAGGTATATAAGGGAGGAGGTCACCTAGCTAGTCGGTTCTCCCTCATGCGTCCCTTTTTCCGCCTTGCTCCACGTCCCCTTTCCTGATTTCTTCTCCAACGCATGAGCAAGTTCCTAAATAAATCGCAGCCAAAAGGATCTCCGAGTTGCGTGTTTCTTCGCTGGACGAAGCGGCGCGCGACACCCTTCCTCCGACACAAAACTCAATAGTTGCATGCCCTAGAGGAGAGGTGGGGGTAAGTGTCCTGTCGTCCCAAGAATCAGCACGTTACCACCTCCTCCAGCACAGGAGAGAGGCCCTTTCTGCACCCCATCTGTGGCACAGGGAGATAGACCTGGGGGTAGAGCACACGCTGGTGTGTGTGAAACTCCGAGTTCCATTCCAGGATTCTCACGGCTATCAGCTGGTATTTACAAAATAACATTAGGAAAAAAAGATTATCTACATGACTTAATGGATGGTTTCCACTTGGGAGTGAGGGACTGCTCAGGACTTTCTTAACCCTGCAGTGTAGGAAGCCAGCACGGTCAAGGGGAGAATTTGACCTTCCTACAGCTTGCAGTGAAGAGGCAACTGGTTGACCTTGGGCATGTGAGGGGAGTTTTCTGGACCTGTTTCCTCCAAGGCGGGGGTGTTACAGCTGCAGAGTGTGACCCAATCATTTACTGCATCCTCCAACCGGTGTTTCTCAAGTTTTCTCTTACTGTGGCCCTTTCCTGACCTCATTCCTTTCCTGTGACCACCACTGAGTCCGTACCTGCTGCCTGCTGGTTGATTTCTAGTCTCCTGTTGTGGCCCCTCTGTTTTGGTAATTTGCACCTGTGGCCCCTTGGGATGTCCAGTGGGCCTACAGGAGGGCCATATGGCTCCTGGTTCAGAAAGGTTGATCGAAGTAACGAGATTCGCTAGGCTTTTGACACATGGTAAATACTCAGGGCAAACAACTGCTCAGCCACAAAGAGTAGGCACCCCTGACCAGGTCAATGACCTTTGTTTGGGGAGGGGGAAGTCTACAGGTGGTGGTGCTCAGGAACTACTCCTGCTGGGTGCTTGGGGACCCATTTGGGGACGAAGCCCAGGGTTCTTACATGCAAATGGGCTCCAGCCCTTTGAGTCACCTTTCAGTCCTTCTGGGGATCATTCTTTTTTTTTTTTTAAGTTATGTTTTTATTATTGAGTCACTATGATGTACAAAGTTATTTAATCAAGATTCAAGCATACAATGCACCAACAGCAGTCCATGCCCACTTCCCTCCACCAATGCTCCCAGTTCCCCCCCCCCCAACCCCCCATCCTGTCTCTAAGGCAGATGTCTTTTTTCCTTTTAAGCACTGTGGTTTACAATACTGTTACTGATAGGGTAGCATACATATGAACATTTTAACACCTTCTGCACCCCTCCTCTTCCACAGTGGCCACTTCCTTCCACCATTTTCATAGTGTTCCTGGGGGTCATTCTTTTTTGGGTCACATCCGGTGATGCTTAGGGGTTACTCTTGGTCTGCCCTCAGGAATTAGTCATGGCATTGCTCAGGGGACCATATGGGATACCAGGGATCGAACCCTGGTTGGCCACATGCAAGGCAAATGCTCTACCTACTGTACTATCACTCTGGCACCTGGGGGTCATTCTTTGTGTGTGTGTGTGTGTGTGTGTGTGTGTGTGTGTGTGTGTGTGTGTGTTTTAATAAATTTTTTTAATTGAATCACCGTGAGAACAGTTACAAAGCTTTCAGGTTTAGGTCTTAGCCATACAGTGATCAAACATCCATTCATTCACCAGTGCACATGTTCCACCACCAAGAACTCCAGTATTCCCCCCATCCCACCCCCAACCCTGCCTGTGTGGCAGATGATTTTCACTTTACTCTCTCTTTACTTTGATTACATTAAATTTTTCCACAGAAGACACACTGTTATTATTTAGAATTTCCCCCTAATAATCAGACTTGCCTAAAAGGCATCATTAGATAATTTGTTTTTTATTGCTGATAATGAAGAGCATATGAAGTCTGGTATTTTAGTAATTAAATTCAGAGGGATTTCTGCCAGAAGTCATTGGGTTCCAAGATTGGTTTGTGTGCCTCTGGGATCATGGCCGTTCAGGAGCAGAGGAATCATTCATGGGCGGCCGCTCGGGGTCTCGTCTGGGCAGGGAGCAGGGCCTGTTTCCCCCCGCCCCCAATCTTGAGGTTTCAACCCTGGGGTTCATTCTTGACATCTTTATCCCACTCTTTTCCTAGGGTCAGAGCCTCTCTAGAGGCAGACCAAGAGATGGGGATTTGAGTACAAATTGTTTTATTTGTGTGTGTGTGTGTGTGTGTGTGTGTGTTGGGGGGTGACCCCAGGAAGTTTCAGGAGGAAACAAAAAGTGGAGAAGGAAGCACCCCACTTCCTTGGCAATGGGAATGAGCTTCTCCTCTGGAGACTGATGCTCAGAGGTGCCCCAGAGGGGTCCCCTGCCCCCAGGCATGAGAAGCGGGCTGATTTGCTCACCAAGGTTAGTGACGCACCCACCAAGGGTTACTTCTCGGTAAATTCCTCCACAGTCCCATCTGGTGGCCTGGGACTATCTCAGGTGGAGTCTCAACAAAGACACTGGTTATTGAGGTATGTAGCAACAGGAATAGAATGAGTTGGGGACGGGAGATGATGCAAGCAGTAGGGCACAGGCCAGCACATCTGAGTTAGGATAGAGAAAGGACCAGTATGATAATAATAGTTAGAAATGACCACTCTGAACAAGAACTGAGTGCTGAAAGTAGGTAAAGGGATATATCTGTATTGCAATCCCAGATAATGCCCACAAGGGGGTGGGGGTGGGGGGGGGAGAGAGAGAGAGAGAGAGAGAGAGAGAGAGAGAGAGAGAGAGAGAGAGAGAGAGAGAGAGAGAGAGAGAGAGAGAGAGAGAGAGAGAGAGAGAGAGAGAGGGGAGAGAGAGAGAGAGAGAGAGAGAAAGGGGAGAGAGAGAGAGAGAAAGGGGAGAGAGAGAGAAAGGGGAGAGAGAGGGGGGAGAGAGAGGAGAGAGAAGAAGAAGGGTCTTTTTGGACTCAGAATTTCTCTACCTTCACACATCTAGGCAGGCCTGGCCTGGGAGGACTAGGTAGTCCTAGGTAGTCTCCGAGCAGGGAACTCAGTAGGGGATTTCGGGAGCTTGGGTGGAGAGGAAAAGCCACTTCCTTGGGCTGACAGAGACTCTATCCTGAGGTCAGGCAGGCAGGAGGGGCTGCAGGCTGGGAGCCCCAAGGGAAGCTGGACCCAGGTCAGATGGGCCCTGGGGAACCCCAGCGGGAATTTCCCTTCTGACTCCTCCCTCCCCCGAGGCTGTCCAGGGACAGTAGGTAACAAAAAGGGTGAGCACAAGTGATGCAAGCCGAAGGCCAGTGGATAAATGGGACAAAAGTGCCCAGGGCTGGGACTGACTCAAACAGCGAAGCTGGACTCCCTGTCTGGGGACTTGAGGGAAGAGTGCCAGGGTTCCAGGCCCTCCCAGAACTTGATTGCACATTTGCTGGTTTTTTGGGTTTTTTTTTTTGGTGCTACAACTGGTGATGTTTAGGGGTTACTCCTAGCTCTGTACTCAGGAATTCTCCCGGCCAGGCTCAGGGGACCATATAGGATGCTGGGGATTGAGCCTGGGTCAGTTGTGTGCAAAGCAAACGCCCTCCCTACTGTACTACCGTCCCAGCCCCTGTGCATCTTGTTTTCACCCTGTCCCTGACTGGCTGGTGGGAAATGTAAGTCGCAGCGTTTCTGGGTATGTCTAGGTGTTTCGGGGACCCACCTGTTCAAACCCACCTGTGACTGCGGAGCTGAGATTAGTCTGGCCTGGAGGTGCTATGGGTCTGGCCACTGGTATTTGGGGTCACATTGAGGATACAGAAACCTCAGGACTGCTCTGTACAGCTTGGGGGTGTCCCTGGCAGACCTTCCCCTTTGGTGTCTTTGATCCCCGGCAGTGATGCTGGATGCGCAGGTGAAACCTGGCTCCACCCCTCACCAGCATTCTATTTTGTTTGTTTTGTTTTGGGGCCACACCTGGTAGTGCCCAGGACTTACTCCTGGCTCTGTGCTCAGGCCTCACTCCTGGAAGCTCAGGGGATGTGGGGGATTGAATGCAGGTCAGCCACCTACAAGACAAGTGCCCTCCCCACCTGACTGTCTCTTCGGCCCAGGATTCTTACTTGACTTGGAAGAAATCTGCACACTAATTTTTCTGCGAAAGCAGAGATGTATACTATATATGTATCTGGAGTTGTCTATTTCTCTTTCTGCTGGGGTCCTGGATTAAAAAAACCAATATATATATATATATATATATATATATATATATATAGTATATTAAAGCACCATGACTTCCAATGTTATTCATAGTTGAGATTAATCTATAATTTTTTTAGCTTTTTTTTTGGACGGCACACCTGGAGATGCTCAGGGGTTGCTCCTGGCTCTGCATCCAGGAATCGCTCCTGTTAGTGCTCTGTGGACCATATGGCATGCCAGGAATCAAACTCAGGTTGGCTGCATGCAAGGCAAGTGCCCTCCCCACCGTGATCTCGACCCTCAAAATTGAGTTTTCTACATATAATGTTCCAGTACTTATCCCACCACCAATGTAGCTTCCCTCCACCAGTTTCCCTCTCACCACCACCCCCCTGCCCCCAGCCTGCATCTTAACAGGCACCTTGTTAAGTTGAGTCTCGTGATTTCAGCGTGGTTGACTCTGGCGAGGCTATTCAGCTACACTCTGCCTTTATACCACCCAAGTACCTGAATCCCTGTGACCCCTGTGGGGACTTGGGGGCTTGAGAACAATCTTTCTGAGCCCGGAGACTCAGAGTTTTGCCCTTGCCTGCCTCCTCTCTGTACAGGCCGTGGCAGAGAAGCTGCAGGGTCCTGCTTGAACGAGCGAAGAGCAGAAGGGATCAAAATGGCCCAGTAATGCACTGGGAGGAGAACGTGGAGCTGCCTTCCAAGAGCACCTCCTCCCAATGGCAGCTTCCGGGAGAAGTGTCTTGTCCTGTATTTCCCTGTGGCCGCCTGGGGGGTGCATCTGAGTCCTTTAGAGGGAACCCTCTGCATACAGGGGAATTTCTCCACCTTCTCAATCCCCACCTGCCCCTTAAGTAAGACCAGCAGCGCCAAAGAGATTTTACAGCAGGTAAGGCACTTGCAGACAGCCAGGATGGGTTTGATCCCTGGCCCCCCACATGGTTCCCCAGCTCACCAGGAGTGATTTCTGAGTGTTGAGTCAGAAGTAAGCCCTGAGCACTGCTGGGATCTGTGGATCCCCCTAAACGATGTTTCTCTCAACTTTGTAGAGTGAATATCACCAAGTTTGTGGATTGAATATTTGAAACCTGTGATTGTTTAGACTCTCCTTGAAGTTCATGTAAATAGACATAGAAAGCATGTACTCTTTTTTTTTGGTGGTGCTCAGAGCTTACTCTGTCTATACAGTCAGAGATCACTCCTGGTAGGGTTTGGGGACTATATGCGACGTCGGGGATCAAACCCAGGTCAACCACATGTGAAGCAAACACTCTACCTGCTGTACTATTGCTCTGACCCAACAGCCTATACTCTTATGAATCTGGAATCATATCTGTAAAATTCATTCATATTGGTAGCTGCCCCTTTTCAGAGCTGTGTAATATTCCATCGCATCACGAAAGTGGAATGTAAGTTTCTCTGAGATCGGGTCTGCCTGCAACATCTTTTTTGTTTGTTTTGTTTGGGGGCTACACCCAGTGGTTCTCAGTTCCTATTCCTGGCCCTGTGCTTAGGGACCACTCTTGGCAGTGCTGGGGATGAGGACTGGACACCATGCAGTGCTGAGGAGCTAATTTGTTTGCCTGCAAGGAAAGCATGTACTCAGCCCTCTGAGTTGTCTCCCCTGTCCTCCTATTGACATCTTTGACCTGAATGGAGGCTTTCATGACCCCTGGTTCCCACTTCTCTGTGTCTCTGGCCCCTCCCCTGACCACAGCATAGGCTGGACTTCCAATGTACCACCAGATTTGCATCCATATTCCTCCTTGCCGATGAGGCATTACCCTGGCTTCTTCCTTGGAACCCTCTCCAAAGGGGCATAGGATAAACCAGTCTACTGAGACTTTTGCTTGGGCAAAGTGATCTCTGTGTTGAGTTGGGGGATGTGTGTCTTGGTTAGAGAAGGAGAAAACAAGGCAAAGAAAGGGAAGGCGATCCCAGGAGGGGCTCTGCTCCCATGGCATGGGGACGGTGCCACTTAGGCTTGCCAGAGGCTGGTGACCTACAGTGGAGTCTTGCTGTCATGTGAGGCTATCCAACGACAGGAGTCATCTGGATTCAGAGCCCCGTTCAAAGCAGGGCGGTGGACTTGGTTTGGAAAGGACTGGCCACACGGAATGCAGAAAAGGACTGTGACCGCTGCATGGACCAGGGGAGCCTTGTCCCAGGAGTGTCTGGGAGCAGGATGGCCACTGGGGGCGCCAGAGAGCTCCCAGAGGGCCAGACACAGCTGACACCTGCTTCCTCCTGGTCCCTCCTTCAGGAGGGTGGGATGGGTCCTCCTGGTAGCTACAGCAACAGCAGGGAGGACTGAGTCTGTCTGCAGAGTCAGGATGAGAACTGCATGGTGGTGGGTCTGATGCCTCTTCTTCCCAAAGCTTTCTGCTTCCGCGGACCCTCAATGAAGCGCCCCCGTTAGCTGGGCCTCTCGGTGCACCGTAGCCCAGAGCTGTCTCTGTTGTCAAAACCTTCCATCCCTGGGGATGGTGTGATGGAGCAAACGTACTCGCTTCCTAAACATGCTAGCACTGAAGCGCAGGATTCTTGGCCCTCAAGTTGATGTCCCAACAGATGGACTGAGGGTAGGTGACATGTTGGTGTGACTGGTGAGGGAGGCAGTGGGGGAAGGGGAGGAACACTCCTTGTCAGTATAATGGCCTTCCTTCCTTCCTTCCTTCCTTCCTTCCTTCCTTCCTTCCTTCCTTCCTTCCTTCCTTCCTTCCTTCCTTCCTTCCTTCCTTCCTTCCTTCCTTCCTTCCTTCCTTCCTATGCTCAGAGGTGCTCAGGACATACTCCTCTCTCAGTTGCTTCCAGAAGTATTTGGAGAACCATGCAGTGCTGGGGATTAAACCTGGGTCTGCTGCTTGCAAGACACATGCTCTCTGTTCCCATGACTGCAGGTTTCTCCATGCCTGCTTCATTGTAGACAGTCCCCGCCACCCTGTTAGCTCAGAAACACTAAACTGAAATCCAGCTCACTTGTTGCCTGCTGTCAGTCTTATCAATCCCTTAGTTAAGCTTGTTTCCTTCTTTTATTTGGGGGAGGAGGGAACCTTTCTGAGCATAGGAAGGAAGGAAGGAAGGAAGGAAGGAAGGAAGGAAGGAAGGAAGGAAGGAAGGAGGGAAGGAAGGAAGGAAGAAGGCTGTGCTCAGGGAGCACTCCTGGCAGGGCCCAGAGAATTATATGTGATGTGGGGATGGAGTTGGAGTTGGCCGCTTGCAGGGCAAGCACCTTAACCTGTTCTCTCTCTCTCTCTCTGGCCCCAGGCTTGTCCCTTTCCAATATTTTGGGGTGTATTTCGAACAAGAAGTTTATTCTGTGCCTGCTCTGTGTCACCTCCAGCTGTATCTCTGTCCACTCAGCGGTGAGGGGACCCCAGGCGTGGCTGGGGTGATGCTGAGTCTTTCATGACAGCATCCTGCTTTCACTTTGGCCCTGGGGAAAGGTGAGTAACTGTTTAGCCAAAAGCAGTGGTGACCTAATGCAAGAACTGCGTCAGCAAGGAGACCCAGTGACTTGGAAAATGTAAGCGGTGTCAGGATTCAGGCCTGGCAGGGGCTTAGATACTGTCACCAGGTGGTTCCTGGTTTCCACCTTTCAGCTCTGCTCCTTTGATGTGTTGCCCACTTTTTTTCCTCCTACAGATGGGCTTCCTGTATGCAGGTGGGAGACAGAGACCAACCCACAGGTTGTTCAAGCCTTTTAACTGCCAGTTCTGTCAAGCCCAGGAGAGGCCCAGGGACTTTCTCCCAGCGTCAATCACCCATCTGGGCAGATGTGGTCTGACTGTGTGGGTTCCCATCTCTTGTACCAATTTTTTTTAATATATATTTTTTTGCCTTGTGGGTCACACCCAGCAATGCTCAGGTTTATGCCTGGCTCTGCGGTCAGGAATTACTCCTGGTGGTGCTCAGGAGACCATATGGGATGCCGAGGATTGAACCCAGTTTGCTGTATGCAAGGCAAATTCCCTGCCCATTGTACTATTGCTTTGGCTCACTTGCACTAATTTGAAATCTCTTGGAGTCAGACAATTCTATGAGGTCCCTGTGGGGGACAGACATGGCACTGGGCACATCGACAGGGAGGGGTGGGTCATTGACAATGTGGGGGACACACTGTATCTTCCTACCCTGACCCTTCCCCAAGGCACTACCAGCAAGGAGGGGGATTAATGAGACTCTGAAAGTTCTGGGGTCATGTTGATGACCCAAACTGCAGCCAGGAGAAGTCTAGAATGATGCTCTGGGCAGCCCTGGCCTTAGCTGCCCTCTGGCCTCTCTGTCACCTGGGATTTTACTCTGCTAATCAGTCTCTCTCACATGATCTGGTCTTCTCATTCCCCACCTTCTCTCCCTCTTTTCTGCCGTCCTCTCTCTCAACTTCCTGGCCACTTTGGAGATAACAGGGTTTAATTTTCCTTCCCTTTCTCCACCCTTGATTGCCCATGTTCTAACATCTTCCATCCCTTCCTTAATGGACCTTTTCAAGCATTTTCATTCTTAGTTTGGTGTTTGGGCACTCCTGGAAGTATTCAGGGCTTACTCCTGGCCCTCTGCTCAGAGATCACTCCTGACAGCTCGAGGGACCATGTATGGTGCTGGGGATCAAACCCAGGTTGTCCGAGGGCAAGGCGAGCACCCTACCCACTGTAATATCTTTCCAGCCCTCAAGTATTTTCTTAAAAAGACTTTTCTTTATCAAGAGAAACCCTGGTGTCAGCTGTTGGGGAAACTGGAATTTTTAGCTTTCCTGATCGCAATTTGATGAGGTCAGCCCTTGACCTGAAAAGGGAGTTTTGTGAGCAATCTTCCTGGGATTCGGGCCAATCTGCCAGGGATCAGGGTCTGACTACGTGTTACTTTGGTAACAAGTGCGGCTCCCAACAGGGGGACTGGCCGAGTTTCAAGAGGCTTGGGAAGAGTTTGCTCGGCTAGGACTTTGTCTGCGCTGCCTTTGCCACTGCATAGAATCGGGAGCCTGCGCAGGCCCAGCGGTTCCAGGAAGGAGAGGAGGAACACAAGAGAGTAAAGGTCAGCTCAGACTCTGAGAAAGACAAGGCAGGTGAGGCACAAGCCTATGAAGCTGCTGCTGCTGCTGGAGGCCACGGCCACCCCTTTTTCCTTTCCAAGGACTTTCCCATCTAACTTCCACTCTTTTTTTTTTAATGGATGCATGTGTGAGGCATGGGGGACACATCTGGTGGGACTCAGGGCTTACTCCTGGCTCTGTGCTCAGGGATTACTCCTGAAGGGGTTTAGAGGACCACATGCAATGCCAGGGATCAAACACGGCTCGGCTGCATGCAAGGCAAGTGCCCTGCCCACTGTACCACCTTTCTAGCTCCTAGGTCCATTCTTGAACAGAGGAAGATGGGCTAAGTCAACTTCATCAGTGAAAGCCCAAAGCTGACCTCATCCTGCTTTCTCTTCCACTGTACTGGTTTTATTGTGTCTGCCATCCTTTCTTGCAGTAGGCTGAGTAACCCTAGCTTTGCTGGACTGTGGGTGTGCTTCTGGTAGTGTATATATCTACTGGGCATTAGAGAGGTAGAATAGCAGAGCTGAGTCGTTTCAGCCAGGGTTAGTCTAGATGACCCCACCTCTGTCACCCAAATCAATAATACTTAAATTATATATATATATATATTTCATAAGTTTCTGGCTATACCTTGTGGTGCTCAGGAGCTACTCCTGGCTCTGATGCTCAAGGATCTCTCCCAGTGGTGCTCTGGAGACCACACACAGTGCCACGAAGTCAAACTGGGGCCAACCTGACTGGCTCCTGTATGTATTTTAATGTCATTCAATAAGCAACTTGCACAATTTCATTTTAACAAGCTAATTAATTTAGACTCAAGCAGCAAACTTTCATGTTTGCAGTGGATGACAACTTGGGTCTTGGTGCAGTTCTTAAGGTTTTGACCGCAAGTTGCTTTCAATTTCTCCAAATATGTATGGTTCAAGAGTCAGGGGTCAGGACTAGAAACGTGATAAAGTTTGTCAGAATTTAGAATTTCCTTTTGCCCTTTTTCTTTCTTTCTGGAATTTCCCCTCACTCTCCAGATGTCACTGCTGCCTCAGGCTCCCTCCCCTGCCAATGAATTATTTATCGATTTTTGGGTCACTCCTGGAAGTACTTGGGGGACAATACGGGGTGCCAGGGATCAAACCCAGGTCGGCTGCGTGAGAGGCAAGTGCCTTCCTCACTGAACTATCACTCCAATCCCCTTTAGCAGCATTTTAGATTCCTCTGCAGCATTTGCAGTAAATACAGCCCACAAAAAGTAGAAACTCACCCCATTGCTGGCTGCTTGATCAGACTTTCCCGGCCCCTCTAGAGCCTGTTTGCTTTGATGTAGCCTATTGAGCTTTTAGCTGTATTGAAAACATTTTCCCTTAGAGTTTACAGCTTCTACTTGCTGAACAATTTGTATGCTAGCTCTCTTGGGCTCTCTGCTTTCCAGGTTAGCTGTAGATTTGTCACCTAAGGTGACAAACTATTGTCATTGGTGGGTTTTTGTTTTGTTCTTTATGGTTTTGGGCCACACCTGGTGATATGTGGCTCTGAATATGGTTAGAAATACCTAGCCATAAGGTATTGAGGATCAAATCCAGGCTTCTGGCATATAAAGTCTCCCACTAGACCTCTGAGCTATCTCCCTAGCCCTAGATTTCATTATTTTAATTGTTATTTGTTTATGTATCTATTTAGATTTTAGGTTTCCCAGCCACATCTGCAAGAGCTCAGGACTGAGCACTATGCTCAGGGAACACGCCTGGTGGGCTTGATGACCATACGGGGTGCCGGGGATTGAACCTGGGCTGACCGTGTGCAAGGCAAGTGCCCTCCCCACTGTACTATCGCTTTGACCCTAGACTTTGTTATTTATGGAACATATCACTACTAGATGTGTATACTTGGTGTCATTTATCTCTTTCCCACAGAAATGAAAGCTTAAGAGAGCAGCTCTTCGTCTCTTCGTTCTGGATGTGAACTGAAAGCCTCGCTTAACTCCGTGCAAAATGGGAGAAATCAGGTAGGGATGAGAAGGTCTGGACACCAGAACCATCTCAACATCCGGGCATTGCGGTCATTTCGGGCATCGTGCATAAATGCAAGCTAGGGGTCATTTCTTAGACACCCACACAAGTGCTTTAAGGAACACAGAAGAGTTATTCTGGAGTTCGACCACTGGGTGGCGCTGCTGACCAACGCGTCCTACGAGCAAGTTAGACCCAGCGCCTTTTCTGTGGCTGCAAAGCCTCATTTTCCAAGATTCAGCTTAAAATGACTCTTCTGGAGTGACCCTTCCATGCCTTCGCCTCTGGCAGCTAGAACGGGTCCGTTGCATGGGTGTCCAGTCTTTTCTTTTTAGTTTTTGTGGATGGGGCTCGAGCCTGTGAAACTGCCTTGGCTCAGCGGATGCTTTCTAAACCTCTTCAGCACCTCCCTGCCCACTTCCTGGAATTATTCTCTTCTCTTGACTCCTAAGGTTACCTCCAACTGCTAATGGGGGGTGGGGTGGGGGGTGCTTTCTCACTGTCATGCCTCCCCCTCATCCTGCTCTGTTCCACCGCTGAGTGCAGGGAGGGGTGGTGGGTGGTGATGGGGTGCCTTACCCGAGACCCTTCACTCACTCCACACTATAAACCCCAGGTGGTCTCAGGGCTTTAGAACTGCACCCGGACCTTCTCCTGGCACCCGGACAGCCTTAACCAACTCCAGACTGTATGTGACCACATGGATACGGAACACACATGTCAGTGTTTTACGTGGCCATGCAGAAACTCCTGCTCCCACCGCCTGGTTTGTTCCCCACCCCTGCATGTCTCTCCTTTTGTGAATTGTGCCATCATCCTTCTGTTGCTCAAGCTCCTGCTCGTCCCACGAGCTCATCCCTTTCTCAGTCTGTCTTTTCTGCTTCTAGCTTCCTTCTCTGCCTCCAGCCCCCCCCCCCAATCCCAATCAGGTGGGGTCCCATCAGCCACGCCTGGATACTGCAGGCTCTTCAATGGTCTCCCTTGAGAACCCCAGAGACCCAGGACTCGACAGCACTCAGTATAGGTTTTGTTGTTGTTGATTTATGGTTTTTGGTGGGGTTGTTGGCACGCAATGCTCAGGGCCCTGGGATCACTCCACTCACTCCAGCAACACTTAACCGACAGGGCTCGGTGGTTCTGTGCTTAGCCGAGTGATGTAATGCTGCTCAGGCCCAGCGGTGCTGGAGGATGTGGGTGGGGGTGGGTCAGGCCCTGCTAGGCCTGGGGCCTCACACACATGTAGCATGTGCTCCTGAGCCATCTACCTGGGCCTTCAGTGCTTCTTTATGGTTTTGCTTCTTTTAAACATTTATTTGTGTTTCCAGTTTTTTTTGTTTTTTGTTTTTAAATGATCAGCTACTTAAAGAACATCCCCAGGACCTCCCTAAAAATAACACGCACCCTCCTTGCTCTGGCGGGTGGTGACAGTGAGCTGGGTCTGTCCCTCGCTGTTCACATGACTCTCCGGGCCTTTGCATGTTCCGCTGCCATCCTCAACAAGGAAAGGCCTGTCCCCGGGCCCTCCCCGGCCTAGGGCAGGACTTCACTTAGCTCTCAGCTCTCCTTCGGCTCCTCACTGTGCTTTCCTCCCCCCACCCCCACCACCGCCCTCACACAGCCTCCAGTCACGTCCCTGAGTCTCCTTCCCTGATCAGTTTAACTATGAAGGGGATCCAAAGCTAGCCCTCCCCCTGTGACCCCCCCCTCACCCCCACACACCCAAGGACTTCCCATTGTTTAGTTTTAATTCTTCCTTATGGAATTTTGGGGTGCTGGTCCTGGTTCCCATCTGTTATTCTCTCCCTTCCTCCCCCTCCCCCCCTCTTCCTCATGTGCAAGTGCACCCACGAGCACTCTACTAAGCCACTCCTATAAATTATTCTGGGAGCTGAATAATTGTTGGAGCTTTCCCAGGGAGGAAGCCCCATGTTCCTGGCAGCCCACAGCTTCCTCCCTGGCTCCTCACTCCCCTCCCCGGCCTCAGAGGTGAGCACTCCTGCTTCCTGACCCTCCTCTGCTCTCTCAGACCCAGGACGGAGCTGTGCCCTGGAGCAGCTCACTTGGACCTTTTCGCACCTGTGGACCAGCGCCTGGCCTGCACGCAGTCCAAAGACCGGCAGTTAGAACCAAGGCGGCGGGCAGGGGTGTCCACTCTTCCTCCTTCTTTCCCCCCGCAGAGGGAAGGTTGGAGACCACCGTCCTGGAATATGTTCCTGTCTCCCTCGCAGTGACTGACGCTGCTCAGGGGGGTATTCCTGACTCTGTGCTCAGGAGTGACCCCTGGTTGTCCTTGCAGGACCCTGTGTGGTGCTTGTGCATTTGAGCTTACATGTGGCAGCTGAGTGTAAGGTGAGCATCCTAGGGCCAGTAATGCCGCTCGGGCCTGGGCAGCCAATGCTTTTAAATGATCCTCTCAATGATGCCCCCTAATTTGGGTCCAAGCTGCTACTGACCTCAGTGGCTGTTTGCGTATCTGTGATGGGGACCCCAAGAAGATCCTGCTGAAAGCTGGGTGGGGTCCCTGACAGGCCTGGGCACAGCTGCAGGGTGTGTTAGATGAGAGGTTCTCAGAGGACATTGCTCACTGGAATCACTCCATAGACATAAAACTCCAGGGAGCCCCTCAAATCATTCCAATGTCTTGGTTATGGTGGTGGTCTGGCTCTCGGCCACTATACTAGGAATATGAGAAAGACATTAGGAATTTTAATTAGGGTTTTTGGACGATGGGGGGTGGGGCTACATGAGGCAGTGTTCAAAGTTTATTCCTCCTTTCTCTGTGCTTAGAGATAGATCAGCCCTGGAGGGCTCTGGTGTCGAGGATTGAATCTGGGTTGGCTGTGTGCAAGGCAATCACCCTTACTCTCTACTATTGTTTTGGCCCTGACAGTAGGACTTTTTTTTAATTTTATTTTATTTATTTATTTATTTATTTTTGCTTTTTGGGTCACACCCAGCGATGCTCAGGGGTTACTCCTGGCTCTGCACTCAGGAATTACTCCTGGCAGTGCTTGAGGGACCATATGGGATGCCGGGGATTGAACCTGGGTCGGCCGCGTGCAAGGCAAATGCCCTACCCGCTGTGCTATCGCTCCGGCCCCATGACAGTAGGACTTTTAAAAGCTCTCCAGGTGATTCAAATCAGAAGAAAAGTTCGAGAAGTTCTGGATTGGCTATCTGGGCAGAGCTGGGAAAGTGCCCGTTGTTCTGAGCTCTTGCTCACTCTCCCCTTCCCTGCACTGCCTCCCTGGCTGGCCCAAGTACTGTGTGTTGCTTGCACCACCTTGAATCACTTCTTCCTCTGGCACCGGGGCAGCATCCCCACTAATTTAGCCCTTCTTGCTGGCCCCTCGCCAGCTCTTGGGGATGACAGTGGTATAAGTGGTTTAGGGTAGTGTACATGAGGGGGCGAAGGCTTTAGGATGATCCGGGCTGAGAGATTCCACATGTCAGAACAAAGGGCTGTTTTCTGTGTTTGTGTGTGTGCATGTGTCAGGCCTTTACTTGGAAGAGAGTTAGAATCTACTGTAAAAAAAAAAATAGAGTTGTGTATGCAGAAACCATCAACAGTATTGTACATCACAAAATATCTATCAGTTAAAAGATAGAAAAAAAAATCCAAAACAATTGTATAGGGACAGAGGCAGCACAGGCAAGGCATTTGCATTGCATGTAGCCAATCCCAGTTTTATATCCAACACCACATATAATTTCCCAAGCTTCGCCAGAAGTGATCCTTGAGTACAGAGCCAGGAATAAGTCCTGAGCACAGCTGGGTGTAGCCCCCAGGTCATTGCCCTCCAAAAAAAAAAAAACTTAACAACGAATTTGGGACTGGAACAATAGTACAGTGGGTAGGGCACTTACCTTGCACATAGCTGACCTAGAT
Organism: Sorex araneus; assembly: GCF_027595985.1. Classification (NCBI taxonomy): domain Eukaryota; kingdom Metazoa; phylum Chordata; class Mammalia; order Eulipotyphla; family Soricidae; genus Sorex; species Sorex araneus. Next base: position 201,136,503 of record NC_073304.1, read on the forward strand.
TTGATCTCTAGTGCCCCATATGGTCCCCTGAACTCGCCCAGGATGATCTCTGAGTGCTGAGCCAGGAGTAAGCCCTGAGCAGTGCCGTGTATGGCCTAAAAACAAAAATACAACCAAAAAATCCAAAAAGAAACAAAAAAGAAAGAAAGAGAAGAACTTGAATTCACAGAAGAAAAGTCCTTCTAATTTGGAAGCATGAGGAATGTCTAATAAACTTTATAGTATCTGTGGAGACACAGGTTCGACCTTGTATCTACACTTTGAATTAGATTTTCTAACACACATCTCAATCCTGAACTCCTCTGAAGAATCTCTCCTCCAAAAACAAACAAACAAACAAACAAACAAACAAACAAACAAACAAACAAGACAGAATCCAGCATCCTGGCTGGCCATTTCTGTCTCAGTCCTGTCCTGACCTTGTAACCTTTGGACGCTTGGCCCTGGGGCTGGTTCAGGATTTTGAAACTTCCCTGATACCATCAGTTGATAAACTGAGCTTGGTGTGACGTGTGTGTCAGTTCATGCCCTGCCCACCCACCCTGTCCACTCTGGTCTCTGCAGGCAATGGGCTCAGGCCCACTTACTTGTATGTGGGAGCGAATGGCCAGGCCCGAGCTCCTGCAGGGACGAGTTGGAGCAAGAGCAGCCGGAAGCCAGTTGAATCGGCTGGTAAGGAAGTGGAGACTCAGATCAAGAAGCAGGCACACACGAATGACACTCACAGTCTGACTCCGAGGCTTAGTAGGCAGGAGGCTGGGGTTGGAAGCCCACCTCCATAAAGGCCTCTGCCAGGAATACAAATGCTCCTGGTACAGCTAACGAACGCCAGGATCCACTCGCCCTGGCTAATGTAGCCAAGAACGGGATGCCTATAAGCGCAGTGATGGATATGGACATGTGGGTCAACAACACGCGGCCAATGCATGTGATAAAATGTCATTCAAATGCTTCCAACAGCCGTGGAGCCCGGACATACTAGATCATGCAACAATATTGAAGATATTATGCTAAGCGGCATAAACTAGTTACCCTGAGTTCTGTTTAGAGGAGCGACTACTCCTGCCCACAGTGCTTGGACCCCCCCCACTCCTCTCAATAGACAAGTTCACAGAGGCAGGAAGTTGAAGGGTAGATTCTCAGGCTGGGAAAGGGAGTGAGAAGATATTGCTGAACGGGCTTAGTGGCTCCGTTTCCAACGATGGAAATTTCTGGAGCTGGAGCGTGGTGCTGGCTCAGTGCCACTGACTCTACCCGAGAAGTGGTACAGAGGCTGTGCCCAGTTTCACAGCCCTGTGGCCACCCCCACACACCTACACCAGCAAAGAGAAGACACTATCACCACAATCCCTCAGGAACTTGAACACAGTGGGAGACAGGACAGAGAACTGTGGCTTGTTATGGTTTTGTTTCTTTGTTAACTGCACTCAGTGGTGCACAAGGCTTATTCCTGGCTCTGTACTCAGGGATTACTCCTGGCTGTGCTCGGGGACCAGATGGGGTGCTGGGGTTTGAACCCGGTTGACTTTGTGCAAGGCAAGCGCCCTCCCTGCTGTATTACCTCTCTAACCCCTGGGCCATGTTTTAGAACAAAAGTGGAGCCAAAGCCCGTGCCTGGAGGAGGGCAGGGAGCAGGCAGCTGGGGTGCAGCCTTCATCATCTCTCTTTGGGGTGTTGCCAGACCCTCACTCCCTCTCCCACCACCACCGTGTGTGTTTCTCTGGAGCCAAGTCTCAGGGAGAGTCAGGCCCCTGGGGCAGGCGGGTGGCCAGCCTGGGCAGAATCCACTGCTAGGGGCAGGGGTGTGGCCAGTGGATGTGACCTCTGGGGACTGTGTGGGCTCCTGCTCCAGGCATGGCCCGTTTCCAGAACAATCACATCACAGACATATTTGTTTGTTTTTTCTTTCCTTTTTCCTCCTTTTAATCTTTTGTCCTTTGACCTCCAAGCAGTGGTCAAGGGACCCTGAAGCCACCGCTCCACCCCCTGCCCCATGATTCTCAGCACTCGATAGTCCAACACTCGGGCCCTGTGTGCCACGTTGCTGGGCCCACTGGTGCTGGGGGCTGGGTTGTGGTCCCTGTACTTGCAAAGCTTGTACCCCTCCTCCCTGAGACTGCCCCCTCAGTCCTGTGTTGGTTTTTCTGAAGTGTATAGTTTTAGCGGTCTGATTTTCATTTGGCCTTTTCAACAGCATTTTAGGAGCATGTTGGACTTTGTCTGAGCCTGCTCCCTGCTGTTGGAGGCCGAGACAGAGAGAAGGGGAGATGGAGTGGTGGCGTGTCTGTGTCAGGCCTTGGGGCCGTGTCAACTCTAGCTGGACGGAATTCTCAGGAGAACGTGGTGAAGCCCCCAAAGAAGCAGATTGTTTCTTCTCCTCTCATGGAAAGGAAGCAGGAAATGAAGGAATCAGGACAGAAATAAGGGACACGTCATTTATTGAAATTCTGGCATTTGGGGCCATAAATTTTTGATGCACACCCTAAGGTAATCCCCTTCCCTGCCTTGCGTAGCCCAGTACGGGAGTTGGAGATTCACAGCTCTCTATTGTTTAGGGGGCAGCCCCAGACTAGCCATGGTGGGAAGACCAAAATATTGGGGTTCTAACAAAGTCTTTGCAACAGAGACAAAAATCATCAGCATGGAAATATTTTCTCATTCTGGGCTTGAGGAAAGAGTTACATTTTATTTTATTTTTTTAAAACCTTTTTAATTGAATCACTTTGGGATTGACCCCTACAAAGCTGTTCATCATTGGATTTCAGTCATACAGTATTCCAACATCCATCCTCAAACCAGTGTTCATTTCTCAGCACCAGTATCCCAAGGTTCCCTCTCGTCACCCCCCGCCCCCACCCCTTTCTATGGCAGGTGACTCTCTCTCTCTCTCTCTCTCTCTCTCTCTCTCTCTCTCTCTCTCTCTCTCTCTCTCTCTCTCTCCCTCTCTCGTCACATTTTAAAAGAAGAAGAATGGGACAGAAGTAGTGGAAGAAGAAGAGAAAAGAAATTGTAGGAAAGAACAGAGAAGGATGATGAAAGCTAAGAGGGACCTAGGCCAGAGATGAGGCTGAGCAGAGTTCTCTGAGGAGAGGCTGAGGCAGAGGTCAGAGCTCCTGCTGGAGGGAGCGGGTGGTCACTTGAACTGTGGATGAGCTGATCAGAGTGAGGGCTGGGGAGCCGATCAAAGAGGAGTGAAAGATGTTCTCTGTATCTTAAGACTGTATCTCTGCCCACCTTTCGCTAAGGGCCTTTTCCATCAGAGACCAAGAAAACATTTGCCATCACTTTGGAGATCGTCGCTGATGCTTTTCTTCCTTGAATCAGAGCTCCTGCTAAGGCCAGGCCATCACGGAGACTGGGGGCCCCAGGGGTGAGTCTTGCTTCGATGCCGCCTTTTAATTCTGGACCAGCCTTCCAAAAGGCAGCAAAGGCAGACTGGGATCCTTGAGGAGGTCTTGAACCCACTGGCTTCTGGGGTTGACACAGACCTCTTTGGATTTTCTGTTGATGAAACTGTGGAGGCAGAATGAGATTGTCAAGGCTTTGGAATCGTTATGGTGATGGTGGGGTTCTTGTCTCAGCCCACAACACTTTTGGCTCACAGGGTGTTGCCTCAGGCTCTTACCACCTGGCCTGGCCTCTCCCCCACACCCCATCAGGGAAGGGCCCCATCTCTGGCCTCTGGACCTCACCATCGGCCCTCTTTCAGCCTCTTCCCCATAGTCAAGACTCTGGGGTTTGGGTTTCACTGTGGCCACCGTTTGTTAGTGGGGTGCACAGCTGAGAGGGACACGGCGAGAATCCAACCCAGGCCCCGACTGGGCTAAGCAATGCCCCGTCCCTAAATCATTCTTCCGGTGTTTCTAGCAAGGAGTTTGTTGGTTCTGGGCCTCCCACCCCAGCCCGGGCTCACATGATTGCCGGCAGGTTACAGTTGAGGGCCTTTCTGTATCCCAGCACATGCTTCCGTGGCATCACTTTCTGGACATACTTCCTGCAGCAGCTGTGTGGAATATTCACCGACTCGGGCATCCCTGAGGGAGTCACATGGCAAGCTGGGACCCAGAACCAGAGAGGGAGCCCGGGGCCGCCTGGCCATGGCGTCTCTCTCTTCCCCAGGGCAAAGCCTTTTGCTTGAAGAGACTGATGGTGGGTAACAGAGAAAGTGAGCCAGATGAACCCCTGGCAGGATGTAGCTTTAGAATGTTCAGTCTTTGAACTGACTTTGATCAAGGACAAGGGACCTTTGCCAATGAACCTAGACTTGGTTTGTCAAATGTGCAGAGCTGGAGTGATCATGTGGTGAGGAAGTTGTTTGCCTTGCACATGGCTGACCCGAATTTAATCTCCAGCATCTATATGGTACCCTGAGCACTGTTTGGAGCAATTCCTGAGTTCAGAGCCAGGAGTAATCCCTGAGCATTTCCAGGTGTGGCCAAACAAAACAAAACAAAAACACACACACAAAAAAAATCAAAAAACATAAAAAAAACAAAAATATGAGTTGTCATACAAGTCTTTACGGGAGGAAGAGTTCAGATGACATGTAACACACACTCACTACTCTCAGGTCCGGCAGACTTGCAGCATACCATGGGAAAGTGAAGCAGTAATAGGAGCGGAGGACATAGCCCACAGGAGAGAGAGAGGGGAGGGGCCCTCACCCAGCCAGGATGAGGAGGAAATACCACAGCAGGTGTGTCCAGCCTTGAAGGGGGGAGTAGGATTTAGACAGGGGGAGGGACTGTCTGATTTGGATGAAACAGAAGAAGGCCTAAAGAGGAGAACTCTGTGTGTGTGTGTGTGTGTGTGTGTGTGTGTGTGTGTGTGTAGTTCTGAGAGGTGGCAGGCAGGGGGCATGCAAGGTAAGAAGAAAGAAGCAGGAAGACACAACACTGAGGGGAGAGGGAAGGCTCACCCCATCTTCTGAGCTGTGGCAGGGAGCCTGCACCAACTCCTCCAGGCGAAGTGAGGCACAAGGATGAGAGAGAGGACAGCAGGACAGAGGGAAAGTGTAGGCTTCCAGCAACACACGCCGCTGACACAGGGACACATGTCCCAGTCACCCCAGGTTTCCTTACTCAGCAATGCAGACAAGAAAGGCATGTGTTAGAGAGAGAGAGAGTATCTGAGCAATTGTCTGCCATAGAGGTAGGGTGAGGACTGGGATAGGGGCAGGGAGGGATAACGGGGATATTATCTCTGTGGTGGAAAGTTTACACTGGTAGAGGGATGGGTGTTCAACCATTGCATGGCTGAATCTCAAACATGAAAGCTTTGTAACTGTGTCTCACGGTGGTTCAATTAAAAAAAAGAAGAAGAAAGGCACTTGTGTCCCTGTTCACGGTGTCAATATTAGTAGGGAAAACAGTCTTGCAAAGCCTTTCACTCAGATCCTGGTCCCCAGCAAGGCTGTCGTGCTTGTAATAACCAAGAGCAAAGGTGGCAGTGAAGTGGGAAAATCAGGAGCAAGACTTCTGAGTGACCCAGTCTAGGAGCTGGGCAAAGCCGAGTGGGTTGTGAATCACAAAGTCACCACCCAAGCAGAGCAAGGGAGCACGTCTGATCAGGGAACAGAACAGAGCACAGAGACAATTAGTCCATGTCTACATGGACCTGAGACAAATTGTATTACTCACAGAGTCTACCGATTGTATACGTTAGCAGCATACACAATAGTTAACATATGCAACATTGTGTATGTTAAATGAAAAATGTTCCCATCTCTGAGCTCTGTCACTCGCCTATAAAAGCTCTTTGGAGGGGCTGGAGCGATAGCAGAGTGGGTAAAGCGTTTGCCTTGCACGCAGCCGACTCAGGTTCGATTCCTAGCATCCCATATGGTCCCCTGACCACCACCAGGAGTTAATTCCTGAGTGCATGAGCCAGGAGTAGTCCCTGTGCATCGCTGGGTGTGACCCAAAAAGCCAAAAGAAAAATAAATAAATAAAAGCTCTTTGGAAACCGTGATTGAGGTTCGTGTAAATAAACCGGGGTCTTCCTATTGTCTCACCGAGTGCCACTCTATTTCTGGGTCAGATCTCTGTAACAGTAACGGCCCCTCTGTTTACTCAGAAATGCTCTTTGTCTCCTCTGACGCTCTCAGGCAGCTGGTCTTGCCCAGTTCTTACAGCGCCCATTTCCCTCGTGCCCCCACCCCCCTCCTTCACCCCTCTCTATCCTCCAGATCTCAGACCCACCACACAGCAACCCTCTCTGCAGGCTGACCCCTTGCTTCGTGCTGGGGGGAGAGCTGGGGACCCAGAGTTCCTGGCTGAGTCTCTTCCTCTCTAGTTATGGAAGTTTCCAGGGTCTGGAACTTCCCAGGAGTGTGGGGGTGGATGACATAGTGTGTGACCCTCGCTCCCTGGAGTGTTGATACAGGCAGAAGCAGCCCAGACCTTGGGCCTTAGGGTGAAAGGTGGAGAGGGGGAGGCCATGGCAATGTGTGGGGTGAGGGTGGGGGGGCTGGGGGGCTGGGTTCTCCCCTCATTCCTCAGATTTTCATCAATGACCCCAGAGAGCCAGGGGGAGGGAGTGGGCTATGTAAATCTCAGTCTTCAGAGGCTGCAGACGTCCCCACTTTCTGAGCCTGCCACACTCTTGCTTCATTTCTGCAGGCTTTGCTTTCTCCTGGGGCGGGGAGGAATAGATGGAGTCTGTGGGACTCTCCAAAGGCACCCTCCATGTCTCATGGGGGTTCTCTAGAGTTCTAGGCGCATCCAGCCTCTCTGCCGTCCCCACAGAGCAGAGGTGTCTAGGTCCTGACTCCCCAAACGTCCCTGCAGGGGGCCTTCCACGCTGCTCTGTGCCCCTCAGTGCCCCTCACCTTGCCACGTCCCCCCTCCTTCTCCTAACCGGTCATCTCTGTTTCCCCGACCTCTGACTGCTAGGTCATCTGGACACAGGTTTCTGAAACAGTCCCAGGAAGGAAGCAGATCACAGGCCCAGGCTCACCACGGGGTTTGGGGGTCCTTGTGTGGCTTCAGGAGGGGAGAGCCCCCCCTGGGCTGCTGACGGGCCTGACCTGTCGCTTCCCCAGCCCCTTCCTCGTTGCTGTCCGCCCCCCCCCACCAGGAGGACTCACTTGGCTGGCAGTGAGAAACAGAAGTGGAGGTGAGGAGGAGGGTGAGGAGAAGGAGGGCGGCCACCAAGACCCTCATCCTCTCCGCCAGGCTGGTCAGCGTGTGGGCAGGACTGAGCTGTGCCTGGCAGCTGCCTGCACTCTGACCCCTGGGAGCCTCGGGAGGAGGAGAAAGGGCTGGAAGGAGGGCGGGGAGCGCAGAGAGCACGGGGAGCACAGGGCTGGCCCATAGCGGAATTCAGGAGGAATTCAGTGAGTTTTTGCAAAAGGTGAGAAAAGGGTATGAAGGCCCCGCGTGCCCTTTGGCCTCTGAGGCTGAGGTTGCTGACACAAGGGGCCGTAACCCCAGACCCGCCCGGTCTCTGTGGTCAGAGGGGCAGGGCGTCCTTGGGCGGGTGCAAGAGGCACGGACAGGCAAGGTGGTACAACAGCCCCTGGCAGGACAGCTGGCTCCTCCCCGGCCTGCGGGCACAGGCTGGCATCACACTCCGTCCCGTCCAGGTTATGCTACTCACGAGCCAAAGAGGTGATGTCCTGTAGGTCCCCGTTAGTTGCTGGGGTGTGTTGTCTATTTCATTGTGCTCATTGATCTCCTTGGGTTTGGGTGGGGCTTAGGGCTAGTTCGCTGCTCCCTCTGGCAACCCGGCATGCAGCCCATCATCATGATCAGCAGAGGGCGCTCGAGAGGCACCTGCACACTTACTCCCTCACCCCCACCCCCACTTACACCCCACACTCACACCCCACATGCCCACGCTTACTCCACACCCCACACTCACATCCTCTCAGCCACACAGTACACCTACACCCATACTCTCCACACTCCATACTCACACCCACACCCACAGTTACACATCACACTCATACTCCCCATACCCACACTCACCCCACGCCCCCCACACTCACATCCACACAGCCACACCGATACACCTACACCCACACTCTCCACACCCCGTACTCACACCCACACCCACACTTACACCCCACACATACCCCACATGCCCACACTCACCCCTCACCTTCACATTCATACATACACACCCACACACCCACACTCATACCCCACACCCCCACACTCACCCCACACCCCCACACTCACACACCTATAGCTACACTGATATACCGACGCCCACTCTCGTTAGCCTTACCTCACACCCACACCCCCATAGCTACACTCACACTTAAACCTCCCTATACCCCCAGATCCACATTCACACCCACACTTACACCTTTCAACACCCACAACACCCCAGACCCACACTCATACTCTTCACACCCACATTTACACCCTCACATATCCACATCCTCCACACTCAGTCATGCCCCCTAAGCTCACTCGTACCCACATTCACACCCACACTTACATCCCTCCATATCCACATTCATAACCCCTCACTCACACTCATACCCCGCAAACCCACGTTCACAACCTCCACACCTACCCACCTACATTGACACCCCCACCTCCACCCACGCCCACATCCCCATATCCCTCAGCCCCACACCTCTATTCACCAACCCCCCCCCCCCCCCATTAATACTCCCTCACACTCACACTCACATACTCATACCCATTCACACCCGCCCAGGAACCCCTCCCCCGACTCTTGGCACCCCACCCCCACCGCATCTGTGTCTGGAGTCTCTGGCTGGTTCTGAAGCCCCAGCCTTAGCCCCAGACGCTCTGCCACTCAGCATCAGTCTCTCTTCCAACTGTCTCGGAACCCTGGTCCAGGTTGAAGTCTGCCTTCCGCCTTCTGAGAAGACAAGGGAAGTGAGGACATTTGGCTGTTGGCAGAGTGTGAGTGTTAGAGGCCCAGGGGCAGTGTTTCAGGCCTTGAGAACAGAGGGAGGAAGAACAGCAGATCTTTAGGGGTTTGCTAGGTAGCTGACAGCTCATGAACAGGAATGACAAAGGCCATGTTTCACTGCATAATCTTCGCTTCTTTTTTTCAGTCCAAAAATTGGTTTATAGTCTCTCATTGTGTGGTCATCATGTGGTATGCTTCTGCTCATCATGCAGCTTAAAAGGTAAACTATGGGGGTCAGAGAGACAGTATAGCAGGTAAGGCATTTGCCTTGCATGGAGCCCACCCAGGTTCAATCCCCAGCATCCCATATGGTTCCCTGAGCACTGCTGGGAGTGATCCTTGATTGCAGAAGTGTAGAGCCAGGAATAACCCCTGAGCATTGCTGGATGTGTCCCCCTCTCCACTCCCCCCGCCCCCAAAGGTAAGCTATGTATTCACCAGGCATATGGGTGCATATTAGAGCCAGGAATAGAGAATTGTCAGTGCCCATGAGTTGTCACTTATAAACAAACACTTTTATAATCACTTTTATCATTTCTGAAAAGTACACGATGAGCTGTGAGCATGAATAGATGCCCACTGGAAATAGTACAAGCATTGTCCTTGTAACTATTATGTGTAATGCAGAATTGAGACCTTTACCATCTGAACCAGCTAACAAAGCTTCAAAGGAATAGGGTTTACAGGTGCACTAGCTGGATCTGCAGATGCATCATTGCTATGTCATTTTTTTTTACCATTTCACCCCTCTTTTTCTCCTTCCATTTTTCTCTCACTCTCTCCCACTGTGGCAAGCAGTGAGGTAAACTCCTGAGTGGTCCTGAGGAGGGTCCATTAGATAATAAACTGAATGATAGTGCAGATTCTTTGGACATAGAAGGTTAAATTTTGTAAGCCCCTACTTGGCAATATAGTAGTAAACTTTCTCAAGTGTGATATTTTGACTATCATTCATAAACCAACCATAACTAAAGGGTTAACTTTTAAGACTGCAAAAGTGTCCATTAACCTGTCCTGAAGAAATGATGTGAATCAATTTGTATTATTTAACTTTTGCGGGTGGTGGAGGGGTGCTGGGTCACACCTGGTAGTGGTCAGGGCTTACTCCTGACTGCACTCAGGTGCCACTTCCGGCAGGGGTCAGGAAATCTTATGCAGTGCCAGGGACCTATCTAGCTGGGATCGGACATGTGCAAGGCAAGCACCTGCCCGCTTGTACTACCTCTCCAGCTTTTTTTTCTGTATGTAGCATGTTGCCCTTTCCCCTTGACCCCTGTTTATGGAGCTGAGGAGATGGGGGGAATCTGAGTGTGTTTTTTCCATGCTTCGCCCGCTTCCTGGCACCTATAGAAGACAGGTGGCTGCTGCAAGAGACCAAGAGCGTACGTTAGTCATGCACATATTTCAGCTTCTCAGCTCTGCCTTGAGTCCTGGAGATGGATCTTGATTCTTCAAGGGTAGCGGGAGTATAATATGTTATTCCTGGAGTATAGATGGTCTCTGGATTTCTGGATCACTCTGCCCCCGCTTTCTTCCTCCGTACTTCCCTCACTCTCTCTATTATCTCTCCATCTGTTTGTTCTTCCCTCCATCCCTTCCTCCATCACTCTCCCCCAATCCATTTCCTGAGTACCAGGTATGGGCCAGGCTTTCTACTGTACCTTTTAGTGGATGCAAATATGAGGAAGATGATATTGTACAATCTGATGTGTGTAAAGGAGGGGGAAGCATTGTAAGGAATTGAGACATGAATCATTCCTATCCCAGAAGGCAGGAAACAAAGGCCTTAGAGACAGCATAGAAAAAATAACCACAGGATTTTTTTTTTTTTTTGCTTTTTGGGTCACACCCAGTGATGCTCAGGGGTTATTCCTGGCTTTGCACTCAGAAATTACTCCTGGCAGTGCTTGGGGGACCATATGGGATGCCGGGGATTGAACCCGGGTCGGTCACGTGCAAGGCAAACGCCCTACCCGCTGAACCACAGGATTTGATGCTATGGAGAATCGTTATGAAGCTTCATCTGCAGAATCAGGTGATAATCATAATTCTACGCCTGTGAAACTTAAATAAGATCATGTCCAGAAATGGTTCAGCCTTGTGCTTGGGCTGTAGAAAGTGATATAGAGGTTAAGGCACTTGCCTTGCCTGTAACTGACTCTGGTTTGATCCCTGGCACTGTGTGGCACCCTGACTACTTGCAGGAGTGACTCCTGAGGACAGAGTCAGGAGAAGCCCCTGAGCATTGCCTGGTGTGGCCCAACCCTACCTTTGCCCCCACCCCTAGTGAATGATCTCTTGTTAATGTGGATATTATTGTGTTAGGTTGTCTTACTTTTGGCTCGGTGTCTTAGCAGCCCTCTACAAGCCTGAGCCATGTTGAGTACCTGCCCAGCTTCTGCAGAGTGAGGCTGGATCCTGAGAGTGCCACCTAGGGCTACTGCCCATGGGTGAATCCAGAAGGCATGAATGAGGCCAGAGCAGCGCATGCATTGTCTTTAATCAAAAGTAGGACTGCGCCTGGGAAGTGAGAACAGCTGCTGAGAGCTGGGAGCGAGAGGGAGGTCTTGATTCAGCAGTGTACCACTCCACTACTTCCGGGTCACGTCTACTCCTTGAGGTTCTTGATGTGTTTCTGGACCCATCTGTCACTGGGATTGGCACAGATCAAATTGCCTCTTTTGGTGATGAAGCTATGGAGCAAGATGGAGAAGGATTACCAGTGGAAGGCTTCCCTCCCCGTTTTCCCAGCCTCTCCTAGATTTCCCTCTGAGCCCGGACCATCTTCTTCTGCTTTGTCAGAGGCATTCAGGTCTCCAGGCCCCTCTCTGACACATACTTTTTATATTTTTTTATTTTTAAAAATTTTATCGATTCACCGTGAGATGTAGTTAAAAACTTTCATGTCTGAATTACACACAATGATCAAACACCCATCCCTCCACCAGTGCACATCCCTCACCACCAATATCCCCAGTAGGCCCCCACCTTTCTCACCCTCCCCCTGCCTCCATGGCAGACAATATTCCCCATGTTCTCTCTCTACTTTTGGGCATTATGGTTTGCAATGCAGATACTGAGTGGTCATCAGTATCTGTTCGGTCCTTTATCTATTTTCGGCACACATGTCCCATCTGACCGATTCCTCCAACCATCATTTTTTTTAGTGATCCCTTCTCTATTCCAGCTGTCTTCTCCCCGCCCACTCGTGAGGCAGGCTTCCAACTATGGAGCAATCTTCCTGACCCTTCTATCTACTGTCCTTGGGTGACACATACTTTTTAACCCCATCTGGTGTTCCTGCTCAGGAGGTGCCCTCCCTCCTCCGGTTCCCCTGTGCACGCCTCCTGACCCTTCCTGGGGTTAACTTTTTCCCAGTTCCCAGCCAGACCAGAAAGACCTCAGGTTGCCCCTTTGTCACCTCCCCCTCTCCCTGTGTCGGCACACCTGAGAGCCATTCTTGGTAGCCCCCCCTTCTGGGTCATCTCTGTCCCTTTACCCGTCACCCTCTACCCTCTGCCCTCTGGCTCCCTCTTGTCCCCTACTATGACATGTGGCGCCACCTACATGATTCCAGGCCTGGCGCACTGGCTGCTGGTCTTGTAGAAAGTGTCAATTAGGCGCAGTGGGAGGACACGGGTAGCGAACTTGAAGCAGCACTCGGTGGGTTGGTAGGGGCCTCCTGAGGAGCAAACAGGGTGGGGGCAAGCTGAGATGGGGAGGGTCTTGTGAAAGGGGAGGGGGCTTACTAAAGGGGAGGGCTGCTGCTGCATGGGCAACCCAAGGGAACGGAGGCTGAGGAGGAAGGATGAAGATGGCCCTGCTGGGTTTAGAGCTGGGGCGATGGAGAAACCTGAACCCTGTCTACTTATCTCCCTCTACACTATTCCTCAGCCCCTTTCCCCCCTTTATCAACAACCTCCCTCCTTCCCTTCACTCAATGCCTCCTGGGGAGACTGGCTAGGACTTTCACGTTAGATCAAAGGGCTGTGAAGCCCAGATCTTTCCAGCGAGCCTATGGTGAGGGTGAGGGTGGGTGGGTACCAATTTGCAGAGGTCCTCCAAATCGAAAGACTATTACCAACATAGATGAGGACACAGCCCAGTGGGAATATGGACAGCGTCCCCCCAAGACCTGTCATCCTGACCGGGGGTCTTCTGAAACTGTACCTGTGGCCTGGAGCCAGGACACCTCACCTCGATTTTGCTGGCTTGATGCCCGCCATGTCCTCTTGAATCCCCTCTTGGTTTCCTCACCTGGCTGTGTGAATATATACAGCTCCTGTAGCTTAGAAGGTGCTGGTGTGTTTGAGAGTGGCGACTTGGGTGAAGGGCTGAGTTCAACTCCTTTTGCTGGCTTGCGTATTAGGCCTTTGAATAAGATTCAGAGTCTAAGATTGAAAAACTAGTTCTTCAGTATTAAAGGCAGTGTGATTTTATAGTTTTTATTTATTTATCTATTTTTGGGTTTTGGGTCATACCTGGTGGTGCTCGGAGCTTACTCCTGGCTCTGTGCTCAGGGGTCACTCCTGGCGGTGATTGGGGGACTCTATGGGGTGCTGGAGACTGAATCCAGGTCTGCCACATGTAAGCCCACTGTGCCATCTCTCCGACTTCCAGGAAAAGTCTTTTAATTTGTTTATTTTTTGTTTTGGGACCTCATCTAGGGTTGATCTGCTTTCAGGAATTACTCCTGACAGTGCTGGGGAATCATATGGGATGCTGGGGATTGAACCCCGGTTGACTGCATGCAAGGCAAGCATCCTACCCATGTACTATCTCTCCAAACCTCCCACCCCCTCTCATGGTAGGGTTTTGTTTTGTTTTGTTTTGGGGCCACACCCAGCAATATTCAGGGGCTACTTATGACTCTGTACTCAGAGCCACATGGGAGGCATTGCAGTCAGGAATTACATCTAGCAGTGCTCTGGGAACTGTATGGGGTGCCGAGGATAAAAGCTGGGTTGACCACATGCAAGGCAAGCACCTTACCCACTGTACTATCGATACAGCCCCAACCCATGGTGTCTTTTTTTTTTTTTTTGGCTTTTTGGGTCACACCTGGAGATGCACAGGGGTTACTCCTGGCTCTGCACTCAGGAATTACCCCTGGCGGTGCTCAGGGGATGATATGGGATGCTGGGAATTGAACCTGGGTTGGCTGCATGCAAGGCAAACACCCTACCCACTGTACTATTGCTCCAGCCCCACCCATAGTGTCTTTTAAGGACATAGAAGAAATACAATGAAATTTGTATGAAGTCATAAGACTCCCAGAATAGAAAAAGCAATGGTGAGAAAAAATATGGGAAGCATTGCATTCCTCAACTTTCATCTTTATTACAAAGCTATAACAATCATGACTGCCTGGCACTGTAACAAAGAAAGACTCTCTGAAATGGAATAGAATTGAGATTCTAGAGATAAACCTTCAGATGTACAGGCAGTTGATTTATGACAAAAGGGATGAGGTGCATGAAGTAGAGCAATGGAAAGCCTCTTCAGCAAATGATGCAGGGAAACTGGATCATTTCCAGGAATGGGATTATATCCCTATCTCCAGTCCAAGTACGAACCAGGCCAGGACCTGCTGAGCTTCTGAACCAGACTGGATTGGGCGCATTCAGGATGGTAACGCCATAGACCATATCCCTATCTCATACGATACTCAGAGTTTAATTGAAGAAGGGCTATGACCTTGATGGCAAAACTTTTCTTTAAAAAGAGGAAATTTTTTGAGATCAGACAGGACTCTCAAGATCCTTGATCTCAGAGGTGTCTTCAATGATATGACCCCATGGACAAAGAAAAATAAAAAAATTCTTTCTCTGTCTCTCTCTCTCTCTCACAGAGCTCTGAAGAAAGATGAAATCTTGCAGTTGGAATTAGAGAAAGTCATGCTAAGTGAAGTCAAAAAGAAAAAAGACAAATATCAGATGACAGATGATCTCACTCGAAAATGGCATAGAAAGAAATACAGAGATTAGACTGTTGCCAGTGGACACAAACCCAGAAATAAGGTCTATGGGACAGTGAGCTGAGACTGCGAAGGGCAGGGGTGTGGTGCTTTGGAGTGGAGGCATTCTGCCACATGGAGGGAGGCATGTTGTGGTGACACTGCAAGCATAAAACAGTTACATTGGTAGTATTGTGACAACATAAAAATGCATAATTAAATTAAAAAATAAATAAGGGGTTGGAGAGGTAGTATAGGGTTTGCCTTGCACCAGGCAACCCAGGTTCTATCTCTGCTATATATAACATATATGTATATATATGTGTGTATATGTTTTTATATATACATATGTGTAGTATATATATACTGTAGCACTATCTGTAGCACTGTCATCCCATTGTTCAGCAATTTGCTCGAGCAGGCACCAGTAACGTCTCTGTTGTGAGACTTGTTACTATTTTTCGCATATAGAATATGCCACGGATTGCACTCATCTAGGGTATATAGAATAACAAAGTGGGAGACTAACACCCAAGAATTGTAGAAATAAGTACTAGGAGGTTGACTCCATGGCTTGGAGGCTGGCCTCACATTCTGGGGAAAGGGCAACTCAGAGAAGGGATCACCAACTATAATGTAGTCGAAGGCCATATGGGGGAAGGGAGTTGCGGGCTGAATGAGGGCTAGAGACTGAGCACAGTGGCCACTCAACACCTTTATTGCAAACCACAACAGCTAATTAGAGAGAGAGAACAGAAGGGAATGCCCTGCCACAGTGGCAGGGTGGGGTGGGGGGAGATGGGATCGGGGAGGATGGGAGGGATGCTGGGTTTACTGGTGGTGGAGAATGGGCACTGGTGAAGGGATGGGTTCCCGAACTTTGTACGAGGGAAGCATAAGCACAAAAGTGTATAAATCTGTAAATGTGCCCTCAGGGTGATTCACGAATTAAAAATAAATTAATAAATTAAAAAAAAAATATGCCACGGATAGCTTGCCAGGCTCTGTTGTGCTGGCAGGATACTCTTGGTAGCTTGCTGGGTTCTCCAAGAGGGACGGAGGTATCGAACCTGGGTCAGCCGTGTACAAGGCAAACGCCTTACCCACTGTGCTATCGCTCCAGCTTATATATATATATACACATATATAACATATATGTATATATGTGTTTATATATACATGTATGTAATATGTATTACATATATAGTATGTATTACATATATATATGTATGTATGTATGATTCCTTGAGCCCCATGAGGAGTGATCCCTGAGCAAAGATCCAGGAATAAGCTCTGAGTACCACCAGGTATGACCCCAATGACCCCCAAATCAAACAACAAACCAAACAAACAAAATAAATGCAATCAGTTCACACGCGCGCGCGTGCGCGCACACACACACAAACACACACACACACACGTGAGCACACACACACATACATACACACGCAGCAGCTCATCCTAAGTTATGAGCTGAGGGTCCAGGGAGGTGGCTCTAAGGGCTGTGCCTGTGTCTTGCATACTCGAGGTGCCAAGTTCGATCCCTGGTTCCTCGTGAATCCTCTGTGCACTGCCAGCTGAGGCCCTGACGGTCCCCAAACACCAGTGGGCCACCGCAGCCTGCATTGCTCCCTCCCTCCTGGCAATGAGGCCAGCCAGCCAGCCTGAGTATTGCTGGGAGTGACTCCCCAGGCCCTGAGCACGACCGTGGAGGCCTCCCCCCAGATCAAGAGAGAAGCTGAATAAGGGTGGCTTAGGCAGGATGCCTGTGTTCTACCCGAGCTGTGACACAGTCACGGAGTAGGGCTGGCCCAGAGCCCAGGGGGTAAACGAGCACAGCAACATGACCCGAAGACTCCCGGGGCTGCTCTTAAATCCCCTGGGAGCCGCGTTCCCACAGTGGCACAGGGACCCTCACTTTCTGCACAGAGAGGGATTTAGGGGTGGGGAGGCAGGCTGGCCTCTGCTGGGGCTGGACAGCCAGGGCTGGGTCCTGGGAGGACCCGGAGGAAGCTGTTGGAGACCCCGTGTCTCCTAAGCTCCTGCAGCTTCTGTCCCTGAGACCTGGTCCTGCTCTCTCCCCACAGCATGGGGACAGATGGAAGCAGAGCGGGGTGCTCACCTGAGGAGGATGCCACTGCCGCCTGGGACCCGAGGGTGATGGGGATGGCAGTGAGGAGCAGGAGGGGGAGGAGCGAGACGGCAGCCATGGAGCCTTGCATCCTGGGGGCAGCCTCTCAGGGCTGAGCTGGCCTGGGGCGGGGGGCAGCTGCAGCTCCTGGGCAGATAGAGGCAGTGCTGGGAAGTGATCGTCAGGGCAGTGCCGTCCGTCTTTGAAATAAGGGAAGCAGGATCTCAAAGGGAAGTCAGAGCCACGGCACGCCTCAGCAATTTCGTATTTGGTGCATCTGTGGAGGGCGGAGTGAGGGAGGCACGGAACCAGGGTTTTGAGGAGGAAACTGCCTTTTCCTCCTTTCCCAGAAGCCTCCAGTGGGCGAGGGCCCTGCGCACAGGGGCTGGGGTGCACGCTGACACTCAGGCAGCCACGTGGCCTGGCTGGGATGTGTCCTCGGCCTGATCCTTGAACAAAGACCCAGGAACAAGCTCTCTCTCTCTCTTTAAATTGAATCACCATAAGATATATAGTTACAAAGTTGTTCATGATTGGGTTCCAGTCATACGAAGTTCCAATACCCATCCCTTTACCAGTGTTTCACTTCCCACCACCAATATCGCCAATTTCCCTTCCACCCCCTCAGTCTACCTCAATGGCAGACACTTTTCTTCTCTCACTCTCTCTTCCCTTTTAAGCACTGCGGTTTTGCAATACTGTTACTGAAAGGGTATCATGTATATCATGATTTACCTCCTTCCAACACTCAGTTTTTGTCTAGAGTGATCATTTCCAATTAACATTATCATAATGGTCCCTTTTCTATTCTAACTTCATTCTCTCTTCCACAACTTGTGCCAAACTTCCTACCGTGGACTACCAAACTTCCTAACCTTTGTTTCTACTGTCTTTTTTCTATTGTTTCCATACTTTTTCTTAATATCCCTTAAATGAGTGTTATCAGTCTGTTTATATATTTCACTCTGATTCATTTTCACTAATTTCATGCAGCACAATGATATTCTCCATGTCCATCCATGTATAAGCAAACTTCATTACTTCATTTTTCCTAATGGCTGCATAGTATTCCATTGTGCAGATGTGTGATAGTTTATTTACCCATTAGTCATTCTCAGCACTTGAGTTTCCAGATTCTGGCAACTGTGAATTGTGCTGCAATGGACATAGAAGTGCAGACAATTTTTATGCATGTGTTTTTGGGCCTCTAGGGTATATTCTCAGGAGTGCTATTGCAGGGTCATATGAAAGCTCAATTTCAAGTTTTTTCCCTTTTTTTGACGAATGTCTATATTGTTTTCCAAAATCCCCAGATAGTCAGCATTCTCACCAACAATGAATAAGAATCCCTCTCTCCCTACGTCTGTACTACCATTGGTTGTTCATGTCTTTTTGATCATGCCAATCTCTGTGGCATGAGATGTTGTTTTCATTTGTATCTCCCTGATGGTTAGTGATGTAGAGCATTTTTTAAATATGCCTTTTTCACCATTTGTATTTCTTCCTTGAGGAAGCAACCTAGAGGCCTCTGACAGGCTGTTTTGGGGGCACCTGCCCCACTCTGACAGGCTGTCGGGTGAAAGGGCTTCTCACACTGTCTCTTTTTCAGCCTGGAGTAGCCAGGGTGGGAGTGCCTGCTGCCCAACTCTGCCCACTCACATGGAGCCTGGCATGAACCTGGTGGTTCAACATACATATTTGAAGAAAAGAGTGACTAAATATGTTTTTTTTAAATTTTTATTTTATTAAATCACCATGTGGAAGATTACAATGCTTTCAGGCTTAGGTCTCAGTTATACAATGCTGAAACAACCATCCCTTCACCAGTGCCCATATACCACCACCAAAAAAAAAAACCAAAAAAACCACAGTACACCTCCCATCCCGCACCCCCACCCCCCGCCTTGTAACTGATAAGTTTCATTTTACTTTCTGTTTACTTTGGTTACATTCAATATTTCAACACAAACCTCACTATTGTTGTTAGGAGTACCCCACTAGAGTCAGACCTACTGTGAAGACAAATGAGGCCGCGCGGCCGCAATAGCGGCCACGAGGTTTTGAATTTCTGTACTTTAACAACTAAGTCCAGGGAGATTTCTTCCAGATATTGGATCATTGCAGGCTTCAAAACCCAATCTGTGGTCGTCATAATATGGCGGACACCGCGCCCTTCATCCCCGGAGAGAAAGAGGCGAGAGAGAGAGAAATATCTTTCCTCTCCTGGGCGGGCACGGGGCCGAGGCTTAGTTCTCAGGCTGGAGACATTCTGCGAGGAGTTGCCCATGCCGAAAGAGGTTTTGCTGGGTCTGGATTCACGCTCGTGCAGCTGCGGAGAGGCCACACACGCGTGCGGCCCCCGGGATCACATCTCGGCGGTGGCGACTAAATATGTTTTAAAGGGATTGCTCTATTACATTAAAATCACAAACAAAACTAGTAGCAACTGGGAAAAATAAAGGAAAAAGTAAGATTAAAAATGTCTGAGCATGGGGCTGGAGCAATAACACAGTGGGTAGGGTGTTTGCCTGGCACGCGGCCAACCCGGGTTCTATTCCCAGCATCCCAAATGGTCCCCTGAGTACAGCCAGAGGTAATTCCTGAGTGCAAAGCCAAGAGTAACCCCTGTGCATTGCTGGGTTTGACCTAAAAACCAAAAAAAAAAAAAGTCTGAGCAAAATGTCATCTCATCAGAGATGACAAAGGGGGCAAGGAGGAGAGTTGTGGCAACATTTGGTCTCAAAGTAAGGCAGGAAGTAGGTTTCTAAGGACTCCACTTCTGTCCAGTGAATGGTGGATGGTGGTTTTCTGGCACAGCCTTTGAGGCCCAGAACCAGGGAGAGGCTCAGGAAGTGGTGACCTACGCCCAGGGCTGAGGCAGTGGGTGGCAGTCCATGGACAGTGTTGTACTTTTTGTAGCTTCCCAGATGGTCTTGAAGGCACTGAACAGTGAGCCTAGGGTCTGTCTGTCATAGGGTCTAAGTAGAGGGCTGGGCAATGGGCCACTGGCGGTCCTCCAGGATGGGGACCTTTCGGGTAGAGGGACTGCAGTGTGGGAAACAATTCCTCAAAAGATGCAACATCACGAGGAGTGATCAAGATACATGAGTGGTGAGCAGGAGGGATAGTGGGTTCAGGAGGAGTCAACGCAGGAGTTGTCAGGCAGGACTGAATCCTACAACTCTGCTTTAGGGTCTAGCTCCCCAACAGGAGGAAGTGTCACAGGATGGTAAGTGATCGTGGGTCCTTGACACTTCTGCTTCTGTGAGCCCTCTGCTTTTTGGAAGCCTTGAGTGGCTCCTCAGCCTTTAGGGAATATAATGGAGTTTCCTTGTGATCTTGACACCCCCTCTTCCCCCCACTGAGAAGCTCTTCCTGGGCCAGTGGCCGCTCACAGGGTGGGTACTTTTGTGGCCGTACCTGACTTTGCCTCTCCAGTGCTGGAGCATGTCTGTGGTGTACGTGCAGCTGTATGTAGTCCTACTGGTAGCAGTGGCTTCTCTTTCCAGGTCTCCTGAGTGCTTGCAGCTGGGGTGCTGACCTGTCAAAGCCTCAAGCTCTGGAGACGCTCCTTGTAGGCTCTGTGACTACTGGGCACTTTCTGATGGGTTCTTTGCCTTTTTCATCCCTGGATGGCTCATTTCCTTCATCCACATCAAAGTCTAAGCCCATCTTATCCCCCGGTGTCTAACTGGACTCCTTGATACTTATCAACTCCCCATTCCTCTGTGAACCCCCTATAAATTGTAATGGTAGAATCCATCATCATCCTCTGCCTCCAGGAGCCCTGAATGCTGATTTCCAGTGATCTTCTCAGGGGAACTGACTCCTAGCCAAACTCATAGTGTCTACTGATCCTATGCCACCACCAGCAGCCTCTTACCCTGCTCCAAGAATGACCAAGTAAGCAAAACTAGTCTCTGTGGACACACTTCACAGGCAATGGCTGAGCTCTGGGCTTTAGGGGAGACAGCTCTGTCCTAGAAATCCTTCAAGTGATTCCCAGTGTTCCTAGGAACAAGTGAAGAAAAGCTTTGATTCCAGGGAAGAATATGAGTTGGAGAGAAACATTTATTTTCTTTTCATTAAGAATTACAATAGTACAGTGGGAAGGGCATTTGCCTTGCATGCGGTTAACCCGGGTTCGATTCCCAGCATCCCATATGGTCCCCTCAGCACCATTAGGAGTAATTCATGAGTTCAAAGCCAGGAATAACCCCTGTGCATTGCCAAATGTGACAAAAAAAGCCAAAAAAATTTAATCTGCTTGCCAAGTTGTTGCTATGAACCTTTAAGGAAATTTCTGTATCTTAAAGTAATTGTTTATTTCCCCTCTACACTACTACAGTTGCATGTACTCTTATTAAATAACTAGCCCTGGGGTTATTATATATATGTCTCTGGGGTTATTTAAGTGACCATTTATTCCTTGCTCATGTCATAGTCCCATTGGCTCAGGGATCCTTGAGGGGATGTGTATTGAGAGGTCTGTGTCATGGATCTGATCAACTCCTTTATTTCTGTTGCTGCCATTTTAACCGTGCCTTCCAAATTTTCTGCCAAAGGAGAAATGGAGAAGAAGATTAGCAGAAATTATTTTGGGTAGAAGGGGCTTTTAAGTGGTGCTCACCAAGCCTGGGGACTCCTCCCAGTGATTCCTGATAAACAGGCTGGCAGTTCAATGCAAGGCTCTGAGGATGCTGTGAGGCTCAGGATCTGTGATGCTGGGGATTACCCAGGACATCCTGCAGGTGCTTGGGAGTTCTCCTGACAATCCTCAGGGGACTTCTAGAAGGCTCAGGACTACACCCAGCAATGCTCCAGCGACCCTGTGGTGCTGGGAATTGAACCTGGGCTGCCTGCATATTTGGTACATATCTTCATCTCTGTACTATTGCTCTTCAAATTGTATACTTATTTTACAGTTAACGAGTTTTAACAAGCATTACTATAAATGGGGCAGAGAGAGTATGGGCATGTGCTCCCAAACCAGGTTTAGTCCACAGCCACACATGACTTCTGTGGCCCTGGTGACTGCTGCATGCTCAAACCCAAGCACTACATGGCCATTCTGATACCAAATGTCACTGGGAGTGGCCCCTGGACCGCCGAGCACCTCTTAGGATATGCCTTTCCCCAAATATATAATCATTAATGCAAATCAAGAACTGATTGGTTCTATTGTTTTGGAAGGACAGTGAAGGTTAATTTCCCCCCAATTCCTTAAAATTATTTTTTGGTTACTAAAGAACATGTGCTTTTCTTGGTGAAAGTTGCCAAAAAAAAAAAAAGGACAAAATCAAGAGTTCCCCTTCAAATTTCTACCCTGCCCTGCTGCCTCAGCACTACCTGGGTACTGAGTAGAAATGCTGATTCTTTGCCCGAGTCCTGCTGAATCAGGATTTCTGTGGGAGGATCCAGAAATCTGTTTTAACAAGCCTCCTAGGTGAACCTGGAGCGGAGGAGGTTTGAATAGCCCTGCATTCAGTATGACTTCATGACAAGTTTGCTTCATTGTGATGGTTTTGTTAGCCCTGGAATAGCGCGTCTGAGGCATGGAGACCTGAGCCTCTGGTGCTTACTCCCCCCTGAGCCCCATCACCAACCCCCTTACTTCACTCATGTGGCACAATCAATTCAGAAATGCAGCGACCAATTAAATAGGATGCATGAATACAAATATCATCTTATTTTATTAATTAATTAATGTTTGGTTTTTATGCCATACCCTGCAGTACTCAAGGCTTAATCTTCACTCTGTGCTCAGGGATCATCCCTGATGGGTTCAGGGGACCATACGTGGTGCCAGGGATTGAACCTGGGTTAACCACAGGCAAAGCAATCACCCTACCCACTCTTCTATTGTTCCAGCCCCTCTTATTTTAATTTTTTTCTATCTGCGCTGTAGAATTCTGGGTTATTTTTTTGGGGAGGGGGGGATGCCTATCAGTACTCAGGGTTACTCCTGGTTCTGTGCTCAGGGGTCTCTCCTGGTGGTTCTCAGGGGGCCATAACTGGAGCCTAGTATAGAACTGAGATCATTAGCATGCAAAGCAAGTGTTCTTGGTCCTTGTACTATCTCTCTGTCCCCTACTATTTTTACTGAAGTTTATTTACAAAGATGTGAGGGGAGAGAGAGTGAGAAATGTGTGTTCAGGAGAGAGCACAGGCTCTTCAGAGTTGAAATAGGCAAGCGAAGAAACATAGAGACAAGCAAGCCCGATATGTGTTCAAGAGAGAACACAGCTTGAAGCGTGAGCCCTTCCTCTAATATTCTTAAGAGTGGCATTCTGGCTTGGAAGCCGGCCTCACATGCTGGGGGAAAAGGCAGCTCAGGTAGAGAAGGGAACACCAAGTAAAGGATACTTGGAGGACCAGCTCGGGTTGGGAGATTCGAACCGAATGTAGACTATAGATTGAACACATGGTCACTCAATACCTCTAGTGCAAATTACAACACCCAAAAGGAAAGAGAACAAAAGGGAATGCCCTGGCACAGAGGCGGTTTGGGGTGGCAGGGGGAGGGGGTGGGAATGGTGGGAGGGATACTGGGATCATTGGTAGTGGAGAATGGGCACTGGTAGAGGGATGGGTACTCAGTCATTGTATGACTGAAAGCAAGCACGAAAGTTTGTAAATCTGTAACTACCTCACGGTGATTCACTAATAAAAAATTAAAAAAAAAGAGTGGCATTCTGAGTTGTCATGTCGGTGATTCTCTTTCTTTCTCTCTTTCATTCTCTCTCTTTCTTTCTCTCTCTTTCTTTCTTTTTTTTTTCTTTCTTTCTTTCTTTCTTTCTTTCTTTCTTTCTTTCTTTCTTTCTTTCTTTCTTTCTTTCTTTCTTTCTTTCTTTCTTTCTTTCTTTCTTTCTTTCTTTCTTTCTTTCTTTCTTTCTTTCTTTCTATCTTGCTTTCTTGCTTTCTTTCTCGCTTTCTTTCTTGCTTTATCTCTTTCTTTCTCTTTCCTTCTTTTTGCCTTTGGTCCATGCTCAGAGGTTACTCCTGGCTTTGCACTCAGGAATTACTCCTGGCAGTGCTCAGGGGACCATACAAGATTTCAGGGATTGGACCTGGGTTGGTCATATGCAAAGCAAGCACCCTACTTGATGTACTATCTCTGTTGATGATTTTCTAAAGCCCATTGCAACGTAGAACATAAAGTAGCCATTCAGTAACAAATATTTTGGTGGACGATAACGATGTCTCCCTATTTCTGAGAAAGGGAGCTGGGGGCTCTGGCAAGGACAAGTGGCGAGGGGAGGTTTGGTGATGCCACCCAAAGTGAACTTGGCAGGATGGTTTTAGCTTCCACTGGGTGGAGCTGGGAGGGGCATTTCCTGCAGAGGTTCCACAACTATCAGGGCAGCCAACAGGAACATGCTGATGTTGAGGAACTGCAAGAACAGAGCAGTATTACACAAGGGTCTTTATATGTCTTCTCCCCTCCCAGGCCTTAAAGGATGTGGGGAGAGTCACCAGAGCCTGGGTCAGAAAAGAAAGTCTCAGTATTTTTCCCTCATTGTTATTGGCTTCAGTTGTCACGACATTGATCAAGAGTTACCCGGCCCTCTGTCCTCCACACTGCCTGGGGGTAGGGGAGCGGGGGTCTGTGTTTTCTCATTCATGGAGCCACTAAGTAGACCAATCCAAGAACCAAAAGGAACCACCCATATTCCCCCTGAGGTCTAGAGCAGTTTAAAGCAACGATTTCTGGAAGTTTCTTCAAGGCTTCAAGGTTGAACTCAAACTTCTAGATTCAGCAAAATACAATGATGACTCAGGTCTCAGACTTGGTTGCCGTGCGCCCACACTTGATTGCGGAACACACAACCACGTGGCTGTGGTGTTCATTCACACAGGGTGACCGTGCACGCACACTTGGTTATGGAACACACATACACTTGGTGTGGTGCCCCAGAGAGTGCACACTTTCTGTATTGATGGAGGGAGGTGCCCGCAGCAAATGCTGACATGACTGCACTTGGCAAGTGCTTCACCCGGAACCACACTCCAAGGGCCAATAGCTTACGATTCTATATAAAGGACTTAGATAGCCTGCAGCAAAAAACCCTTGAGAGTGAAGGAAGTTACTGAAAAAGTGTTTTTTGGCAGGACCTTAGAGAGCACAGATGGAAGCAATGAGTGGCTTATTTATTTATTTATTTATTCAATTAGTTTTTTTTCTTCTGCCCCTACAAGAACATCCTTATTTTTGGTTGTTCTTTTATATATATATATATATATATATATATGTATATATATATAAATATGTAGGAATACTGCTATTTATTCAGCAATTGATTAAGCTGATTGAATTGGGCGTGAACTCCACATTAATTTTCTTTTAAAATTGAATCACTGTGAGATACAGTTACAAAGCTTTCATGTTTGAGATTCAGCCGAACAATGATCGAACACCCATCCCTCCACCAGTGCACACTTTCCACCACCAGTGTCCCCAGTATATCCCCCCTACTCCATCCCAGTCCTCACCCTGCCTCCATGGCAGGCAATTTTTCCAATACTCTCTACTTTTTGGCATTATGTTTTGCTTGAATTTTCCCACCACCATTCAAGCCTGCCTGCCAGAGGCAGATGCTAGACCATTTATTGTTCATTGCTCATTTTGAATACCATGGGTGCTGCGGCCGTGTGCTTCTGTAATTCTAAATTGTAAATGGTTGGGTTCCAGGGACATTTCTGTAGGGCACTGATCCATTTTTGGATTCAACTGGGCGTCTCTGGACCAGGGATGTGGTGTGCTAAGATGGTGCCCAGAGGCATATTGTGGGCATGACAGCCAAGCCAACAAGTGGGCGGGGATCCGGGGAGGGATAGCCCTGCTCCTCTGCCACCATGTGGCAAGGACGTTTAGTCCTGGAACCCAAATATCTGGGCCTTGTTTGTGGAAGCTCTTGGTTGCCAGGATTCCATCTAGAGTAGGCAGGAAGACAGCATCTGCTCCATCTTGGGTTCCCCGTGAAATTGGCTCAGTATGGGGCCTGGAGAGATCTTCGACTCTGTGGTATCTTCCATTGTTTTTGTTTTGTTTTAAACTGAGTTTTACCAGTTTACAGTGTTTAGCATCTCAGGATATAGTTTAACATCTCTGTATGTGTAAAGATTCATCTCATCTACCACCAGAATCCAGGGTCAGCCCACCATGAGCAGCCTCCATCCCAACCCTTCAGACTTCCTCTGGATTTCACTGAGTTTCACTGAGTGTGATGAAGTAGGTTGGGGATTTGTGGGGTTCAGTGGTGGAAAGATCTAAACTTCTTCTTCTGAATAAGAGGGAGGATGCCTAAAGGAGTGGCCCAGAGAACCTCAGAACTAAAACTTCACAATCACTGTATCACTGTCATCCCGTTGTTCATCAATTTTCTCGAGCGGGCACCAATAACGTCTCCATTCGTCCCTGTTGTGTGCAAAGCAACAATTTCTGCTTTATTACTATTAGTAGTAGTTTCTTTTGCCACATCTGGCTGTGTTCAAGGCTTACTCTTAGCTCAGGGATCACTCTTGGACAGGCTCAAGGGAACATATGGGGTGTCAGGGACTTAATCTGGGTCAGCGTGTGCAAGGCAAGCACCAAACCCTCTGTACTATTGCTCTAGGCCCATAAAAGTTTGAGATTTTTAACTCAATGATGAAAAAAAAAGCCTCTTTCAGGATTCCTTACATTTGTAAGGGCTTGCACTTTTTTACCTATGGATGGGCATATATAAAAATTATATATTTAATATATATTTATACATATTTATAGATAAAAATGAAATGAAATATTTATTTTTTTGTTGTTTTTCTGAAGCTGTTATGATGAGCAAGAAACTTGGCTATGGTGCACTTGACATAACATAGTTTTTGTTGTGTCTCTAGGGACTGGCAGTGCCACCTGGATTGTACTCAGCTTGAGGGTTGTGCCAGGGATCACACTCAAGGCCTCACACCTATACGTTAAAAATATCTTAACTTATTTTGGGGGCCGGAGCGATAGCACAGCGGATAGGGCGTTTGCCTTGCACGCGGCCGACCCAGGTTCGATCCCCGGCAACCCATATGGTCCCCCAAGCACTGCCAGGAGCAATTCCTGAGTGCAAAGCCAGGAGTAACCCCTGAGCATCGCTGGGTGTGACCCAAAAAGCAAAAAAAAAAATCTTAACTTATTTTTTAAGTGAATCACTGTGAGATACACAATTACAAAGATGTTCATAGTTGGGTTTTAAGTAATACGATGTTCCAACACCTGTCCCTTCATGCACAGTGCATATTTCCCACCACCAATGCCCCCAGTTTCCCTCCTGTCCCCACCAGCCTAGGGCATGTATTTTTGATAGATGCTTTATATAATATTCATTAGATCATATCATAGTGAATTTTTGACTCTTTTGATAGAAATGATTTTTAAAATTTATTATTTTTTAAATTAATGAATCACTGTGAGGGTACAGTTACAGATTTACATATTTTTGTGCTTGTGTTTCAGTCATACGTTGCTCGAGTACCCATCCCTCCACCAGTGCCCATTCTCCTCCACTGATGACCCCAGCATCCCTCCAACCCCCCATCCCATCCCCCCAACCCCACCCTGCCTCTGTGGCAGGGCATTCCCTTTTGTTCTCTCTCTCCTTTTGGGTGTTGTGGTTTGCAATGGAGGTATTGGTTGACCATCATGTTCAATCTATAGTCTGCTTTCAGCATGCCTCTCCCATCCCGAACGGGTCCTCCAACCACACTTCACTTGGTGTTCCCTTCTCTATCTGAGCTGCCTTTCCCCCCAGCATGTGAGGCTGGCTTCCAAG
Organism: Sorex araneus; assembly: GCF_027595985.1. Taxonomy (NCBI): domain Eukaryota; kingdom Metazoa; phylum Chordata; class Mammalia; order Eulipotyphla; family Soricidae; genus Sorex; species Sorex araneus. The sequence continues at coordinate 201,164,287 of NC_073304.1, forward strand.
CCATGGAGCAAACCTCCTGGTACTTATTTCTACTATTCTTGTGTTAGTCTCCTATTCTGTTGTTTTATGTTCTGCAGATGAGTGCAATTCTTCTATGTCTGTTTCTCTCTGACTCATTTCACTTAGCATGATACTTTCCATGTTCATCCACTTATATGCAAAGTTCATGACTTCATCTTTTCTGACAGCTGCGTAGTATTTCATTGTGTAGATGTACCAAAGTTTCTTTAACCAGTCATCTGTTCTTGGGCACTCGGATTTTTTCCAAATTCTGGCTATTGTAAACAGTGCTGCAATGAACATATAAGTGCAGATGTCATTTCTACTATACTTTTTTTGCCTCTCGGGATATATTCCCAGAAGGGGTATTGCTGGGTCAAATGGGAGCTCAGTTTTTAATTTTTTGAGAAGCGACCATATTGTTTTCCAAAAGGGCTGAATAAGTTGGCATTCCCACCAGCAGTGTAGGAGGGTCCCTTTCTTCCTACATTCATGCCAACAGCGGTTGCTTTTGTTCTTTTGGATGTGTGCCAGTCTCTGTGGTATAAGGTGGTTTCTCATAGTTGTTTTGATCTGCATCTCCCTGATGATTAGTGATGAAGAGCATTTTTTAATGTGTCTTTTGGCCATTCATGTTTCTTCCTTGAGAAAGTTTCTGTTCATTTCATCGCCCCATTTTCTGATGAGGTTGGATGTTTTCTTCTTGTAGAGTGCCTTATAAACCCTTGATATCAATCCCTTATCAGATATTTTTGTTCAGTAGAAAAGATCATGCCCCAGTTACAATTATTTTACTGCCCTCTAGGATATTTTTCTCCTTTCCAACCCCACCTTTTTCAGAAGGCCATCCCAAATTAATGACAGATATTTATGTTCCTCAGGTGATTTTTGTATGAATTTAATGATCCCACTTTACTGAGTTCAATACATCTTTTGACATGTATTCTTTTGATATTGGAATAAATGGTGTTTTAACTTAAAAATTCAAATTCTATTAAAGAAAATGCTCCCCTTTCAGGAATCCCAGACAATGCAAATTGCACCGTCAGAGGTGCCATGTTGCACGGTGATGCCAGGTGATGCCAGGGATGAAGCTCAGGACCTCATGCTTGCCCTGGGCATTTCCTAAGCCACCAAACTTGTTTCTGGGTCTTACTTCCCCAGAGTAGGGCTGTCAGGATCACCTCTGAGCAGGTGGGGGCACCGGGTTACACTTTCCTGGGCAACTGTCTTCACTATCGAACCATCTTCTCGACTTCCTATGTTTTTAACTTATGAAAAAATATACTATGATGTTTTATTTAAGCATCATGAATAAATGGAAAAAATAAATGGAAAAAATCATGCACCCAAAGTTCAGCCATCATATAGCTCCCCCACCACCCACTAAAGATTAAGCCAAGTTACTTTAGAACATGTTATTATTGCATTGCTTTTATCTCCAGAACAGCTGTGATAATTCTTTTTCCCAAAAAAACTGTGGAGCTTCAGAGACTCCCAGGAAGAAGTTGGAGCGGGTGAGTGAGCTGGAGGTAAGGGGCCACCATCAGTCATAGCCCCTGTATTTCAGTATCCAATCCAGCCCCCACGACTGTAGTTTTTTCAGTGCATGCGCCATCCTCTTCTTCAGCACCATGGACACCAAACAGACCTGGACGCTTTCTTCCTTGGAATCTACACAGATAAACTGATTCTCTGTAGTCCTGAACCTGAGGAGCAGGGAGAGGAAGATCGCATATTGAGAAGGAGTCTGCAGAATGAGCTTGGGGAATCCCCCTTCCATATTCTTGGGTTCCCCACTCAATCCAGCCTCCTGCTTCCTCTCTCTCTCAGCTGCTGGAGCCCATAGACTCCTGGGGGCTCCTTTCCTCTCCTTGGGCAGCCTAGCTCCTCTGCCTCCTGTTCCACTACTTTCTCCTCCCCACCCCCAGAAGCCTCTTGATATGAATCCCTGGAATATAAGCCTCCTCATGACTCGGCAAGATCCAGAGGATGAGACTTTCCCAGACAACGGTCTATCAGGTCATCTCTCCCCCAGGCCCCATAAGAACATGGCCCTTAGAGCTGGACACTTACATGATGCCACTGTGGGAGCAGTTTGTGTTGGTTTCATAGTAGTCTTTCATTACCGAACAGTTGAAATTCTCATAGTCGGGGTAACAGCAGCCTACATTTAAGACAGAGCCATTTCAGGACAGAATATTTCTCTCTCTCTCTCTCTCTCTCTCTCTCTCTCTCTCTTCTTGAAACAGAGGATTTTTCTAAATGTATTTGTTGACTTTTTTAAAAAATTTCACGTTTTTTACTGAGACACCAAGATTTACCAAGTTGTTCATCATAGAGTTTCAGGCATATAATGCTTAAAAACCAGCCCCAGCCCCTAGAGTGAACTTCCCTTCTCCAATGTTCCCAGGTTCCCTCCCACCCCTCTGACTTTTCCTTAATGGTTGCATTTTTCAGTTTGGTGTTTGTAAGTTTGGGCCACCTACTTACAGTGCTGTTGGATGTGGTTTAGACATCTACATAGACCACACCTCTGATGTGCTTGAGGCCCATGGCCTGGGTCCTGTTATCTGTTATCTCCCGCCCTCCTCTTCTTACTTCTCGTCCCCTAGTTTCTTTCCTTCCCTGTGCTTCTCATTCGTATTCTCCCGAGTCAATGATAATCTAAGTATCCCCACTTTGGTACTTTGCATTCTCTTGGCCTGTTATCACTGTATCACTGTATCACTGGCATCCCATTGCTCATCGACTTGCTTGAGCGGGCACCAGTACTGTCTCCATTGTGAGACTTGTTACTGTTTTTGGCATATTGAATATGCCATGGGTATCTTGCCAGGCTCTGCCATGCAGATGAGATACTTTCAGTACCTTGCCGGGTTCCCCAAGAGGGATGAAGAAATCAAACCCGGTCTGCCGCGTGCAAGGCAAACACCCTATCCGCTGTGCTATTGCTCCAGCCCCTGGCCTGTTATATAAAACAGATAAGTGAGGTCACCCGGTATTTGTCCTTCTTCTGACTTACTTCACTTAACAAGGATGGATTCTGTTTGTTAAAGGGGTCCTTCCTTCAAAGTCCCGGGGAGGACAAAGACTGAGAAACTCTAAGAGTGTCCCTCCTACTCTGTATCTCCTTGTGCCCCTTTGCAGGGGCAGGGGCTCTGTGTGTGTGTTTATGTGTGTGTGTGTGTGTGTGTGTGTGTGTGTGTGTGTGTGTTGACCTGGGTAAGGCCACAGCTGGGCCAGGATTGTTTATCCCAGGAAGGAAGGATGTGGTGATTGCCTCTCTCCATGTGAGCTGACCAGGGACGGCCATGTGGCAGAGAGGTCATGAATGAGGAGGAACTTGAGGCCTCTACAAATCTTTCCTGGAGATAGTCACCATCTCCAGGACCATCTTCTGCCCGCCACATCCCACAGACAAGGTGGGCGGCAATCATGGGCAGGTGTGTCTTGGCCCCTCAGCTCTCGGCCACACTCCTCTACTGTCTACCTTGGGTTTAGAATCAGGCGAGTCATGGTTGTGGGTCCTATGTGGGTGACAGACAAGGGGGTGAGAGAGAGGACAGAGAGGCACAGTCTCAGTGTCTCCACCCAGTGTCCCCCTGGCTCACTGGCTTATGTCACTTACCCCAACAGCCTTAATACTGTGGCATATGTTAACATTTTCCTCCTTCTGAAGGCTTAGAAACAGCCACTGTCTATCTATATTCTACTTTATTCTTTTTAATTTTAATTAAAAATATTCATGGGGGTCACACCTGGCGGCCTTTAAGGCTTATTCCTGGCATTGTGCTTAGGGATTTCTGAGTGGTGCTTGGGGTACCATGTGGGTTGCCCCAAGGGATCAAACCTTGGATAGCTGTGTGCAAGGTAAGTGCTCTACCTACTGTACTATCTTGCCATCCTACTTCAAAGAAAAACATTAGTTCATTTTTTCAGCCGTCCTTGCATTTTGACTCTGATGACTAATGCTGAAATTTCCACTTATACGTGTGATCTGCTTTCTGTTCTCTTGGGTAGACATTTGGAAGTGGAATTGCTGTGTCCTATCATGTTCTCTTTAAAAATCACAAGAAATTCTGTATTTCAAAATACAATTGGCCCCAAAGTGCCTTATTATTATTATTATTATTATTATTATTATTATTTTGCATGGGAGGCACACCCCATTATGCTCTGGGATTACTCCTTACTCTACTCTCAGGAATTATTCCTGGTGGTGCCTGGAGACCATATGGGATGCCAGGGATTGAACCTGGGTTGGCCACATGCAAAGCAAGTGCCATGCCTGCTTTAATGTCTTTCTAGTGCCAGGCCACAAGGTTTTGGATAAGTAAGTGAGGCCCTGCAAAGGGAGAGAGTAATTTCCCCAAGTTTGAGCCTTCATCTTATTCATTTCCCAAGGGAACAAGGCTGCAGAGAGAGAGGTCTATTACCTTCTGTGGTAATATTATTATTTAAAAAATAATATTATTTAAAAAATTACACTTATTTTTTTTAACCCTCACCTAGAATCCCATACTGGTGTGTGTGTGTGTGTGTGTGTGTGTGTGTGTGTGTGTGTGTGTGTGACAATGTGGTATGCCAGATACAAGGGAAAGGGATAAACTCAGGACCCCTTGCTTGCCCTGAGCATTTTCTAAACCTTTGGTTATCCAGGTTTCCTTCTTCCAGGGGCTCCCGACAGCAGAGATGTCAGATTGAATCCAGCACATTTTAAAATCATCGGAGTTTCAATTCACAACCCTGCAGTTGCCAGGAGAGACCTTAAAGCCACTGAACCTTCCCTGGGGCCCTGCTTCTGCTTTTAGGCAAGTGTCAAAGCACATGCACTTTCTATAACAGGAATAGTCATGGGAGGACTCAGTTGTGCATCTGTGTCTCCTCCTAGAACAGGAGTGACCACAGACCTGACCACCCATGAGAAGGTCACGGAACTCACTGTGGTTTTCTGGGGTTGGGACTCCAAGGATGACTGCAGCCAGCAAGAACACAAGAAGGGCAGCTGCAAAGCACTTCATCTTCCTTGTTCCAGGGTCCAGCACGCTGTTTGCTGATTCTCTCAGACCCCAGCCGCTGCCTTGTTTTTATAAGAAGAGGAGGGTCAGGAAGTCACAGACAGATAGAGCACTCTCTGCCTAGATTGCAAACAGCACATGCTTTCAAAAAAAAAAAAAATGACCCAAGGAGATTGGGAAAGCTACAGGAAGTAGAGCTTAAAAATAAGTGGAGTCTGTCCCTCCTGCTCAATGGAGAGGGAAAATTCTATGAAGAAGCCTTTCTCTAAAGACTCCTTGGAAACCTTAAATTAGAACTTTCCTCTCATAGTTGATGACATTCATGTGCACAAATAGCACAAGGAGCACAAGGTAGCCATGAGAGCGGTACCCCATCGTGCTTACCAAGTCATCCCTTTCACACGAAAAACCCCCTAACATGTAAAAAACAGAGTTTTCTGATTTTTTTTTTTTTTTTTTTTTTTTTTTTGCTTTTTGGGTCACACCCGGCGATGCACAGGAGTTACTCCTGGCTCATGCACTCAGGAATCACCCCTGGTGGTGCTCAGGGGACCATATGGGATGCTGGGATTCGAACCCGGGTCGGCTGTGTGCAAGGCAAACGCCCTACCCACTGTGCTATCACTCCAGCCCCCAGAGTTTTCTGATTTTTTATGCAACCGGGAGATATATTAACCTGTGGTCCCCTTTGCTGAGTGGTAAACAACCCGTTCCCCATTTCCTTCATCTGACTGGTTATGGATAATTAAATCTATGGTGACATTTCTCCATAGACCCAAGTTACTTACTATAAGAAATCCTTTATCTTGTGGCGTATTGTGCAAATATCTTACTGTCTGAGCAGGAATTCCCGAAGTCCTCAAATGACAGGGTGAGCAAAGGTACCGGTGGTCGTGGAGAAGCCTCTGAAGCCTCAGCCTCACATCTGCTGAGGTAGAGTGTCTCCCTTGCAGAGTGGTGGGCTCCCGGTGTGAGGACTGTATTTCCTCCTGGAGGGCAGCTGCACAATTAAGACTTATGCTTTACCTCTGCTGCTGGCTAGCATGATGTCAGGGAGTAGTTACAGTGGCCTTGGTAAGATGCCCAGGAAATGGAGCCCTTGTATAGAGTCTGTTCCTGTCACCGCAGCCTCTGCTCATGACCTTAGTCCTATTATAGCTGATGGGAGAGGCCAGCTGACATGTCAGGACAAGTTGTCCTGTCCATATGTTCACCAGATGCCTCCCTGTCCCTGTTGCCTTCCGGGTGGGGTGCAATGTTGCCCGCAGCCCTTATCCAACCCTTCTAGATGTCTTAGGCCTAACAAGCTCCTGGGGGCATCAGTATCTCAGCAGTGGAGACTCCCTCATGCAGGGAGATGTGTTCAGGGCAGAGGTCCAGGTGAGGTGCTGGTGGCTGGAGCCCCATGGAACTGTATGGACAGCACTGGTATAGAACGCTCCCCCACCCCTCCAACCCCCTCCTGACACTGCTGTGGTGGGCAGAGTGAGAGATGGGGCTGATGGGAGGGAAGTGGTTTTCCACATGCAACAGACATGTTCAGAGAGGGAGAATTGTAGGGGCTGGTGTTCGATTGCTCAGTATTCTGCCATTTCTGGCCTCCCCGAGGCAGTCCACATTCTGAGTGGCCGTGTGCCGCCGGAGTCTTTCATCATTTGCTCTTCCTGAGCCGAAGAGCATTACTGAGGACAGTAAAGGATCAGATGGGCAGGCTGGAGAGATAATACATCAGGTAGGGCGGCAGAAGAGTCCTGTTAGCAGGAGTCCTAGAATTTATTTCCCACCGGGTTCTGCAAATCATGTAGCTATGGTGGCCATGGGCAGTATGAAGGAAACACTCATTGGTCTGGTGCAGCAGGGAAGGGGCCCTGGTGTGGCTCACGGGATTCCTGGACACAAAGCTACAGACCAGGGCTGGGCCAGAGTTCACAGGAAGAAACCTTTTGTGAAGCCCCGAATCAGGAGACAGCTGGTCTGTGAGAGGAGCTCAGAGAAGGGCCTGTGGTCAGTCCCCAAGAGCTGGGTCAGAGGGGCAGGAGACGGGAGTGGGGAAAGCAAGGTCCCTCTCACACAGGAGCCTGTGGCTCCATCAGGTCCCCAGGTGTGTGAGCCCCCTTCCCTTGAGGATGGTTCAGATCTAAGGACAGTGGCTGAGCCATGGGGCGTGGCCTTGCCTCTGCCCACATGGGCAGGTCTCCTCTGCAAGCAGGAGGTCCAGGAGGGTGCTGGGAGCCTCAGGGGAGCTGGTAGGAGGGTTGTGGATGCTTCTAGATCTCCAGTGAATGGGCTCTCCTCAGTTGCTGCCCCCCCAATGGAAGCCTCACTCACCCCGTTACTGACCTTTAGTAAGTTCTTGGGGATCTGCTCTGGATCAAGTTGCCTTCCGGTTTCTCTCAGTCTTATCTGACCTTAGGCGCCTGCTGATGGTCCCTTGACTCCCTTTCTAAAAGCATTAATTTTAGAAAATAAAACCCAAATCCCTTTCTATCCTTTGATGTACATACAAATCTTTCCTGGACTCTTAGCAGTTTTATGTCTCTTTCATGCTTTTCTCAAGACTCCCTTTGAAACATAATCTTGAAAGAAGGCAGCACTCTTGTCTCCTGCCTATTGGCAACCCGGGTGCCTAAACATGTTCACTTCTAATTCTTAAATAATTTCATTTTCAAAATGGGCTTATAACTAGGTGGCAGCATTGCAGACTTACAGGAGCTTAGTTCACACATCTCTTAGGAGCGTTCCCCACTCCCAGGGTCCTCCACTACCAGGAAGATCCTTCTCCCCAGGCTCTCACCTCCCCTGCAAGTGACCTGGTCATTCCCTGTGGTGTGGCTTCACTGGCAGCAGGAAGCAGACCTGGCAGGAAGGCAGGACTCCTCCTCTGCATCCCCCTTGGGCTCGTGGGTTCTGCACACTCAGCTCCCGTGCAAGTGTTCAGACACTCTCCCTCCCGACTCTTCCCCAGCAGCTGAAACTCCCCCTGTCTGCTGACCAGGCTCCCTGAAATGCTCCAACCTCCTTCCGGAATCCAGATGCAAATTCTTGGTCTTGTCTCATTCACGGGCCTTATCCCTTCCCTGTTTGGGTCATTTTTGCTGTTTCTGCGGTGTGAAGAGGTTGAGTATTTGCGGGGTTCAGTGGTGGAAAGGGTTGAGCTTCTTCTGCTGGAAGCGAGGGAGATTACCTAGAGGAATAGGTGGCCCAGTGATGCCCCACGCACAAACGCAGAGAGAGAAGTTTAAGACTTTGAACTCAACAGTAAGACAAAATAAGCAAAGGCCCAGGCCAGGATTCCTCAAGTCTGAACGGGTATGCACACTGTTGGAGGGGCGGGCTAGAGCATATATTTAGTACAGAGTTTTGTTTTATTTCTCTTTTCCTTTTGCTTTGCTGTTGCAGTCATGATGAGCAAGGACACCCTTGGTCATGGTGCACTTGACATCACTTGCTTTTTGTTGTGACTCTCCAGGGATTGTGCTCAGCATGAGAGGCTGTGCCCTGATCACACTCAGGGCCTCATATCTATATGGCTCTGGGGCATATATCAAATTTTTTTTAAAAAAAGAATCTAAACACTGTGAGATCTACAGTTACAAAGTTGTTCCTGATTGGGTTTCAGCCATACAGTGTTCCAACACCTGTCCCTTCTCAGTGCACATTTCCCACCACCAATGTTCCCAGTTTTCTTCCAGCCTGCACCATGACCCCCCCGCCCTGCCCCCACTGCAGCCTGCCACTATGGCAGACACTTTTCCTCTCTCTCTCTCTTTCTCTCTCTCTCTCTCTCTCTCTCTCTCTCTCTCTCTTCTCTCTCATTTTCCTTTTAGGCATTGTGGTTTGAAATACTGTCACTGAAAGGGTACCATCATGCATATCACTTTACCTCATTTCAACACTCAGTTTTGTCCAGAGTGATCAATTCTAATTGTCATTGTCATAGTGGTCCCTTCTTTGTCCTAATTGCACTCAAGGGCATGTATTTTTTTGCTAGATGTTCTATATGGTATTAGTCAGATCAGATCCTATCTGTTTAGCACAGATGCAAATACTTTTTATTCCATGGAAAAGTTCATGCCCCAGTTACAATTTAGTTGCCCTCTGGAATATTTCTCTCCTTTCTAATACTATATCTGTCAGATGGGCCAACCCAAATTAAGGACAGAAATTTCTGATGATCTATATATCAGTTTTTGGTGGGTCCCTCATTACTGAGTTCAATACATCCTTTGACATATACTCATTCTATATTGGAATGAATAGTGTTTTCTTTTGTTCAACCTATTGAATATGATTTATTTATTTATTTATTTATTTATTTGCTTTTTGGGTCACACCTGGCAATGCACAGGGGCCACTCCTGGCTTTGCACTCAGGAATGACTCCTGGCGGTGCCCGGGGGACCATATGGGATGCTGGGAATCAAACCCGGGTCAAGCTGCATGCAAGGCAAACGCCCTCCCTGCTGTGCTATTGCTCCAGCCTCAGAATATGATTTATTAAGAAATAACATTATTGCAAAGAACATCAAGATGAGGTCATAGTAAGGCAGAGTATGCATAATACAATATGACCAATGTCTTTAGAAGATTGCAGATTATATGAAAACAGAGAAACACATAGCTCATGTAGCCATGAAGACAGAAATAGAAATTATAATATTACTTAGATCTACATAAAGGAACTTCAAAGATTAATGACAAACCATCATAAGCTAAGCAGAGGTTAGGAAGGAATTTTCTACAGATTTTATCAGAAGCATAATACCTACATTTAAGAGTTTCACCTCCAGAATTGTAAGATGGTGAATTTCTCAATTTTAAACAACTGCATATAATAATTTATTAAGGTTGTTTTAGGAATGGAGCAAAATTTCAGAGGTAATAAAACTGGAACTCATCCAGAAATAATTATTTTAAAAATTATGACTGAAGGGCTGGAGCAATAGCACAGCGGGTAGGGTGTTTGTCTTGCATGTGGCCAATCTAGGTTCTATTCCTAACTTCCCATATGGTCTCCCAAGCACCTCCAGGAGTAATTCCTGAGTGCGTGAACCAGGAGTAACCCCTGTGCATCGCTGGGTGTGACCCCAAAAAAGCCCCCCCAAAAATTATGACTGAGACATTGGAGAGATAATACAAGGGTTAAATAATATGTTTTGCATGTGGTTTGACCCAGTTAGATCTCTGCACCATGGTCTCCTACACAACTACGCTGGACATATCCCAGAGGCCCCAGGCACTGTCAGGTGCCAGAATAACCTCTATGCACTGCAGGGCCTTAAAAATACTGAATTCTTTGCCCTGAGCCTAGTTGACTAAAATTCGCTAATATTAGTGCCCTAAACAGTGTTCAGGACCACCCAATTAATAGGTAAAATATATGGCTTAAAAAATTAATTCCTACTTTTAGCTACTAAAATAAATATAAAAATCTTGATTAAGAGCTTTGCACTAAGCAAATAACAACAATAGAAACGACAAAAAAAATAAGAATATATAGCCCAAAGAACCAAGGGTTGAATATTTAATTCATTTTATTAAGCTGATAATGAAAGCTAAAATTTAAAGAAACAAAACTTTAATATTGCATGAAAAATTATGATCTATTATCATGTTTATGACTTACTTTTAACAACCATTAATGGATTGTGTTTTTGACTTAAAATTTTTTAATTCTACTAAAGGAAACTCTCTCCTTGTCAGGGACCCCAGACTGTCTGATAGTCGCGGCCTCTTGGTGAATGGGTGGCTCCATGGATGAAGCTCAGGCCCTCACGTTTGCCCTGGGAGCTTCCTCAGGCACTGGACTGCTTTCTGGGCCCTTGCCCCTGAGGATTCCTCAGAGCAGGGCTGTCCGGATCACCTCTGGGTAGGTGGGGGCAGTGGATTGGAGCCTGGGCAAGTCTTTTTAAGCACTGAGCCGTATCTGGACTTTTAAAAAATTGTACTATGGTGTGTGATTAGGGGAGGGGATGTGCAGGGCTTACTCCTGGCTCTGAGCTCAGATCACTCCTGTTTGACCCAGGGGACCATACGGGGTTCCAGGGATCAAACTGGGCAAATGCAGCTGCCCGTTGAACGATTGCCTTGGCCCCGCTGTCTTATTTTGAAAGAGCGATAAATCCAAGGTCAGCCATCCTGTCAATATCCTCCCCTGCCCCAATATTTAAGCAAAGTTGCTTTAGAGACCCTTTACTGTTGTGCTGTCATTATCACCAGATCGAACTTTTATAAACTGTGGAGCCTGAGAGCCTCCCGGAAGGCAGGTGAGTGAACTGGAGGTGAGGGGGCCGCCATCACGAGCCGTGCCAGAATTCCAAGATCCTATCCAGCCCCAGTGGCTCTAGTCTACTCAGCGCCTGCAACGCCTGGTGTCTCACCACCAAGGACACCAGGCAATATCGGATGCTTCTGTCCTTGGCGTCTGCACAGATGTAACTGTCCTCCTGAGTCTGGAACCTGGGGAGCAAGGGAGAGGAAGATTGCCCGTGAGAAGGATTCTGAGAAAGGGCTTGGGGAATCCCTCCTTCCTTCCCCTGGATTATGGCTCCCCACATAGTCTAGCCTCTGATATCCTTTCTCTGCTTCGGAGCCCAGACATTCTCCAGAGTCTCCTTTCCCCTCCTGGAGCAGCCTTGCTCTAGTGTCCCTTCTTCCCTTTCCTCTCCCCACTACCCTCCCCTCCACTACCCTACCCCCCTCCCAAGTCTCTTGACCGGAAGCCTGCAGCATCCTGGGAATCTAAGCCTCCTCACTCACTACCTGACAAGATCCAGAGGACGGGACTTTTCTGGACACCCATTCCATCAGGTCCCCCTTCCCCCAGCCCCTGTAAGGACATGGCCCTGGGAGCTGGTCACTTACAGGATGACACTGTGAGGACATCCTATATTGGTTATAAAGTAGTCTTTAACTCTTGAACAGTTGAAGTTCTCATAGTGGGGGTAGCAGCAGTTTACACGGTTGTTTAAAACTGTAGAAGAGAAAGGGTCATTTCAGGACAGGCTCCCTCCCTCCCTTCCTCCCTCCCTCCCTCCTTTCCTCCCTCCCTCTCTCCTTTCCTCCCTCCCTCCCTCCCTCCCTCCCTCCCACCTCCCTCCCTCACTCCCTCTTTCTTCTGGAAAGAGAGTTTTTTAAAAAAATATCAGTTGATTATTTTTCTTTTTTAAAAATTTTATATTTTTTCTTAAAGCAGCATGATTTTATTTAGTTATTTTCAATGTTGTTTTTGGGCCCCTTTTGGGGTTATTCCTCACTCTGCTCTCTGAAATTACCTCTGGCAGTGCTTGGTACTGGTGACTGAACTTGGGTTAGCCATGTGCAAGGCAAGCTCTCTACCCATTGCACTATTGCTCCAGCCTCTAAGGCAGCATGATTTATAAAGTTGTTTATAATAAGGTTTTAGACATCTAATGCTCCCAAACCAGTCCCATCACCAGAGTGAACTTCACTCTGCCAGTGTCCCCGGATTCTCTCCCATCCCTCTGCCTTCTCCTTAATAGTTACGTTTTTAAGTTTGGCGTTTGCAAGTTTGAGCCTCCTGCTTACAGTGCTGTTGGCTCTGTTGGCTGCTTCCCACCAGCCTCCTTTTACTTTCACCTCCATTTCTTTCCTTCTCTGTCTTTCAAATTTCTATAATCCAGTCAAAGGTGATTTAGGTGTCCCTCCTTTGGTACTTTGCTTTTGCTTGGTCTGTTATTCTACTTATCACAGAAAAGTGAGATAATCTGGTATTTGTCTTTCTGACTTACTTCTGACTTCAAAATGAATCCCACCATCAATGTCCCAGGCTCCCTCCCAACCCTCAGCCCTCTCCTTCTCCAACAAGGATGGAACCTGTTTGTAAAGGGATCGTATCCTTCCCTTCATTCCCCGAAAGTCCTGGGGAGGACAAAGGCTGAAGGACTCCAAGGATGTCCCTTGCATTCTGTCTACTTCTCCTTTCTTGCCCCTGCCCTGGAATGGGGCTGTGTGTGTGTGTGTGTGTGTGTATGTGTGTGTGTGTGTTTGTGTTTGTGTTTGTTGATGCAGGCACTCAGGCAGAACCACAGCAGGGCCAGGGATCATTTGTCCCAGGAGAAGAAGGTGACTGTAGAAGACCTCTCAGTTGACAGAGAGGTCATGGATGAGGAAGGACTTGGGGCCCCTAAAGATTTTCCCTGGAGACTGGCACCACTCCAGGACCCTCCCTCCCCCATATCTCGCAGACAAGGTGAGCGGCAACCAGGGCAGGTGTGTCTCAGGTTGGCCCTTCAGTTCTCGGCCACACTCCCCTCCCCCTTTACCGTATATCTCAGGCTTAGGATCAGGCGTAGGCATCTTGGAGGGTTCTATGTGGGAGACAGACAAGGGGATGAGAGAGATGACAGAGAAGTACCCAGCGTCCCCCTTGCTCACTGCCTTATGTCACTTACCCCAACAGCCTCAGTGCTGTGACGTGTGTCTATATCTCACTTTATTTAAATTTATTATTATTTTGTTTTGGGACACAGCAGGTGGTGCTCAGAACTTACTCTCATCTCTTATGTGTCAGTTGTGACACTTAGGTGTCACTCCTGGCAGGTTTGGGAACCATATGGGGGTGCTAGGGATTGAACCCTGGTAAGCTGCTTGCTAGGTGAGTGCTCTACCAGCTCTCTTATCTTTCCGGTCCCATTGCTCAATTTTTAAATTTTTGTGGTTTTTAGGTCACATCCTGCTATGCTTCGGGATTTCTCCTGGCACTGCACTCAGGAAATATACCTGACAGTGCTTGGGACTGTATCTGATGCCAGGCATGGAACTCAAGCTGGCAGCATATATGGCAAGCATCCTACCTGCTGTCCTATCTCTCCAGCCTCCCAGCCCCATTACTTTATTTATTTTTTAGTTTTTATTTTTTTGTCTTTTTGGGTCACACCTGGCGGTGCTCAGGGCTTCCTCCTGGCTCTGCACTCAGGAATTACTCCTGGCAATGCTCAAGGGACCCTATGGGACGCCGGGAATCAAACCTGAGTCGGCCGTATACAAGGCAACGCCCTCCCCACTGGACTATTGCTTCGATCCAACCCCATTACTTTACAAACAAACATTCATTCATTAGTTCAGAGGCACTCAGCTCTAGGTCACAGTTTCTTCTTTACCTAAGTCTTTCTTGGGTTGAGCCAGAATCAGATAATCGTCCTTGAGTTCTATGTGGGAGACAGACAAGGAGGGGAGAGAGATGAGAGAGGCACAGAGTTTCAGTGTGTCCACCCAGCATCCCCCTGGCTCACTGGCTTATGTCACTTACCCCAATAGCCTCAATGCTGTGGTCTGTGTCAGCATTTATTTTTTTTTGTTCCTTTTTAAGACTGAGAAGCTGTGCATCTATATTTTATTTTATTTATTTTATTTTTGGTGTTTGAGTCACACCCAGTGGTGCTCAGGGGTTACTCCTGGCAGGTTTGGGGACCATATGCCATGCCAGGAACTGAACCAGTATCAACCATATGCAAGGGGAGCAACCTACTGCTCCAGCCTCATTGCTTTACTTTAAAAAAAAAAACAACTTAAAAAAAAATTGGCCACACTCAGTGATACTCAGAGGATACTTCTGGCTCTGCACTCAGGAATTACACCTGACAGAGCTCAGAGGATCATATGCAATCCTGGGGATCCAAGCAGGCTCGGGCCATGTCCAAAGCAAGTGCTCTATCTGTTATACTTTCTCACCAGCCCCCACCCCCGTTACTTCATGCACTGTTCAGAGATGCTCAGCTCTGGGCCACCTTCCTCCTTTACCGTATACTATGGGATGAGCAGGAGGCGTAGTCGTCTTCATGGTTCCTAGGTAGGTGACAGACAAGGAGGGGAGAGAGATGGCAGAGGCACAGAGTCGCAGTGTGTCCACGCAGCACCCGCTTGGCTCACTGGCTTATGTCTCTTACCCCAGCAGCCTCAATGCTGTCGCGTGTCCCAGCACTTTTTCCCTTTTTAAGGCTGAGACACTGTGCATCTACATTTACCTTATTTTATTGTTTTTGCTTTTGGGGCCACAGCCTGGGGTGTTCAGGGCTTACTCGTGGCTCTGGGCTCAGGGATCACTCCTGGCATGTTAGGGACCTTATGGGGTGCCAGGGATTGAACCTGGGTCAGCAACATGCAAGATGAGTGTTTTAGCAGAACTAATTTTGCTCTGGTCTTATTACTTAATTTTGGGGTGCTGAGGTCACACCTGGCATGTTCGGGAGTTACTCCTGGTTCTGCATGCAGGAATTGTACCTGGTGTTGACTGGGAGACCAGATACGATGCTGGGAACCAAACTGGGTTTTCCATGTGCAAGGCAAGCGCCCTCCCACCTGCTGCACTATCTCTCCAGCCCCGTTACTTTAAAAACAACCATCCATCTATTTGTTCAGAGACGCTCAGATCTAGGCCATTGTCCTTCCTTTACCGATTTTCTGGTGCTCACCTTCAGATGTGGTCATACTTGTAGGTCCTAGATGGGCGACAGAAAAGGAGGGGAGAGAGAGGCACAGAGTCTCAGTGTGTCCACCCAGCATCCCCCTGACTCACTGGCTTATGTCACTTAACCCAACAGTAGCAGCGCTGTGCTGTGTGTCAGCATTTACTTCCTTTTTTATGACTGAGAAAGTATATGTCTATATCTTACTTAATTCAATTTAATTCATTTATTTCTGTGTTTTGGGCCACAACCTGTGGTGTTCAGGATTTATTCTTGGTCTGGACTTGGGAATCACTTCTGGCATGTTTGGGGACCATATTGGATGCCAGGGATTGAACCCGAGTGAGTGGCATGCCATATGATCATCCCATGCACTCCACTATCGCTCTGTCCCTATTATGTTGTATTCTAATTTAAATTTTTTGTTTTGGGGGCCACAGCCAGTGATACTTAGGGGTTACTCCTGGCTCTGCACTCAGGAATTACTCCTGGAGTGCTTGGGGGACCATCTGGGATGCCGGGGATCAAACCAGGTCAGCCGTGTGCAAGGCAAATAACCAGTCTGCTGTACTATCTCTTTAGCCCTGGCCTGATTACTTTAAAAACAAACATCCATTTATTAGTTCAAAGGTGCTCAGATTTAGGCCACATTCCCCCTTTACCTTTTGTCTTGGGTCTGGCCTTAGGCGTAGTCTTTTTTGTGGGTCCTGTTTGGGAGACAGACAAAGAAGGCTGAGAGATGACAGAGAGGCAGAGTCTAGGGGTCTCCACCCAGCTTCCTCCTTACTCATTGGTTAATGTCAGTTACCCCAACACCTTCAATGCTGTGGTGTGTCAGCATTTTCTTTCTTTTTAAGGCTGAGAAACTTATCTTCATCTTACTTTGTATTAATTAATTAATTAATTAATCAATTAATTTTTGTTTATTTTTTGGACACACCCAGTGGTGTTCAGGGCTTTCTCTTAATCTGGGTTCAGGGATCACTCTTGGCAGGTTTGGGGACCATATTGGATCCCAGGGACTGAATCTGGGTCAGCCACATGTAAGGTGAGAGCCCTACCAGCTCTACTATTGTTCTGACCCCATTACTTAATTTTTAAATTTTTATGTATTTTTGGGGTTTGGGGCCACACCCAGCAATGCTCAGGGGTTCCTCTTGGCTCTGCACTCAGGAATTACATGTGGTGGTGCTCGGGGGACCATATGTGATGCGGTGAATTGAACCCAGATTGGCAGTGTGCAAGGCAAGCACCCTACCCATTGTACTATCTCTCCAGCCTCCAGCCCCATTACTTTAAAAACAAACATCCATTTATTTGTCCAGAAGCGTTCAGGTCTAGACCACAGTTTCTACTTTACCGTGTGTGAGAGGCTCAGTCTGAGGCGAAGTCATATTTGTGGGTCCTATGGGAGACAGACAAGGAGGGAAGAGAGATGACCAAGAGGCACAGCGTTGGCCAAGGTCAGTTACCCCAACATCCTCAATTCTATGGTGTCTGTCAGCACATTCTTTCTTTTTGAGGCTGAGAAATGATGGGTTTGCATCTTATTTTATTGTATTTTATTTTAAAAAAAAAGGTTTTGGGGAGGGGTCACAACTAGTTGGTATTCAGGACTTACTTCCAGCTCTGTACCCAGGGATCAGTCCTGGCAAGTTTGGGGACCATATGGGGTGCTGAGGATTGAATTTGGATCAGTTGTGTGCCATGGTGAGTGCCCTACCTCACGACTATTGCTCCCACCCCATTACTTAATTTTTTTTTTGGGTTTTGGGGTCACATCTGGTGATGCTCAATGGTTATTCCTGATTCTGCACCCTGGCGGTGCTTGGGGGACCATATGGGATACTGGGAATTAAACCCAGATTGGCAGTGTGAAGGCAAGCGCCCTACTCACTGTGCTATCTCCTCAGCACCCGGCCCCATTACTTTAAAAACAAGCATCTACTTGGTCAGGTCAATTTCTCCTTTACCGTCTGTCTGGGGTCCAGCCTCAGGTGTAGGCATGTTTGTGGATCTTAGTTGGGAGACAGACAAGGGGGTAAGAGAGATGACAGAGAGGCACAGAGTCTCAGTGTCTCCACCCAGTGTCCCCCTGGCTCACTGGTTTATGTCAATAACCCCAGCAGCCTCAGTGCTGTGGCAGGTATCAGCATTTTTTTTTCTTTATAGGCTGAGAAACTGTGTATCTATATCTCATTTTATTTTACTTTGAAAAAATTATTTATTATTACTTAAAAATTTTATTTATTTTTAAACTTAAACCACTATGAGGTACAGAGCTATAAAAACTGTTTCTGGTTGGGTTTCAGTCATACAGTGTTCCAACACCCGTCTCTCCACCAGTGTACATTTCCCACCACCAATGACCCCAGTTTCCCTACTGTCACCCTCCCCTCAGCTTATCTCTGTGGCAGGCACTTTTCTTCTCTCTCTTCTCTCTCTCTCCTCTCCTCTCCTCTTTCTCTCTCTCTCTCTCTCCTTTTGGGCAATATGGCTTGCAGTACAGGTATTGAGAGGTTATCATGTTTGTTCCTTTACATATTTTCAGCGCACAGTTCTTAACCAGTTATCATTTCCAACTATCCTTGTCAAAGTGGTCCCTTCTATAACCCAACTCCCTTAGAAATTAAATTTTAAATCTTAAAGCTCTCTTAACTAGTTTTTTTTCCCTGTTGTCCTGTTTTATTTATTTTATTTTGTTTCTTGGGTCACACCCGGCAATGCACAGGGGTCACTCCTGGTTCTGCACTCAGGAATTACCTCTGGCAGTGCTCAGGGGGACCATATGGGATGCTGGGAATCGAACCTGGGTCAGCCGTGTGCAAGGCAAACGCCCTACCCGCTGTGCTATCACTCCAGCCCCTGATGTCCTGTTTTAAATCAGACTGAGCCCCTTTCTGGGACTGCCGTTACTTAAAATGAAAACAAACAGGTGAGACCTGTTGTCTCACAGATATTGACACCTCCAAAGGAAAAAAAGCAAGCCAATTACAAAAAAAATGTTCCTTTCTCAGTTGAGAATCAATCTCAATGAGGTCAAGGCAATCTCAGTTGCTCAAGGTAATCCCAATGGTTCCAGGCAATCCTCAAAGCAATCTCAATGGTTCCAGGCATTCTCAAGGCAATCTCAATGGTTCAAAGAGAATCTGTTTCAAGGCAGTCTCAATCAATGTGCAATCTCAATGGTTCAAGGCAATCTCAATCAATTTTCAAGGCAATCTCAATAACTCATTCTCAATGCTCAAATTTCCAGCGAATAACCAGAGAACACTCAGAAGTACGTGGTACCGGGGACCGAACCCGTGAACGACCGCTTGCAAGGCAAGCGCCTACCCGCTGTTCTATCACTCCAGCCGGGGAGCTCAGTTGCTAATTCGATCTTTTGACCTGCGTTCTACAGCCTGGGCGGAAGGCGGAAGTGGGGTGAGATTCGCAGTAGACTCGAAACCCTTATCAGAATTTCATTAAATCTAATTACACACACACACACACACACACACACACACACACACACACACACACACACATCCACGGCACTTTGTGCAGTCTTCCCTTCCAGACAGGGTTTGGAAAGAGACCGTTTGTCCTGAGCTCTTGGGGTGGGGGTGGGGGTCAGGGCCCGGCCGTCCCATGCCTCTTCATAGGGAAAGTGACCCTGCAGGCGGGAAGCGAAGATGCACAGATGGGCAGGTGGGACCGGGCGAGGCGGTGGGAAGGGGGTCCGCCCGTATCTCCAGGGCGGGGAGTTGGCGACGTGACCCCTGGAAGAACCTACGCGGGGATGATCCTCCCGCCCCGCTGGTCAGCCCCGGATCCCCTGGAAGAATCGAGGCATGAATCTTATTCCATTTACTTTAGTTTCTTGGGCAACAACCTGTGATGCTCAGGGTTTACTCCTGGCTCTGCTCTGAGGGAGCACTCCCATTGGTGGACAGTATGGAATGCTGGGGTTCAACCCAGGTGGGCTGCTTGCCAGGCAAGCACCCTCCCTGATCTACTATGGCGCTGGCCTCATTACGTTAAAATCCAGCATCTGTTCGTGGGTTTAGAGCTGCTCAGATCTGTGCCACAGTTCCTTGTTGACCACAGATCTCGGGTTCAGTCTCAGGCTGAGTCATGGTTGTTGGTCTCAGGTGCGACAGAGACAAGGAGGGGAGAGAGATAGATGTCAGAGAGACAGAGTCCCTGTGTCCCCACCCAACATCCCCCTGGATCACTGGCTTCTGTCAGTCTACACCTTCAAAGCTGCAGCATGTGTCAGCATTTTATTACTCTTCAAGACTGAGAAAGAGTCTGCTGTGTCTGTCTACACCCCATTTGAAAAACAAACATCTGATCCTTTGGTCAGAGGTGCTTCCGCTGCTCTCGCCTTTTGGCTGTGATGACTAATGCTGCTATTACCATGCCTATCAGTACCTGTGATCTGCTTTCTGTTCTCTTGAGTAGATATTTGGAAGTGGAATCACTGTGTTCTATAGTATTCTATTTTTTAAACATGAGGAAAAACCTGCATTCCAAAATGCACCTGGTACCAAACCTTTGGATAAAAGTTGAAGACCTGGATTATACCAATAAAGCAAACAACTCCACTTTCTACTCATTTCTTATGTAGTCTCATATGGTATGGGTAAAACTGGAAAATAAAAAGTTTAAGGACCTGCCTTTCCATAAGAGCACAGTGAAAATTATGGTAGGAAAAGTGAAGCTGGAATGGCACTAAATAATCCATCCTACAGGTTTAGCATGACCCAATGTGTTCATGCCCACAGGATGCTTGAAACAGTGTTTGCTTGTACCTAAGCCCTGCGCATTTATTGTTACATACGCACTTGTTAATATTTGTTGAGCACATACCTGGAACATGGAGGTGGATTGGGGAGTCACTTTTCTGACTTGTCCTATTTCCTCTACCAAATGATTATTTTTCACTCGCTAGCATAACGTTTCTTTCTAACAGTATAGAATTCTCTTTCTCCAAAATTTCAATTTACTATAATAAAAAATTACTAAGTGACCTATCACTTAATGATCCTATATAAGTTAAGAGAAGCTATGAAATCATTCAGGCCACAAAAAGGGAGACAATAGTTTCCCTAAGTTGGAGCAGAGAGAGAGAGAGAGACAGACAGACAGACAGAAAGAGACAGAGAGAGAGACAGAGAGACAGAGATAGAGACTGAGACAGAGACAGAGACAGAGAGAGGTCTATTCTCTTCTATGGCTACTTTTATTCACTCATTATATTAATTTGTTATTTCACCAGGGGTCCCACATTGGGGTGTGTGTTTGTGGTGTGTGTGTGTGTGTGTGTGTGTAAATCACCAAGTGACATACAGGATATCAGGAACAAACTCAAGACCTCCTGCTTGCCCTGGGCATTTTCTAAGCCTTTGCATCAGCTTCCCAGCCCCCTTCTTCCTGGAATTCCAACAACAGAGAACCCCCTGGAGTGTCGATTCTCCTGAGTTAGGGTGTCTCCCTTGCAAAGTGGCAGGTCTCCCAGTGAGTGCCATTAGGGTTTCAAGTCAAACCTTGGATTGCCAGGAGAGGCCTTAAAGCCATTGAACCATCTCTGGGGCCCTGCTGATGCCCTTAGCTAAGTGCCAAATCAAAGCCACATCTACAGCAGGGACAGTCATGGAGGACCAAGTTATCCCTCTGTGTCTCCTCCTGGCCAGGAGTGACCATAGACATGGCCATCCATGAGAAGGTCACTGAACTCACCCTGGGTGACCGGGGCCAGGATCCCGAGATCAGCCACAGCCAACAAGAGGACAAGGAGAGCATCTGCAAAGCACTTCATCTTCCTAGTCCCAGTTGTTTCCAGACTCCAGCACACTGTTCGCTGATTCTCCTGGGCCCAATTCTGTCTTGTTTTTATAAGAAGAGAAAGGTCAGGAAGTCACAGGCAGATTTAGAGTGTTATTCTCTGCTTAGATCACAGACAACAAAGGCTTCCAAAAAAGGGCTCAAGAAGATTGGGAAAGCTACAGGAAGTAGAGTTAAAAATAACTGGAAGCTGTCCCAACTGCCCAAAGGATAGTGAAATAAAGGTCAAAAGTCTATGAAGGAAGCTTACTCAAAAGACTCATTGAATTCCTTAAATCAGAGCTTTCCTCTAGGAGTTGATGGCTTTCATGTGCACAAATAGCATATTTTCAAGGTAACCTTGAGGAGCTCTTTGGCATGCAAAGTTCCCTAACATGTAAAAAAGAGTTGTATGATTCCTCATGGAATAGGGAGATGTCTCAACCTTGAATTTGTGGTCTACCCTTTGCTGAGTTGTAAACAATTTTGGCCAATTTCCTCAGTCAAGGTGCTTCTGGATAATTAAGTCTATGGTGACATTTCCATCCCTCCCCACCTTCATAGAGCCGAGAGCCACATCATTTACTCTAAAAGGAACACCATCTCCTGTTCTATGTTCTGCAAATATCTTACTGCCTGAGCAGGAGTTCCCCAAGTCCTCAGGCTAGGATGAACAAAGGCACCAGTGGTCAGGGAGAACCCCCTGGAGTGTCGATTCTCCTGAGTTAGGGTGTCTCCCTTGCAAAGTGGCAGGTCTCCAGGAGTAGGGCTATATTTCATTCTAGAAGGTAGTCACCCTATTGGAACTTCATGATCTATGCTCCTGGCTAGTTCGATGCCAGGACAAGTCCTTCTGTCCATATGTTCACCAGATGCCTCTCTGGCTCTGACACCCAAATTGCCTTGTGGGTGCAATGTCACCTGTTGCCCTTATCCAGCCCTTCTAGATGTCTCAGGCCTGAGTATTGAAAAGCTCCTGGAGGTATCAATATCTCAGCAGCAGAGACTCCCTGATGCAGTGAGGCATGGTCAGGGCAAAGGTACAGGTGAGGTGCTGGTGGCTGGAGCCCTGTGGAGCTGCATGGACAGCACTGGTGTAGAATGTTCCCCCACTCCCCCAGCCCCCTCCTGACACTGCTGTGGTGGGCAGAGTAAGAGAATGGGCTGATGGGAGGGAAGTGATTTTCCACATGCAGCAGACTGATGCAGGTTGGTTCAGAGAGGGAGAATTGTAGGGGCTGGTGTTCGATTGCTCAGTATTCTGCCATTTCTGGCCTCCCTGAGGCAGTCCACATTCTGAGTGGCTGTGTGTCGCCGGAGTCTTTCATCACTTGCTCTTCCTGAGCCGAAGAGCATTACTGAGGACAGTAAAGGATCAGATGGGCAGGCCGGGGAGATAGGACAGAGGGGAAGGCACTTGCTTTTCTTGTGGCTGTCTCAAGTTCAATCTCCGGCTCCTCATACTTTCCTCAGGCACTGCCAGGAATGACTCTGGAGCATAGAACAAAGAATAAGTTCTGAGCAGGGCTGGGTATGATCCTCCCAAAATAAACCAGGAAAAAAAAGAACTCATATGGGCCCAACACAATACTGAGTGTGGCATTAACTTGGGGCAGGCTGCGATCCTCTATGCGGCTGCTCCAGCCTCAGTTTCCCCAAGGCCATCCTGAGAGCAGCCAGAGCATCCTGAGCACTGACCATGTTGCAGGTAAGGTGCTTTGGGCAGCGTGAACACCGTCCCCCACAGTGAGATGAGGTGCATCTGCTCTGAGAGGCTTCCTGGAAGCCTTTCCAGCCCAGCCTGGGCCCCTCAGCGTCCTCTCTTACAGAAACCCCAGCGTCCTGCCCTCTCTGCCGTGTGCACTGCTCTGTCCATACCCCATGATACAGGCTGGCACTATGTGCTTCTCCTGTGCACGCTGAGCTCCCCCACACTACAGGGGTGTGGAGGTCAGGGTCAACCCAGGGATGCTCCCTTGTTCTTCCTCAGCTGCTGGAGTCACTCCTGCTCTCTCAGATCTGCTCCTCCTCATTGGAGGTTTTCTTCTGCTTCTTTCAATTTCCCCCTTTAGCCCTTTCCTTTCGTCTGTGTCTGTGCTCTGAACTACCAGAAAATCTGTTCCATGCATGGTGCCTGTTGGTGAAAAGGGGTCTTTTTCTGCAGAAATGGTGATTCTTAAAGAGTCCATGGAAAACCATGGCAGCTGCCTCATGGGAGAGATGCTTCCTAACAAAGAAGGTCCCAGGCCTAGGCTGGTGTTCAAAGAGCGAGTGCATGTTCCCTCACGTCAGCCGCTCCTCCTGCTGGGAAGAGACAGGCTGGTGAATGCTGTTCTTCAGCCCCTGGCAGCCTGACAGCTAAAAGAGGCCTGGGGGCTGATGTGCTTCCTGACTGGAGCTGCGTGCTGGCAGCCAGGCATCCTCAGTGTGTGCTCCTTGTCCTGTCCATGAGTGTTTAGCATGATTCCCACCATGCTCACTCCTCTGCTTGTTCCTGGAGGAGACCATGGTCCTTTCTGGCAGTGAGAGCAGGAAGGTGCTGAGATCACCTCTGGGATGAAGGATGGTGGCGTTCCAAGATGCAATGGACTGAATGTGGGTGGGTCCAGAGAGGGAGACAATGGCATTGGCCATCTTGCCCTATTGACTCCTACCTTGATCTGTATTTTCTCTCAGGGAGTAAAGGTTTATTCCATCCAGTGCCTGTGCAGGTCAGATCATTATTTAAATTTTTTTTAAAATTTTGTATTTTTTACTTTTTTGGGGGGTCACACCTGGTGATGCACAAGGGTTACTCCTGGATCTGCACTCAGGAACCACTCCTGGCGGTGCTCAGGGGACCATATGGGAATGCTGGGAATTGAACCTGGGTTGGTCGTGTGCAAGGCAAATGCCCTACCCTCTGTGCTATTGTTTCAGCCCCAGATTTTTTTTGTATTTAAAAAAATTAATTTATTTATTGAATCACCGTGAGAGCAGTTACAAAGCCTTTGTGTTTAAGTCTTGGTCATGTAACACCCGTCCCTTCACCAATGCACATTTTCCACCACCAAAAACCCCAGTATATACCCCCTATCTCTTTTTCTCCCCCTACCTGTGTGGCAGATGATTTCCATATTACTCTCTCTCTCTCTCTCTACTTTGATTACATTCAAAATTTTGATACCAGACCCACCATTATTTTTTGGGATTTTACCCAAAGACTCAGATCTGCCAAAAAGGCAACATTAGACAATTTGTTTTCTATTGTAGATTATGAATAGCATATGATTTTGGAATTCTGAAATTTTAATAATTAAAAGGTCCTATCATTCTTGGCAACCCTGACACCTGTAAAATATATAGTAGGTTGACATCCTGGGACTGCTGCTTCTCAGGGTAGAGCATGCGCATGATACTGAACATCCCACTTTCAAAGAACTAGAACAGGAAACACCAGAATACCCCCAATAGACCCTTTGCTGGCCCCATGTCTTGGGAGGACGCTCCCAAACAGACAAACACACACAAACAGGTACCGCAAAGTTTCCTCTCTCCTAGGTTGTGATTCATCATTTTGTTAAAGGAGAAACTGGGGGTCAGAAAGATGGTACAGTGGATAAGGCGCTTGAATTGCCCCATGGCAGACCTGGGGTTGATTGCTGGAACCCTATATGATTTGTTGAGCGCCGCGCCAGTAGTGATTTCTGAGAGCAGAGCCAGGAGTAGTCCCTGAGCACTGCCTGGTATACCCAAAAATTCAATTAAATAGAGAGAAACAGAGTCACTGTACTGATTTTAAGAGTTTGAGTTAACTGTATAAGTCAGATAGTATCAAGTCTAGCAGAGAGAAAGCAGCTCTGGGTTGTATGAAATATTTTTAGTAGCCAGGAGGGAGAAGAGACCAGGCCACGTGTGAAGCAGGAAACAGGTTTGATTATGAGGTTTCTTTTTTTACAGAGCTTTGGAAAGATTAGCTTACTCTGCTGATGAGAAACTCCTGGGGAACTGACTTAGCATCCATTCTGGGGAGGCCAATCTGTATGGAAATGAAATCTTGGTTTAATGAGTTGAGTCTTAGCATAAGAGACTTCATTATGTCCCTAATGTCTTGTTTTATCAACCTGTAATTGTCACGTCCCCTTTGTAACAAATAGGGTCTTTGACTTAAGTTAAAATGTTCCCCAGACTCTTCTGCCCATGTCCTAAATCAAAACAAACCTTAGTCCAAACGCCGAGAAAGGGCCAGAGAAATGCCGCAGTGGACTGAGCACATGCATTGTGTTGGGGGCCCTGGGTTTCATCTCAGTGCTTGGTCTACCAAGCCCCAGCAGACCATCGCCAGTCTCAGAGCAGAGGAGAGCCTCTAGATGCCACTGGGTGTGGCTCCCAAACAGAGCAAAAGCAACACAAACAGAAAGAAAAGCAAAACCAGTGTTGTGACAGTCAAGAGTATTGAGCCCAGTCAACAATCGACTGGTGTCTTCTGCACACAGCAGTGAAGATGGAGCAGCAGAAACCTCAGTGACAGACACTTACCTGGACCCCTGCGCGCAGAAGGCACAAATGCACAGTGTTGCCACTTTCCCGCTGTGGTGCCTGTGCTGTGAAGGGAGAGCAGGGCACAGACCCGAGTCCCAGGGGTGCACCGTATCCTGGCAAGGGGCCCGCTCTAGATTCAGTGCTCAGCCACAGACCTCCTGAAATGCTTTCTGACACTCAAGGTGAATCCTGAGTTTTATTTTCAAGTGGTTCTGCAAATCAGTAGCTATGATGGCCGTGGGCAGTATGAAGGAATCATTCATTGGTTTGGGGCAGCAGGGAAGGGGCCCTGGTGCGGCTCATGGGATTCTTGGACAGGAAGCTACAGAATGGGGCTGGGCCAGAGTTCATGGGGAAACATTTTCTGTGAAGCCCCGAGTCTGGAGACAGCTGGTCTGTGAGAGGAGCTCAGGGAAGGGCTGTGGCCAGTTCCCGAGAGAAGGGCTAGAGGAGCAGGAGACAGGGAAATGGGGAAAGCAAGGTCCCCCTCACACAGGAGCCCGTGGCTCCATCAGGGCATCTCCGGGTGTATGAGCCCCCTTTCCTTGCTGGTATCTAAGGATGGTTCAAATCTAAGGACAGTGGTTGAGCCATGGGGCGTGGCCTTGCCTCTGCCCACATGGGCCAGGTCTCCTCTGCAAGCAGGAGGGACAGGAGGGTGCTGGGAGCCCCTAAGGAGAGCTGGTGGGAGGGGTGTGGATGCTTCTAGAACTCCAGTGGATGGGCTCTCCTCAGTTGCTGCCCCACAGTGGAAGCCTCACTCACTCCATTACTGACCTTTAGTGAGTTCTTGGGGATCTGCTCTGGATCAAGTTGCCTTCCGGTTTCTCTCAGTCTTATCTGACCTTAGGCGCCTGCTATGGGTCCCTGGACTCCCTGTCTTAGAGCATTTATTAAAAAAAGACTAAACCCCAAATCCCTTTCTGCCCTTTGACGTATATAGAAATCTTTTCTGGACTCTTATCAGTTTTATGACCCTTTCATGTCTTTCTCAAGACCCCATGAGCTGTTCTTTTGAAATGTAACCTTTTTTTTAAATTTATTTTTTTTTATTGAATCACCATGTGGGAAGAAGTTACAAAGCTTTCAGGCTTAACTCTCAGTTATACAGTGCTCAACACCCATCCCTTGCCAGTGCACATATTCCACCACAAAAAACCCAGTATACCTCCCCCTCCCCCTCCCCCCGTCTACATAGCTGATAAATTTCACTTCACTTTCTCTTTACCTTGATTACATTCCATATTTCAACACAAAATTCACTATTTTTCTAAAGTCCCCCCCCCCCAAAAAAAACCAGCCCTGCATAAAAGGAAACATTTGATAATTAGTTTTCCAATGCTGAGAATGAAGAGATATGAGGTCGCGCGGCCGCTACTGCGTCACACGGTTTTGGATGAAATGTAATCTTTAGGGACTGAAAGGGTTCTACAGCACGTAGGGCATTTACCTTGCATGCAGCTGACTTGGGTTCAATCTTGCGATGCCACATACAAATCTGAATCTGCCTGGAGTGATCACTGACCATAAAGCCCTGTGCATAGCTGTGATGGCATCATTAGGCTGCCGATGCACTTGCCCTGCAGGTACAGGTTGTCCTGCTGGTTGCACCATACACCCTTTAACTTTTCTTTAATACAAGGCAAAGGATGATAATTACTGGCCTCTCTGTGTCCTGCTGGAAGGGTAAGAGGCCACTGACGGCTGAAGGGCTAAGGGGAGGTTCCAGCACAGGACCTGAGAGTTTGTCCATCCAGTTCTCCCAGAAAAAGGTATCATTGCAACCGCCACCAGTACCACATGTCACCTCCTCACTATCCTTTGGCCCACACTCCCACGGCGACAGAGCCAGAACTATGATGGTGCCCAAGATATTCTGCTTTGGCTACTGGAAAATGGAGTTGCCATTTGCTGGCTGGGTGGCCCACAGGTCTGGAGCAACATCCGGTGCTTTCACAGCCCTGTGTTCATTAGCATTGAGCTATAAGGGACCTAAAGAGCTGTAGTGGGGCCTGGGCAGGACGCAGATCAACATCCTCTCCTCTCTTAGTCCAGGTCTGTCCTGAGAGCAGAGGGATACACCCCTCTAGTAAAGCAGCTCCCAATCCAAGGAAGAGCAGCTGCAGATCTGCCCTTCCTCCTACAGAGGGCGCTGCAGGCCCTCCTGTGTCTTCATAGAAGGCTAAAGTCCTGGATGTCACAGAACCAAGGAGGTGACCTGGTCATTCCCCATGGTGTGGCCTCACTGGCAGCAGGAAACAGTTCCTGCAAGAAGGCAGGACTCCTCCTCTGCCATCTCTCCTTTGACTCGTGGTTTCTGCACACTCAGCTCCAGTGCAGGTGAGGGGCCACCCCACCACCCAACTCTTTCCCAGAGGCTGAACCCCCTCTCCCCCCTTCCCCTGTCTGCTGACTGGGTTCCCTGAGATGCCCTGTCTTCCTCCGGAACCCAGATGCAGGTTCTGAGATTTGTCATCTTCACGGGGGTCGTACCTGGCTTCCCTGCACGGCTGTTTTTGTGCTGTGTGATGGCTGTGTGGAGAGGTTGGTGTTTGCAGGGTTCAGTGGTGGAAAGAGCAGAGCTCCTTCAGCCTGGAGGGAGGGAGGGATCTAGAGAAAACTGTGACATACATAACCCAACTAAGCCGACAAACCTTAGTCCCTGGGTTTATTATGAAAAAACAACACATAAATCTGAAGTGATACACACAATTTTCTTTGAGGGTGATGGTAGGGTATGTCCTTGAAAATATGGTGACACTCGTTATTTCTCTAGTATTTCTGTCGATATTGAGATTAGCTAGAGCACACACCAGACATCTAACATTCTTTGCTGTGGCTGTGAGGACTTGGGGGTGTGAAGGGCCCATATGGAGCTGGGAGTTAAGTTGGGGCCTTCATTGCCACCACTAAACATAGCAGATTGTACCCCCACAGCTACATAGGGTCTCTTGGGCACAACTAGGAACGATCCCTGGGATGAGGGCCTGGAGGCAAACCCTTGGCACCACTGGGCGTCCCCACTAACCCCAAACCAAACCAAATCTAACCAAAGCAAACAGTGTATCCAGAGAAAGTTGCAGGAGCCATGGGGCAGGTGAGGGAGCAGGAAATACAGGGCCCCTTATTAGTCACGAAATCCTTCCTTCATCTCCGCCAGCTTGTACTTCAGCACTAGGGACTTGATGCAGAGCAGGACCTTTTTGTTCCGAACGTCTGCACAGGTCATCCTGTTATCCTTAGTTATGAAGCTGGGAGTGAAGGAGAGGAAGATTGCACACTGAGAAATTCTATGAACTTGGGAGACCCCCCCTTCCCGTCCAGGGCTCCCCACCCAATCCAGCCTCCTGCTTCCTTTCTCTGCTCCTGGAGCCCAGAGCCTCTCTGGTGTCTCCTCTCTTGTCCTTTCTTTGGTGAGCTTAACTCCTAGGCTCTTCTCTTCCCCAATCTCTCCTCCCTTGGGGGCCTCCCTTGGGATCACCCCTCCAGGCTGGAGAGATTCAGGGAATTTCCCTGACACTGTCTATCAGGTCTCCTCTCCCAGCCACCAGAGCACATGGCCCGTGATCGGACACTTACACAATTCCCCGGTGGGGGCACGCTTTGCTGGATTTATAATAATCTTTCATTCTCGAACAGACGAAGTTCTTGTACTTACTGAGGCAGCAGCCAAAGTCCTCATGGAAAACTGCAGACAAGAAAAGGCCATTTCAGGAGAGAATCTGTTTGTAAAGGGGTCAGGTCCTTCCCTTCAATCCTCCAAAGTTCTGGGGAGAACAAAGGCTGCGGGACTCCAAGGACATTTTTTTTCTTCCTTCATGGACTATTTGCTTTTCCTTGCTTCCCTGGGCAGGGCCAGAGGCTGAGCTCTGTGTGTGTGTATGTGTGTGTGTGTGTGTGTGTGTGTGTGTGTGTGTGTGTGGTGACCCGCGCAGGACCAAAGCAGTGCCAGGATCATCTGTCCCAGCAAAGGAAGGATGTGATGGTGATCACGCATCAGCCTGTCCATGGGAACTCACCAGGGACGACCAGGTAGTAGAAGGTCATAGATGACGAGGAACCTGGGGCCTGAATAGATCTTTCTTGGAGATAGTCACCACCCCCAGCACCCTCCCCTGCATCCACACCCACATCCCGCAGAAAAGGTGGGCAGCAACCATGGGCAGGTGTGTCTCAGGTTGGCCCCCTCAGCTCTCGACCACACTCCCCCTTTACCATATATCTCAGGTTCAGCTTCAAGCGTAGACATGGTCGTGGGTCCTATTTGGGAGACAGACAAGGGGGTGAGAGAGAGACAGAGAGGCACAGAGTCTCAGTGTGTCCACCCAGTGTCCCCCTGGCTCACTGGTTTATGTCACTTACCCCAACAGCCTCAGTGCTGTGGAGTATGTGAGCAGTTTCTTCCTTTTTACAGCTGAGAAGCAGTTCACTGCGTGTCTACATACCACTTTAATACCAAGCATGCAATCATTTGTCCAAGACTGCTCTGGCTGCTCTCACCTTTTGACTGATGACTCCAATGCTCTTTGAACCATGGTGTAACAGTGTCTCCTATCTGCTTCCAGACTTTGAGGAATAAGTGGAATTGGAATTACTGGGTCATAGTGAATATTCTTTCTAGAATCTGAAGAATCAATATCCTTGTAATCGCCTAGTATCAAACTTGTGGATAAGGCAACAACAAAACTTCTTTCTCATTTCCAGTTACCAATGGTATAGCTAGAGCTTGTAAAATTAAAATTTTAATGGTCTTATAGTCCTGTAACAGCTTCCTAACTTGGTTATGTGCTAATTCTTCCCCTTACTAGCTATGTAAGCTCGAAGGAAAAATCAACAAGACTGAAATGTCTGAGTTTTGTTGTTTGTGAATGAGAGTAATGATGTGAACGACGAAACTGGGTTATCTGAGAATAGTCTATCCTTCATGGTTACTAGGACGATCCAATGTGTTTATCCAGAAGATGCAAGGAGCAGTTCCTACTTGCAGTGGGAAGTACTAGGTATGTGTTTCTAGACGAGTACCTAGATTAGGTAGGTGAACTTGGGGGACGTCACTTGCCTGGCTGCTTGTATTTCCTTTACAAAATGATCATTTTTCACTAGATGATGAACTTCGATAGCTAAAACTGTAGAATTCTCTGCCTCTTTTTCTGAATTTTCAAATAACTCTTGTTATTTTCATTTACCACTAGTGGTTTTATGTCATCTAGAAGCAGCTATCAAATCATTCAGGTCATGAAAAGGAAGAGATGAACTTCTCTAAGATCAGTTAGTCATCTGTGTATGACTTTGGAGTCAGAGAGAGAGAGAGAGAGAGAGGAGAGGGAGAGGAGAGAGAGAGATCTCCCTACTACTACAGATATTTTTGTTTATTTATCGTAATTATTTATTTCCCTCTCACCAGGTGTCCCAAACAATGAAGGGTTGGATTGAATTGCAGATCATCAAAGATAAAGCTCAGAACTGTCTCTTGCACTGAGCATTTCCAATGCCATTGAGCCATCTTCTGGGCCCCTTACCTCCTCGGGATCCCCAAGACCAGAGCTGTCAAGCTTGCCTCATTGTGTGCTAAAGAAAGAGAAATCTTTGGGCTTGCCATGCCAATAGTCTGCTGTAGGATCTCCCTGCTAGTTTTTAGGGGAGACCCTATCTCAGCACCCATCTTTCCACCTCACTATTCTGAGCCCTCACCTTAGCCTTGCACTTATCTACACATTAAAGTAGCTTTCCCAGGATCTAAGCTCCTCCCAAGACCCAGGGAGCCAGGAACCTTGAAGACCATAGCTAGTGATCTATAAGATGAAGAATGACCAGAACAGAATTATAGGCTAACTCATGTGAGATTTTTTTCCTTAAACCCTAGCTAAAGATGTTAGAGCACCTGAAGTTCTGGAGCATCTAGGAAAAACAGACAACACATAGTGGTCCTGTTAGTATTACAAGAAAGGAAGCAAACCTCTTTACTTATAAAGCCCGAGACAAAAGGCTTCTAAAAGCATTTCACTCGGAATTCCCTTCTATTCTGAAACTTTCTTCAATAAACACTGGCTTCTCAGAATCTGGAAAAAACCCGAATGCCCCAGAACGGATGACTGGTTGAGGAAACTTTGGTACATCTATACAATGGAATACTATGCAGCTGTTAGAAAAAAGGAGGTCAAGAATTTTGTAGTTAAGTGGATGGGCATGAAAAGTTTCATGCTGAGTGAAATGAGTCAGAAAGAGAGAGACAGACATAGAAAGATTGCACTCATCTATGGTATATAGAATAACAGAGTGGGAGACTAACACCCAAGAACTGTAGAAATAAGTACCAGGAGGTTGACTCCATGGCTTCGAGGCTGGCCTCACGTTCCGGGGAAAGGTCAACTCAGAGAAGGGATCACCAACTACATTGTAGTCGAAGGCCATGTGGGGGAAGGGAGTTGCGGGCTGAATGAGGGCTAGAGACTGAGCACAGCGGCCACTCAACACCTTTATTGCAAACCACAACAGCTAATTAGAGAGAGAAAACAGAAGGGAATGCCTTGCCACAGTGGCAGGGTGGGGTGGGGGGGAGATGGGATTGGGGAGGGTGGGAGGGACACTGGGTTTACGGGTGGTGGAGAATGGGCACTGGTGAAGGGATGGGTTCCCAAACTTTGTATGAGGGAAGTATAAGCACAAAAGTGTATAAATCTGTAACTGTACCCTCACGGTGATTCTCTAATTAAAAATAAATACATTAAAAAAAAATAAACACTGGCTTCTTATTTCTTTAAACTTTGTGTGCATCTAGTAGATATTCTTCTACAACCAGGATACTCTGGGAAGATCAGGGAGACCTAGAACTGCCCATGTTCTCATATCACCACCAGACTTTGACTTCCCAATCGTGCTCTAGCCAGGTGGGGGCTGTCAGCCACTGAGGCATCCCCACCTTGGGTCCTGCCGCTGCTCTCAGACAAGAGTAAATCACAGCCATGTCTAGAGCAGGGTCTGTCACGGGAGAAGAAAGTTGTCCCCTAGTGTGTTCTCCTAGACCAGGAGTGACCACAGACCGGGTCATCCATGAGAAGGCCATTGGACTCACCTTGGGTGACCGGGGCCGGGATCCCGCGGGCAGCCCCAGCCAGCAGGAGCATAAGGAGGGCAGCTGCAAAGCACTTCATCTTCCTGATTGTCGGGTGGTTCCCTGGCTCCAGCACGCAGTTTGCAGATTCTCTTGGATCCCAGCTCTGCCTTGTTTTTATAAGAAGAGGAGGAGCATGGGCAGATTTAGAATGTTGTTCACTGCCTGGATTATAGACAACACAGTCTTTCACAAAATGGTGCAACGATTGGAAAAGCCACAGGATATAGAGGGTAAAAAAAAAAAAAAACTGGTTTCTGTCCCAACTGCCCCATGGATAGTGAAAAGAGAGAGGGAAAGTCTATGAAGGAAACTTCCTCTAGTAGATTTACTGAATTGCCACATCAGAGCTCTCCCCAGAGTTGATGACCGCTGAGTGCATAAATAGCATATTTACAGGGAAACTATCAGAGGGGGTCCCCGACTTTGAAAATCAAGTCATTTAATTGCTCATGGAAAATGAAGAGGTCCCAATCTTGAGCTTATAGCTCCCTTTGCTGAGTAAATACCCTCTGCCATTCACTGAGTCTCCTTACTTTGGGGTAATTAAGTGTGTGCTGATACGTTTGATTCCCATATCCCATAGATTCACATCATTTAGAGCTCACATTACTGCACTGTAGCACTGCATTGTTGTTCTGTTGTTCATTGATTGGCTCGAGTGGGCACCAGTAACATCTCCATTTTGAGAATTGTTGTTACTGATTTTGGCATATCGAATACACCATGGGTAGCTTGCCAGGCTCTGCTGTGCGGGCAGGATACTCTTGGTAGTATGCCGGGCTCTCGAGAGGGATGGAAGAATTTACCCCGGGTCGGCTGCGTGCAAGGTAAATGTCCTACCTGCTGTGCTATCACTCCAGTCCACATCATTTACTATAAAAAGAATCCCTTGGCCTGTGTATGTTGTGCAAATATCTTATCATCTGAGTCCAAATTCCATAGACCTGAAAGCATAAGGTTGGCAAAGACATTAGTGATTGGGTTAAATGCCCATATATAGTGTTGATACTTTTGAACTTGAAAGTTTCCCATGAAATAGAAGCAGGCAGCCAGTATAAGTCTGTATTTTCTCCTGGAAAGCAGGTGCCTAATTGACACTTGGCATCTACTTCTGGTTTGACATCAATGGTGACAATACTTACCACATCACTTTGACCTTGTCATTGTAACCTCGGCTCATTACCTTAGCCCATAGGAGAGGCCAGTTGACATGCTCAGGATCAGTCATTTTGCCCATATGCTCATCCAATGCCCTCTGCTCTGCTCTTCATTGGCTTCCATCCACACTTTTGTTCAGGGTTCAATCCTTGTCCAATCCTTCTAGATGACACAGGCCTGAAGATTGCTCAAGCTCCCGTGTTTTGGAATTTTGTCCTGATCAGACTTGGAAAAACCGAATAATCACTCACAAAACTTAGAAGGAGGATTTACTCCTAATGGTAGACCCAGCTGAGCTCATGCTCTTTCAGACTGGGCCCAGAACCAAGACCATAGCTCAGTGTTATAGAGTGTTGATGGCGAGAGGGACAGCAGGTGGAGAGTACAGAGCAGAAGTTCCTAAGTATGTTACTCACACGACAGGGCATCAATCCAAAGTCTCCGAGTTCATTCTATGGCCACAAGATTGATATATCAAGGTCATCCAGGGCACATCCCAGAGTAGCAGTCTCCTTCTGGAAGCCTTTTATACCTCCAGCTGCTCTGCTATTCGTGATGGAGGCAGGGGGAACAGATATCCATTCCCTCAATCCTTGGGCGGGGGCGGGGGTGAGGGATAGGAGTCTTTATTCCTCTTCACCTGATGCATCAATAAACATCGCAGCAGCGGAGAATTGCTGATGTAGAAGGTGCTGCCAGTGTGAAGACCCTGTGAGGTGGTGGGACTCTGTGGAGCTGGACAGTGTAGAATGTACGCTATCATCCCACAGCTGTGCCCCCCTGTCGACCCTCTCTTGTCATTCTTGTCCAGAGTAAGAGACAGTAAGGCTGATTTGAGGTTTCTGAAACAGACTGAATGCAGGTTGGTTCAGTGAAAGAGATGGAGGGGGTTGGTGTTTGCTCAATATTCTGCTGTTTCTGCACCCCTGCTTCAGAGAATCACCGTTCCGAGCCAGGCACTTCTTTGCTGTACCACAACTTTCTCTTGTTGTGTCACTGACTATCACAGAGGACCTTCAAAACCCAAATGGGATCAATGTAGTACTGAGTGTGGCCTTAGCATAGGGCAGGCTGGGATCCTCTATGTGGCTGCTTTAGCCTCAGTTCCCCAAAGACATCCTGACAGCAGCCAGAGCATCCTAAGCACTGGCCATGTCACAGGTAAGGGGCTTTGGGCAGTGTGAACACCGTCCTCCACAGAGAGTGAGGTGCTTCTCCCTCCAGAGGCTTTCTGGAAGCCTTTCCAGTCCAGCCTGGGCCCTGCGTCCTGAGCTCTGCCATGTGCACTGTTCTGACCACACCCCATGACACAGGCTGGCTCTGTGTGCTTTTCCTGTGCACGCTGAGCTCCCCTACACTACTGGGGCCTGGGGGTTTGAATCATCCCAGGGATGCTCCCTTGTTCTTCCTGGAGTCACTCTTGCTCTCTCAGATCTGCTCCTCCTTATTGGATGTTTTCTTCTGGTTCTTTCAGCTTCTCCTCTTAGCCTTTTCTTTTTCAGTGTGTCTGTGCTCTGAATTATCAGAAAGTCTGTTTCATGCGCTGTGCCTGGGAAGGGAAGGATCTTTCCTGCAGAGAATGCTGTTCTACTTCACTTGGTGCTTGTTGTTTTTCTTTTTGGCCAACTAGTAAATCTCACATCCCCTTCGTAACAAGTAGACATTATGCCTCCAGTTAAAATGCCCTTCTACCTCCTCTGCCTATCTTCTAAACCAGAGAACACCTCCATCCTAATACTGTGTGGGGGCCTAAGAGATGCCTCAGTTGGCAGAGCACATGCTTTGCTCGGAGGAGGCCAGAATTCTATCCCCAGCACCACACGGTCTCCCAGGTATGGGGAGTTACCCAAGCTCAGACCTCAGAGAAGCCTCTAAGTACTGGGTGTGACCCACAAACAAACAAACAAACAAACAGAAGCAAAAGAAAACAATACCAGTGCTGTTACAGTCAAGAGCTTGGCTCAGTTAAGAACAGAATGGTCACTTCTGCACACAGCAGGGGCTAGGGGGTAGCAGAAACCTCAGTGACAGACATTTACCTGGATCCCTGCCCGCAGATGGCACAAATGCACAGTGTTGCCACTTTAGGGCTGTGGTGCCTTGCTGTGAAGGGAGAGCAGGGCACAGGCCCAAATCCCTGGTGTGTATCGTGTCCTGGCAGGGGGCCTGCTCCCGACTCAGTGCTCAGCCATGAACTTCCAAAAACTTTCTGACACTCAAGGCAAATCCTGAGTTTTATTTCTCCCTGGTGCTGCAAATCATGTAGCCACGGTGGCCATGGGCAGCATGGAGGAAACAATCACTGGTTTGGAGCAGCAGAGAAGGGGCCCTGGTGTGGTTCATGGGATTCCTGAACAGGAAGTTATAGACTGAGACCGGGCCAGAGCTCATGGGGAGAAATCTTCTGTGAAGTCCTGAGGCAGGAGATAGCTGGTCTGTGAGAGGAACTCAAGGGAAGGGCCTGTGGTCACTCAATGAAGGTTGATCCAGAGGGGCAAGAAACAGGGAAATGGAGAAAGGAGCCTGTGACTTCATCAGGAGGTTCCCTCATGTTTGAGCCCCTTCCCTTGCTGGTATCCAAGGATGGTTCACATCTAAGGACAGTGACTGAGCCATGGGGTGTGGCCTTGCCTCAGCCCACATGGACCAGTTCTCCTTGCAAGCAGAAGCTCCCAGCACCCTCCCAACGGAGGAACAGTTGGTGGGTGGGGTGTGGATGCTTCCAGAACTCCAGTGAATGGGCTCCCCTCAGTTGCTGCCCCACAATGGAGGCCTCACTCACCCCATTACTGCCCTGTAGTGAGTTCTGGTGGATCTGCTCTGGGCCAAGTTGCCTTCCAGTTTCTCTCAGTCTTATCTGATCTTAGACTCTCGTGGTGAGTCTGGACCCCTTCTTGGACTATTTATTTAAAAGTATAAATCCCAGTCCTCCTCTTTGACAAACACAGAAATCTTTCCTGGACTCTTATCAGTTTTATGTTCCTTTCATGTCTTTCTCAAGACCTCATGAACCCTTCTCTTGAAATGTAATCTTTGAGGGCCTGAGGGATGGTACATAGGGTAGGGTGCTTGCCTTCGACTTGGTCCATCCAGGTTTGGGTTTGAGCTGTGGTATGACAGAGTTCCTGAACTTGCCAGGATGGAACTTAGAGGACAGAGCCAGGAGTAAGCACAGAGCACTGTTGGGTGTGGCCCCCAAACAAACAAAAATCTCATAAAAGAAAACTCCCCTGTCTCCTGCTCTTGGCGGTTCTTTGGGGCCTAACTCTATTAATTTTAAATGAGTTCATTTTGAAAATGAACTTAACATTAGTTTGCACCATTGTAGACTTTTAGAGTATAAATGACATCTCTCAAGGTAGCCTTCCCCATGCCACCACTAGTGTTCCTGGGTCCTCCCAACACTGGGAAGACCTCTCTCTTCATCCTCCCATCCATCCCTGCCCCTAAGCTGCCACAATTTTCACTGAGTCTGAAAGCTAGTTTTCTTTCTCTTTTTGCCAGTTTTTTTGGCATGAATTACTTATATTCCACATAGTAGTAAAAATGGCCTATAATTGTCTTTCATTTCCTGATTTATTTCTCTCAGCACCATCACATCTAGTTCTGAGCCATTTCTCACAAATCAACTATTTCATTGTCTTAAGAGCCATGGAAATTCCATTGAGCATATATATATATATATATATATATGCACACACACATATATATGTATGTATACATATATGTATGTCACAGAATTATTGAATCATCTATGTATTGACATTTTAGTTGATATCATGCTCACACCCCTATCAGAATTGAGGTAACATAATTTATAATATTGTTAAAATTAATATGAGTGCATTGTTAACATCACCTTGCATTTTATGAGTGTGTGGATCCAGATTTTGTAATGATAAATTTTGGGG
The DNA here is from genome assembly GCF_027595985.1 of Sorex araneus. Lineage (NCBI taxonomy): Eukaryota > Metazoa > Chordata > Mammalia > Eulipotyphla > Soricidae > Sorex > Sorex araneus. The sequence continues at coordinate 201,202,249 of NC_073304.1, forward strand.
GAACATTGGTGCAGGAAAATGGGCACTCTGATGATCGTGACACTGAACACCTGCTTCCCTCCACTACTAAGACCCTCCCTCCCTCTCTTGTGTCTTTTCCCCAGGTAAACTCAGGTCTGTGAACCAATTCTTCAGTTCCATGTTTTATCTTTTGTGACTAATGCTTCTGTGAATATAGAAATGCAAAATGTCATTTTATTAATGCATTTCTGAGCTTTAGATGGATGCCTTGTAGAGATATACAGAATAATATGGTATTACTATTTCTACCCCTTAAGAAAATGCCATATTGTTTATAGAGACTGTATCAAATTACACTCCTGCCAACTGATACCAGGACACCTTTTCTCACTTCACCAACAATATTCAGTGATTCTGATCATTCTGACATAGGAATTCTTACCAGAATGATATGTGTCTCATTGTGGGTTTAGATGAATTTCTGTAATATAAGTGATAGTATTTTCCCCTTGCCTGTAAGTCATGTGAGTCTCCTATGGAAGTGTCTGTTCATTTGTTGCCCACTTTTTAGTTTGTTTTGATTTTGTTGTCATATGTGGCTCTATGCTCTGGGACAATCCTGGCAACACTCTGGCAACCATAGGAGGTTGCAGGGATTCAACCCAAGTTGGTTATCCTCAAAACAAATATCTACCCACTGTACTTGGCTCCAACCTGGCTTAAATTTTCTTTACATGTGTCTACTTGAGAGTGTGAGGGCCCTTGTGGTGCTGGGATCTAAGCTGGACCTTGCATGGACGAAGCCTGCCATGGGGCTCTACCCCTTGCTCCAAAATAGGTGTTTAAGAAAAAAATCTTAGTTTTGTTTAGAACTCATTGTTTTATTCTGAATTTTATGAGTCTGCAAGCCAGGTTTTGTAATGATAAATAGAACATATGCTTTCACAGTAGGAATATAAATTTGCTAATTTAGATTCTTAACTTTTTAACTTTTAAGTTTTTCTTAATGTCCTATACTTTTTTCAAAAAAAGGCATTATTTAAGAATCTATGTCCATTAATCAAACCTGAAATATAGGCAACAAGGTAAAAAATGATGATTACTGGCCTCCCCGTGTCCTGTTGGGAGGTTAAGAGGCCACTGATGGCTGAAGGGCTAAGGGGAGGCTCCACCACAGGACCCCAGACTCTTGTCCACCCAGTTCTCCTGGGAAAAGGGGTCATTGCCACTGCCACTAGCACCACATGTCACATCTTCACTACCCATGGGCCTCACTCCCACAGCAGCAGAGCCAGAACTGTGATGGTGCCCAGGACCTACTTCTTTGGCTACTGGAACATGGAGTTGCCATTTGCTGTGTAGGTGAGCCCCGGGTCTGGAGCCACATCTGGTGTTTTCGCGGCCCTGTGTTCATTAGCATTGAACTATAAGGGACCCAAAGAGCTGTAGTGGGGCCTGGGCAGGACACAGATCAGCATCTCTCCTCTCTCAATCCAGGCCTGTCCTGGGAGCAGAGGGGATCCACCCCTCTAGTAAGCAGCTCCCAATACAAAGAGGTGCAGCTGCAGATCTGCCCTTTCTCCTACAGAGGACGCTGCAGGCCCTCCTGTGTCTTCATAGAAGGCTAAAGTCCTGGATGTCACAGAACCATGGAGGTGACCTGGTCATTCCCTATGGTGTGGCCTCACTGGCAGCAGGAAGCAGTTCCTGCAGGAAGGCAGGACTCCTCCTCTGCCATCTCTCCTTTGGCTGGTGGGTTCTGCACACTCAGCTCCAGTGCAGGTGAGGGGCCACCCTCCCTCCTGACTCTTCCCCAGCAGCTGAAATCCCCCTTGTCTGCTGACCGGGCTCCCTGAGATGCCCTGTCCACCTCTGGAAACCAGATGCAGGTTCTGAGATTTGTAATTTTCACGGGGCTCATCCCTAGCTTCCCTGCACGGCTGTTTTTGTGTTGTGTGATGGCTGTGTGGAGAGGTTGGTGTTTGCGGGGTACAGTGGTGGAAAGAGCAGAGCTCCTTCAGCCTGGAGGGAGGGAGGGATCTAGAGGAAACTGACATACAAAACCCAACAGATCCAGACAAACCTTTGGTCCCTGGGTTTATTACGAAAAAAATAAAGAAAACAAAAAACAAAAACAAACACATAAATCTGAAGTGATGCACATAATTTTCTTTGAGGGTGATGGTAGAATATGTCCTTGAAAATATGGTGACACTCCTTATTTCTTTAGTGTTTCTTTCCATGTTGAGATTAGTTAGAACACACACCAGATATCTAACATTCTTTGCTGTGGCTGTGAGGACTTGGGGGTGTGTAGGGCCCATACGGAGCTGGGAGTTAAGTTGGGGCCTTCATTGCTGCCACTTAAACATAGCAGATTGTACAACAACTACATAATGTCCCCTGGGCACTGCCAGGAATAGTCCCTGAGATAAGGGCCTGGAGACAAGCCCTTGACACCAATGGGGGTCCCCACTTACTCCAAACCAAAGCAAATCTAATCAAAGCAAATAGTTTATCCAAAGACAGTCGCAGAAGCCTTGGGGCAGGTTAGGCAGCAGGAAGTACAGGGCCCCTTAATGGTCATGAAATGCTTCCAGCATCTGCACCAACTTGTACTTCAGCACTAGGGACACCATGCAGAGCTGGACATTTTCGTCTTGAGGGTCTGCACAGGTCTTCCTGTCTTCCTTAGTTATGAAGCTGGGAGTGAAGGAGAGGAAGATAGCACACTGAGAAATTCTATGAGTGAACTTGGGAGACCCCCCCCACTTCCCTCCCAGGGCTCGCCACCCAATCCTGCCTCCTGCTTCCTTTCTCTCCTTCTGGAGCCCCAGAACCTCTCTAGAACCTCCTCTCCTTTCTTCTATCAGCTTCACTCCTGGGCTATTCTGTTCCCCAATCTCTCCTCCTTTGGGACCTCTGGGATTACCCCTCTAGTCTGGTGAGATTTAGGGAGTTTCCCTGACACTGTTCATCAGGTCTCCTCTCCCAGTCCCAGAGCACATGGCCTATGATTGAACACTTACACGATACCCCGGAGGGGGCACGCACTGCTGGTTTTATAATAGTCTTTCATTCTCGAACAGACAAAGTTCTTATATTTGCTGTAGCAGCAGTCGATGTCGTGGCTGAAGGCTGCAGAAGATAAAGGGCCATTTCAGAACAGATCTGTTTATAAAGGGATCAGGTCCTTCCCCTCATCCTCCAAAGTTCTGGGAAGAACCAGGCAGAGGGACTCCAAGAACATTTTTTTCCCTCTTTCACTGACTGTTTCTACTTGCTTTCCTGGATGGGGCCAGAGGCTGACCTGTGTGTGTGTGTGTGTGTGTGTGTGTGTGTGTGTGTGTGTGTGTGGTGACTCACACATAACCAAAGCAGGGCCAGGATCATCTGTCCCAGCAAAGGAAGGATGTGATGGTGATCACGCATCAGCCTGTCCATGGGAGCTGACCAGGGACGACCAGGTAGTAGAAGGTCATAGATGACGAGGAACCTGGGGCCTGAATAGATCTTTCTTGGAGATAGCCACCACCCCCAGCACCCTCCCCTGCACCCACACCCACATCCCGCAGACAAGGTGGGCAGCAACCATGGGCAGGTGTGTCTCAGGTTGGCCCCCTCAGCTCTCGACCACACTCCCCCTTTACCATATATCTCAGGTTCAGCCTCAGGCGGAGACATGGTCGTGGGTCCTATGTGGGAGACAGACAAGGGGGTGAGAGAGAGACAGAGAGGCACAGAGTCTCAGTGTGTCCACCCAGTGTCCCCCTGGCTCACTGGTTTATGTCACTTACCCCAACAGCCTCAGTGCTGTGGAGTATGTGAGCAGTTTCTTCCTTTTTACAGCTGAGAAGCAGTTCACTGGGTGTCTATATACCACTTTAATACCAAGCATGCAATCATTTGTCCAAGACTGCTCTGGCTGCTCTCACTTTTTGACTGATGACTCCAATGCTCTTAGAACCATGGTGTAACAGTGTCTCCTATCTGCTTCCAGACTTTGAGGAATAAGTGGAATTGGAATTACTGGGTCATAGTGAATATTCTTTCTAGAATCTGAAGAATCAATATCCTTGTAATCGCCTAGTATCAAACTTGTGGATAAGGCAACAACAAAACTTCTTTCTCATTTCCAGTTACCAATGGTATAGCTAGAGCTTGTAAAATTAAAATTTTAATGGTCTTATAGTCCTGTAACAGCTTCCTAACTTGGTTATGTGCTAATTCTCCCACTTACTAGCTATGTGAGCTTGAAGAAAAAATCAATAAGACTGAAATGTCTGAGTTTTGTTTCTTGTGAATGAGAATAATGATGTGAATAGATGAAACTGGGTTATCTGAGAATAGTCTATCCTTCAAGGTTATTAGGATGATCCAACGATCCAGAGGATGCAAGGAGCAGTTCCTACTTGCAGTGGGAAGTACTAGGTATGTGTTTCTAGATGAGTATCTAGATTAGGCAGATGAACTTGGGGTAAGCACTCCCCCCCCCCCCGCAAGGAGTATTTTTTAAAATTTACTGAATTACTGTGAGATAGTTACAATCTTTCATGTTTGGGTTACAATCACACAATGATCAAATACCCATCCCTCAATCAGTGCACTTTCCTCACCACCAATATCCCCGGTATACCTCCCCTTTTCCCCCTCCCCCTGCCTCCATGGCAGACAATATAAATAATGAGTGGGGAATGTTTGTTCTGGTTTTTGAGGTATGGAATTAAGATCAAACCCTGGCTGGCCTCAGGAGCATAAAGCACGTGCATTATCTCTGGGCCATATCCCAGCTGGGGGACTCGCTTGCCTGGCTGCTTTTATTTTCTTCACAAAATGATCATTTTTCACTAGATGATGTAATTTCATCTTTAACACTGTATAATTCTCTGCTTCTTTCTCCAAAATTTCAAATAACTCTTATTATTTTCATTTACCACTAATGGTCTTATGTCAGCTACGAGCAGCTATCAAATAATTCAGGTCGCAAAATGGGAGAGATTAACTTTTCTAAAGTCAATTAGTCATTTGTGTATATGTTCTCCTGGGAGTCAAAGAGAGAGAGAGAGAGAGAGAGAGAGAGAGAGAGAGAGAGAGAGAGAGGAGAGAGAGATAGAGTGGAGGAAGAGAGAGAGAGAAAGACCTCTTCCCTACTTCTACAGAGATTTTTATTTATTTATTGTAATTATTTATTTCCTTCTTATCAGGTGTCCCAAAGAAAGAAGGGTGGGACTGAATTGCAGAACATTAAAGATGAAGCTCAGGACCCCTGCTTGCACTGAGCATTTCCTAAGCCATTGAGCCATCTTCTGGGCATTTTTTCCTGGAGGTGTCAAGTTTGCCTCATTGTATGCCAAAGAATGAGAAATCTTTGGGCTTGCCATGCCAATAGCCTGCTGTAGGGTCTCCCTGATGGTTTTTAGGGGAGACCCTATCTCAGCACCTATCTTTCCACCGCACTATTTTGAGCCCTCACCTTAGCCTTGCACTGATCTATACATCAAAGTAGCTTTCCCAGGATCTAAGCTTCTCCCAAGACCCAAGGAGCCAGGAAACCTTGAATACCATTGCTAATGATCTAGAAGATAAAGAATTCCCAGAACAGAATTATGGGCTAACTTATGTGAAACTTTTTCTTAAAGCATAGCTAAAGAGCACCCGAAGTTCTGGAGCAACTAGGAGAAAGAGACAACACATAGTGGTCCTGTTAGTATTACACAAAAGGAAGCAGACCTCTTTATCTTTGTCCTAGACAAAGGCTTCCAAAAACATTTCACTTGAAATGCCCCTTCTGTTCTGAAACTTTCTTCCAATAAACACTTGCTATTTCTTTAAACTTTCTTCCAATAAACACTTGCTATTTCTTTAAACTTTGTGTGTATCTAGTAGATATTCTTCCACAACCATGGTAATCTGGCAGGACCAGGGAGACCTGCCATGTTCCCGTGTCACTGCCAGACTTGGACTTCCCAATCGTGCTGTAGCCAGGTGAGGGCTGTCAGCCGCTGAGACATCCCCCCTGGGTCCTGCTGCTGCTCTCAGACAAGTGTCAAAGCACATCCACATCTAGAGCAGGGTCTGTCATGGGAGGAGAGAGGTGTCCCCTGGTATGTCCTCCTAGACCAGGATTATAGATGAGACTATAGATGAGGAGGTCACTGAACTCACCTTGGGTGACTGGGGCCGGGATCCCGCGGGCAGCCCCAGCTAGTAGGAGCATGAGGAGGGCAGCTGCAAAGCACTTCATCTTTCTAATTGTCGGGTGGTTCCCTGGCTCCAGCATGCAGCTCGCAGTTTCTCTTGGATCCCAGCTGTGCCTTGTTTTTATAAGAAGAGGAGGAGCATGGGAATATTTAGAATGTGTTCTCTGCCTAGATCATAGACAACACAGTCTTTCACAAAATGGTGCAACGATTGGGAAAGCCACAGGATATAGAGGGTAAAAAAACTGGATTCTGTCCCAACTGCCCTATGAATAATGAAAAGAGAGAGGAAAAGTCTTCCTCTAGTGGATTCACTGAATTCCCCTCATCAGAGCATGATGACCCCAGAGTTGAAGACTGTTGAGTCCATAAATAGCATACTTATAAGGAAACTATCAGAGCGGGTCCCCGACTTTGAAAATCCAGTCATTTAATTGCTCATGGAAAATGAAGAGGTCCCAATCTTGAGCTTATAACTCCCTTTGCTGAGTAAACACCCTCTTCCATTCACTCAGTCTTGTTACTTTGAGGTAATTAAGTCTGTTCTGACACATTTGATTCCCAAATCCCATAGATTCACATCATTAACCGTTCACATAATTTACTATAAAAAGAATCCCTTGGCCTGTGGATGACATGCAAATATCTTATCATCTGAGTCCAAATTCCATAAGACCTGTGAGTATAAGGTTGGCAAAGACAGTAGTATTTGGGTGAAATGCCCATATATAGTGTTGATACTATTGAGCTTGAAAGTTTCCCATGAAATAGAAGCAGACAGCCAATATAAGTCTGTAGTTTCTCCTGGAAAGCAGGTGCCTTGTTGATACTTGGATCTACTTCTGGTTTGACATCAGTGGTGACAATGCTTACCACATCACTTTGACCTTTTCATTGCAACCTCATAGGAGATTAGCAATGGAGAGGCCAGTTGACATGCTTGGGATCAGTCGTTTTGCCCATATGCTCATCTGATGCCTCCTTGCTCTGCTCTCCATTGGCTTCCATCCACACTTTTGTTCAGAGTCCAATCCTTGTCCAATCCTTCTAGATGACACAGGCCTAAAGATTGCTCAAGCTCCAGTGTTTTGGAATTTTGTCCTGATCAGACTGGAAGAACCAAATAATCACTCACAAAACTTTAGAGGGAGGATTTACACCTAATGGTAGACCCAGCTGAGCTCATGCTCTTTCAGTCTGGGCCCAGAACCAAGGCCATATCTCAGTGTTATAGAGTGTCTGATGGCAAGAGGGACAGCAGGTGGAGAGTGCAGAGCAGAAGTTCCTAAGTATGTTACTCACCCAACAAGGCATCAATCCAAAGTCTCCGAGTTCATTCTACGGCCACAAGATTGATATATCAAGGTCATCCAGGGCACATCCCAGAGTAGCAGTCTCCTTCTGGAAACCTTTTATGCCTCCAACTGCTCTGCTATTCGTGATGGAGGCAGGGGGAACAGATGTTCATTCCCTCAATCTTTGGGCGGGGTGGGGTGGGGGACAGGAGTCTTTATTCCTCTTCACCTGATGCATCAATAAACATCGAAGCATCAGAGAATTGCTGATGTGGAAGGTGCCGCCAGTGTGAAGACCCTGTGAGGTGCTGGGACTCTGTGGAGCTGAACAGTGTACAATGCACACTATCATCCCACAGCTGTGCCCCCCTGTCGACCCTCTGTTGTCACTTGTGTCCAGAGTAAGAGACAGTAAGGCTGATTTGAGGTTTCTGAAACAGACTGAATGCAGGTTGAATCAGTGGAGATGGAGTGGGTTGGTGTTTGCTCAATATTCTGCTGTTTCTGTACCCCTGCTTCAGAGATTCACTGTTCCGAGTGGCTGGGCGCTCACTATACCACAACTTTCTCTTGTTGTGTCACTGACTATCACAGAGGACCTTCAAGACCCAGAAGTGAGTAGTCAACCCTGGACACCACTTCCCCTGCACCAGTGCCCCAGGAGTCTCCTTGGACCCTGAGCCACCCCACCTCCCCAAGCGCCATCCCATCCACCCCTGTGCCACCCTCCAGCGCCATTCCCAGCTTTCTCCCTTTCCCAGGTTTTTGCGACCCCACCGGACAACCCCCCAACCCACATCACGGTAAGGGGCGTGGCCTCTGTAGGCATGGGCGTGTCCTCTTTTCGGGCCAGAGGCTACTCATGCAGCTGCAGTTATTTCCCCATTTCCTGGCATTCTGAACTCACATCTTCATTTCCATCACCTAATTCTATGGAGAATATCCTGGCCATCTCAAACACATTAGGCCTATAGTCCAGTAGCATATTCCAATTGCACCATAATACTGGCATCACAAGAAGCTCTACAAATCCAATATAAAAGAACACATCCTCCGAAGCTTCACTAGAGACCTCACCTAAGCCGCTGAGGAGCACCTGAGAGGAATAGGGCAATACTGATAGTGAACTGGAAGATTCCACCACCATACTACTATAAGAGCATGAAGAAACAATGAAAATTCCCACCACAAAAGAAGATGATGAAAAGGGTCCAGTTGCCTCAACAAGCATTACCCACAAATATGATCTCTCCAATAAGGAATTCAGAGATGAAATATTGAAAATGTTCAATGAACTCAAAGAAATGGTTCAACAGATATCCAGTAAATAAAAGGAGGACATGGAAAAAACAATGGAACAGTCAGCTGAGAAAACACAGGAATAAATGAGAGCAGAAATAAAAAACTACAAAATGAAGTGTCACGAATAAAGGATTTATAGATGAAATTAAAAACTCAGTGGGTGCCCTCAATAGTAGTGCCCTCAATAGTTCCTCAATAATGGCTACAGCCAAAGACAGAATCATCGACCTTGAAGATGAGCTGCAAGAAGCTTACAGGCAACAACAAGCAATGGGAAAAAGACCTCAAAATAGCTGTTAGGCGAATCAGAGACCTAGGGGATGATTTCAAGAGGAACAGCATTAGAATCATCAGAGTACCAGAAGGACAGGGAGACAACCCCAATGAAAAAGCCACAGTTAAAAATATCATTGCTAAAAAGTTCCCGGAGCTGGAGAATTCAGGCATCTGGAACCAAGGAGCCCGAAGAGTGCCACCTGAAAGATACCCTAGTTAAAAGACTCCAAGACATATCATAGTCAGAATGATGGATGCCACAGAGAGAGACACAATACTGGAAGGAGTAAGGTCAAAGAAGGAAATTACATACAAAGGAGAACCCGTTAGATTTACAACAGACCTATCAGAGGAAACCCTTCAAGCCCGAAGACAATGGTGGGATATAGTGAAAACACTCAATGAAGTGAACGCCTCACCAAGAATACTTTATCCGGCTAAACTCTCACTCAAACTCAAAGAAACGATAAACTATTTCGTGGATAAACAACAGCTCAGGAACTTCATAGAATCGAAACCAAACTTAAAAGAAGGACTAAACGGGCTACCGTAAGACAAGAATAAACCCTACAAGCACAACAAACCCCTACAGAAAGATGGCACAAAACCCCATGACAATAATCTCCCTCAATGTCAATGGTCTAAATGCATCAATTAAGAGACACAGAATGGCAAAATGGATTCAGAAACCAAACCCAACATTCTGCTGCCTACAAGAAAAACATCTGAACAGTCAGAGCAAACACAGACTCAAAGTCAAAGGATGGAAAATAATCCTGTAAGCAAACAACTCCCTCAAAAAAGCTGGGGTGCCCATACTAGTAACTGACAACATAGATTTCAGGTTGAAAAGATTAGAAGGGACAGTGATGGCCATTTTTTACTAATCAAGAGATATGTACAGCAAGAAGAACTCACACTCCTAAAACGTGCACGCACCTAATGAGGGACCAGCTAAATACTTAAAACAACTGCTAACAGATTTTAACAAGGACATTGCTAGCAACACAATAGTAGTTGGAGACTTCAACACTGCCCTATCACCTCTAGATAGATCAACAAGATTAAAACTCAGAAAGGAAACACCGGATTTGAAGGAAGAGAGAAGAGAGAGGGCTAATAGATCTATACTGGGCTTTGCATCCCCAAAAGATAGAATACACCTTTTTTTTTCCAGTGCACACAGAACATTTTCCAAAATAGACCATGTGCTGGGTCACAAAACATACCTCAATAGAATCAGGAAGATAGAAATTGTACCAACTACAGACCACAATGTACTGAAGACAGAAGTCAACCTTGCACAGACTGCTTGTGGGAATGCTGACTGGCTCAGCCCTTTTGGAAAATAGTATGGAAGCTTCTCAAAAAATTAGAAATTGAGCTCCTATTTGACCCAGAAACACCACTTCTGGAAATATATCCCAGAGATGCAAAAAAGTATAGTAGAAATGACATCTGCACTTATATGTTCATTGCAACACTGTTTACAATAGCCAGAATCTGGAAAAAACCCGAGTGCCCAAGAACAGATGACTAGTTAAAGAAACTTTGGTACATCTACACAATGGAATACTATGCAGCTGCTAGAAAAGATGAAGTAATGAAATTTTCATATAGGTGGAGCAACATGGAAAGTATCATGTTAAGTGAAATGAGTCAGAGAGGGACAGACATAGAAAGATTGCACTCATTTGTGGAATATAAAGTAACAGAATGGGAAACTAACACCCAAGAATAGCAGAGATAAGTACCAGGAGGATTACTCCACAGCTTAGAAGCCAGCCTCATATGCTGGGAGAAAAAGCAGCTCAGATAGATAAGGGACCACCAAGTAAAGGGTGCTAGGAGGGCCCGCTCAGGATGGGCTAGGCGGGCTGAAAGTAAACTATAGACTGAACATGATGGCCACTTAATACCTCTACTGCAAACCACTACACCCAAAAGGAGAGAGAGAGAGAGAGAGCACAAAAGGGAATGCCCTGCCCCAGAGGTGGGGAGGGGATGGGATGGGGGTGGTGGGAGGGATGCTGGGACCATTTGTGGTGGAAAATGGGCACTAGTAGAGGGATGGGTACTCAATCATTGTATGACTGAAATGCAAGCACGAGAGTTTCTAAGTCTGTAACGGTACCCCATGGTGATTAACTAATTAAAAAAAAAATAAAATGAAAATGAAAAAAAAATACCCAGATGTGATCGATGCAGTACTGAGTGTGCCCTTAGCACAGGGCAGGCTGGGATCCTCTATGTGGCTGCTTCAGCCTCAGTTTCCCCAAAGCATCCTGACAGCAGCCAGAGCATCCTAAGCACTGGCCATGTCGCAGGTAAGGGGCTTTGAGCAGTGTGAACACCGTCCCCCACAGAAAGGTGAGGTGCTTCTCCCCTGAGAAGCTTCCTGGAAAGCTTTCCAGTCCAGCCCGGGCCCCACGTCCTGCCCTCTCTGCCATGCGCAGTGCTCTGACCACACCCCATGATACAGGCTGGCTCCGTGTGCTTCTCCTGAGCACGCTGAGCTCCCCCACTGGGTGTGGGGGTGTGGGGGTTCGGGACAGCCCAGGGATGCTCCCTTGTTCTTCCTCAGCTGCTGGAGTCACTCCTGCTCTCTCAGATCTGCTCCTCCTCATTGGAGGTTTTCTTTTGGTTCTTTCAACTTCCCCTCTTAGCCCTTTCCTTTTGTCTGTGTCTGTGCCCTGAATTATCAGAAAGTCTGTTTCATGCACTGTGCCTGGGGACAGAAGGATCTGTCCTGCAGAGAACGCTGTTCTACGTCACTTGGTGCTTGTTGTTTTGTTTTGGTCAACTAGTAAATCTCACATCCCTTTTGTAACAACTAGAGATTATAAATGCTTTTCAACCTTATAAATGCTCAGAAAAAAAATGCTCTTCAACCTCCTCTGTCCATGTTCTAAACCAGAGCAAACCTCAGTCCAAATACTGAGTGAGGGCCTGAGAGATGCCTCAGTTGGCAGAGCACATGCTTTGCTCGGAGAAGGCCAGAATTCTATCCTCAGCACCACACGGTCTCCCAGGTATGGGGAATTACCCAAGCTCAGACCTCAGAGAAGCCTCTAAGTACTGGGTGTGACCCACAAACAAACAAATAAACAATAAAACAGAAGCAAAAGAAAACAAAACCAGTGTTGTGATAGTCAAGAGCATTGGCCCAGTCAACAATGGACTGGTCACTTATGCACACAGAGGGGCTATGGGCAGCAGAAACCTCAGTGACAAACACCTGGATCCCTGCCTGCAGATGACACAAATGCACAGTGTCGCCATTTTATGGCTGTGGTGTCCTGCTGTGAAGGGAGAGCAGGGCACAGGCCCAAGTCCCAGGTGTGCACCGTGTCCTGGCAAGGGGCCTGCTCTGGATGCAGTGCTCAGCCATGGACTTCCTGAAATGCTTTCTGAAACTCAAGCCAAACCCTGAGTTTTATTTCTCCCTGGTGCTGCAAATCATGTAGCTATGGTGGCCGTGGGCAGTATGAAGGAAACACTCATTGGTTTGGGGCAGCAGGGAAGGGGCCTTAGTGTGGTTCACGGGATTCCTGGTCAGGAAGCTACAGACCGGGGCCGGGCCAGAGTTCATGGGGAGAAACCTTCTGTGAAGCCCGAGTCAGGAGACAGCAGGTCTGTGAGAGAAGCTCAGAGAAGGGCCTGTGATCAGTTACCAAGAGCCGGGCCAGAGGAACAGGAGAGAGGGGAGTGGGAAAGCAGGGTCCCCCTCACACAGGAGCCTGTGGCTCCATTATGGGGACTCCCAGGAAGGGTTCCCTCTTCCCTTGCAGTATCTGAGGATGGCTCAGATCTAATGACAGTGGCTGAGCCATGGGGCGTGGCCTTGCCTCTGCCCACATGGACCAGGTCTCCTCTGCAAGCAGGGGGTCTGGAGGGTGCTGGGAGCCTCTCAGGGGAACAGTGGGTGGGAGGGGTGTGGATGCTTCCAGAACTCCAGTGAATGGGCTCCCCTCAGTTGCTGCCCCACAATGGAGGCCTCACTCACCCCATTACTGCCCTGTAGTGAGTTCTGGTGGATCTGCTCTGGGCCAAGTTGCCTTCCAGTTTCTCTCAGTCTTATCTGATCTTACACTCTCGTGGTGAGTCTGGACCCCTTCTTGGACTATTTATTTAAAAGTATAAATCCCAGTCCTCCTCTTTGACAAACACAGAAATCTTTCCTGGACTCTTATCAGTTTTATGTTCCTTTCATGTCTTTCTCAAGACCTCATGAACCCTTCTCTTGAAATGTAATCTTCAAGGGCCTAGGGATAGTACATAGGGTAGGGTGCTTGCCTTAGACTTGGTCCATCCGGGTTTGGGTTTGAGCTATGGTATGACAGAGTTCCTGAACTTGCCAGGATTTGTCCTAGAGGATAGAGCCAGGAGTAAACACTGAGCACTGTTGGGTGTGGCCCCCAAACAAACAAAAATCTCATAAAAGAAAACTCCCCTGTCTCCTGCTCTTGGCGGTTCTTTGGGGCCTAACTCTATTGATTTTAAATGAGTTCACTTTCAAAATGAACTTAACATTAGTTTGCACCATTGTAGACTTTCAGAGCATAAATGACATCTCTCAAGGTAGCCTTCCCCATGCCACCACTTGTGTTCCTGGGTCCTCCCAGCACTGGGAAGACCTCTCTCTTCATCCTCCCATCCATCCCTGCCCCTTGAAGCTGCCAGAATTTTCACTGAGTCTGGGAGCTAGTTTACTTTCTCTTTTGTTTTGCAAGTTCTTTGGGCGTGAATTATTCATATTTCACATAGTAGTAAAAATGGCCCACAATTGTCTTTCATTTCCTGATTTATTTCTCTCAGCATCATCACATCTAGTTCCGCACCATTTCTCACAAATCAAGTATTTCATTCTCTTAACAGCCATGGAACATTTAATTGAGTATATGTATATGTATATGTGTAGACATTTTAGTTGATATCATGTTCACACCCCTATTAGAATTGAGGTAACTTAATTTATAATATTGCTAATAAAATTTATATGAATGTATTGCTAACACCATCCTGCATTTTACGAGTGTGTGGATCCAGATTATGTAATGATAAATTTTGGGGCGACATTGGTGCAGGAAGATAGGCACACCAATAATCGTGGCACCGAGTACCTGCTTCCCTCCACCAATGTCCCTAAGACCCCTCCTTCCCACCTCCGTCTCCTGCATCTTTTCCCCTGGTAAACTCAGGTGTGAGCCAATTCTCTAGTCCATGTTTTATCTTTTGTGACTAATGCTTCTGTGAATATAGGAATGCAAAATGTCGTTTCATTAATGCATTTCTGAGCTTTGGATGGATACCTTGTAGAGATATATAGAATAATATGGTATTACTATTTCTATCCCTTAAGAAAACTCCATATTGTTTATAGAGACTGTATCAAGTTACAGTCCTGCCAACTGATACCAGGGAACCTTTTCTCACTTCACCAACAATATTCAGTGATTCTGATCTTTCTGACGTAGGAATTCTTACCAGCATGATATGTGTCTCATTGTGGGTTTAGATGCATTTCTGTGATATAAGTGATAGTATTTTCCCCTTGCTTGTAAGTCATGTGAGTCTCCTATGGAAGTGTCTGTTCATTTGTTGCCCACTTTTTAGCTTGTTTTGATTTTGTTGTCATATGTGGCTCTATGCTCTGGGACAATCCTGGCAACACTCTGGCAACCATAGGAGGTTGCAGGGATTCAACCCAAGTTGGTTATCCTCAAAACAAATATCTACCCACTGCACGTGGCTCCAACCTGGCTTAAAATTTTTTTTAAGTGAATCTACTTTGGAGTGTGAGGGCCCTTGTGGTGCTGGGATCTAAGCTGGGCCTTGCATGGACGAAGCCTGCCACAGAGCTCTAGCCCTTGCCCCAAAATAGGTGTTTAAGAAAAAATCTCAGTTTTGTTTAGAACTCATTGTTTTATTCTGAATTTTATGAGTCTGCAAGCCAGGTTTTGTAATGATAAATAGAACATATGCTTTCTCAGTAGGAATATAAATTTGCTAAGTTAAATTCTTAACTTTTTAACTTTTAAGTTTTTCTTAATGTCTTATACTTTTTTATGGAAGATATATCCATTAAACAAATCTGAAATACAGGCAATAAGGTAAAAAATGATGATTACTGGTCTCCCTGTGTCCTGTTGGGAGGTTAAGAGGCTACTGATGGCTGAAGGGCTAAGGGGAGGCTCCACCACAGGACCCCAGACTCTTGTCCACCCAGTTCTCCTGGGAAAAGGTGTCATTGCCACCGCCAGCAGCACCACATGTCACCTCTTCACTACCCCTGGGCCTCACACTCCCACAGCAGCAGAGCCAGAACTGTGATGGTGCCCAGGACCTTCTGCTTTGGCTACTGGAACAGGAAGTTGCCATTTGCTGGCTGGGTGAGCCACAGGTCTGGAGCCACATCTGGTGTTTTTGAGACCCTGTGTTCACTAGCATTGAGCTATAAGGGACCTAAAGAGCTGTAGTGGGGCCTGGGCAGGACGCAGATCAACATCCTCTCTCAGTCCAGGCCTGTCCTGGGAGCAGAGGGATACACCCCTCTGGAGCAGCTCCCAATCCAAGGAGGAGCACTGCAGATCTGCCCTTCCTCCTACAGAGGGCGCTGCAGGCCCTCCTGTGTCTTCATAGAAGGCTAAAGTCCTGGATGTCACAGAACCATGGAGGTGACCTGGTCATTCCCTATGGTGTGGCCTCACTGGCAGCAGGAAGCAGTTCCTGCAGGAAGGCAGGACTCCTCCTCTGCCATCTCTCCTTTGGCTCGTGGGTTCTGCACACTCAGCTCCAGTGCAGGTGAGGGGCCACCCTCCCTCCTGACTCTTCCCCAGCAGCTGAAATTCCCCCTGACCGCTGACCGGGTTCCCTGAGATACCCTGTCTTCCTCTGGAACCCAGATGCAGGTTCTGAGAGTTGTCTCCTTCACCGGACTCATGCGTGGTTTCCCTGCACAACTGTTTCTGTGCTGTGTGATGGCTGTGTGGAGAGGTTGGTGTTTGCAGGGTTCCGTGGTGGAAAGGGCAGAGCTCCTTCAGCCTGGAGGGAGGGAGGGCATCTAGAGGAAACTGTGACATACAAAACCCAACTAAGCGGGACAAAACTTTAGTTCCTGGGTTTATTATGAAGAAAAGGCACATAAATCTGAAGAGATAGGCATAATTTTCTTTGAGGGTGATGGTAGAGTATGTACTTAAAAAAAATGGTCACACTCCCTTGTTCTTCAGTGTTTCTGTAGATATTGAGATTTGTTAGAGCACACACCAGACATCTAACATTCTTTGCTGTGATTGCAGGGACTGTCAATTTCATCCCCACTACTGCATCTAGCAGATTGTACCCTCCCGTCCCCACTCCCCACCTTCCCCCCCACCCCCTTTGAATATCCCTCCCCCCTCCCTCCCCCCCCCCCCCCCCCCGCCTCCTACATAGTGTCCCCTGGGCACTGCCAGGAATGATCCCTGAGGTAAGAGTCAAGAGACAAGCAACACTGGGAACAACAACACTTGGCAACACTGGGCGTCCCCACTAACCCCAAACCAAACCAAATCTAATCAAAGCCAACAGTGTATCCAAAGAAAGTAGCAGGAGCCGTGGGGCCGGTGAGGGAGCAGGAAGTACATGGTCTCTTAGTTGAAATGAGATGCTTCCAGCATATGCACCAGCTTGTACTTCAGCACTAGGGACACCATGCAGAGCTGGACATTTTCGTCTCGAGGGTCTGCACAGGTCTTCCTGTCTTCCTTAGTTATGAAGCTGGGAGTGAAGGAGAGGAAGGCCGCACACTGAAATTCTATGGACTTGGGAGACCCCCCTTCCCGCCCAGGGCTCCCCACCCAATCCTGCCTCCTGCTTCCTTTCTCTGCTCCTGGAGCCCAGAGCCTCTCTGGCGTCTCCTCTCCTGTCCTTTCTTCGGTGAGCTTCACTCCTGGGCTATTCTCTTCCCCAATCTCTCTTCCTTTGGGGGCCTCTGGGATTACCCCTCCAGCCTGGAGAGATTCAGGGCATTTCCCTGACACTGTCCATCGGGTCTCCTCTCCCAGCCCCCAGAGCACATGGCCTGTGATTGAACACTTACACGATACCTCGGAGGGGGCATGAACTGCTGGTTTTATAATAGTCTTTCATTCTCGAACAGACGAAGTTCTTGTACTTGCTGTAGCAGCACTCGGTGTCACGGCTGACGGCTGCAGAAGAGAAAGGGCCATTTCAAGAGAGAATCTGTTTGTAAAGGGATCAGGTCCTTCCCCTCATTCCTCCAAAGTACTGGGGAGAACAAAGGCTGAGGGACTCCATGGGCATTTTTTTTCTTCCTTCACAGACTATCTGCTTCTCCTTGCTCTCCTCGGCAAGGAGAGAGAGTGTGTGTGTGTGTGTGTCTGTGTGTCTGTGTGTGTGTCTGTGTGTGTATGTGTCTCTGTGTGTATGTGTATGTGTGTGTGTGCATCTGTGTCTGTGTGTGTATGTATCTGTGTCTGTGTGTGTATGTGTCTCTGTGTGTATGTGTATGTGTGTGTGTGTACATCCGTGTCTGTGTGTGTATGTATCTGTGTCTGTGTGTGAGTGTGTGGTGACCCACGCAGGACCAAAGCAGGGCCAGGATCATCTGTCCCAGGAAAGGAAGGATGTGATGGTGGTCACACATCACCCTCTGTCCATGGGAGCTGACCAGGGATAGTCAGGTGGTAGCAGGTCATAGATGACAAGGGACTTGGGGCCTGGGTAGATCTTTCTTGGAGATATTTATCACCCCCAGGACCCTCCCCTGCCCCAAACACTCCACAGACAAGTTGGGCGGAAACCATGGCCAGTGTGTCTCATTTGGCCTCCTCAGCTCTCGGCCACATCCCCCCTTTACCGTATATCTCGGGTCCATCGTCAGGCATAGTCATGTTTGAGGGTCCTATATGGGAGAGAGACAAGGGGGTGAGAGAGTGACAGAAAAGCGCAGAGTCGTAGTGTCCCCACCCAGCATCCCCCTGGCTCACTGGCTTATGTCACATACCCCAACAGCCTCAGTGCTGTAGTGTGTGTCAGCATTTTCTTCTGTTTCACAGCTGAGAAACAGTTCACTGCTTTCCTAAAGCCCAATTCAATACCAAACATTCATTCAGTTTTCCCGGGCTGCTTTGACTGCTCTCACATTTTGACTGTTGAATTATCACGACGTTATCACCAATGCTGTTATCACCACGGTGAGCCAATGTCTCCTATCTACTTCCAAAACTTTTAAGAATGTGTTGGAATTGGAATTGCTGTGTCATAGTGAGTATTCTTCTTAAAACCAGAAAAAGTCAATATCACTGTAACCACCTCGTTTCAAAGTTGTGTATAAGGTATGACAACCTGTATTGCACTAAGGCAACAACCCAAACATTTTTGCTTAATTCCCGTTACCATCTAAGAGCAGCTATCAAATATCAAGTCAAGAAAAAGGAGAGACTAACTTTATTTTTTTTAAAATTAATTTTTATTAGAAACACTGTTATTTACAAAGGTGTTATTATACAGTTGTTTCAAGCATTTAGTGTTCCCACACCACCAGTGGGACTTTCCTTCCAGCAATATCCCCAGTTTCCTTCCCAATCCCAACCTGCCCCCTTAGGCATATAACAAATTCACTTTATATTGCTTATTCTGACAAAACTGAGAAATGGCAAGTAGCATGCTGTAATTTTGAGCATCAATAACAAACTTTTACAGAAATATACCTATGTAAATAATAATTATAATGATAATAATAATCATAATAAATCTCATTGCTGGCACACTTCCTTATTGTTATCTAGTATTCTCAAGAGACACTCTTCATCTTTATCTAATTTTTCTATGCATGTTAGCTTCCATAAATATAAAAACTGGAGAAGATAGATTTATTATAAAATTTACATGAGGTAGTATACATAAGATGTTTAACATGATGTCTATCTGATGTAGATGTTCAATTAGCATACCTAACATACCCATTATGGGATTGTATTTTGGTTACTTATAAATATTTTAAATTCCTGATATTGTATTCCAATCATTTCCTATACATTTACTTTCTCCAATTAGATTATTTTCAAGTTAAAATAGCCTTTCATTTTTTCTCTATTGGATTTGATATTTAGAAAATAAGTAATGTTTTTAATTTTATTTATTTAAATTTCACATTCAAGAACCTATCTGATAAAAACAGTAAAAATTGGGTGGCGACTATGGGAAAGGGCCCTGAAAACAATGGTGAGGAAGTGGACATTTTAATTGAGGGTGTGGTATTGGAACATGGTATGCAAGAAATCCTATTTTTTTTTATATAATTTATTTATTTTTAATTAGAGAATCACCGTGAGGGTACAGTTACAGATTTATACAGTTTTGGGCTTATACTTCCCTCATACAAAGTTCGGGAACCCATCCCTTCACCAGTGCCCATTCTCCACCACCCGTAAACCCGGCGTCCCTCCCACCCTCCCCACTCCCACCTCCCCCCCCACCCCACCCTGCCACTGTGGCAGGGCATTCCCTTCTGTTCTCTCTCTCTAATTAGCTGTTGTGGTTTGCAATAAAGGTGTTGAGTGGCTGCTGTGCTCAGTCTCTAGCCCTCATTCAGCCCGCAACTCCCTTCCCCCACATGGCCTTCAACTACAATGTAGTTGGTGATCGCTTCTCTGAGTTGCCCTTTCCCCGGAACGTGAGGCCAGCCGCGAAGCCATGGGGTCAACCTCCTGGTACTTATTTCTACGGTTCTTGGGTATTAGTCTCCCACTCTGATATTCTATATACCATAGATGAGTGCAGTCTTTCTATGTCTGTCGGAGAGACTAACTTTACAAGGTATAAATAAGCCTTGTAAAATAAAAATGTTATGGCTTTATCTTCTTGTAACAGTTTCCTTATTTTCTTATGTGCTAATCTCCCACTTCATAGCTATGTGAGCTCCAACAAATGATCTAAGACTGTAATGCCTGAGTCATTGTTTGCAAAATGAGAATCATGATATGAACAGATGAAACTAGATTAGCTGAGAATAGTCTATCCCTCAGGGTTACTAGGATGATCCAATGTGTTTATCCAGAGGATGCAAGGAACAGTTCCTGCTGAAGTGAGAAGTACTAGGTATGTGTCGTTAAATGAGTACCTGAATTAGGTAGGTGACTTGGGGCAGTCACTTGCCTGGCTGCTTGTATTTCCTTCATAAAATGATCATTTTCCACTAGATTATGTAACTTTATCGCTAATACTATAGAGTTCTCTGCTTTTTTCTCCAGATTTTCAAATAAGTCATCATTTTCATTTACCACCAATGGTCTTATGTCATCTAAGAGCAGCTATCAAATATCAAGTCAAGAAAAAGGAGAGACTAACTTCTCTAAGACCAATTTGTCATCTGTGTATATGGGAGTCAAAGAGACAGAGAGCAGAGAAAGAGAGAGAGAGAGAGAGAGAGAGAGAGAGAGAGAGAGAGAGAGAGAGAGAGAGAGATCTCCCAACTACTACAGAGATTTTTGTTTATGTATTGTAATTATTTATTTCCCTCTCACCAGATGCCCCAGACAATGAAGAGCAGGACTGGATTGCAGAACATCAAAGATGAAGCTCAGAACCCCTGCTTGCATCGAGAAATTCCTAAGCCATTAGCCATCTTTTGGGCCACTTTCTTCCTGGGGATCCCCAAGACCAGAGTTGTCAGCTTGCCTCGGTGTGTGTGCTAAATAAAGAGAAATTTCCTCCCCACCTTGACAGGACCCTGAGATGCCCAAAAAATCCGCCCCCCCCCAACTACTTATTAAGCTCCTTAACGACCATGATCCCAGAGACACACAAATGAATCTTGGAACTGAGCAGCTTTCGGCAGAAATGCCTCTGGACTTTGCATTAGGCCTTCTTCGCCTGGCCACCCCAGATGGGAGTGGGTGCTGTTCTTCCACCTGTTCCCTGGAGAATCTCAGTGACTACACACACCAGGCCTCACGGGATAGGGGAGCAGCCAGTCCTTCTCCACCCCCCACCTCGATGGGACCCTGAGATGCCATCCACGAATGCCCCGTCCCGGGCCCTCCCACACACACCACTACTTATTAAGGTCTTTAACGGCCATGATCCCAGAGACACACAAACGAATCTCAGAACTGAGCGGCTCTTGGTAGAAATCTCTCCAGACCTAATTATTACCGTTTTAGAATTCCAGGATCGTATGCTAACCAGCAATATAAAACAATTTGTCTAATGTTGCCTTTTCGGCAGGTCTGAGTGTTGGGGGGAAATTCCAAATAATAATGGTGGGACTGGTGTCAAAATACTAAATGTGATCAAAGTAGAGAGAGAGTAATAAGGAATTTATCTGCCACACAGGCAGGGGTAGGGGGGATGGAAGTATGCTGGGGTTTTTGGTAATGGAAAATGTGCACTGGTGAAGGTATGGGTGTTTGATTATTGTACAACCGAGACTCAAACGCAAAATCTTTGTAACCATTCTCACAGTGATTCAATAAATAATTAAAATTTTTTTCAAAAAGAAAGAAATCTTTGGGCTTGCCATGCAAATTGCCTGCTATAGGGTTTCCCTGCTGGTTGTTAGGGCAGACCCAATCTCAGCACCCTTCTTTCCACCACACTATTGTGAGCCCTCACCTTAGCCTTGCACTGATCTATACATTAAAGTAGCTTTCCCAGGATCTAAGCTCCTCCCAAGACCCAGGAAGCCAGGAAATTTTGAAGACCATAGCTAGTGATCTATAAGATGAAGAATGCCCAGAACAGAATTATGGGCTAATTTATATGAGTCTTTTCCTTAAACCCTAGCTAAAGATGTCAGAGCACCTGAACTTACGGAGCATCTAGGAGAAACAGACAACACATAGAGGTCCAGTTTAGTATTACATGAAAAGAAGCAGACCTCTTTTTCCTATAAAGCCCTAGACAAAAGGCTTCTAAAAGCATTTCACTTGGAGTGCCTTTCTGTTCTGAAGCTATTTTCACAATAAACACTTGCTATTTATTTCTTTAAACTTTGTGTGCATCCAGTAGATATTCTTCCACAACCAGGATATCTGGAAGGACCAGGGAGACCTAGATCTGCCATATTCCCATGTCACCACCAGACTTTGACTTCCCAATCATGCTCTAGTCAGGTGGGGGGCTGTCAGCCAGTGAGGCATCCCCCTGGGTCCTGCTGGTGCTCTCAGACAAGTGTCAAATCACATCCACATCTAGAGCAGGGTCTGTCACAGGAGGAGAAAGGTGTTCCCTGGGACCAGGAGTGACCACAGACCTGACCATCCATGGAAGGTCACTAAACTCACCCTGAGTGACCGGAGCCAGGATCCCGAGATCAGCCACCGCCAGCAGGAGCATGAGAAGGGCAGCTGCAAAGCGCTTCATCTTCCTGGTTTCTGGGTGGTTCCCAGGCTCCCTCACGTAGCTCGCTGATTCTCGTGAATCCCAGCTCTGCTTTGTCTTTGTAAGAAGAGGAGGGTCAGGAAGTCATAGACAGATTTCAATCAGACAACACAGGCTTTCAAAAAAGGAAGCAAGAAGGTTGGGAAAGTCACAGGAAGTAGTAAAAAAAAAAACCACAAAAACCAGCTGGAATCTGTCTCAACTGCCCAATGGATAGTGTAAAAAGAGAGGGAAAAATCTATGAGGGAAACTTCCTTTAGGAGAGTCACTGAATCCCTCGCATCAGAGCTTTCCCCAGAGCTAATGGCCTTCGAATGCATAAATAGCTTGTTAATATGGAAACCATCAGAGTGGGTCTCCATTAGTGAAAATCCAGTCATGAAATTGCTCACGGCAAGTGGAGAGGTCCCAATCTTGAGCTTGTAACACCCTTTGCTGAGCAAACACCCTCTGCCGTTCACTCAGTCTGGTTCCCTGGGGGTGACCAAGCCTTTGTTGACACATTTGATTCCAAAAACCCATAGGTTTTTGAGCCATACCATTTATGAGCCACATCATTTACTGTAAAAAGAATCCCTTGGCCTGTGGATGTTGCATAAATATTTTACTGTCTGAGCACAAATTCCATAAAGCCTGAGAATATAAGATTGGGAAAGACACTTGTGATTGGGTGAAAACCTCCATACGGAGTGTTGATACTGTTGACTTTGAAAGATTTTCTTTGAACAGAAGAAGGTACCCAGCATAAAGCTTTATTTTCTCCTGGAAGGCAGGTGTCCTATTCAACTTGCTGCTATCTCTGGTTTGACATCAATGGTGACAATAGTTACCATGTAGTTTTGTCCATGGCACTGAAATCTCTGGCTCATTGCCTTAGCTCTGCTGTAGCTAATGGGAGGGGCCAGTTGACATGCTTAGGACAAGTCATTGTGTCTGTATGCTCCCTGCTCTGAATGCTCTCCATTGGCTTCCCCCATGGTGAGATGAGGTGCTTCTGCCCCGAGAGCCTTCCTGGAAGGCTTTCCAATCCAGCCTGGGATCCTCTTCGCCCTCTCTTATGGAAACCCCAGCATCCTGCCCTTTCTGCTGTAAGCACTGCTCTGACCACACCCCAAGATACAGGCTGGCAGTGTGTGTATGATGAGCTCCCCCACACTATGGGGATGCGAGGGGTGGAGCGGGAGGAGGGTCAGTCCAGGGAAGCTTCCATGTTCTTGCTCAGCTACTGGTTCCTCAGATCTGTTTATTTCAGGTCCCTTATCGAGGGACATTTTCTGGCATATCTTCCAACTTCTCTTAGCCCTTTCTTCTCAGGCTGTGTCTGTGACCTGAATTATCAGAAAGTCTGTCCTTGTGCAAGGTCACAGGAGGAAAGGAGTCTTTTCTTCAGGGAATGTCGCTCTGTTCCACTGTGGTTGTGGTCTTCTTTTGACCAACTAGTTTCTCTTGCATCCCCTTTGTAACAACTAGAGTTTATGCTTCCAGTTAAGATGCTCTTCATTTTAAAGGTATAGTGTGCGCCAAAGGTATACATGGGCCATACCTGCCCATGTCCTAAACTGGAGCACATCTCAGTCCAAAACCTGTACAAAGGCCCGAGAGATGCCTCAGTGGGCAAAGCACATTCTTAGCTTGTGGGAGGCCAGAATTCTATCCCCCAGTTTTACAGGGTCTACCAAGTACTGGGAGTTACCTCAAGCTCAGACCTCAGAGAAGCCTCTAGCTACCATGGGTGTGGTCCCTAAACAAACAAACAGAAGTAAAAGAAAGCAAAACAAGTGCTGTGACAGTCAAGAGCATTGGCCTAGCCAACAATGGACTCGTCACTTCTGCACACAGCAAGGGCTATGGAGCAGCAGAAACCTCAGTGACAGACACTTATCTCGATCCCTGCCTGCGAATGGCACGAATGCACAGTGTCACCACTTTCCCGCTATGGTGCTCTGCTGTGAAGGGAGAGCAGGGCACAGGCCCGAGTCCCGGGTGTGCACCATTTCCTGGCAAGGGGCCCGCTCTGGACTCAGTGCTCAGCCACGGATTTCCTGAAATGCTTTCTGACACTCAAGGCGAATCTTGAGTTTTATTTCCCCCTAGTGCTGCAAATCATGTAGCTGTAGTGGCCGTGGATAGTCTGAAGGAAACACTCACTGGGGCAGCAGGTGCGGCTCACAGGATTCCTGGACAGGAAGTTAGAGACCGGGGCCAGGCCAGAGTTCATGGGGAGACACCTTTTGTGAAGTCAGGAGACAGCAGGTTTGTGAGAGGAGCTCAGGGAAGGGCCTGTGGTCACTCACTGAGAGTCAGGCAAGAGAGGCAGGAGACAGGGGAATGGGAAAACCAGGGTCCCCCTCACAGAGGAGCCTGTGGCTCCATCAGGGGGAACCCGGGTGTGTGAACTCCCTTCCCTCGCTGGTGTCTGAGGATGGCTCAGATCTATGGACAATGGCTGAGTCATGGGGTGTGGCCTTGCCTCTGCCCACATGGACCAGGTCTCCTCTGCAAGCAGGAGGGTTGGGAGGGTGCTGGGAGCCTCTCAGGGGATGTGGCAGTGGGAGGGGTGTGGATGCTTCCAGAACTCCAGTGAATGGGCTCTCCTCAGTTGCTGGCCCACAATGGAGGCCTCACCCGCCTCAATGCTGCCCTGTAGTGATTTCTTTTTTCTTTTTCTTTTTTGGGTCACACACGGCAATGCTCAGGGGTTATTCCTGACTCTGAACTCAGGAATTACTCCTGGTGGTGCTCGGGGGACCCTATAGGATGCTGGGGATGGAACCCAGGTCAGCCAAGTGCAAGGCAAATGCCCTAACTGCTGTACTATAGCTCCAGCCCCTTAAAGGTTTTTTTTTTTTTTTTTTTTTTTTAGTGAGTCCTCAGGGACCTGCTCTGGACCAAGTTGCCTTCCTGTTTCTCTCAGTCTTATCTCAGCTTAGGCTCCTGCTGTGTGTCCCTGGACTCCCTTTCTTAGAACTTTTATTTCTGAAACCTTATCTATGAATTCTTTTTTTTGCCTTTTGAAGGATATAGAAATCTTTCCCCAGAGTCTTAGGGGTTTTACAGTCCTTGAACGTCTTTCTCAAGATCCTTGGAGCCCTTCCTTTGAAATGTAATTTTCAAAGAGTGCAACACCCCTCCCTCTCTCCTGTCCTCTGAGGCACCCTGAGAGTCTAATTATATTCATTCTTAAAATTTAGATACTTTTTTTTCAAAATAAATTTGCCTTTAGCTTGCACTATTGTAGGCTTTCAGGGCCTTAAAGATACCTCTGAAGTAGCATTTCCCACCCCACTACCAATGTTCCTCAGTTCTCCCAGCGCTGGGAATATACCCCCTCCCAGTCTACCCTGTCCTACCCTGGAGGCACAATTGTCCTCACTGAGTCTGAGAGTTAGTTTTCTTTGCTTTTCTGTTTTGTGTCAGTTTTTTGGATTTAGTTATTCATATTTCATATAGAAGTGAAATTGTCCCACAATTGTCTTTTACTTCCCAACTTTCCTCTTACCATTATTATCTCTGATTCCATCCATTTTCTCCCAAATGACACAATTTCATCTTTTTTAATGGCAGCATAGTATTCCTTGGAGTATGTAGATCAGAGTTTCCTTATCCAGTCATCCATGTGTGGACATTTAAGTTGACTCCATGTTTTATCTATGTGAATAATATTTCTATGAACATAGGAATGCAACAAAAAATTTTAATTATTGTGACCATTATCCTTGGAGAGATAATGTTATATAATACTTCTATTTTTTTAAAAAAGATTTTATTATTGAATCGCTGTGAGATAGACCCTTACAAAACTGTTCATGATTAGGTTTCAAACATATAGTGTTCCAACACCCATCTCTCCACTAGTGTTTGTTTCCCAGCACCAGTGTCCTCTATATCCCTCCCATTGCCACCCCACCCCCCCAGCCTGCCTCAGTGGCAGGCATTTTTCTTCTCTTTCCCTTCTCTCTCTGTCTCTGTCTCTCTCTCCTTTTGGGCATTGTGGTTTGCAATACAGATAGTGAAAGGATATCCGTTATATCCCTTTACCTAATGTCAACACTCAATTCTTGTCCAGTGGAATCACTTTCAGTTATTATTGTCATCTTGGTCCCTTCTCTATCTTACCTACCCTCCAACCTACATATATTTGTCACTGATTCCAACTGTTGACCGGTCCAATTGGTTCTAAACGGTGGCAGTCGCCATGCTGTTCAGGGAATCAGAAGGATTTTAGGTGAATAAATCTTCCCATTCCACAGGCTGTCTTTGTATCTTGGACACTGTTTCTTTTGAGGTGCAGAGGCTTCTTAGTTTAATATGGTCCCATTTATTTATCTTTGCTTCCACTTTCTTGGTCAGTGGCATTTCATCTTTGAAGATACCTTTAGCTTCAAGGTAGTGGAGGGCTTTGCCTACTTTTTCTTCCATGTTTCTTATGAAATTGGGTCTGATGTTGAGAGCTTTAATTTACTTTGATCTGACTTTTGTGCATGGAGTTTGATAGAGGTCTGAGTCCTTTTTTTTTGCATGTGCTGCCAGTATTGCCAGTACAACTTGTTAAAGAGGATTTCCTTGCTCCACTTCATATTTCTTTTTCCCTTATCAAAGATTAAATGATTTTATATTTCAGAATGTGTGTCAGGGTATTCAACCCTATTCCAATGGTCTGCAGGTCAGTTTTTATCCTAATCATGCTGTTTTAATTAGTACTGCTTTGAAGTACAGTTTGAAGTTGGGGAAGGTGATGCCTCCCATCTTCTTTTTTCCAAGGATTGCTTTAGTTCCTCATGAGGGTTTATTGTTCCATATGAATTTCAGGACTGTTTAATCAATTTCTTTGAAAAATTTCATAGGTATCCTTATAGGGACTGCACTGAATCTGTATAATACTTTGGGGAGTATTGCCATTTTTACAATGCTAATTCTCCCAATATATAAACAGGGGATGTGTCTCCATTTCCTTATGTTTTCTTTTATTCCTTGAAACAGCATTTGTAGTTTTTGTTTTCCCCACAGGTCCTTTATCTCCTTAGATAAGCTGATTCCAAGGTACTTGATTTTCTGAGGTATTATAATGAATGGGATTGTTTTCCTTTTAATATCACTATCACTTTCTTCCCTTCCATGATGTGCATGTAGGACATTCATGGAATTTTGTGTATTGATTTTGTATCCTGCCACTCTGCTATACAAATCTATTGTTTCTAGGAGATTTTGCTAGAGGCTTTAGGGTTCTCTAAGTATAGTATCATGTCATCTACAAACATTGAGAGCTTGACTTCTTTCTTTCCTATCTGGATGCCCTTAATATCTTTTTCTTCCCTAACTGCTGTGATAAGTACTTATGGTACTATATTGAATAGAAGTGGCAAGAATGGGCAACCTTGTCTTATCTCTGATCTTAGAGGGAAGGCTTTTAGTTTTTTCCTATTGAGAATAATGCTTGCTGTGGGCTTGTGGTAGATGGCTTTAACTATATTGAGGAAAGTTTCTTGAATTATCACTTTGTTGAGAGTTTTATTATGAACAGGTGCTGGATCTGTCAAATGCTTTATCTGCATCTATTGATATGACCATACGGTTTTTATCTTTTCTTTTATTGATACGATGAATTATTGACTTGCAAATGTTAAACCATCCTTGCATGCCCAGGATGAATCCCACTTGGTCATGGTGTATGATTCTTTTGATGAAATGTTGGATTCTATTTGATAATATTTTATTGAGGATCTTTGCATCTGTGTTCATTAGGGATATCAACCTGTAGTTTTCTTTTTTGTGGTGTATCTGTCTGCTTTTGGTATCAGGGTGATATGTGTCTCACATAAACTCTTTGGGAGTGTTTCTGTTTCTTCAATTTTCTGGAAAAGCTTGAAAAGGACATGTCCTCTTTTGTTTTTTGGAAGAATTCACTAGTGAATTCACCTGGACCTGGGCTTTTATTTCTGGAAGACTTTTGATTACCGTTTCAATTTCTATGACAGTGATAGGTCTATTCAGGCATTCTAAATCTTCTTGTGAGATTATAGGAATTCAGGAATTTGTTCATTTCTTCTAAGTTCTCCTGTTTTGTGGCATAGAGCTTCTCAAAGTAATATCTGATGGTCTTTTGAATTTCTGTGATTTCTGCTGCTGTCCCCGTTTTCATTTCTGATTCAGTTTATTAGGGTTCTCTCTCTGTGAGTCTTTCTTGTGGTTTATCAATCTTGTTTATTTTTTAAAAGAACCAGCTCATGGTTTGATTTATGTTTTGAGTTGTTTTTAGGAATTCATCTCGTTGATTTCTGCTCTAAGTTTTATTATTTCTTTACTTCTGCTTGGTTTGCTCCTTTTGCTGGTCATTTTCTAAGATCTTAGACTGTGAAGTCAAGCTATTTATGTGGGTCCTTTCTTCCTTTCTAATAAATGTTTGCAGAGCTATAAACTTTCCTCTTAACACTGCTTCAGCTGTGCCCCACAAGTTCTGGTATCTCATGTCCTCATTCTCATTTGTTTCCAGGGATCCATTGACTTCTTTGATTTCCTCTCTAATCCACTGATTGTTCAGCAATGAACTGTTTAATTTCCAGGTGTTTTATTTGATTCTCTGTTTCTGTGTGTGACTAACTTCTAGTTTCAATGCATTGTAATCTGAAAATATAGTTGATACATTTTATTGAGATATGTTTTTAAATCTTATTGAGATATGATTTTATTAAGATATGTTTTGTGGCTCAGCGTATGGTCAATCTTGGAAAATGTTCCATGTGCATTGAAGAAGAATGTGTATGGCTTATGGGGGATGAAAAGCCCTGTATATATCTACTATCCCTCTCTCTTCCATTTCTTCCTTTAGGGCCAGTATACTTCCTTGCTGAGTTTCAATATCATTGACCTATCAAGAGGTGACAAGGCAGTATTGAAATCTCCAACTACTATTGTGTTGCTATTAATGTTCTCTTAGAAGTATATTAGCAGTTGTTTTAAGTATTTTGCTGGCCCCAAACTGGGTGCATATATATTTTAGGAGTAATTTCTTCCTGATGCAAATATCCCTTGATTATTAAGAAATGGCCTTTTCTGTCCCTTCTAAACTTTTTCAGCCTGAAATCTATGTTGACTGATACTAATGTGGCACCCTGGCTTTTTTTTTTATTGAATCATCATGAGATGCAGTTACAAAGCTTTCATATTCGAATTTTAGTCATACAATGATTGAACTCCCATCCCTCCACCAGTGCATATTTTCTACCAACAATGTCCCCAGTATTACTACCCCCCACCCCGCATCCCAACCTCCCCCTGCCTCTATGGTAGACAATTTCCCCCATACTCTCTCTCTACTTTTGGGCATTATGGTTTGCAATATAGATACCGAGAGGCTAGCTATCATGTTTGGTCCTTTATCTATTTTCGGCACACATTTCTCATCCTGAACAATCCCTCCAAACATCATTGACTTAGTTATACCTTCTCTATTCCAGCTGCCTACTCCACCAGCTTATAAGGCAGGCTTCCAACTATGGAGCAGTATTCTCGTCCCCTGTGCCTACTGTCCTGGGGTGTCAGTCTCATATTATGTTATTTTATATTCCACAAATGAGTGCAGTCATTCTATGTCCCTCTGTTTCTGAGTCATTTAACTTAGCATGATACTCTCCATGACCAGTCACTTATAAACAAATATCATGTCTTCATCTTTCTTAACAGCTGCATTGTATTCCATTGGTAGATGTACCAAAATTTCTTTAACCAGTTGTCTGTTCTAGGGCATTTGGGTTGTTTCCAGATTCTGGCTATTGTGAACAGTGCTGCAATGAATGTACAGGTGTAGATGTCATTTCTACTATGTTTTTGCACCTTTGGGACATATTCCCAGAAGTGGTATTGCACACCCTGGCTTCTTTTTTTTTTTCTTTTTTGCTTTTTGGGTCACACCCGGCGATGCACAGGGGTTACTCCTAGATCATGCACTCAGGAATTACTTCTGGCGGTGCTCAGGGGACCATATGGGATGCTGAGAATCGAACCTCGGTCAGCGTCGTGCAAGGCAAATGCCCTACCCACTGTGTTATTGCTCCAGCCCCCACCCCGGCTTTTTTGAAGGACCTGAAGAATTGTTTTCCATCCTTTGACTTTGAGTCTATGTTTGCTCTGACAGTTAAGATGTGTTTTTGTAGGCAACAGAATGTTGGATTCAATTTTTAAATCTATTTTGATACTCTGTATCTCTTAGTTGGTCAGTTTAGACTATTGACAGTGAGAGAGATTATTGTCATGGGGTTTTGTGCCATCTTTCTATAGAAGTTTGTTGTGTTTGTGGGGTTTGTCTTGTCTTACAGTAGCCTCTTCAGTCCTTCTTTTAAGGTTGGTTTTGAGTCTATGACGTTCCTGAGTTATTTTTTATCCATTGTTTATCCACTCTGAGTGAGAGTCTAGCTGGATAAAGTATTCTTGGTGAGGCATTCATTTCATTGAGTTTTGTCACTATATCTCACCACTATTCTCGGGCCTGGATGGCTTCATCTGATAAGTCTGCTGTAAATCTAAGGGATGCTCCTTTGAACATGATTCCCTTCTTTGACCTTGCTGCTTGCAATATTGTGTTTCTATCTATGGTATTCATCGTTCTGATTGTGATATGTCTTGGAGTCTTTTTTTATTAGGGTTTCCTTTAGCTAGTACCCTTTGGATTTCTTGGATTTGGATGCCTGCATTCTCCAACTCTGGGAACTTCTCAGCAATGATGTCTTTAGCTGTTACTACTTCATTTGCATTGTCTCCCTATACTTCTGGTACTCTGATGATTCTTGTGCTGTTCATCTTTAATTCATCCCCTATATCTCTTACTCACCCTTGTGATATTTTGAGGTCTTTTTTCTTTTGTTGGTGACTGTGTGTTTTCTGCAGCTCATCTTCAAGCTCACTGATTCTGTCCTCAGCTTGTCATTCTACTGTTGAGGGCACTGATTGAGTTTTTAGTTTCATCTGCACTGCACTGCACTGTTGTCCTGTTGTTCATCGATTTGCTTGAGCGGGCACCAGTAATGTCTCCATTGTGAGACTTGTTACTGTTTTTGGCATATCGAATATGCCACGGGTAGCTTGCCAGGCTCTGCTGTGTGGGCATTTTTTTTTTAATTAGTGACACTTCTTTTTGTAGTTTTCTTATTTCTGCTCTCATTTATTCCTGTATTTTATTGGCTGACTATTCCACTGTTTCTTTCATATCCTCCTGTTTTTTTATTGGATGTCCATTTCACTGTTTCTTTGAGCTCATTAAACATCTTTACCATTTAATTTCTGAATTCTTTAGAGATTATTTATGTGAGTATTCCCTGTTGAGACTTCAGGGCTCTTCTCTTTGTCCACTCCTCGTGGTGGGGATCTGCCTCTTTTATTTCGTGGAATAGCATTTTGTAGTTTTCTTTGTAAAGGTCCTTTACCTCCTTAGTTAGGCTGATTCCAAGCTACTTGATTTTCTGGGGCATGATTGTGAACGGGATTGCTTTTTTCATATCACTTTCCTCTGTCTCGTTATTTGTGTATAGGAAGGCCATGGATTTTTTTGGTATTTATTTTATAGCCTGCGACTTTACTGTGCAAGTCTATTGTTTCTAGGAGTTTCTTGGTAGAGGCTTTAGGATTCTCTAGATATAGTATCATATCATCTGCGAATAGTGAGAGCTTAATTTCTTCCTTTCCTATCTGGATGCCCTTAATGTCTTTTTCTTGCCTAACTGCTATTGCAAGTACTTCCAGTACTATATTGAACAGCAGTGGTGAGAGTGGGCATCCTTGTCTTGCCCCTGATCTTAGAGGGAAGGTCCTTAGTTTTTCCCCATTGAGGATAATGCTTGCCATAGGTTTGTGGTAGATGGCTTTGACTATCTTGAGGAAAGTTCCTTCTAAACCCATTTTGGTGAGAGTTTTCATCATAAACGGGTATTGGATCTTGTCAAATGCTTTCTCTGCATCAATTGATATGATCATATGGTTTTGATCTTTACTTTTGTTGAGATGATATATTATGTTGATTGATATCCGAATGTTAAACCATCCTTGCATCCCCGGGATGAATTCCACTTGGTCGTGGTGTATGATCTTTTTGATGAGTTGTTGGATTCTATTTGCTAATATTTTGTTGAGGATCTTTGCATCTGTGTTCATCAGGGATATTGGCCTATAGTTTTCTTTGTTCACTCACAAAATATTATAGTAATGAAATGCCTAATAAAAAAGAAAATCATATTAATTGCTACATAAAGCATAATTTTAAATTCTTCTTTTTTATATAAATTTATTTATTGAATCACCATGAGAGCAGTTACAAAGTTTTCAGGTTTAAGTCTTGGTCATACAATGATGAAACACCTATCCCTTCACCAGTGCACATTTTCCGCCATCCAAACCCCCAGTATGCCCCCCTCCCTCACTCTCCCCTTACCTGTGGCAGATGATTTCCACATTACTCTTTCTCTACTTTGATTGCATTCAATATTTTGACACCAGACCCATCATTATTATTTGAGATTTTACTCCAGTACTCAGATCTGCCGAAAAGGCAACATAAGACAATTTGTTTGCTATTGCTGATTATGAGTAGTATATGATGTCGCGCAGCCGGTACTGAAATTTTGAGATTCTGAAATTTTAGTAATTAAATCTGCAGGGAATTCTGCCAAAAGCTGCTGGGTTCCGAGATTTGTTTCTGAGTCTCTGGGATCATGGCTGTTAAGCAGCCTGATCAGGAGCCAGAGAGGCCTTTTGTGGGCGGCGACTCAGAGTCTTGTTGGGGCGGGGGAGGAAAGGGCCCGCTCCAACCCCATCCTGTGAGGCCCTGTGTGTCTCGCCACTTTGGGCCATACCTGGCTGTCCATGGGCCTCTGGAAGATGGTGGTCCCCTGAGCCGCCAGGGGGAGCAGGTGATAGATGGGCACCTTTTCCCACCTGGGGTAACCTAATACAGAGTCCGGATGCATATCTGCCAAAAGCCACTGGGTTCTGAGATTTATTTCTGAGTCTCTGGGATCATGGCCAGAGATTAAGCAGACTGATCAGGAGCCAGAGAGTAAATTCTTCTCATAGATGTATTTTAATGCCCATTTAAATGCCTTGCTGTCACTTAAATAATCTCAGTATCTGTCTCTTCCTGAGTAAATGAAAGAAGAACAGTGAACGCCATATTGCCCATTTAATAAAGATGCAACAGAGAAAATGGGGATTCAGCCTAATCTGATCTTAGGCCAGTCACCCTGAGACATTTGCATGCCTACCAGGAGAGCTATCACTTTGTCCCAGAAAAATTGCTTTCTTGAGTTTTGTGGACCACACAGTTTCTATTACACCTGTCTACTTGTTGAAATAAAGCAGCCCTTGTGAAAAAAAGAAATGAACACAGCCATGTTCCAATAAAACTTTATTTACAAAGCTGGACAGTCACTTGAAGAAGACCTTTCTTCATCCAAGTCTGTGTCTAGGCATTTATTTTTCATCATTTTGACTGGGTTAAGATACTTGCCTTGTATACAAGTGGTTCAGGCACCACTTATATTCCCCTGAACACCACAAGGAATGATTCCTGAGCTCAGAGCCAGAAGTATGTCTTGAGCATCTCCAAGTGTGGCCCAAAACATCTTTATTCCTTCAAAAGGTATTAGGAATGGGACCAGGGAGATAGCTCACTGGTTAGGGTCAAAGCATGGCACCCAAGTTCACCAAAGTAAACCCTGGCACTGTTGAGCTCAAGCATTAAACTGCCTGGTTTGGTGAGTCAGATGTCATTAGAATGTCCCCTTGACACTGCTTAGGAGGAACTAAATATACATACATATATAAAGAGAGATCACGATATCCCATTAATCACTGATTTCTCGGGGCAGCTCAGTAACATCTCATTTCATCCTTTCCCTGAGATCTTAGAAGTCTATGTCAACTCGGCCCTCCTAACGATGTTGCACTGGGGGCTCTTCAGGGTCAGGGGAATGAGATCCAGTTTGTTACTGGATTTTTGCATAAGAATACACCATGGGAAGCTTGCAAGGCTGTCCCATGAGGGCAGGAAACTCTCAGAGGATTGCCAGTTACTCCCAGAGGGAGAAGTAGGCAAAAGATATCGTGTGGCCGCTTTTCGGCTGCATGCTTCTGAGAGCTTGCTTTTAAGTCTCTCTGAATGTTGGAGAGATAGTTTCAATAAAGTTTTAATAAACTATCTCTATAGAGAGATAGTTTTAATAAAATGTCAGATTAGAAAATGCTTCCTATAAGCCTTTTGCTTCATCCATCTTATCCTATTAATAAAATAAGCAAAATATAAGAGGTTCCTGGTTAATGTTTAATCAAATGGAATATACTGTCCTTTAATAATCAGTCTCATTAAAATTTCTTGATTAAAATTTTGTGAGTTAAGCTTCATTAATTAATTTCACATTTGGAGTTTTACAAATGTATCTATGTGCACAATTCAGAACCTTCTAAACTACTCCTATAACAAATTAAGCTTCCTAAGTGTAAAAAATTTAAGCAACATTAAACACGGCAGGGATTGGGGGATGTGGCTAAGTGGTAGAATACCTGCAGAATGCCTGCAATATGCAGGACCCTGAGTTTGATCCATAACCCCCTTTGGTCCACCACATACTGCTGAGCATGGGTGACCTGGAGTCCTCTGAATACTGTCATGTATGGCCCCTATTAAAAAGCAAAGCAAGGGGCCAGAGTGGGTAAGATGTTTGCCTTGCATGTAGCTGACCCAGGTTTGATTGCCGGTACTACATGTGGTTCTCCAAGTCTCATCAGGAGTGATCTCTGATGACAGAATCTGGAGTAAGCTCTGAGCACCACTGAGTGTGGCCTCCCAAGAAAAAACAATCACTGTATCATTGTCATCCCGTTGATCAACGATTTACTTGAGCCGGTACTAGTAATGTCTCCATTCATCCTAGCCCTGAGATTTTAGCGCCTCCCCTTCTGGTTCTTCCCAGTGGTGCTGCATTGAGGCTCTTTCAGGGTAAGGGGAATGACACCCATCATTGTTACTGTATTTGGCATATCAAATACGCCACGGAGAGCTTGCCAGGATCTGCTGTGCGGGCAGGATGCTCTTGGTAGCTTGCCAGGTTCTCTGAGAGGGAGAACTAGGCTATAAGAGGTCGAGGGGCCGTAATGCAGCTGTGTACTTCTGAAAGCGTTGTTGTATAGTCTCTGGATCTTGGCCCTTGATGGCATTACACAGTGCCAGGAGAAGTTTGTGGGTGTGGCTGCCAAGCTATTGGAAAATAGGGGGTCTGGGTGGAGGAGGCCCAGTCTCGATCTGAGCAGGCTTGGAGATCTCAGCCCCGGGTCCCGCACACCTGGGTTCCTTTGCTGATTCCTTCATGTGTGCGGCAAACAAAACAAACAAGCAAAACCCCCCCAAACATTGCAGTAAAGGCCAGAAGCACAACCCAATGAACCGAGAGCATGCTCCACATGTGTGTGGGGGGAGTCTAGATCTGATCCCTGGCACCACATGGTCTCCTGAACACTGCCTGGAGTGAGCCCCAAGCACAGAGCTTGGAGGAGCCCTCAAGTGCTGCCAGGTGTGGTTCAAAAACAAATACCACCACTACCACTAAAAAATACAACCCAAGGAACCAATTAAAAAATATTGCAATAGAGGCTGGAGCAATAGCACAGTGGGTAGGGTGTTTGCCTTGCATGTGGCAGACCTGGGTTCTATTCCCAGCATCCCATATGGTCACCTGAGCACCGCCAGGAGTAATTCCTGAGTGCAGAGCCAGGAGTAACCCCTGTGCATTGCTGGGTGTGACCCCCCCAAAATACTGCAATAACCTATTTGTCTTCCCTCCCATTTTTCTTGAGGTACCATGATTTACAATAACCTAATGATGGTTCCATGCATCCACGTTTCTAACCCCACACCCACAACTAGAGTCCCTGCTTTTTCCCACCAGTGTACCAAAGGATCCTCTCCCATCACACACACACAAACACAGAAGCTCAGTTCAGTAGACAACTCTCCAGTTCGGTTACCCTTCACAGTTTTTGTTCCCTTTATTATGTACCTTTATTTTAATTTTCAGAGATTCTGTTTTTTTCTCTTCTTTTTTGGGTCACACCTGGTGATGCACAGGGGTTACTCCTGGTGGTGCTCAGGGAACCATATGGGATGCCGGGAATCAAACCCGGGTTGGCTGTGTGCAAGGCAAACGCCCTACCCGCTGTGCTGTTGCTCCAGCCTCAGATTCTGCTTTTTTTTTTAAAAATGTTTTTTCTTTTAATTCAGAAAATTCTTTTAAATGTATTTAATGTGGATTTGACTTCCAAGTATTGGCGTTTCATCCCTCCTTCCCCCGTTGCTGTGGATTGAACTTGGGGCCTTGGGCATGCCAGATATATATCTTGCCCCTTGAGCTCTTTCCTGGTCCTCATTCCACTGTTTCAATTGGCAGAAATATTCAGAGCAGACCCTGATCCCTACCACAGACTTGTGAAAGTGTCGGCAAAATCAAAGATATAAGCACATTGCCTTGGGAGAGGTTCAGTTTAAGCCCCTTGGTTCCCTTTCTGCTTCCATTTTATTTCATTGGGGAGGGAAGGGGGGCTGGGAAGGGAATATAATGCTGGGGGCCACACTCCTTAGGCCTTCGGTAGTGGGGCACTGTGGCAAAGCTTCAGGGGGCAAAGTGTGCCTGGGTGGGAGAGCACAGAAAGCAGGACAGGGTCCTGTTCTTGAAGGTGGGGTGCAGGAATGGTATGTGGCTCTTCTACCCATCCCTGGGCTGTGGGATCGCACTGTGCTTGAGCCCAAGGCTCCTACGGTCCAGCCGTTGGATATAGTTCTTCACCCAGTCTTGTTTGGGGTCAGCACAGATCTGACGTCCCCTTCTGGTGTGGAAGCTGTGAAGCAAGGAGGGCAAGAGTGAGAAACAGGGCCCTGTCCACACCCCTTCTCTGAGAGGGAAGCTTCCAGTTTCTTGCCCCGTGTGGCTCCGGCAGAGAGCCTCCCCAGTTCTTACCGCAGGTCCCCTCTGTCCCTGGGAGCAGTGACAGCCCCACAGGGCAATCCCACTTTCCTTCTTGCCACTCTATGTGGTGACCCATGCCCACTCAACCCCTTCACCGTGGCCCCTCCGTTTCCCTGCCCAGAGATTTCTGACTCTCAGACTTCATGGTGTTGGGCGCTATACTTACATGACCCCAGGTTTTGGGCACGAGTTATTGGTTCGAGCATAACTTTCCACAAACTGGAGTGGGATTTTCCGAGTCAGGAAGGAAAAGCAGCAGACAATCCTTTTTGTACCTGGTTCTGCAGGACAGATGGTTCAATAACGGAAAGATTTGCTTTCTTTTGTTTATTTTTTGGACCACATCCAGCTGTGCTCAGGGCTTACTCCTAGCTCTGCTCCCAGGAATTACTCCTGGTGATGCTCAGGGGAGCATATGTGGTGCCAGGGATTGAACCTGGATTTTTCATGTGCAAGGCAAGAACCCTGCTTGTGTACTATCACTCTGGCCCCCAGCTGAAAGGTTTTCTACTGGGATGCCTAGGTCTAGCTCCCCATTGGAGCACTGGAGGGGGGGCCAGGAGACATGATGGTCTGCAGGGGGATGGGACCTCCCAACCTCCATGTATTGCCTGTGTCAAATCTCCAAGCTTCAGGTTTTTGTAAACAAGAAATCAGTCTTCGAAAATTCACCAATTCAAAAATTTTTTTTTTAATTTTTACTAAAACCTCACTGCCATGCTCTGAACCAACACTGAGTGGCCACATCTAAGCAATAACTTATGGGGCTATAGTGAAAGTCTCAGAGATTTTTCTGGAAATTAAAAAAAAACACAACTAAGCGAGTTTATGATGATCTCCTAGTGTGCTGTGATAAGATTACATATTCAATAACAGGTCAAGTGTTTTCTAACGGAAACAGAATGCTCATCAAAGGCAAGGAAAGAAGAGAATAATCAAGTGGAGGAAATTGTCAATAAAAATTCTTTAAAAATGTGGACCAAAGAGACAGTACAGTGAGTCGGGTGCTTGCCTTGCACAGCTGACTCAGGCTCAATCTCCAACACCACATTTGATCCCCCAAGCCCTCCCAAGAGTGATCCTTGAGCATAAAGCCAGGAGTAAGCCCTGAGCACTGCTGGGTGTGCCCCCAAAACAAACAAACAAAAATTATTTGTAAGTGGAAAGGGGATCAAAGAGATCCCCTTTAGTACAGCAGGAAAGGCACTTGTCGTGCATGTGGTTGTCCCAGGTTCAATACCTGGCAGCCCATACGGTTTCCTGAAGTTGCCAGGAGTAAGCCCTAAGCACCGCCAGGTTGGCCCATTGTCCCCCTCCCTTCACTCCTGGCCCCCTGCCATAGTGTAACTTGATTATTTAAAAGTTATCATTCAAAGGCTAGGAAACTATCTCAACAGGTTGAGCTAATGTTTTGCTTCCTGCCACCACCCCCACCCTCACCGTGGTCCCCTGAGCACTGCAAGGATCAACTGCTGAGCTGCTGAGCACTGCTGGGTGTGCTTCCAGTAAGCTATCACCCCAAAATAAAACTGAAAGAAAGCAGAAAGCACTCATTTCCTCATTTGTAGATTGTCTTTGTTTTGTAACAAACATTCTAGACAGAACTTGTGTGTTCATTTGATGCTGTTGGAATTGTCAAAAGTGCAAGCAAAGGCATTGTCTAGTCAGGAAGTTTGGGTAGATATTGCTTTGAAAAAGCTTATTTCCTTTGTAAACAATGAATTCATTTTCTGAATTTGGATTTTTATTCAAATGGATACTGCTTTTCCTAAATGAGAGTCTATATGAATTAGCAAAACTTTCTGGATTCCTATCTCTACATTCCACATTTATAGTTTTCTTTTTTGTATTTCTTCTATAAAAGCATTTATAAACAAGAGGCTCTAGCAATTGTTCCAGTGCCAATTTTTAGGACTTAACTTTACCCACAAAGCTCGCTATTTCTTGAAACACCACTAGATCATCGGTCTAAGTCACACCCTGTATGCAAAAATCACTAATGGTTACCTATTGGTAATCTCACAACAGCTTCAAGCTGATGGACTGCAGCCATCTCTTCCCACACATTCCTGTCCCAATTCCCCCAAATGCTGAATTTTACTTTGAGCTTCATCCACCTGATGCTTCTAGCTCTGGCCCTAGATTTCAGTGAATTTTATTTTTATTAATTTTTATTCTTTTTGTGGAGGGTGTCTTGTCCACACCTGGGGGTGCTCAGGGCTTATTCCTGGCTCTGTGTACAGGGATCACTCAGTGATGCTCAGGGGACCATATGCAGGGCTGGGAATCAAACCTGGGTTAGCCGTGTGCAAGGCAAGTGCCCTGCCCACTGTACTATGAATCCAGCCCCAACTGTGGATTTCTTGAACCCAATAAAATCTCTACGTTGACTGGTGAAACTTTAGTTCTTACAAGAGAATTGTAGTGCTTTTTCCCATTTTCCTAATTTCTCAATGGAGTTTTCTTGGGAGTTGGGATTTGGAATTTGGAAAAACAAATTGCCTGAGAAATGCTGGGAAGCAATTCCTAGCTGGGTGTCGTGGTTGGGGTTCAGGGAGAACCCCATTGGCTCTGTGTCTGTCAGGCTCCCTCCTCCCCGGCCTCAGGGGAATTAGGAGCTGGGAGCTTCGCTGTTGTTCAGGGAGCAGAACCTTGGTCAAAAAGCAGGAAAGCTACACATGGTCTTAATTCTGTTTTTGAAAGTTGTGTAACTCCAGACCGGACCCTCACCCTTTTTGATCTGTTGTCCTTAAAATGACAAATCACTGGATGAGGCAAATTCTATGCATATGTGTTAATATACAGACAATGGTTTTATGCAATAAAATTCTTACCACCTCCATTAACCTATGCAGAACTTGAGGCTCAGGAAGGGGCAGAGAATGTCGGAACTATTTCATATGTAAAACATCTAAAAGTTGCCATTCACAAATAAAATTGGCCAGGACTGAGCTGAGGCTGCTGTTCTGCCTCCATCACAGCACTGGACGATGGACAGTGGACACCCAGAGTAGCCACTTCAGACATTCTGGTTGGATGAGGGAAATCGCCTTAAAATCCATGCCCCTACCTCATGGTAAAACTGTTTACCCATTCTGCATTGCTGTTCTGAGAAAAACACATTCCCTTTTGTGGAGGTGTCCACGCCCAGCCTGGTGCTTGGCGTCCCTGGTCCCACCTACTGTCTCCATTGCTCACCAACCACCCTTTGAGAAGTGGTGATCCTGTAACGGTTTGCAGTAGGAGATGGGGTTGGGGAGAGCCCTGGAGAACTCTGCGGCTGTTTGCACTCCCAACCCCTTCCCCTTTACACAGCACTGCTTCCCTGGTGGCAGGGGTGCCAGGTGAAGGTTTCAGAGGTTCCCTGGGAATCTGGCTGACATTCAGCTTGGGAAACACATTTTCAGGGAACTTACATCCCAGGGTCTCGGCTGGGCTGCCTTTGCCCCAGCATCAGGCCCTACAGAGGAGCAGCCTTGCAGCTCAGGCAGAGGCAGCAGTGAGAGGACTTAGGACACCCCAACTCTCACCTCTGCTGCTTCCTCTGTGTACCCCACAGGTGTTTACTGCATACTATAGGCAGTAATGGGTGAGGCAACAGGGAAAGGAGAGAAGCTAATACAAGGTCTCAGACTCAGTGGACCCACAGCTGTTGAAGGTGGCCTGATAGTAGGGACCCCTGAAGAGTAGGACACATGTTCTCTGTGTAAAGGGAACAACACCCCTGGTCTCTCCAGCCCAAAGTTATCTGAGGGATACTGGTTCACAGGTCAGCTTGGTTTCTTATATTCAACATCCAATTCAAATGTTGTAAAGCCCACCTCAGCCCCAAAGACAGATGGGACCTGGGGGTTTCCACTTTCCCAGCTTCTGCTCAGCGATGATTCCCAGCCAGCCTCCCAGGAGGCTACTGAGCTACTAAGCAGGGAGCTGGAAGACTCTGGGTTGGCCCCTCTGCACTGGGTTCTCCTGGGCCAGGGAGGCTATCTCCCGAGGCTGGTGGTCATCTCCCTCAGGAAGGAGCGTGGGTCCCTGGTTCTAGAGTGAGGGATAGGTTCCTGCTAATGAGAAGGGGGCTGTTTTACAGGAACCCCTTGGAACCCTCCCAGGACCATGCCCACCTCCTCCCAGCAGCTCAACCTCCTGCCACTCTCCATGTTGTGGGTTCTAAGGAAAGAAAGTCACAGCGCTCACCTTCAACTGCCTCGGCCGAGGCGAGGATGACGACCGTGAGCAGGAAGGCCCAGGGGAGCAGGCTGACCCTCATTCTCCTGTTGTGAC
This sequence comes from Sorex araneus, assembly GCF_027595985.1. NCBI lineage: Eukaryota > Metazoa > Chordata > Mammalia > Eulipotyphla > Soricidae > Sorex > Sorex araneus. The sequence continues at coordinate 201,243,952 of NC_073304.1, forward strand.
TGGCTGCAGGTGCAAGACTTGGAGGTTCTCTGCCTCTTGGCAATCTGGGTTCTGAGCTGCAGTTATAAGAGATGATCGGCCAGGAAGTCACATGGGAGGAGAATCTAAGATTGTGTGGTGGGGTGCATGGAGAACCTGGACTTCTGGGAACTGCGTCAGCCTATTCAAAGTGAGAATGACTCTCACTTTGAGCTGCCTCTGGCGCCTGAGAGTTTCTGGGTTGAGAAACCAAGGGCTTGGGGTGGAGACGCCCTCCTGCCTACCCTGCCCCAGGAGGTCTGATTTAGCGTCTTCCTCTGTGAGCTTCTCTCTGGCTTTGGACTGGTGGTTCATGGGGATTCAGGCTCAGTGGCATCAGGGCCCCCAGAATAGAACCAATGAGTCCTACACTTTGTCTAACCCTAGAACAGAGTTTGGGTTTAGGCCTGAGTGGAATGGGCAAGTGGAGAAATGGATTTAGAGGAGATGGATCTCTCCATCCAGGATGAGACCAGACTCCCTCACTGAGTCTGTGGCGGGGCGTGGTGGGGGGCGGTGGGAACTCTGTTCCTCAGCAGCCCAGGAAGGGGTTGGGTCAGCTCTGCCTTGGGGCCCTGCCTCCTGGATGGAGCTGGAGGGGGGCTAGAGAAGCTGTTGAACTGGGGAAAAGGGCAGGGACAGATGCGTATGTCTAATCACCACCTTCCCTTGGAGGTTGGAATTCAAGGCAGTACCCACACAGTTCCTGGGGACCCTTTCACAGGGCAGTGATCAAGCTTATGTTCTGGAGCACAATTTCTCATCTTGTCACCTCAGGTGTGTGCTGGAGGGAGGGTACCAGGGTTTGGTTGGTGGGGAGGGATGGTGGGGGTCATGGGCTGAGGGGCTCCTTTCAGTGCCAGTGCAGAGGCGAGTGAATCTGCAGGACCTCTGCCCCACCCCTAGACAGTGACTCTGAGCCACTTCTGTTCCCACCATGTTCAGATGATGCCTGTTGACTGGTTCCCTCTTTTTTTTTTTGCTTTTGGGGTCACATCCGGCGATGCACAAGGGTTAATCCTGGCTCATTCACTCAGGAATTATCCCTGGCAGTGCTCAGGGGACCATATGGGATGCTGGGAATCAAACCCAGGTTGGCCACATGCAAGGCAAATGCCCTACCTGCTGTGCTATCGCTCCAGCCCCGACTGGTTCCCTCTTGGGGAGCTGGGGTGCTCCAATATCTGATGGTGCTCAGGGGTTACTCTGTGATCTGGATCACTCCTTGCGGGCTGAGGAGACCATATTGGGTGTTGAGGTTCAAACCTAGTCAGCGGCATGCAAGGCAAATGCCCTACCTGTTATACTATCACTTGGGTCCCTGGTCTCTTATTTCCCATGTGGACAAAGACATCCTGTAATGTTTACCAGTGTGAGTATCTGTAGGTGGACAGCTCGGGGGTGATCTGCATCCATCACCCTTGCATCCTCCAAACTCTGCATTTGCAGAACTGAATCTGTGCCCATTACACAGTGAATCTTCGTCCCCTCTTCTCTGCTTCCTGGAAATGACCCACTTCTGTCTCTGTGACTCTCATTTCTTTGGGCTCCTCCTGTCTGAAAGGGAATTCTATCGAAGGGACATTGGCCATTTGGGTGACTGGCTTATTTTTCTTAGCATGGTGATTCCAAAGTTCATCCTTTCTGCTGCCAATGTCATTTCTTTCTATGAATGGCTGAACAATATTTCATTTTAGGGATTTTATCCTTCATCTTGGATCTTATGTTTTAGCTATTGTGAATATCCCTGATATGAAAATATACATATCTCTGAGCTATCCTGTTTTCCTGTTTTGTGGGTGTATACCAGAAGTCAGATCGCTGGATCCTATGGTAAATCTGTTTACAATTTTTTGAAGAGGTGCTGTGTCTTCCACAGGACTCTACTGTTGACATGCATGTCAACTTCTTATTTCCTGTTTGTTGCATTGCTGTTGTTGCTGTGGTAGTAGGCATCCTGTTGGGTGTATGGTGCTGTCTTAAAATGTAAACAATGGGCTGAAGTGATAGTACATCGGGGAGGGCGTTTGCCTTGTACAAGCCTACCCAAGTTTGGCATCCCATATGGTTCCCCGAGCACCGCCAGGAGTAATTTCTGAGTGCAGAGCCAGAAGTAACCCCTGAGCATTGCTGGTTCTAACCCAAAAGGCCAAATAAAATAAACAAATGTAAACACGTATGCTTTAAAAAATATATATCAGCTTTATATCATGGGGTCCCAGGAGCATTTGCTGGCAAAGATAATGTTTCCCCAACTAAACAAAAGTATTTTTATGGGACTAGAGAGACAGTACAGCAGGGAGGGCCCTTGCCTTGCACACGGATGACCCAGTTCAATCTCTGGCATTTTGTGTGGTCCCCTGAGCATGGCCAGGAGTGATTCCTGAGTTCAGAACCAGGATTAACCTCCGTGTACCACTGAATGTGATTAGGTTTCATGCATGCACTGTCCTAAGGCGGCATCCTCCACCAGCGTGGGTTTCCTTCCACCATTCAGCAACAATAAAAAGTGTAAGCCCCACCTGTAATGAAAGGAGCACTTAATTTAATCAGAGGCATTGTCCTTAGACCTAAAATCCACCACTTTGGAGAGAGAGGGAAAACTTTTGAACATTTTAATGAAGCTTTCAAGTTGCTCTAGCTCCTAAGAGGACTGTGTAACAGACATGGTCCTGGGGAGTGACTTTTGGCTCTTTTGTTGGCACCAAGACCTTCCTCAGGCCCAGGCACTTTTACTCAATAGGTCCCCACTGAGCTTCTCTGCCAGGTTTTTCAGAGGCCCTGGCACAGAGGCCGACAAGGAAGGCCCTAGCCCCTGCTCTTCAGAGCTGTAACGTCTAGGGGCAGGAGTGGCCAAAGGTGACAGCAAACAGTAGTGGGTGACGGAGATAAAAGGTAGGAAGAGGGACCAGGGAGAGAATCAGAGGGATGGACCTCATACCTGACATGCAGAGCCCCAGATTTGAATCTGGCATTGAACATTGTCCTCCAGCACTTTCAAAGTGGCCCTGGTGGCCTCTAAGCATCACTGGGACCTAGTGGCACTGCATCACATGTCAATGTACCCAAGCACCAAACTTTTATGTCCATGTAGCTGGACATAGAGTCTCTGGAAGTAGTCCCAGGGCTCACAGAACTGCAGGGAAACACTCTACCTCCCACCCCTGTGTCATCCCTGCCTTAGTCCCCTCTCCCCCTCCACCCCAAAGAAGCTAGAAAGAAAATAAGGAGATGATGTGATAAAGCCAGCAGGTACATGAAACTTATTTAGTAAGCCAGTTTGGGTAGGGGGTGGAGTCACTTAGGTGGTGTTATTTCAACTAGGCCTTTATTATTTTTAAGGGGGGAGCACCTCACTAGAGTGTTGGGAGCCACCAGGGTTATCCCCAGTGGTGCTCAGGATCAAAACCAGGCATGGGTTCTAGCCCTTTGACCTATTCCCCAGCAGAAATCTGCTTTTTCTTTTTTTACATTTAAAATTTGTTGAAATAACATTGCAATGAACATTAAACATTACGTAAGTTTCATGTATTCATCATTATAAACCAACATCTATATGTACTGAAGAAAAAAGGAAGTAGTTTTGTTGAGTTTTAAATATAAAAATATTGCAGTAAAAATCTTTTTCCCCTTTTTGTGTTGAGGTAACAGCATTTGCAACAGCCCCCACACTATTAATTTATACTTGCAATGCTTCTTCACCACGCCCACTGCCAGGGAATCCGTGATGCTCTACCTCTGACCCACTGGGTCCCTCCTTTCCTACATGAACTTTCTTCAAAATAGGGAAGAATAAAATCCTTTGACTCAAGATCAAAGGGAAAATTACATGATAAAAGGGAAAATTACTTAATAAGGTAGAGAACTTGTATCTTGTATCATTTGTCATCCCGTTGATCCTCGATTTGCTCGAGCGGGCGCCAGTAACGTCTCCATTTGTCCCTGTCGAGTGCTAGTGTAGCCTAATGATATCTGCTTGTTCCAGGAATAGGAAGGTGGAGAACAAGATTGGTAAATCAGAGTTTTAGGGGTAATTTAAGGGAAACTTACTTTAGTTTGATTGTATTTTTGTTTGTCTGTTTTTTGGCCACAACTGACTTTGCTCAGGGTTTACTCCAGACAGGACTTGGGGGATCATATGTGGTGTCAGGGATCAAATTCGGGTTGGCTGCATGCAAAGCAGATGACTTATCCACTGTACTATTTCTCCAGCCCCCATAAACTTCTGTCTGTCTCTGTTTCTCTTTGTGCCAAACCCTGTGGCTTTTCCTAGCTCTGCACTCAGGGATCACTGTTGATCAGGCGCAGTAATAATATGTGACGCTGGGGATCAAACCGAGGTGGGCCACATCCACTGTATTATGCTTCTTGTACCCAAAACTAAATAATTTTACAGCAGATCTAACTTCCCAAGAGTAGTGTTCTTAGTAATAACATGGAAGAAATAACTTTACTAACTGTGCAGGGACACACGGCAGTCCTGGAAATAGATTATGATCACTTTTCTTTTCGTTTTATCCTTGTCCAGGCTTTTCACCTGTTGTGATTCACCTACTTTTAATATTCTTCTGTGGTTGTTGTATATATATATATATACATATATATATATATGCAGAACTTCTGTATGTGATTTCTGTGCTTGAATGTGCACAATTTTTCTTAATATGCCCCTATATGGTTATTTTCAAATTGGTAGAGCCAAATGATGCATTATCAAAACACCAAACTAAGATGTTTCTATTGAAATCAATATTTTCCTAAATATACTCAATTATATTTTCCCTATAGATATATGTAAAACATAAATATTAATTTTTAAAAAGAAAAATTTTGTTCAAACTAGCAAGAGAATAGAAATATTACACAGAGGCAGTCAATATTAGAAGGCTAGAGAGACTGTATAGTGGGTTGGGTGCTTGCTTTGTGTCTGGTCAACTTGGGTTCCATCCTCGACACCACAAATTATTCCCTAAATCTCACCAGGTGTGAATGCTGAGCACAGAGGTTACAGTAAGCCCTGAGGATAGCTGATCATGGCTCAAAAAATAAAAACCAAAACAACAAATCCAAAACTCCTCCAAAAACTCCAAAATGGAATATTAAAGTGTTGTTCTAATATTGTCACTATAATTAAAGTTTTATGCTTGCTTTTCATATACAGGGTGGGGAGGGAAGCTGGGACCCATCCTCTCCAAGGATGTCCTAGGGAAGACAGCCAGGCACTCGTGCAAGAGATTTTCTGCCCGCATGATGATGATGATGATAATGATGATGATAATGATGATGATGATTTCATATACATTGTAGCATCATATTTATCAATTTTATGTGTATGTATATATATATATCTATTGTCATATTTGCACATATATGCCTTCTTGGTATTTAGAAAATACTTTGTTTAGCTTACATGAGACAGAAATATTGACCACAGAGGCCTAGGTTATATTCAGTCTCTAGCACCAGGCAACCAAACGTCAGCTGTCATTTGAGAAAGCACCATTAATTTACTCAAATATCAGAATATAGGGGTTGGGGTGAAGCTGAAGAGGCTCCTGGAATAGAGAGATATGGGGGGAGAGTAGTTTTATTTTCCCTGCCTTCGCTGCTTTTAGACCCTCCTGGTGGTGCTTAGGGGCTACTCCTGGTATATGGTTTTCGGACCTCCCAATGGTGCTGGGTGCTGGTGGTGGTGCTTCATGTGGTGCAAGGAATTGAACCCGGGCTTCCTGCATGCAAAGCATGTCCATTAGACCATTGGACTATCTCTCCGATATGGAAGGATATAATTTTACAGGAGGCTGTTCAGTTTCCTCTCAGGGTTGATTTCTGTGCAGCAAATGCCTTCAGTTCTTGTTTGAATGAGGGTGATTTTATCCTGTTCTCAAATCTGAATGACAGTCAAGTAGGGAAAAAGACTCAAGCTTGAAGATGCTCTTCATTCATTACTTTAAATATATCAATCTTTTCCCTTCTTGTCTGTAGGATTTCATGTGAGATATATTGTTTTTCTTGTTTTGTTTTTATCTTGCCACTTCAAGTAGTATATCTCTTTCTTTGGTTCTTGAATTTTAATTGTTGTGTGTCTTGGTGTTCTGAGTGTATTTTGTTTGGAATGCTATGTTCCCGATCTATAGCCAACTCTCCCTTCTCAGACTGGGGAAATTTTCAGCTGTTTTATCTTCCACTAGTTGTTCTTCCTCTTTCTTTTCCCTCCTCCAGAATTCTTGTGATGTTGAGATCATTTTTCTTGCTATTGTCCACTAAGTATTGCATATTATCTTCAACTTTTTAAAACATCTTCCTATTGCCTCTTCTTTTTGGATGAAGTTTTTGTCTTCATCCAATTTGGTTTTAAATTTCTGCTGGGATTTGCTACCATAGTCCTTAGCTCCTTCTATTTAGGTGGAATGAATTTTTAAGGCTTGGCTATAATAAATGAGAAATCTCTCATTCAATGCTTTCTTTATTTCAGTTACCACTGAGCACTGAGAACCATTGAGTTGTTCTGTGGTCATCCTTAGATAAACTTGAGGATTTGACTAGACTTTCATCCCCACTTCTTGTTCTTGGGTCACACCAGTTATTTTCAGGGCGTACTTCTGACTTTGTGCTCATGAGTCACTCCTAAATGAGTTTTGGGGTACCATATGTAGTGTGGGGGATGAAACCTAGCCCTGCACATACATGGCCAGGTGCAAGTCAAGTTCCTTAACCCCTATACTATCTCTTTTCCCTCAAAATCCTCTTTTTGAGAAGAAACCAGGCCCACAGAGATGGGAAGAGTGAGCTCCTGAGGGAGGGGCCAGAAAGACAAAGACCCAAGGTGGGAATGGGCAGGTGCATTTGAGAGACAGAGACTTGCCTGGTGAGGCAGAGTGGCCAGAGAGGATTTATTGTGTGGGGATTGTGGGTCATTCCATTTCACCACGTGGGCAATGTAGATGGTGACAAATTTATATTCTGGTGTGGCGCTGGGTGCAGTGTTTGGGGGAGTGGGTGTGTAAATGTGGCAGGAGCACCTGCTCACTGCTTTAAGAGAAAGCAAGGAAGAGAAGGGAAGTCTCTGGATCCTAACCACTTTGATTCTGGATCCTGTCTTCCTCCTGGAGGTGGGCAGAGAAGGTCGAAGCTCTCTGCTTTTACTCAAAATTCAGATCATTAAGTGGTACCAGTGTTCCTTATTCCTACCTATTTAGAAGGGATCTTGGGGTGTCTAGTACTGATGGCTGTCTCTCTCCCTGGGCACCAGGAGGTCCTGTGTGTGCACAGGAGGAGGACAGGGCTTTACAATGGCCTTTGTCCCCCTGGTTGGCAGGGCACGAGTGTCGGAGCCACATACACAGGCAGACAGCAGCTGGCTGGGTCAGCACTTGGGTTTTATGCCTGTCATACTGAGTCATCTGCCTTCCGTGCCTTGGGAAGCATGCAGGCTATTCTTCCTTAAACTTCAGTCTGACTTACTGACTCTACTTCCCCTATTTAGAGGTGAAGGCTGGAGTAGGAGGAAGGGGTTGGAGCAAATTAAGACTCCAAGAGATTTGGGGGTAAAGATCTTTTTCTTTCATTCCCCATTTTCTTTAAATACCATGGTTTATGAAATTGTCCGTGATGATTTGTTACATCCATTCAATATTCCAACACCAATCACACCACTACTGTGATCTTCACGCCACTATTGTCTCCACTTTCCCAACCACTCCTCAAGCCTGCCCCCAGAGCAGGCCCACAATAATTTATTTTATATTGCTTGTTGCCAATAAAAAATTTTTGTGAAAATTGTTGTATCACACCATGGGGACATTAAGTAATTTTCTGAGGGTTTACTAAGCTGTTCTTGCAAGATAAGCCTTCTGTGTTAATGTTTTTGTTAGGCAAGATTGGTTGGCTTCTGTGTTACACCCCTTCCAATCTGGTGTGCTCCTACAGGGATGTCAGTGTTGTAGAGTTTGTAGTGTTGTAGAGTTTGTCAGTGTTGTAGAGTTTGGAGGTGTCACTCCAGAAAATCCAGAACATTTAAACAGGCAGTTAACTGGGCAGTAAAATATTCAACTAGGCATGGCTGCCAGGTCCTCTGGAAATATGGAAAGGTGGGGTGGGGCAAGGTTGCCCATGTCAACCAGTCTGGAGTTTTCAGCCACAAAGACCCGTGTACCTGAAGTTTTCAGCAGATTAGGCTCTCTGTGGTGCTCAGTCCTGAGGTGGTGAAGTCAGGCCTAAGGCATAGTGATGGCTTTGGGGTGTGGGAGTGGTTGCCAGGGCTTTGTTTGGGTGGAGGGTGGTCCACCATGTTCTGAGATGGCCCCAGAGGTCTTAGCTGGGAATGGGTGTCTGAGAAATTTTTGCTTCTAGTTGATTTCTAAATGTCTTTCGAGATTTATTTCTGGTGCTCTGGAACAAGGCTAGTAGGAGAACTTACACGGCAGTGATGGTGCGATGTCAGTTCTTTTGTTGTTGTTGCACTCTGACATTTAAAGTGGTGCTGGCTCCCAAAAGATTGTCTGTTAGTTTCTTTGGTGTGACTATTTTTTTCTACTGAGCACAGGAGACTTTTCTTGATTTGTGTGTGTGTGTGTGTGTGTGCGCGCACGAGTGCGTGCGAGTGTGTGTGTGTGTGTGTGTGTGTACGAGCGTGCACGTGTGTGTGCGCGCACACACGAGTGCACGTTGCGGGGAGCGCAGGTTGGGCCCATACCTGGCTCTGTGCTCAGGGATCACTCTTGGCAATAGCAGATTTTTTTCTTAAAATACTGAAGATCAGGAAAAAAAGTCACTGTTCTGCCAAACTGTTCCAAGTAGATTGACCTCCAGGTATAACACAAACTCTCTGCTTTGCTCACATGTGACTCTTTTCTTTTTCTTGAAGTGCTAGGGATTGAACCCATGGCTTTACATAGGTAAATAATTGAGCGCTCTTACTGAGTCACACACCTGGCCCTGTTAACATGTTATTTTATCTGTGAAAAACGTTAAGTGAACAAGCCTCATAAGACCAACACACACATACACATTTCAAATCCCTACCACTACTCCAGTTTATTCCATCTGTTAGGGGCTTTGCCAATTCACCACTACAATTATAAGTTTCTGATTTTAAACAACCCTTCTTTCTTATTTTGTAATGACTCGTAATCCGACACCCTTTTCACTCTCAATTGCATCAGGAAATGTTGAGTCTTTTTAAAAGCCAAATGTCAGTTGTATTGCCAATTTCACATTCACTGTGTAATACAAATGAAATTGTACTTTTCTTCTTAGACTTCTACCTATTGTATGTCACTGACGAAGGGTTAGGTGAGTACCGCAACCCTACTACACCCCTCAGCCCTGCAATTTTCATTGCCTTGACTTTGCCTAGTGATTTTTAAAAAATAAAACATTTTTATTTAAACTTAGAATTAATTTTGATAAATGCAATTATTACATCATATAAGATGGATTTGCCAATAAAAGAAGAACCAAGAGTGTGTGGGAAGAGTGACATTTCAGTTTAAGGAAGAAGTGTCAACTCAGCAGACTTCAAGCAGGAACTTCTTTTAACCAATGAGAAGACCTCCAGCCAGCTTAGCTGAGAGACTTCTCAAAACCCTCTAATTTTCCTTACTCTGAATTTAGAGACAGCACAAACTCCCAATACTTTTATTTTTGCACTGCTTTCCCCTAAGGACATAATAAAAACTTCGATTTTAGGAAGCACTTGCTATGTTCGGGCAGAAAAGGGACTCTCCTGCAGTGTCTTTTCCTTCCACTACCTGGTGGACATCGGGTTATAACTGGAATAAAGCTTGGGAGATTTTAAATAAAACTATTCGAAACATGTGTGTACTAGTCTTTGGACATAGAGATGGCAATAACAGGAAGTCAGAGGAAGCAAATGTGAAGGTTCTGTGTGGTTGGAGCCCTGAGCATATAGGAGGATGTGGCACAGGGTTCACTCTGGCTACTTACCGTCTGCAGTGTTACCAAGGGTCCCCGGGAAGGACATCTAATTCAATTTTGATATTAGTAAGAAGACTAAGGGGAAAGGAAATACCTTAATTTCTTCCAGAAGCAAGTTGATGAGCTATAATGCTCTTGAGTCTGAATATATTTATTATTTATTTTTGACATATGAAGAACAATAACCCTTATATAAATTGTATGTATGTATTTTTTTTAATTGGGGAAGTAACTAAGTTTCAGAATTCGGTGTAATTTTATGAGTAATTATCTTCCCTAATTTTTCAGTGTTAGACAATATCACTTCCCCTGTGTTGCTGCAGTTTTTCTGTGTAATTTACCAAAATGTTAAATGGAGTTAATTCTGTTGCAAAGAAAACAAAAAACACAAAACCCTTTGTTTCTTTAAAATAAAAGACCATGATATAACCTCTAGCTCCCTGAGATAATATTCCCTGGAGATAACAGACGTAGTCCTTCCCACAGTTCCCTGCAATTTCCTGCCTTTTAAGAAGGTAGAAGAGGAGGGAGTCAGTGCCCAGGGCCAGAAGTGTTCCAAAGACAGACAAGAGAACTCAAGAGATTAACGAAACCTTCTTTTCAGTGTTTGGTTAGATTCTTCATTGACATCATTTGCCAGGACATTGAGTATCCCTGAGGGGATACAGGGAAGGGAGACTGTCTGTACAACGACTTTTGGTTTGGTAAGCAGGAATAAAAGGATAATAGTACCATCTATATGTACTCGGGGTCAGAGAGATAGTACAGCACGTGGGGCACTTGCCTTGCACACAGCTGGCCTGTTTGTCTGTTTTTACTGTTGAGTTCTGAGAGTCCTTTACACATCTTAAATAACTCTTTTGTCAGACCAGAAGTGGTTTGCAAAGATTTCCTCACATTCAGTAGCTTGTCTTTTCATCTTCTTGATAGGGTCCTCTGAAGAACAAAACCTCTAAAGTTGGATAAGGTCCAATTGATAAACTTTTCATTTACTAAATTATGCTTTCGGTATCAAATATGAGAACTCTTTTCTCAGTCATATAGTTTGAATATTTTCTCTTATACTTTAAAGAAAAGGGGTTGGAGTGATAACACAGCTGGTAGGGTGTTTACCTTGTGCGTGGCTGACTTGGGTTCGATTCCTCCGTCTCTCTCAGAGAGCCCGGCAAGCTACCGAGAGTATCGAGCCCGCGCAGCAGAGCCTGGCAAGCCACCTATGGCATATTTGATATGCCAAAAATAGTAACAACAAATTTCACAATGGAGATGCTACTGATGCCCACTCAAGTAAATTGCTGAACAATGGGACGACAGTGCTATAGTGCTACCATGCAGTATACTTTAAAAAAATACTTGAATAAGTTTTCTCTTTTACATTTAGGACCACGATTCTTAGTTCATCTTGATGTAGGAGTGGTGACAAAAGTCTGTGTTTGTGGATGGTTCTCAGAGTTCTTCAATATTTTGAAAATGAAAATATTGAGTAATAAAGATTCAGAAATAGAAATAAAAATAAAAACAGTAATAAAAATATTGAGTAATACAGATTCAGAAATAGAAAATTTATTGGAAAGTAGAAGAGAAAGAAACTTCTCAGCCAGAAGTGTGTGTGTGTGTGTGTGTGTGTGTGTGTGTATGTGTGTGTGTAGGAAAACTGAGTCTTTGTGTCACTTATCAAGTAACTGCAATGTTTACAGAAAATGCAAGGATTATACAGTTTGGTTTGGCTAGTTTCAGACCTTTTGGACTATCTATTTGGCCATGGACCTTGAGTATTATCCAGTCTCGTAGTTTCCATGAGCTTAAGTAAGGTCTGGGGCAGAATCTAAATTTTAGGGGGAATTGTTAGCTTCCCATTTATCAGAAAGAGCCCAGGAATTTACAGGTGTTGAATATGTAGGATGGGAGCAGCCAAAAATGGGACTTCTCACAGCAGCTGGCAAAGGGAAACTGAGGCTTCCTCTTTCAAGTTCTTCTCTGGCATGGGAGTTTACTTTCTTTTCCTTTCTACTTTCCAGCTAACCTTTCTATTTGCTTAACTGGAAAGCTACCCGTGGCGTATTTGATATGCCAAAAACAGTAACAACAATGGGCCTCATTCACCTGACACCAAAAGAGCCCCCAATATGGCAGTGTTAAGAAAGATGAGCAAGGAGAGGCTGAAAAAATCTCAGGGACGAACTAGACTGCCAAAATGAAGAAAGACTAAAATGACTGTCTGTACTTTCAATGCACGTATGCTGGCATCAGAAGCATCCATCGAGGACCTGATGGTACAGCGCAGAAGATCAAGTACGACGTCATTGGTCTGACTGAAACGAGAAGACATTGATCACATCACGCCATTTTTGACACTGGAGAAGAATTGTTCCTCAGAACATGTGACAACAGAGGCGTCGGTGGCATTGGTGTCCTTGTCAATACGAACTTGGCCATGAGCATTGATTCATTCGAATGCCTAACAACTCAATCGGATGATTACGCTTGAATAGATGTGGCTCACTGCCGGCAGTTTCTATCTTTGTCCTCTACACACCAACATCCAACTACAATGAAGAAGAAATTGAAAAGTTCTACATGGAACTGGAGAGATTCTATTAAGAAGACCACATCTTTTACAAGATCATTGTTGATGATTTTAATGCCAAGATAAGATCGAGAAGGCCACCCAAAGAACTCCACATTGGAACCCAGGGCCTAGAATGGAACGATCAGGGTGAGAGACTGTCTGAGTTCATCATGTCGACCAAGACCATCCATGGTAACTCACAGTTCCAGAAGGCCGAATCTAAACGCTGGACATGGGAGTCTCCCGGTGGACAGTTCCACAATGAAATTGACCACATAATATTTAATCGAAGGTTTTGCCTGACCGATGTCACTGTTGTCCCAAAATTCCAAACAGGATTGGATCACTGTCTCCTTCTTGCAAAAAATCTACTTCACAGAGCGGGGAGAAAGATCTGCAAAGTTTAAATTTAAGAAGGGAACTCCCAGGATGACCACCAACTGGGAGCTTTTTGGCACTATTGCGGCAACGTGGGAAGATGCTGTCATTGACAACATTGACAAGGAATAGGATCGACTGGTTCAGCACCTCCATGACTGCATGAAGAATGCCGAGAGTGAGAAAGCCACAAACAGACGCCTGTCTTTGGAAACTCTAGAGCTCGTTCGTCAATGTGGTTTGGCGAGAGCCTCAGGCAACCACAAGCTAATGCCCGAGCTCGCAAAGCTGTGCAGAGAAGCGATAAAGGAAGACCTCAAAGAGAAGAGCAGCAGTGTTGGCTGATGTGGCAGAAACCGGGAAAAGCATTTGCAACGCTTGCCTGTCCTTCACCAACTACAAGACCATGATGACTGCCTTCCAACGTCCTGATGGATCTATCACATCTTCCAGAAAGGCAATGGAGAGGATTATTCACGATTTCTACTCTTTGACAGCCATGTCCACCTGCCCACATAACAAATTCCGCATGATGGATATGTCTTTCCCAACGTACTCCCTTCTGAAATCTGACATGCCATTTCATTGGTAAAGATGCATACAGCACCTGGTCTGGACAAGGTCATACCCGGACACCTGAAGAATCTGCAGCCAGTACTCATCAATACACTGGCTCACTCTTTACACGCTACCTGTCTGAATGCAAGGTTCTGTCCCAGTGGAAAACCAGCAGGACCATTCTGTTGTACAAGAAGGGAGACATCCATGACATTGGCAACTATTGCCCAATCTGCCTGCTGTCTGTCATCTAAAAGTTGTTCACTCATGTCATCCTGAATAGAATAGGCAGAATACTAGATGAAAGACAACCATGTGAGCAAGCCAGGTTCCAAAAAGGATTCAGCGATTCAGCACGATCAATCATATCCACACAGTGACCAAACTCATTGAAGTTTCGCAAGAGTTCAAGATGCCACTCTATCTAACATTCATTGACTTGAAGAAGACCTTCGATTCTGTTGAGACTGAAGTGGTCATTGAAGCCCTAGCCAAACAGGGTGTTCAAACTCAGTACATCAAGATCCTCTATGAGCTGTATTATGAATTCACCACCAGGATCTCACCATTCTACAAGGAAGTAATCATTGACATAAAGAGAGGGGTTCAGCAGGGCGATACCATTTCACTGAAACTCTTCAGTGCCACCCTCGAGAATGTCATGTGACGACTGGAATGGGAAGGAATGGGAGTGAAGATAGATGGTCGGCAACTACACCACCTCCGTTTCACTGATGACATCATTCTCATAACGCCAAACATTAGCCAAGTGGCACAAATGCTGGCCGACTTCGACCGTGAGTGTGGAAAGGTCGGATTGCATCTGAATCTCAACAAGACGATGCTCATGAAAAACGAATTAGTCCCTGATGCTCCATTTGCTCTCAATGGAAGGAACATCTCCGAATGTAGCAGCTATGTGTACCTGGGTCGGGAACTCAACATGAGGAACGACTTGGCGCCAGAACTGTGTAGGAGGAGGAGAGCAGCGTAGAACGCCTTCAAAAGTGTCGAAGAAGTGGTTAAGAGGACGAAGGACCTCCGACTCCAGGCACAACTTTTTGATTCCACCGTTCTTCCTGCACTAACATATGCCTCAGAGACCTGGGCCCTACGCAAACAGGACGAGAACGCTATTCGGGTGTCCCAAAGAGGAATCGAAAGAGCTATGCTAGGAGTATCACGTCTCACTCAAGTGAGAGAAGGAATCCGGAGTTCTGACCTCCGTCGATGGTCAAGAATCAGGGACGCTGTCTCGTTTGCCAAGACATCAAATATCATATGGGTCGGACATGTAATGTGATTCAGAGATGACCGCTGGACTAGAGCTGTTACCGACTGGATTCCACGGAACGTCAAAAGACCATGTGTCCGCCCACTAATGAGATTGTCAGAGTTCTTAGTCAAAACCCTGAATGAATGGTTTTAGGCTCTTCCTGTTGCTGGAGTGAGCAGATATCATTGGGCTACACTAGCATGAAACAGGGACAAATGGAGACGTTACTGGCACCCACTCGAGGAAATCGAAGATCAAGGGGAAGACAAGTGATACAAGTGATTTCCAACTGGTCAGTTTTCATATCACTCAGGACTTCGGCTGAACAGTGTTCTAGGCATGGAGTACAATGTCTCCAGAATCTGTAGAGGTCCTTTATAGTAGGAGAAACTGAGGCAGCAATTTGTCTTTTGCTTTGAAGGGGAGATTTTGCCATACCCTGACTAGGGGATCCTTCAGCCTTTACTAAGATGACTCACCATTATGTTTTCATTCGCCTTATCTGATGGCTAAGTGGTCTTGCCTGGCCCCTGCTGACTTAAGGAGAGACATTGGTAAGGGTCCTAACAGTGGGCCAAGTTTTGTGACCCAGTCATCAGCACTCAGCTGCAGAGGAGCACCCTAATGGAACTTGCTAGTGATGTGATTGCCCTCTGGCAAGTGAATCCTGGTGGCCTTAGTGGACAACATGTTCTCTGTGCTTTCCCAGGAAGCACTTTCTCTTGGGTCTTCTCAACCACACACAGTATATCCACCCCATCAGTCACCTTGACCAACCTTTTCATCCTTTCCTCCTCTGTCTGTCATGGCAACTTGGGTGTTATCATTTCACTCGGCAAGAGTAACTGCTTTCCTGTAGGCTTCTGGGATCGTCCTGGCATTACATATGACCATGACCTGCTCCATGGTGAAGCAGGTGAGCAGGTAGTGTGTGTATGGGGACAGGGCAGGGGGTGCTGGTGGTGTTTTTTCCCTTCCTCTCTTTATACAAATCAAAGTATATTTCTTTATACTTTGGAACCTTAAGAGTCAGCCTTTGTGGGAAGTAAGATAGAGGAGTTAGGCACTTGTCCTGCACTTGGTTGACCCTGACTCAACCCTGACCCACAGCATATGTCACCACCAGGAGTGACCCCTAAGCACAGCACCGAGAATAGCCCCTGAATACTGGTGGGAGTGGCCCCAAAACTAAGAGACACATTTTTTTTTTAATTTTTAAATTTATTTTTAATTAGAGAATCACCGTGAGGGTACAGTTACAGATTTATACACTTTTGTGCTTATACTTCCCTCATACAAAGTTCGGGAACCCATCCCTTCACCAGTGCCCATTCTCCACCACCTGTAAACCCAGTGTCCCTCCCACCCTCCCCAATCCCATCTCCCCCCCACCCCACCCTGCCACTGTGGCAAGGCATTCCCTTCTGTTCTCTCTCTCTAATTAGCTGTTGTGGTTTGCAATAAAGGTGTTGAGTGGTAAGAGACACATTTTTAAAAGCACAACAAAAAATAAAAGAAGAGTAAAGTAAACCAGTATTGATTCTTCTGATATTTTTAACAGAGAGAGGGGTTGGTAAACACTGCATTGCTGGTAACACTGTTGCCTGGAAAAATGCACTAAGTTAATCAAAGTGAAAGTAAAGTGAAATTTATTAGTTACACAGGCGGGGGGGGGGGGGGGGGCTTAGGGTTGGGGGCTAGGGGCGTGGGGGGTTTGGGGTGTGAGGGGGCGGGGTGGAGCTATACTGGGATTCTTGGTGGTGGAATATGAGCACTGGTGAAAGGATGGGTATTCGAGCATTGTATAACTGAGATTTAAACCTGAAAACTTTGTAACTTTCCACATGGTGACTCAATAAAAAATTTTTTTAAAAATGCACTAAGTTGATGGCTGAATTAGGCATTTCAAATACGGTTTGGAAAGGAAATAATGTTAATTATAAGTAAGAAAAGTACCAAGTTTCTTCCCTCTCATAGCTCTACTAATGACCAATTGGCACAGTGTAAAGTCAGGAGCACACATCTAACACGTAGGGCTTGAGATTTCC
Organism: Sorex araneus; assembly: GCF_027595985.1. Taxonomy (NCBI): domain Eukaryota; kingdom Metazoa; phylum Chordata; class Mammalia; order Eulipotyphla; family Soricidae; genus Sorex; species Sorex araneus. Next base: position 201,260,738 of record NC_073304.1, read on the forward strand.
TACCTGAAAGGAGAGGAGAGGCTGACATTTTTTTCTACTTGAAAGGAAGAGTGAGCTTTGTGGAACTGATTTGTGGAACTGAGAATTAAGCCCAGGACTATTTAACTATTTAGCTAAATAGCTAATATAACTGTTGAGCTATTCCTTCTCACGACAGAGTTCTCTGAAGAGAACTGCCATGGAAGAGTGAGCTACAGGATGTCCAGGAGAGGAGAGGAGAGGCTGACAATTTTTCTCCTTCTTATTAGCAGCTCTGGAACAGGGGCACATAGAGACCAGAAAAAACTAAGCAACAACAACAAAAATTGTGTTTTGTTTTGTGGTTTTGAATTGCCGCCTTTGTCTTATTTTGAGGCTGTAGCTCCCTCTTCTGGAAATATAGTTAATACAACAAATAACTCATTCTATCTCTGGAGCCATAACCCCACGGGTAGGGCGTTTGCCTTGCATGCGGCTGACCAGGGTTTGATTCGTCTGCCCCTCTCGAAGAGCCCGGCAAGCTACTGAGAGTATCTTGCCCGCATGGCAGGGCCTGGCAAGATACCCGTGGCGTATTTGATATGCCAAAAACAGTAACGAGTGTCACAATGGAGACATTACTGGTGCTCACTCGAGCAAATCAATGAGCCATGGGATGACAGTGACACAGTGATCTCTGGAGGGGACTCTTGTTGTATGGGAGAAAGTTTACAATAAGATACCATCTTTTGTACATCACCCAAAGTGGGGAGCTCCCTGAGAGTCATGATGGAAGCTCCCACTTGGGTCACCCTAGAAACGGACCTAATGTCTACATCCTGCTACTAAGTTGAGCCTTCCTTTTCACAGCTAAAAATGGGTTTTAGTTCTTCTTTGCTTTTCAAAGCCACAGACCAGGGTGGATCCAACTCTGTAGCAAAGAACACAGAACATTGGCATATCTACCGAATTTTCTCTTTGCTTTCAAGTAAGAATCTCAAGTCATTGCTGTCTTGGAACACTTTCTAAAAGGAAGAAAGAACAGAGGTTAGGAGAGTCTTATGGTACAGGAGAGACTTGTGGACTGAGTCCATGGAGAGGAATGGGTGACAAAGACAGCATGGAGACCTCAACAGTATTGGGTAGGCAGAGGAATGTGGGCAAAGCCAAGACAAAATAGAGCACTCGCTGCTGCCTACACTCTTCTGGAGTCCAACCCACATGGCTTCCTCTTCATGGGCAACTCTCGACTAGGAGAAGAGGAGCCCAGGAAAGTTGTTCTGTGGTGTCATGTGATAAGTTGTACATGCTGGATATCTGGAATCACAGCGTGCATAAGAATAATTGCTGACTGTTGGAGTTGGTTTGGTGGAAGCGTTTTGGACAGTGGGAGGAGGTGAGATGAGGTTAGAGTCAGGCCTCTAGTGGAAAGATCCACCCGTGATTGATTCCTCCCACAGAATAGACCCAGTTCTTCTGACTACATGTTGCCACATGGGCGGTGATGCCACAGTATCCTGGGCACCTATTCACACTTAACCCACACCCAGACCAAAAGAATCCATGACATCATGTGGCTAGGACTGTTTCTAAGAAAATGATGACCCAGGGAAGAGACAGTTAAGACTTGTTGTCTCTGAAGAGTCCAGCTCAGAGCTGGTTCTTCCTGCCAAAAACAGATCTATCTAGGAACAGTGTTGCTCATTTCATTCTGCTTTTGCAGAGCAGACACGGCATAGGTGTTTTGACTGCACAGATGTGACAACCGGGACGATGCCACTGTCTGAAATAGCTTGGGCCATGTTTGATATAACCCTGTGGAGACAGAATGGGATGTGGAAAGCTGGGCTATTGGAAAGGTTAGAGTGTTGAAGACGAGTTGTTTTTTTTTTTTTTTGCTTTTTGGGTCACACCCGGCGATGCACAGGGGTTACTCCTGGCTCTGCACTCAGGAATTAACCCCTGGCAGTGCTCAGGGGACCATATGGGATGCTGGGAATCGAACCTGGGTCGGCCGCGTGCAAGGCAAACGCCCTTCCCGCTGTGCTATTACTACAGCCCCGAAGACGAGTTTTTTGGTTCTGTTTTTTTCCTTTATTTTTTTTTTTTGTGGGGAGGGGGTGTGCACACCAGAAATACTCAGGAATTACTTCTGCTTCTTTTTTTATTTTTTGCTTTTATGGTCACACCCAATGATGCTCAGGGGTTACTCCTGGCTCTGCATTCAGGAATTACTCCTGGCAGTGCTTGGGGGACCATATGGGATTCCAGGAACCGCACCCAGGTCAGTCGTGTGCAGGGCAAATGCCCTACCAGCTGTACTATCACTTCAACCCCTACTTCTGTTTCTACACTCAGGAATTCTTCCTGGTGGTGCTTGGGGGACCATCTGTGGTGCCAGGGATCGGACCCTGGTCATCTGTAAGCAAGGCCTGCACTGTACCTGCTGAAGACAGCATTTTTTAAATTGAATCACTGTGAAATACATGTATAAAGTTTTCATGTTTGAGCTTCAGTCATGCAATGATTGAACACCCATCCCTCCACCAGTGTACATTTTCCACCACCAATGTCCCTAGTATCTCCCTCCCATCCCACCCCTCCCCCTGCCTCTATGGCAGACAATTTCCCTCTTACTCTCCTCTACTTTGGGGCATTATGGTTTGCAATACAAATACTGAGAGGCCATCATGTTTGGTTCTTTACTTTCAGCACACATCTCCCATCCCAAATGATTCCTCCAACCATCATTGACTTAGTGATCCCTTCTCTATTCCTTCTCTATGCATTCTTCCTCAGCTAATGAGGTGGACTTTAAACCATGGAACTATCTTCCTGGCCCTTCTAAGACCTTACTGTCCTTGGGTGTCAGTCTCATGTTATGTTATTTTCTATTCCACAAATAAATGCAATGAAGACAGCTTTTAAATTCATCATTGTATACATCAAACATTCATCAGTCTCTCTTATATGACATCACTGGGTTTAGCAATGGGGAATAGACACAAACATGAGTGGGAATATGGGGTGTCTTTAAATAGATCAGGAGGCATCTATGTTCTTATTTTTCTTCAATAATTAGAAAGTTCAAATTTTTAGAAACTGCTTTAGGAAGTAACTTTGTTGATGGAGGAAATTTTATAGAGAGAGATCTTTGATACAGTATGTGAGAATTGAAAAGTAGAACCAGTTCAAATGTATTACATTAGTGCTTGATAAAAATGCACTAAGTTGATGGTTGAAATAGCCATCTCAAATATACAGAAATGATTTGGAAAGGGCATATGTTAAGTAGCAGTAAGAGAAGTACAAAGTTTCTTGTCTCTCATTGCCCCACCACTGCCCATCTGACACAGTGTCAAGTGTTGAGCTTCACAAGGCCCTGGCATTGATCCTCATTACTGCATATTCTGCCATAAGGTGATGCCACAGTCCAGCTCTCAACTGCTGGGTCCAAGCTTGGAACCGTCAGGCCTGCACTGCTGGGCTGAACATTGCTGCAGTAACCCCAGGACCCCCAAAGCACTCTTGGAAAATGACCCGTAAGACATGAAGAAAAAAAGCAAATGAATAACAGAAGTATCATAAGCCTACCCCAAATAATGCTTGAAAGAGAGAAAGAAAGAAAGAAAGAAAGAGAGAGAGAGAGAGAAAAAGAAAGAAAGAAAGAAAGAAAGAAAGAAAGAAAGAAAGAAAGAAAGAAAGAAAGAAAGAAAGGAAGGAAGGAAGAAAGAGAGGAAGAAAGGAAGGAAGAAAGAAAGAGAAAGAAAGAAAGAAAGAAAGAAAGAAAGAAAGAAAGAAAGAAAGAAAGAAAGAAAGAAAGGAAGGAAGGAAGGAAGGAAGGAAGAGAGGAAGAAAGGAAGGAAGGAAGGAAGGAAGGAAGGAAGGAAGAAAGAAAGAAAAACAAAATATTAACAGTGGGTTTGAGGAACAGAATTTTTTTCTACTTTCAGATTAACTCAGTGAAATGTCATTCTTTGCTTCTGAATCCAGGTATATCACAGAAAAGGAGAATACAGAAGGAAGACCTGACACATCTTATTTGCACTGCCATCCTGCCTATCCAGCTTTTAAAAACAAAATAAGTGTTGATTCTGTGTTTTAAGTATTTTTTTAAAGCTTTGACTATTTTTATGAATCTGTAGGCCACATTACAAACCACACACACAACAACAATGACAACAGCAACTATCACCTATTTTGTACCACAATAGTAGTAATATCATTTTTTTTCTTGTGATTTTTGTGACTTTTCTCTCCCTCTAATGTCAGTGGGGGAGAGTTTGTGAAGGTATGAGAAGTGGACAGCAGCGACCTTTTAGAAACAATGAAATGACAAGACCTGAAGAAGAACAACCAACAAAATGATGGGGGGTGGCGGGGGGCAGAAGGAGGAGAGGAGATGTTTTAAAGAAGATTGTGACCCTGATGACATCAACGAATGGCCAGACAAACTCTGGATATGCCCATGTTGGTTTTACAATAAGAAAATAGAAAATGTCCCAGACCTTTTGAAGCACAAAGCCTTTCTTTTAAAAAAATGTTTTCTCAGTTTTTAAGAGCTAATTATTATTACAAAAGACAAATGTGCCTTAATTTATTGATTTGTCATTTCTTGATTATTCTACCACTGGGCATACAATCTTTGCATAGCATGGAAAAAGCTGGTACAACCTTTTGCTGGTCAAGGGGCAGAAAAGGAGGGAAGAAAGAAGAGACCAAGAAAGAAGGTCAAGACGGGGTTTTGCCACTACTGGCATAGAGCGTGGGTTGTTAGCTAAAGTTTACTAGTGATGAATTTAGTCACTTGCTAAATATAGTGGTGTTGGGGATCAAACTCAGAGCCTCATAGATATATAGCAAAGGCTCTATCACTTGGGCAGTCACGAATCATGAATCACAAAATCCCGTTAATCACCGATTTCTCAGGCGGGCTCAGTATAACATCTCATTTTGTTGTTTCCCTGAGATCTTAGAAGTCCATCTCGACTCGGCCTTCCTAATGATGTTGCACTGGGGGCTCTTCAGGGTCAGGGGAATGAGATCCAGCTTATTACTGGATTTCGCATATGAATACACCATGGGAAGCTTGCAAGGCTGTCCCATGTGGGCAGGAAACTCTCAGAAGATTGCCAGTTTCTCCCAGAGGGAGAAATAGGCTAAAGATATCATGCTTCTGGGAGCTTGCCTTTAAGTCTCTCTCTGGGTGTTGGCCATTGATGGAATTACACACACCTGGGTTCCTCTGCTGGTACCTTCATGCATGAGGCCTGTCTGAACGTGTGGAGAGGGGCCCCCAGCATGGCTGTAGCTAGGTTCCGGTGGTCTTCGGCTGCTGGGAGCTCTGCTTGGGGTGGGGAGGGAAGCTGGAGTCCATCCCTCCGAGGGGCCCCAGGGAAGACAGGCAGGCGTGCGGGCAAGAGACTCTCTCACTTGGGCAGTACTAGTGGCAAATTCAAAATGTAAACAAAGAATTAAAGCTCAGGAAAGACAAAGGAGGACACCCACAAGGAATCTTTTATCTAGGTTACCCAGGGATTTTTTTTTTTTAAATGTCATTGCATGCGTGAGAGGAACTGGCCCTTTATCTAGAAGTGTAGCTGACGACTACGGGGAGGTCATTGAAATAGACACCTGGAAACATGAACAAGGCATGAAGTTTGACAATCAAGAACTTGATGTCAGTAACAAGATCAGTTGCAGTAGATGAGCTCTCAGAAGCAAACCTGGTGAGAGTTGAGGGAAAGGGCCTTTGTGCATGTGGGGGGAAGGCGGGGGGTGTTACTTTGTAGAGACTTCCCCTTGGTTCTGCTGTCTCATCTAGATGTGGCTTTCTCTTGGGCTAAACTTCTCAGGACCCTAGGACACATTCCAGACATCTGAAACCACTGAAATTGCTAAGGTGGCTCTCAGAAGCTTCCACTCTGTGGCAGAGCCTTGGTCATCTGTTCTGATCTTGTAGAAAGATACCTGCTTGCACCATCTTCCCTAGAGTCAGACCCATTCTTGCAAAACCCCAATCCCCGTGGTAAGCAAAGGTCTCCTGGTGGGGGCACCTCACAGCAAACTGCTAACATGGTCATCAAAAATGTCCCTCAGGCTCCACAACTTTCCATCTCTCAATGTCCTGAAACTGCCTATAAAGACTAGCCGTGGGCGAGGAGACCCCAGGCCCAGCTTGGCACAAGTTCCTCTCTTGAGCTTATGTCCTACTGAGGCTCCTTGGCTGCCCTCCTGTCCTGCTCCTCACTACACCCCTCTGTTCCCAGACCACCTCTGCATCACAGGAATCTGTCTTTATTTGTTCATTTTGCTCCATCCCCGGATTCTCTAGCCACTGTGGGATTCAGTATCAAAGTCTTGCATCTGAGTCCCTCCAGCTTAGACAACTTCAGAGCTATTCCAGACAATTTTCTGAGGAGAATTCCTTGGGTGGTGGTGGAGCATTTAGCATGTCTGCTCTCCTGCCCCAAGAGACAGAGTGGATGTCAAGAACCATTTTGTAAATGGGGGAATGGAGGCCAACTAGGGTTTTGACAAGAGGTAGAATTGTATTTATTTGGCTCTCAGGGATGTGATCTTGGCTCTCATCATGAAATCCAGGCAGAATTTCTCAGTAAGAGAGAGAGAGAGTGAGAGAGAGAGAGAGAAAGAGAGAGAGAGCAGTTTGTTTAGAGGCTAAACTTCCTGTGGAGAAACATGGACAGCTAAACCCAAAATAGATGAGAGAAAAAGAGACAGACAGACAGAAAGAGACAGAGACACACACACACAGAGAGAGAGAGAGAGAGAGAGAAAGAGAGAGAGAGAGAGAAAGAGAGAGCACAGAAACAAAATGTCATTAAGGGGCTGGAGCAATAGCACAGCAGGTAGGGTGTTTGCCTTGCACGCGGCCGACCCGGGTTCGATTCCCAGCATCCCATATGGTCCCCTGAGCACCACCAGGGTGATTCCTGAGTGCAGAGCCAGGAGTAACTCCTGTGCATCGCCAGGTATGACCCAAAAAGCAAAAAAAAAAAAAAAAGTCATTGATAAATGGAAATGCCAGTCCAGTTTTAGGGTTCCTCCTTTATCCCTTTTGATATTGGTGGGCCCCACAGATGGCTTATGTGAAGTAGGGAAGAAAAAGGTGGTCACTTTCTTCCCATCCACAAAGCTGGAACAAAGCTGGAACAAACTGCCTGAGAAACTTGCAAGGAAGGTGCTAAACCTAGGGGCAGGTTGGGGAGAAGCCTCCTGGGCCAGAGAGAGAGTCCTGAAGTCTGGGAGCGCACCTCTGCTCTGGGTCACACCCCACCCCCAACACTCTCTAGGGCCTTGGTTAACTTTCAGGCTAGGGTATGTAGTTTATTTAACCTTTGTCTTCATTTCCATTCCTGAATTATATGATGTAATCAATGTTCAGACATCCTGTTCCCCTCCCTTTCTCCTCCTTTTATTCTCTAAACCCTCGATATATGGATAAGTCCATGTCATTAGCTCATACAGGCAGAAATTACATCACAGCGGGTTGGACGTTTGCGTTGCACGTGGCTTACCCGGGTTTGATTTTTCTGCCCCTCTCGGAGAGCCTGGCAAGCTACCAAGAGTATCTTGCCCGAATGGAAAGGAACAAAGTTCTAGGACAGAGAGACCAGACAATTCCCTGGGGATGATTTTAGAAAAAATTGACACATTATTTTATAACCAAATCAGAATAGATGTGGTCTAAGAAAGTTTCTGCTCAAATAAAAACCAAGTGAATTTGTGTTTATTTATTTATGCTGAGATGCAAACATGTATGCACACTGGTCACATTCAAAACAGGCTTTCCTGAGAATGATGGTGTTAGGATCGAGCCCACCTCTCAGTATTCAGAGAGACAAAGAGTCCAGCAGGATTGCAAAACACACACCAAGACTTTATTATTCCAGCTAGCTGGGGCTGAGCTGTCCTGCCAAAGCAGGAAGTCAGAGTTCTACCCCAAGGGCTTACAGCAAAGGGTTTATATAGCCATCCTGGGCACACAGGCCTCAGGAGCAAGCTCAAAGATAAACAATTCCAAAGGCAGAAATAACTTCAAACGTTTCATAAATGAACAAAGGCATACAAGAACAGTATATCAAGAAAACATTCCAAATTAGGAAGACATTCCCAATTCCCACACATCAAGAAAGTAAGGCATTCCCATACATCAAGAAAGCATCTTATCTGTTAGGTGCAGGATGCAAGACACGGGTGTACCGGCTCCTGACTCTCCAGTTCCATGTCTGCATAAACATCTGGTAGTTCTTTTAGTCCATTAACTCAGTCCTATATTCTTCATGACCAGGGCTGCTTCCCACCAAGTGGTACTGTCAACCAATTAGCTCAGTTAAGTCATATATTCTTCCTGGCCAGAGCTGTCCCCCTACAATCTTTACGACCAGGTTGAGAAGAGATGAGCTAACTGCTTCTCACAGATGACACTTCTGTGGAGGGAATGTTGAGTTGGGTGCCCACTGCTTACTAGCCGTGGTCTAGAGACTCCACGAAAACCCTAGCAAGCATCCCAGCATCACTCCGATTTCTGGTCTCCAAACATGCTATCCATAGCTAAGTTTGAGATGATAGTTGGCTGTCAGAGTAGCCAGAATTAGCAAATAAAATCTAATATAATAGCTAGGATATGGAAACAACCCAAATTACCAAAGACAGAAGCTGTGGTTTAGGGGTTGGAGAGAAAGTACAGTGGGCAGGGCAATTGCCTTGCTTGTGGTTCGGTTCCTAGCACCACATATGGTCCCCTGAACACTACCAGAAGTAAACCCTGAGCACAGCTAACTATGGGCCTCAAACAAAAAAGAAGTTGCAGCATATGTGTATATTATATATATATATGTATATATATATACATATGCACACAATGAAACACTATGCAGTCATAGGGAAAAAATGAAATTATGCAGTTCATTGAAACTTGGATGAAACTGGAGGGTATCACATTGAGCAAAGTCAGACCGAAAGAGAAGGATAAGTACTGGATAATCTTAGTCATCTGTGGCCTATAGATAAACAAATCCAATATATGGACAATATGAACTGATAGTAACTCCTGGTGCTGAGTTACTAATCTGAAAATACCAGCTGGGGGATAGAGCGTTCGGTGGCTGAGAACTGTTCCCCTGGCTGGCCCACGATGACAAAAGGATGAAGGACTGGAGGAACGTAGAAACAGGGCCCCAGTCTTGTTGGTAGTTGGTTTATTTCTCTCTCCTCCCCTGCATAGTTCGATCTCTCCCCTTGCTGCACAATTGTAGTCAAGTTTTGGTCATAGTCCCAGTCATCATAGTTCTCTCACCTTGTTTCCTTATAGTCCTCAAAGTCCTCTACCTCTAGTCATTGTATAGTCCTTGACCCCTCTTACCCCTTACAGCATAGTTATATAGAAATCATGAAGGTTGGGTTACACATAGGTGGGGTTGAACATTGTCATAATAGCAAATAGAAGTAAAGTCACTCCTTCAGGGGAAGTTCTAGGAGATTAACTCAAGGAAAAAATCTCATCTGAGGGTTCAGCACTCTAGATTACTTGGAGATCCGCTCAGGGTGAGATACCATCTAGGGTGTATTGCTTTCTCCTTTCCTCAGCTAGTAATCCATTTAAACAATCATAGTAAATTCACTTCTTATAATATTTCTAGTCATTTTGTATGAACACAGTAAGAGATATATTAAGCTTAGAGCTTGGTTCTTCCTGGGGACATCTCGCTATATATTTTAGATCACAGTTTTCAGGACAGGTTAGTATTTCCTAACCCCAGCAGGGTCCTTATTCAGTTACTTCTTTTGAGGTCATAACAGAGTTTGTCCCATGATCATGCTCTTAACTTATCGTATTTATGGTGCTTAGCTTGTCCTCTTTTGATGTCAGGGTAGCTTACAGCTTAGCCTGGATCCATCTAATTCCTTCATCGGGAACCTCCTTTTGGGGGTGTTAGGAAGTAAGGGCAACTGAGGTTTAAGTCAAGTAAATATGATGAATGCCCAGTAGTAAATATTATTTGGAGTCAAAAAACTCTCCTGTTACAAAAGCATCCTGTGTCTATACAAAAAGGACATTGCTAAATAAACTATGCAAATGACGTAAAGGAAAGAGAAAAGCAACATAGGATTATTAGTGCTTGATGGATTTGGGTGTGCCTCAAGGGTATTGTTGTGGGAGTAATTCAATAAAACTAAGCTCCTTTCGGGAAGAGCAAGGACAACCCAACATTATCCAACAGATGTGAATCAGAGATTACACAGAGCATAGGTGGAGGGTCTTGGGTACTTTGGTGAGGTAAAGTATAAATGTCAACATTATTGTAGGCATATGACCTAAAAGATAATAAAAGATAATAATTAGTTTGGGAAAGGGTTGGATCACTTCCAGCGGTGCTCAGGCTCTGAACTCAGAAATTACCCTTATTAGTGCTTGGAGGATCATCTGGAGTGCCAGAGACTAAGCCTGGTCGGTCATACACAGGACAAATACCCTACCCACTGTACTATCTCTCTGGACCAATAACTACAATCAACAACAACAAAAAAAGAAGACAGTGGTGGAGGGTTATGGGCATTTTTTACACCAGAATTGAAAATGTTAACACCATTGTAATCATATTACTTAAACTATAATAAAACAAATTAATTTTACTGTAGCACTGTAGCACTGTCGTCCGTTGTTCATTGATTTGCTTGAGTGGGCACCAGTAAATTTACTACCAGAAGAAATTTTTCTTTGGTCTAAATATGCCCACTGCTATTTTTGGGACATGTACCCTCCCCCCAATTTTTTTTTCATATTTGAAATTCAGATTGAACTGGAAATCTTGTGTTGAGGTTTCTTCCTGTTGGAGATTAGTGGCTAAGGATTGGCTGAGGGCCAGCGCAGTGCTTTCCTACCTCCTCTCCTTTGTATTGGAATCGCTTTGGGGGAGATTTTGAAGACCCCAATGCCAGAGTAGATCTCCAGAGTCCCTCAGGTGGTGCCTGGAGAAGCACCTTTGAAGTGCCCTCACAGGCTGTGTTGGACTTGTCTCGGGGTTTCAGAGCCAACACAGCTCTATTCTAGTTTCTGGTTTTGGTCAATTCCGTGGGATGGCTCCTTGGAAACAGCGAGTCTGTCAGCTGCTGTGTCACTTCTGGACCAAGGGTTTTGAAATGATTCTGTGTCTCCCTGTGGTCACACCCACTCCTAACAATAACTTCCATCTCCACATTGCCTTCCTGTGGATGAAACCATGCAGTGAATGTGTGTGTATGTGTGTGTGCGTGCACGTGCACATGCGTGGTACAGTGTTGGGGGTCATCACTGTAATGAGTACACCCATTCTTGCCTGCATCTGACAGCATCTAAGCTACATCTTCACCACGAGCATACTTGATCATTTTGTCCACAAGATTTATGAATCAGACAGCAAGCCATTTAGCAAGTAGCACTCCAAAAAGTTGCACAGATGAAAGGAGGAAAGGGGCAAGATAGACAGTTACTTAAGGCGTGGCGACCTTACCTCTTGGAAATGGAAAAAGATCTTGTGGCACTCTGGTGGTGGGTGTGTTGTGGTGAAATTGTACCCTAAAACATATCACCATTTACACTTGTAAACCAATGTTACCTCAAATGTAAAGGCAAATAAAATTCTTGTGGCACATTACCTTCTCTTCCTTTGGGGAATGGAAAAAGTTACTCCATTTGGTAACTTTTTGATTGGTGTTGATAAAAAAAAATTCATAATGAATAAGTAAGGCTACATTTTGGGGAAGTTTGAAACCACAAATTAGATCTTGGTGGATGTAGCACAAGTCTCTACGTATTTGGGCTATTGTTTTCTTTATAACAATAGATATGCATATAATATAGAAGCACATATGGAATATACATATGTGTGTATAGTTTTACATTAATAACAGTACTTTTCATCTGTATATTTTTAAATCTACTTTATCCCTTTTAGTGGTTTTATTTTTGTGGTGTGACTATATTATGATGCTTAAAACTGCTCTTTTTAAAAATAGGAATCAAACATGTGTTTATTTTTATTGTTATACAGCTGTGACTTTTCCCAAATCTGTATATGGATATACATATCAGTATATTTTAATTACTCTTTAGATGAATTATGCAAAATAAATTCAAAATATTGAGAAATATATCTAGGCTTAAAAATTAATAGCAAATAGTGGAGATCAAAGCTAAGCTATAATTTTTTTATATTTTTTATTCTTTTATAGAATCACCATGTGGAAAGTTACAAAGCTTTCAGGTTTAAGTCTCAGTTATACAATGCTCGAACACCCATTCCTTCACCAGTGCACATATTCCACCACCAAGAATCACGGTATACCTCCCCCCCATCTCCCCAGCCCCCCACCCCGCATGTGTAACTGGTAAATTTCACTTTACTTTCACTTTACTTTAATTACATTCAATATTTCATCAAAAAATTCACTATTATTGATTTGGAGTTCCCCCCCCTAAAGTCGACCTGCTGAAAAGAAAGCATTTGATAATTTGTTTTCCATTTAAGCTATAATTTTTTACAGGATATCTCAGACCTTATTTCAGGCATTTTGAGTAGGACCCAGGCTATTCCTCATCTACAGTCTGCAGTCCTTCCATTGACCTTGACCATGATTGCCCGGCTAGGCATTTGGACAAAGGAGGTGTCACCTCTCATGGACGTGGATTCTTCCTGACCATAAGGTAAAGAGGAAGTTCAGATGGATAAAGTTCCTCCATCTTTGTTGCCAGAGAGAAAAACCCAGAACATTGCAAATAATGAAGTGTGTTAATTTCCTCGCCCTGCACATATAGCCCCATAGAAAAAAGGCCAGTCAGTGTTGGATTATAGTTCCACAGGAGGACAGCTGAAGGCTGAACTTTCTTGGCTATTGAATTGTTCCTCTTTAGATGAGCATCTTGCCCTTTGGTTGCTTTTACAAACAGGCCTGCAAAAACCATTTTGGTTCTTATATCTTTGTGTCCTTAGCATGTCTTGAAATAGAGAAATCAGGTAGTTAGATTGAAAAGTATGAACACCTTAAACTTTCTAAAATGATGTTATTGTTTTTCAAAAGCCCTGGTGACTACAGTCTACTACAGTAGCAGGGATTGTCGAAAAAATATACTTTTCAATTTCTATTTAGAATGTTGGGGTTCTCGCTGTTGGAGAGGATGTGGGGAAAAAGGGACCCTTCTTCACTGCTGGTGGGAATGCCGACTGGTTCAGCCCTTCTGGAAAACAATTTGGACGACTCTCAAAAAATTAGATATTGAATTCCCATTTGACCCAGCAATACCACTGCTGGGAATATATCCCAGAGAGGCAAAAAAGTACAATCGAAACAACATCTGCACATGTATGTTCATCGCAGCACTGTTTACAATAGCCAGAATCCGGAAAAAACCCGAATGCCCCAGAACGGATGACTGGTTGAGGAAACTTTGGTACATCTATACAATGGAATACTATGCAGCTGTTAGAAAAAAGGAGGTCAAGAATTTTGTAGTCAAGTGGATGGGCATGAAAAGTTTCATGCTGAGTGAAATGAGTCAGAAAGAGAGAGACAGACATAGAAAGATTGCACTCATCTATGGTATATAGAATAACAGAGTGGGAGACTAACACCCAAGAACTGTAGAAATAAGTACCAGGAGGTTGACCCCATGGCTTCTCGGCTGGCCTCACGTTCCGGGGAAAGGGCAACTCAGAGAAGCGATCACCAACTACATTGTAGTCGAAGGCCATGTGGGGGAAGGGAGTTGCGGGCTGAATGAGGGCTAGAGACTGAGCACAGCGGCCACTCAACACCTTTATTGCAAACCACAACAGCTAATTAGAGAGAGAAAACAGAAGGGAATGCCTTACCACAGTGGCAGGGTGGGGTGGGGGGGAGATGGGATTGGGGAGGGTGGGAGGGACACTGGGTTTACGGGTGGTGGAGAATGGGCACTGGTGAAGGGATGGGTTCCCAAACTTTGTATGAGGGAAGTATAAGCACAAAAGTGTATAAATCTGTAACTGTACCCTCACGGTGATTCTCTAATTAAAAATAAATAAATTTAAAAAAAAAAAGAATGTTGGGGTTCTGCTGCTTAAATTTTATAATAAAACCTGGGTTCAGTCTAACTTTCATTTTTGTTTGTTTGGTTTTTGGTTTGGGGGCCACATCCGACTTTGCTCAGGGCTTACTCCTGGCTCTGTGCTCAGTGATCACTCCTAGCTATGCTCAGGAAATCATATGTGGTATTTGGGGATTGACCAGCATCTGTGACATGCAAAGCAAGTGCCTTAAGCCCTATACTATTCAGTCCCTGTCTTTCTTATGTTTACAATCATAATCTAGGCTAGGGATTAGAAAAACCTATCCTATAGAAGGGCAGATGGTAAATGTTTTGGACTTTACAGGCCGTCTCTGGCACATATTAAATTCTACCATGTAATGGGAAAGCAGTCTCAGAGAGAATGAAAAAAGTGAATATGACTGTGTTCCAGTACAACCTTATTCATAAAAAACAGCCTTGGTGCAGGAGAAAAAGTATAGAGGGTAGGGATCTTGCCTTGTGTGAAGACAAACTGGGTTCTATCTCTAGCACCGCATATGGTTTCCTGAGCATCACCAGGAGTGATCCATCCCTGATGGTGCTCAGGAAACATAAAACAAACAAACAAACAAACAAACAAAAACCCTCAAACCCCCAAATCTAATAGGCTTGATTCTGGATTTCTCTAGGATTAGAGTGTGCTAACCCTGATGTAGTTGAGCTAGTAAACAATTCAGTCTTTACACTGTAAATCTAGCTGCATGGCTTGGCCAGTTGTCATTTTTTTCTCTAACATTAGTCGATAATTTTGAGGAATGTTCATGGGTCCAGGTAAATGGACCCATGTAAATGTCTTCTACCAGGTAAATGTCTTCTACCTTGTGCTTATAAGAAAAGATAGGCACTTCTGCAGTTTTTGGTCTTTGATTAACTTGTAAATTTCTTGGATGTTTGGTAAAAATTTAGATCCCCATAAGCAAACCTCTCCGAATTTTATTCTGAGAATTTATTCATTTTTAACTTCCCCTCCCCCATCCTGTCCATTTTGTTGTGGGGACACCTAGTTGTGCTACATGAGGTAATAGGTGTGGTTCTGGGATGGTGATGGCAGGGCTATGTACTGCATGCAGTGGTGTTTGGTGGCACTGAGAATCACACTTGTGCCGGCTCTCACGCATGCATGGCAGGTGCTCTTCCCCTGAGCCATGCCCCTGGGCACATTGTGAGTCATTTTGTTTGTTTGCTTGCTTGCTTTGGGGGAGGTATATGCAGCAGTGCTCAAGACTCACACACCAGGGTTAGCAAACTCCAGAGTTCCTGCTACAGAACTGCACTCCAACCTTTTGAGCATCCCCAGCCTTCTTTCTGAGCATTTCTGAATTTTTGACAACCATGCCAGGTTGCCCTTATGGCTGCTGAACCATGTGCTGTGTGTGGTTTGCACCTTTATTTCACGGTATATTAGCTCCGACTGTGGGTAAGCTGTGTGGGCTAACATTTCCTCTTCTATTAAATGGGGATGTTAAGAGTACTTGGACCTCATTGAAACTGTTTAGAGGAATTTTAAAAACATGCAAAATTATTTAAAAAGCTTGAAAGATGAGAAAAACACACAGAAACACAGATATAGATAACAAATGACTTTGCCTGGTGCATATATGGGTTACACCCCAAGTGACGTCAGTGCGCCCCACGGGTGGCTCATGTGAAGTGGGAAGAGAGATGGTCATTTTTTCCCCCATCTGCCTCTGCCACCCAGGACCCAGGGTTACTGGGTTCTTGTCTGGCCTCGCAGAAAGAAATTGCAGGAGTAGACGAGCAGTGAAATTACAGTTTTTATTTGGAGGTTTTGAAGGGAAGGAGGAAGAGACATTGGTAGAGTGGAGAGTAATTGTTTGAGTGAAAGGGGCTTCTCCAAGGGTGGAGAGAGCCCCTACACACATCCCAGCATTAGACACAAAAGCATGAAAGATGCAGGCGACACATGTGCTCAGGCACCACATGTGTTTGGCCATGTAGGCGCAAGCAACGCAGGTGCTAGGGCAGTGTATGTGGGCACTTCCTTTGTTCAAGGTGGCCTTTAGAGAGTTCTTCCAACCTGCCCCCACGGGGTCTTCTACCTAGGTCAAAGTCTGTTGCTAAGGAAGTTGCTTAGAGGAATAGGGTTGGGAGTGGTGATGGTCTTCTTTGAAATTTCTTTCTAGGCCTTTTGTTCCTGCTGGAGCTTCTGTCTGAGGGGGATCCAGTCTCCTCAGGGTCCATTGCTGAAACCAAGTAAGGGTCTTATCAGGCCTTAGTTCCTGTTTTCTACAAGATTGGCCTTTGCAACCTCAGAGCTATTACTTTCCAGGAAATTCACTGCATCATCTCGGGAGGGGCTGGGGCTGGAGTGATAGCATAGTGGGTAGGGCATTTGCCTTGCATGCGGCCGACCCGGGTTCGAATCCCAGCATCCCATATGGTCCCCTGAGCACCGCCAGGAGTAATTCCTGAGTGCAGAGCCAGGAGTAACCCCTGTGCATCGCCAGGTGTGACCCAAAAACCAAAAAAAAAAAATGAAATCTCGGGAGGGGGCCTTCCCTATCTGCCGGCCTGCCTACATCACAAGTACCTAATATATATTTTTTTCTTTTTGGATCACACCCGGCGATGCACAGGGGTCACTCCTGGCTCATGCACTCAGGAATCACCCCTGGCACTGCTCAGGGGACCATATGGGATGCTGGGATTCGAACCTGAGTTGGCCGCATGCAAGGCAAACGCCCTACCTGCTGTGCTATCACTCCAGCCCCAAGAACCTAATATTTTGTATCATTGTTTTATAAAATAATCTTTCATGTTCGCCTTTCAGGAGTATGCAGATAAAGGTATTCATGTCATTTTTCTTTGCTGACTTCCCTTTTTACAGATTCTTTCTTTCTTTCTTTCTTTCTTTCTCTTTCTTTCTCTCTTTCTTTCTTTCTTTCTTTCTTTCTTTCTTTCTTTCTTTCTTTCTTTCTTTCTTTCTTTCTTTCTTTCTTTCTTTCTTTCTGTCTCTCTCTCTCTCTCTTTCTTTCTTTCTTTCTTTCTTTCTTTCTTTCTTTCTTTCTTTCTTTCTTTCTTTCTTTCTTTCTTTCTTTCTCTCTCTCTCTCTCTCTCTCTTTCTTTCTTTCTTTCTTTCTTTCTTTCTTTCTTTCTTTCTTTCTTTCTTTCTTTCTTTCTTTCTTTCTCTCTCTGTCTGTTTTCTCTCTCTGTCTTTCTTGTCACACCTAGCAGTACTCAGGGTTTACTCCTGGTGCTGTACTCGAGGATCACTTCTGACAAGCTTGGCGGGGGAGGGGTTCATGAGTGGTACTGGGAGTTGAGCTCAGATTGGCTGTGTGCAAGCCAAGTGTCTTACCCACTATACTACCTCTCTGGCCCCATTCACTACTATTTTTCTAACCAGAGACCCTGACTTTTTCCCCAAATAAAAACCAATAAAATGATCAACATTTTAAAGATCAAATTACCAATTACAAATAAGAAAAAATTACAAATTACAAATTACAAATAAGAAAAAGAACAGCCCAACAACAATAAAACCAAAAACCTTCCCTTGCCTCACACAGCTTAACCCTGGAAATGGTAAATAGCGCTGTAGCACTGTTGTCCTGTTGTTGCTTGAGCGGGCACCAGTAACGTCTCCATTGTGAGACTTGTTACTGTCTTTGGCATATTCCATATGCCAATGGGTAGCTTGCCAGTCTCTGCCGTGCGGGCAGGATACTCTTGGCAGCCTGCCGGGCTCTCCGAGAGGGATGGAGGAATTGTACCCAGGTCAGCCGCGTGCAAGACCCTACCGGCTGTGCTATCGCTTCAGTAACGTTCTGTAAATATTTTTTGGCTAAAGGGTTTTATGAATGTACTCTCACAGAAGCTAAACACAAGCTGAGTCAGTATTAACCGACCACCCTGTGCCTGGATGGGAGGGTGGGCGTGAGGTGTCTCTATGCAAGCACTACAGAACACCTTGTAAAAATCAAAGGGTTTATACAAATGACAGCCCACTTCTGCGATGCTACAGATGCTACAGAGGATGTCTGCTGGGGAAGCTGCTCTGGTCAGAGACCACTCCAGGGTTAAAGGAATGTCTTTGGGCTGCAGAGAGCACTGGGGTTAAAGCATTTGCTTGACTCATGGAATCCAATTTGCTCCCCAGCACTGCATACAGTTCCCTGAACCTCATTGATCCCTAAACAGAGCCAAGAGTAAGTCCTGAACACAGCTGGGTGTGGCCTGAAAACAAAGGAAAGAGAAGAGGGAGGAAAGAGGTGAGGAGAAGGGAGTACAGGGGAGGGGAGGGGAGGAGAGGGGGAACAACCCTGGTCTCAGCACTGCTTCCCCTTCCTAAAATACCTACAGATGTAACTGGTTCCTGCTGCTTTCAGGTCATTTCAAGGGTCATTCCAAGGGCAGGGCGGTACTTGGCAGCAGAGCTGGGGCCGGGTAGGGTGGGTGTAAGCCTCTTATTTGGAAGCCCTGGGGGTGGCGCACTGGCAGAACTGAAGAGTCAACTGGTCATCTGGACCCAACACTGCATCTTCCAGCCTCGTGGCCTGGGAATGCCCATTTCTTCCCTTCCAGATCCTGAGTCATGTCTTCCATGATCTCGGGGGTTTTCCTTAGGTCACCTCCCACTGTGGTCATCTTCTCTTCTTTCCCCTGCATCCTGCCCCAAAGCAGCAGCACCCTAAAGGCTGGGAGTTTCCTAGAATGCTTTTTGTCTACCTGCTCCCCACCCTGTGGCCTTGGTCCTAAACAGCCTGGGCTACCCATTTCATAACCCCCATCTCCCATGTTACAAGGGGTCTGTGGGGGCCACAGGAAAGGCAGAAGATGTGCAGAAGCTGTGCCTATCTAGGAAGGGGCACCTGAGCCCGAGTCTTCGTTCATGGGTGTCTGTGAGTCAACAACTTCTTCCCAAGATGAGATCAGCCAAAGGAACATGGCAATAGTGTAGTTTGGTAGTAAAGATTTAGGGGTAGGAAAACTGGACAAAAATTAGGGATTTCCTGTTTCATCATCTCTATCTCTTTTTTTCCCCTCATCTTAGGTTGGGTCTCCTTCTGTTTTGGGTTTGGAGTGATATTTGCCTCTTGTTCCAGCTCGATTTGGAGAACTCAATCTGGTCCAAGAAGAGGTTTTCCCCGTAAGAGACTGTCTCCGTAAATGACCTCTAACAAAGTCCCAAGATGAATTTACACCTCAGTGGATCCCTGAGAAGCCACCGAAACTGGATTCTGACTCTTGTCAAAAACCCACTCCAGTCTGGAGATATAGCTACCTCTCTAGAGGGGTGAGGCACTCGGCTTGCACACTGCCGGGCCAGGTTCAAGCCCCCTCAACACATCTGTTCCCCCAAAGCACTTCCAGGAAAGATCTCCAGGTACAGAGCCAAGAGTAAGTGCCGAGCACCGCTGGGTGTGGCCCACTCCCCATCTCTACCCCTCCAATAAACAACAAACAACAAACAATCCTACTTCACTTCCCATCCTCAAAATTGATCAAGCCCTTTCCTTGCCCTCCTGGGTTATAGAATAGAAAACTTAAGCTTCTTTGGGGAGAAAAGTTCTCTGAACAGACTGGCCAGAGAGTTTGAAACCTGCTTGAGTGATTCTCTCTCTATGGCCCTTCAGCCATAGGACTTTGGTGTGTCTGACCCCAAGACAGAGTGGAGGGGGTCATGGTAAGGAGGAGAGTACAAGTCCCTGAGGAACAAGACAAGATGGTGCTTGGGCACTTACTGTTGCCGGCTTCCTGCTGGGGTCTTCTCAGACCTTCTTTAACAGCTTGGCCCCAGAGAGATAGACATCAGGGTGACCAGAGAGAGGAAGTTTAAAGCACCACAGGACCTTGTTTATTTGAACATACAAAAGGGGGTCTTGGGTAACCACAGGGCTCTGTGTATCCACAAGAGTAGCTCAAGTGTTCTTTCAACGAGAGATGCTCATAGGGAAGTGGTTTCCCCATGAGAGGAGGTGAGAAGTTGGTGCTACCTCAGGGCCACACTCGGCTGGTTCCTCCTGGAGCTCTGTAGTCATAGTTTCTCAGCAAAATCCTTCTAGCGGTTCTGCCACAGAGATGTGACAAGGGTGTGTTCTCAAGAGGGATACAAGTGCTCCCCTCCCCACAGAAAATGAATGTGGATTCATGAAATGCTGGATGGTCCTAGCAGCCTTCCTGTGACTCTCCATCAAAGGGAGGCCAGAAAGAGGAAACCCAGGGTCTGTGGGGTCCAACAGGGCTGCCGCACTTAGCCTCAGCTGACATGGAGCTGCCACGCTATCCTTCAGCTTTGGGGCCATGAGAGTTGCTGACTCAGACTCTCTGAATTTGGTATGTTTATTTGCATTTCGTCCTTGAATCCTCTCTCTTATGGAGAAACGGGGAGCTGTGAAAGTAACAGCCCTTCACTGAAGCTTAGGATTGGCTAAACTGGAAAGAATGGAAATTTGCTGGACTCCAGGAGGGAGTGGTCTGGGAAAAACACTGATTTCTGGGCCTCACCTTCTAAAGGGGAAGGGGAACTAGACTTTGAACTTAACTGGGATAATTAGATTTTTCATTTAACTAATAACTAATAAAAGAGAACACAAAGAAAAGAAGACGCATCCCCTGCCCATGTATTGGGAGAATTAACATTGTGAAAATGGCAACACTCTGCAAAGCATTATATAGATTCAATGAGGTTCTATAAGGATACCCATGACTTTAAAAAAAATAAAAAAATAAAACAAACAAACCAACAACCTCAAACTGTACTACAAAGTGGTGGTAATTAAAACAGCATCATATTGGAATAAAAACAGACCTGCAGACCAGTGGAATAGAATCAAGTATCCTGGCACAGATCCTCAAATATATAATCATTTATTCTTTGAGAAGAGAGCAAGAAGTATGTAGTGGAGCAAGGAAAACCTCTTCAACAAGTGATACTGGGAAAACTGAGAAGCTATATGTAAAAAAAAAATGGACTCAGACCTCTTTCTAATGCCAGGCACAAAAGTCAGATTAAAATGGGTTAAAGATCTCAATATCAGTAGCGAGGGATGGGTATTTGATCATTGTGAGATTGTAACCCAAACATGAAAGCTTGCAACTATCTCACAGTGATTCAATAAAATTTAAAAAATTGGGGGGAAAAAAAGTAGCAAAATCCTTGACTACATTGAAGCTAAAGGCATCTTCAAAGACGAAACACCACTGACCAAGCAAGTGGAAGCAAAGAGAAGAAAATGGAACTTCATGAAACTAAGAAGCTTCTGCACCTCAAAATTAACATTAAGAGGCGCATATGCTGCCTGAGCCCATGTGCTGCTTGTGCCCATGTGGCCGAGCACATGTGGTGCCTGAGCACATGTGTCGCCCAAATCTCCCCCCTTGAGATGTGTACTTTCATGCTTTCGTGTCCAGTGCTAGGATGTGTGTAGAGCTTCCTCCACCCTTGGAGAAGCCTGAGTTCTCTCTTGAGCTTGTTACTCCTACTGTTTTTCTTTTCCACTTATCCCTTCCTCCTTCCCTAAAACCCTCTAAAATAAAATCTTTTACTTCAAAAAAAAATTAACGTTAAGATACAAAGATAGCTCACAGAATGGAAAAAATAATTTATCCAATACCTGTCTGAGAAAAGGTTAATATTAAAGTTATATAGGACACTGATAGAATTTTACAAGGAAAAAAAATCCAACCCCATCAAAAAATTGAGAAAGGAAATGAACAAAAACTTCCTCAAAGAAGAAATTCAAGTGGCCAAAAAGCACATGAAAAAAAAATGCTGTACATCACTAATCATGAGGGATATTCAAATCAAAACAACAATGAGATATCATCTTACATACACCACAGAGTCTGGAACATATCTGAAAGAACAAGAACTAATGCTGATGCAGATACAGGGAGAAAGAGATTCTTGTTCATTGTGGGTGGGAATGAATGCCGACTGGTCCAGCCTTTTTGGAAAACAATATGAACATTCCTCAAAATTGAAATTCCTCAAAACTAGAAATTGACCTCCCATTTGACCCAGCAATACCACTCTACTAATATGCCCTGGGGGCCGAAAAACACACAGCAGAAATGTCATCTGCACTTCTATGTTCATTGTAGCACTATTTAAAATAGCCAGAATCTGAAAACAACCCAAATTCCCAAGAACAGATAGCAGGATAAAGAAACTGGTATATCTACACGATAGAATGCTACTACATAGCTGTTAGGAAGAATGAGGTCATGAAATTTGCTTATAAATGGATGGACATGGAGAGTATCATGCTGAGTGAAATGAGTCAGAAGGAGAGGGACAGGCATAGAATGACTGCATCTGTTTGTGGGATGTAAATATACATATTTATATTTGTGTATATGTATATATGAATATATGAGACTAATATCCAAGGCAAGGGTAATCAGGAGTCAAGGAGGACTGGTCAATGATTGGAAGCTTGCCACAAGAGTGTGAGTGGAGTGAAGGGCAGTTAGGATACAGAAGGGATCAGCATGCCAATAATAGTTGGAAATTATAACTTTGAACAGGAACTGAGTGTTGAAAGTAAGTAAAAGGGGATATACCTGATAATTTTTCATTATCTGTATTGCAAACCATAAGGCCCAAAAGAAGAGAGAGAGAGAGAGAGAGAGAGAGACAGACAGACAGACAGACAGACAGACAGAGACAGAAATAATTAAGAAAAAATATTGATTTATCACATAATGTGGTACTCATACTCTTAATTGTTTTATTTGAGTAGTAAATTTTCCTAGAGCAAGTGCATAATGAGCTGATTTAAAGTACAGTCCCAATTTCAATTTTTCCACAAATGCAGCTCACCCCCATTTCACATCTATTCTTTGACCATCAGTACTTCCTATTTGTTTGCTTTGGTACCAGATTGAGTTTCAGACATTTAAGGCATGTGCATCCCAGCCCTACCATACATTTATTTCAACCAATGATTCTGATTTGCCACAAAAACAAAACCAAACTCTAGTCTCGTTCCAAAATGGGTATCTTTATTATCTCTCCAGGTGGAGCCCTGCCCTAAACAGAAGCACCCAATATACATTGGTCGGTGTGCTGGCTTTGGTGGCCCTCTGCCTAGAACAGTCTGAAGGCAGTGGCTCTGTGGTCATCAGTCACAGTGCTGGGGAAACAGGAGGCGAGGAAGGAATCTGGGAATCCCTGAGTGCAAACCTTCCAAACCCCGTTTGAGCATAATTTAGAAAAAATAAATAATATAAATAAGTTGCCATTTAAGGTAAAAAAAAAAAAAAGTCCTGAGCATGCTGTTTCCTGCCAGCAGCCCAGGGGAGAGGTATCCATGGAGATTCTGGGTGTTTCCGAGGTTCAGGCCCCTGCTGCCTCAGCCCCCACAAGGTCACTTGGACATGGCAGTGACTCCAGGCTGGCTGCTACTCTGTTCCAGGGCGTTGATGAGGTCCTGGACCCAGGCCTCACTGGGGTTGGCACAGATCTGCCGGCCCTTTTTGGTCTGGAAGCTGTGGAGAGAAGGGTAGGATTAAGCCCAGAAGAGGAGAGTTTGAGGGGGCCATGGGGAAAGGGCCTGTACTCCATTATGCCCCAGGTAGAACAAGGCCTGTCCCCTTTCTCAGGACCCTCTGCCTATGTCATTGACTCAGGGTTTCCCCCAAAGGGTCGTGCTGTTCCCTTTTCCCTTCCTTCCTCTCTGGACCAGGCCTTCCCATGCCTCTGCTAACCCCCACCAGCCCAGGGTACCCCCACCAGCCCAGGGAACCCCCACCAGCTCAGGGAACCCTCACCAGCCCAGGGAACCCCCACCAGCCCAGGGAACCCCCACCAGCCCAGGGAACCCTCACCAGCTTAGGGAAATCCCAACACCTTAGGAAACCTCCAGCTTTCAGCTCAGGGGCCTAGGCCTGTCCATATAATAGAACCCCCAGGCCTAGGCCTTCCCAGCACAGTGACCCCAGGCCTGCCTGTGTCCCTGGGCACTCTCCCCACTCCAGACCCTCCCTGTCTCCCCAAGAGTTGGGCATGAAGTCAGGCACTTACATGATGCCCGGCTTGGAGCACTGGCTGCTGGTCTCGAAATAGCTGACTATAAATTTGCGTTGTACTGGCCTGGAGGCGTAGGAGAAGCAGCAGGCTGTTGGGGTGTCAGCGCCATCTGCAGAGGGAAGGGCACCGTGAGCCTGAACCCCAGCTCTGTGGTGGGGGAGAGCTGAGGCCTGATGCAAGATGAGAGGAAGCTGAGAAGACAGAGCTGAGAACTGCAGCTGGGGAGGGCGTCTCTGGGTGATGCTGGGCCCGGAGTCCTCCCTGGCCTTACTCCCATCTGCACCCTTCCTTCATGCAGCCCCTCTCCTATTCAGGGTGATCCAGATCCATGTGCGCTGTTCCCTGACCTCATCTCTTTAGCAAAGGCTGTCTGGCAGATTATCCCAGCAGCCAGAGAGCCAAGCAGGGCCTGTGCTCCTGAGCTGTGCAAGCCCCCCACTCCACCCCCGACCCCAACACCCATGAAAGTTCCTGTGAGGACCTGGCAGGTCAAGGAAACAGGCTCCTCCTTGAAGCAAGAGAACTTGGATTCTGCTAACCCCATTAGCTAGTTCAGATTCCTATTTTCCTTTGGTGATATTGGGGCTCCAAACCCCCTACCCTGCTCTGCCTCTCTGGGAACTGGGAGAGTAAAGAATCCTTTAAAAGCTGAAAATCAAAGACAATAAAGAGAAAGAGAAAGCTCTTTTGCAACTCTTTTAAGAAACCCTCTTTCCTCACTGGGCTTCTCCGGACCACACAATAAGATTTGTGTGGCTGGGGGAGGCCTGAGCATGGGGACTCCACAGCTCAAGGGGACTTACAGGGTGCTGCGAGGACCTGGCTGCAGAGGAGGGCCACCATGGTGCAGAGGAGGATGATCTGGGCAGCGCCAGGGGCCTGCATGCTGCTGAGCGGATGAGAGAGGTGGGCTGGGATGTCTCAGGATGCTAGTTGTGGCCTGTGTCCCTCTGGAGGTGAGACCATATCCCTGACTCTTTATAGGCAGCCCTGGCGGTGGAGGGGGGGGGAATGGAATCTGGGGGTGTAGAGGGAAATTTTTAAGCATAGGAGTGCTGTCACGCTGAGTATTGCAACAACTCGAGATGTCCGTTACCACAGGGACTCAGGATATCCAAGAATAGCTTCTTGCACTCTCAGTCTCAGCCCACAACCCATGACTGGACCTGACTCTTTGAGAGGAAGTGATTCCCCCACGAGAAAGATAGAAGGGGTGTGTGTGTGTGTGTGTGTGTGTGTGTGTGTGTAGCCCTGGTTTATTCTGAGCATGTCCCGTCCCATAAAGATGGGTCCAGAAATGATCTCTCCAGTCCCTTCTTTCCTCCCCAAGCTGAAACCTCTGCCCTTTCTTAGCGCTTCTCACCACTTGGATGGATGAGCCTCGGAGGTATCAGATTCCCATAGAGAGTGACAGCCAAGGAAAAGAGGAAGGAACGAAGGAATTGTTGCTGGAGAAAGAGGAATCCTCATACCACTCACACACAATTCCGTTGCTGGCTCAGTCACCCTGCAGTCACTTGGTGACTAGGCCACAGGGGAAAACCGAGTCATGGCTCAACATGAAGCAGTAGCTGTGGGTGTCCATAAGGCAGGCAGCCCTGATATTTGTTCCTTTAACAAAGGAAAAGATTTCTAGGAATGAGTTCTAAAGAAATCAAAATTGAATACACAGTCATCTTCCCAAATACTAATGTCAGAGCCAGCCAGCCCTTTGATAACTCTCACTTTCTCAATCAGGGAGAATAATTGGTGACTTATCCCCTGGATTATTATTACATCAAGTGAAGTGCCATAAATACAATAAAAATACGAGTAGGACAATTATCAGATGAAAAACAGTGTGAACTGTACAAGATGAAGTATACCAAAATATTTGTGAGTAGGAGATATATTACAGAAGTTAATAGCACCTGCCTTTCATGTGGTTAACACAAGTTTGATCCCTGAAATGGCATAGTCCTCTGAGCAACACTCAGATTGACCAATGACACAGAGCTGCAATAATCTCTAATCATTATCAGGTGTGACCCAAAATGAGAAAAAACAAATGTGTGGATATATATTTCTATATGACAAATATGATAATCAGATATATGTTATTTTATGTGCACACATATGTAAACGTATGTATGTGTGTATGTGTATGTATAGTGGATAGTGGATGGGCATGGGGAAGACATTGAAAATAATGCCCAAGGAAGTCACACCCTCAACCCGCCCCCAGTGCCATCTTGCTGCATTGAGCAGTGAAGAATCCTGGCCAGTGGGCGAGCAACATCGGAGAATGCTCCAGGTCCCAAACCGAGTCGATATCACCGGGGTGTCCCAGAAGGAGCAGGCATGGTCTCCCCACCTTCTTCAGATGGAATCCCAGCAACCATGAGCTTCTACAAGCAAGGTTCCAGTACATGGGAACCGGGACTTTTTGTCTGAGCCGCACAGCTGCATGGCTGCGCGACCTTTCCTGATATGCATAGTGAGCAATGGAAAATAGATGATTTAGAATCTGCCCCTAGAAGGCTGGCTTGAATGATGGTGGGAATATCCAAGCAAAATATAATGCCCAAAACTATAGAGAGTATCTGAACAATTGTCTGCCATAGAAGCAGGATCACAGGATGAAGGCCCATCTCCCAACCGGTAGAGAAGAATGACTCACCTTCTGAACTACCTACTGCACAAGGCCCACGTAGTAGAGAGTGGACATCACACAGCCAAAGAAA
Organism: Sorex araneus; assembly: GCF_027595985.1. Classification (NCBI taxonomy): domain Eukaryota; kingdom Metazoa; phylum Chordata; class Mammalia; order Eulipotyphla; family Soricidae; genus Sorex; species Sorex araneus. Next base: position 201,287,523 of record NC_073304.1, read on the forward strand.
ATAATAATTGGTCCTGAGGGAATTACTCTCTGTTTTACAACTCCCCTAAGATTGACTTCATTTCTGTCCATAAAATAAATATGACCTGAAAAGCAAAGACATCCTTGACCAGCACGTCACCAAAGACAAAACTGGAGCCTTCCACAGTGTAGTTCAGGAAAATCTGGAGACAAAAAAACAAAAAGAAGAAAGAAAGAAAGAAAGAAAGAAAGAAAGAAAGAAAGAAAGAAAGAAAGAAAGAAAGAAAGAAAGAAAGAAAGAAAGAAAGAAAGAAAGAAAGAAAGAAAGAAAGAAAGAAGGAAGGAAGGAAGGAAGGAAGGAAGGAAAGAAAGAAAGAAAGAAAGAAAGAAAGAAAGAAAGAAAGAAAGAAAGAAAGAAAGAAAGAAAGAAAGAAAGAAAGAAGGAAGGAGGAAGGAAGGAAGGAAGGAAGGAAGGAAGGAAGGAAGGAAGGAAGGAAGGAAGGAAGGAAGGAAGAGAGGGAGGGAGGAAGGAAGGAAGGGAGGAAGGAAGGAAGGGAGGGAGGAAGAAGGAAAGAGAGAAAGAAAGAAAAAGGGAGAAAATAGGAATCAAGCCAGAAAGGACACAAGGAAAAATGGAACCATCCACATAAGTGATAAGGGCCTCCAACAGCAACTAGGTCGGCCTCCCAAGGACAGCTTGAGAACAGGCTATCCACCTGAGATGTTCATTAAATAACAGAGTACTCAGTAATAGTCCTCTTATTCATATGCTTCCGTGTACCCCAGTATACTCTGCTTTCCTACCGGATCTCCCATCACAGTCTGAATTAACAAGATGTAGTCATTCTTTTCATCCTTCCCCCAAGCCTCATTTCTCTGAAGATGTAAAAGAACAGAATCCTCATATTTTTCTCATACCTGAACCTGCTCTCCAAGCCATTGAAATGCATTAAATCCAGCATCAGTTCTAATGACTAAAATTCCAAAGGCAAACTGAAGACCCAGGCCCCAAATCACTGCCCTCCAGGACACCTGTAACCAGTAAGAATAGTATAGAGTAGTATTTCATGGACTATCAAAATATTTAAAACAATTGTTAATAGACCCAATAAAAAGCTATTGATAACAACACAATAGTAGTATAAAACTTTAATACCCCTGTATTACTCCTGGATAGATCAACTATAGGCAAAAACTCAACCAGGAAACAAAAGCCTTGAAGAAAAATGAAATAGATGCGTCTAAAAGCCACATAAAGGCTATCTGTTCCTCAAAATGTTGAATGCACATTATTATGTAGGGAACATGTGATATTCTCCAAGATAGACCATATGCTGGATCACAAAACATACCACCGTAAAGTCAAGAAGATAGAAATTGTAGTAACTATCCTCTCAGACCATAGTGCTTTAAAACTGGAAATTAATTCAGAAACAGAACTGATGGGAAAAGTCAAACACTTGAAAATTAAACACAAAATAAATCAAAAGGATTTTCTGAGTTAAAAAGAAGGGGCTTGGCCATTAAAACAGAATGTCGGGGGGGAAATAAATATATATAATGAGATCAACAACTGGCCAAAGGCAATAAAACTGGAGAATTGGTCTACAGAACTGTGCTTACTTAGGGTAAAAAGGTGAATGGGAGAGCCCTATGGGACACCAGAGAAGGGACACTGATGATGGACACAGTGTTAGAACTATGTGTGCATAAAATTACCATTAATGATATTCTAAAGAATGCTGCTTGAATAAAAAATAAGTAGGGGGGGGAAAGAAAAGAAATGCCCAAAAGTGTCAATAGTATCATTCGTAATAGATCTGTGAGTGATTAATTCTTTCTCAAGAATTTTTTACTCCTTTTTAAAAGAGAAATGATATGCATTACCTTCCTGGTCAGCCCACAAATTTATGAGCACACTTTGAGAACATCATTGCCACATCATTGAAAAGTAGGTTGCTAAACTTTCTGAAGGAAGTTTTAGATAAATGCACTGTTTCAGTCCAAAAGTCTTGACTGAAATGAAGTCTTAACTTCCTTTTCTTTGAGCTATTATAAGGAACCGATATGCTATTTATATAAAAATAGACCATCCATAGCAGTTTATTTATTAAATTACTGTATCACTGTCATCCTGTTGTTCATTGATTTGCTCTAGTGGGCACTAGTAACATCTTCATTCATCCCTGTTGCATGCTAGTGCAGCCCAATGGCGTATTGGGGGCTCTTTCACGATCAGGGGAATGAGGACCATCATTGTTACTATTTTTGGCATATTGAGTATGCCACGGGTAGCTTGCAGGCTTTGCTGTGTGGGCAGGATACTCTCGGTAGCTTGCCAGGCTCTCTGAGAGGGATGGAAGTTTTGGGGGTGGCCTCTAAATGCCTTTACAGGTGTTCCCAGTCAGGCACAGGCATATATATGTATATATGTGTGTATATTATATATATATATATATATATATATATATATGCGTGAGGCTCGTCCGAATGTGTGGAGAGGGGCCTTGAGCATGGCTGTGGCTAGGCTCTGGAGGTCTTCAGCTGCTGAGAGCTCTGCTCGGGGGTGGGGAGGGAAGCTGGAGCCCATCCCCTCCGAGGAGACCCCGGGGAAGACAGCCAGGCACGTGGGCAAGAGACTATCTGAGTTGTTCTCTTCCAGGAGCTTGCTTTTAAGTCTCTGGATGCTGGCCACTGACAGGAATACATGGCACCAGGGGCAGTCCCTGGGTGTGACCGCCTAGCTACTGGGAAATGGGGAATCTGGGCGGAGCAGGCCCAGTCCCGATCCGAGCAGCCTTGGAGGTCTCAGCCCCGGGTCCCACACACCTGGGTTCCTCTACTAGTTCCTTCATGCATGAGGCTTGTCTGAACGTGTGGAGAGAAGCCTTGAGCATGGCTGTGGCTAGGCTCCGGAGGTCTTCAGCCACCGGGAGCTCTGCTTGGGGTGGGGAGGGAAGCTGGACCCCATCCCCTCTGAGGAGGCCCCGGGGAAGACATGAAGAATCGGGACTGGGCCTGCTCCATAGTTGAAAGGATGAGTAGAGAGAGGCTTCTAAAATCTCAGGGCTTGGACTAATGGAGATGTTACTGAGACTGCTCGAGAAATTTGATGATCAATGGGATGATGATGATGATGATGATATATATATATATATGTGTGTGTGTATACATATATATATATATATATATCTTTGCCTCTATGACTTGCTTCCTACTGTCTGAACCTCATCAAATATGGTGTGGCAACTATGGAAAATGAGTAGGGTGTGTCTTATGATGTGTTACACAGCCGAGGGTCTAGGAATATGTTCATTCATACATGAGGCTTGGTTGGAGTGTGTGGAGAGCAGCCTGGAGCATGGTGGTGGTTGGGTTTTGGAGGTTGGCTGGTGGGGATGGGTCCCTTGGGGCAGTGAGGGCTCTCACCTGCCCCCCCATGGGGTGCCCCAAGTGAAAACAGCCTAGTGTGGAGTCTGGTGGCATGGTTATGGGGGCCTCATTTTAGGCTCCCTACTGGGGGAAGCAGCCATAAATTCTGGATGGTGGCCAATGATGAGATTATCTGGTGCTGGCAAGAAGTGGTTTGTGGGCATGACCCCTGAGTCACTGGAGACTGAGGGAAGCAGGCAGAGGATCTCTGCTCCCAGATCCTGTTGGACCCGAGTCTAAGGTCACAAAGTTCTAGTGACCTTATTTATTAAATATATATTCTATTTATTAACTATATATTTAAAAATAATAAGGTTCTGGAAGTGTCCTATTTCTCAGTCCAATCTATTTTTTTCATCCCTGATTAATATAAAATAGGAACAAACAGCATTTTATGATGGGACATAGATTAAGTTCTTTCATGCTCTTTGTCTTCTAGATCCCTACTTCATGGGGACAAGCAAAATATACATACAGGTAAGCACAACTATATACAGCAGAGGGAGCCACAAATTCCCATGAGCAAAGACAAAGGATGCCATGGAGGTACCAAGAGCTCCCTCAGGAGGAGGGACACCTCAGAGGGGATCAAAACTGTGTCTAGGAAGCTTTGCCATCTGTATAGTGTCTGCACCATCCAAGGGGATGGTCCTGGGCCCAGTGTTGCAGAGGCACAAGAGCAGAGGCCCAGTGTCGCTGCAGAGCAGTGGAGCAAATATGGAGATGAAGCTCACTTGGGGGCAACCCCTGGCCCAGCCCCAGTGGTGAAAACAATGCAGGGAATACAATAGAAACAAAACATGACCATGTCTTAGGGAGTCAGGCCATCTTATGTGTGCAGAGTTATGACTCTTAAAACCCATGAGCCCTTTTCCCCATCCCATCTCTAGGAGGGTTAGTGCTGGGCATGAGGGAGGCAAATCAAAGGCAAGGTGAGGAGCCATGGCAGGCTGCACGGGGCATGGGGTGAGGGGTTAACACCCCTTGGCATGGCCATTTCCAAAGAACTATCCCTTGGTGCACTGGAAACTAGATGAAAGACAAGTCCTCCTCTCTCACCCACTTCCTTAGCCTCAGGCCTCAGCTGAGACCATGTATTGCATTGTCTTGTCCACTGGGGGAACCCCCTTCTTCCTGGTGAGTCAGTCCCTGAGAGTAGGCATCTATGAGTTGGGGAGAGTGAGAAAAAGGAAATGGAAACTGCGAAGCCATCACTTCCCTGCTATGGGACCTCTAGGATCACAATGTGACCACACTGGGTGAGAATTCACTTAAATTTCATGATCAATGGCCTAGAGACCTTACCCCCACAGCTGATTAGTTGGTTCAAACCAAATCCTGGGGTCCAGAGTCATAGAGCAGTGGATAGGGCACTTGTCTTGCATGAAGCTGACCTGGGTTCAAGCAATCCTGTCCTCCCACATATGGTCTTTGGAGCCCCACAAGATGTGATCCCTAGGGCTAAGGCAGGAGTAAGCCCTGAGCATATCTGGTTTGCCCCAAGAGACAAAAGCAGCAAACAAAACAAAAATGCCTCCCGCCAAGAGTGAACCCCAAAGGTGGAAGCAACCCTTTTTAAGAAATCTTGACTTGTAAAATGTGGTACAGATATTTTTTTAATGGTCTGTCTGTATTTGAGAAGTGAATTTTCCAAAAGCAAGAGCATAATGAGTTGGTTTTAAGCACATGCACAATTTCAATCTGGCACAAAAGCAGCTCACCCCATTTTATAGTTCTTCTTTCATCATCAAGTGTTTTGTTTTCTCTGATGCTGGAATCCAGACTCACACATTTAAGGTAGGTGCCCTACAGCTCAGCTGCATCCCAGCTCTACTGTAAAAAACTAAAGAACGCCGAAGGGGCACGTGCACTCGCGGGCTCTTCGGGCGGCTCTGTCTCAGCGCCCGCGTTCGGTGCCCGGGAACCGCTGTGTGTGCTGTCGGTCAAAGGCAGGCGACGGAAGGAAGAAGGAAGAAGGCCAAACTGGTTGCTCGATCCGTTTATTTCATTCTCTCTCTCCGCTTCTCTCCCGCTCTCCTGGATCTCTCCCCGTAGATCTGCCCCATGGATCTGGCCCCGTGGATCTGACCCCCCAACCCACTCTTACAGCCTAGTTAAATCTCCACCGCATGAGGGGGTTGGGGCATACACATAGGTGTGGTCACCATCAATAGGGTAAGGTCCTTTCCCTTAGGGGATGCTTCTCCTAGGACTTAATTCTCTTTCAGCAAGGGCAGAGTCCCATGAATGTGTTTCTCTTCTCCTCGGCCAGCAAACATATAAGAATTCATAATATTAATTATTTTGTATGGACACAATAAGAGATGCATTAAAGCTTATGGAATTGCTCTCCTGGGGCCATCTCAATCTCAGACTACAGTGCTCAGGCCAGATCAGTCTTTCCTATCCCTGGCAGGGTCCTAGTCTCATAATTACTATTGGCTCATGACAGCATTTGTCTATGATCAAGCTCTTAACTTATAGTTAAGAATTAGGCACTTTGGCCAGGCCCATCTCAATGCCAGGGTAGCACATAACTCACTGCTTGCCCTGGATCCTTCCCGTCCCACGTCGGGGACCCTGCTTTGGGGTGCTAGGAACTGAGGGCAACTGAGGCTTAAGTGGAGAAAGCAGATGCCTGGGAGGGAATAATATTCAAGGCCAATTAATTCCCAAGTTATAAAAACATAATATTGTCTTCTTGTGTCTATACAAAACAGTCATAGCTTTAAAGTAAATTATTCAAAAGGCACAAGAAGAGGAGAAAGGCAATATTAACTTATATAATATAAATTCCGTATCCTAGGAAGGTCTGACCTTGCAAATTAGCAGAGTCAGATTAAGGGAAAGCCGAGGATTAACTCTTTTGGGGAAGAGAGCATGGAGAAGTGATTATAGCTAAACAAAGAGATGGGAGAGATTTGGGAACACCTTGATGGGTGTGACTGAGGTAAGCCTAAACTCTGGGTAAAACCTGGACAAGCTACTTGTGGCAAGGAGGGAAAGGACAAAGTAATGTCATCCTACACCCTACCTACATTTATTTCAACCAGCAATTCTGATTTGCCATGTAACCAAACCAAACTCAATACCAGTCTAGGTTGAAATGAGAATATTTATTATCTCTCCAGACGGAACTCACTCTGAACAGAAGCATCCACCATACATTGATCCACATTGTGGTTTTGGTGGCCTTCTGCCTAGAACAGCCTGGTGACAGTGGCTCGTGGTCCCCAGACACAGTTTTGGGGAAACGGGAGGTGATGAAGGCAACTGGGAATCCCTGAGTACAAACCTTCCAAAGCTTGTTTGAGCAAAATTTAGAAGAAATAAATAGTACAAACAAGTTGCCATTTAAGTTGAGGTGAGTGCTAGCATGTGATTTCACACCGCAGGCAGCTCAGGGGAGAGGCATCCATGGAGGGGAAGGGGCGCTTCTGATGCTTAGCTCCCTGCCTCATTGGTACTCCAAGGTCACCTATGCTTCCACCATCTCCAGACTGGCTAGTACACCTCTCCAGGTCGCAGATGAGGTGCTGGACCCAGGCCTCACTGGGGTTGGCACAGATCCACCAGCCCTTTTTGATCTGGAAGCTGTGAAGAGAAGGGGAGGATTAAGCCCAGAAGAGTGGAGCATGCAGAGAAAGCCCTGCACCCCATTCTGTCCCAGGTGGGACAGGGCCCGCCCCCCTTCTCAGGGACTCTCTTCCAGTGTCACTGACTCAGGACTTCCCTCAGGGGTCCTGCTGCCTCCTTTTCCCTGCCTTCCCTCTGTATTTGCCCCTCCTCAAGTCTCTGCTAACACTCATCAGCTCATGGAACTAACCGGCAGATCAGGCAACCCTAAAATAGGTCAGGTTACCCCCGCCAGCTCAGGGAATGCCCCACCAGCTCATGGAATCCCCAGGTCTCAGCTCTGAGGCCCAGGGCTGGGCCTTCCTAGCGCAGTGACCCCAGGCCTACCTGTGTCCCTGGGCACTCTTCCCGCTCCACTCTTCCCGCTCCAGGCCCTTCCTCTCTCCCCCAAGAGACAGGCAGGAAATAAGGCACTTACATGATGCCTGGCTTGGAGCACTGGCTGCTGGTCTCGAAATAGCTGACCACGGATTTGCGTTTTATTGGCCTGGAGACGTAGGAGAAGCAGCAGGCTGTTGGGGTGTCGGCGCCATCTGCAGAGGGAAGGGCACCGTGAGCCTGAACCCCAGCTGTGCAGTGGGGGAGAGCTGAGGCCCGATGCAAGAAGATGAGAGGAGGGGGCTGGAGCAATAACACAGCACATAGGGCATTTGCCTTGCATGCGGCCGACCCGGGTTTGATTCCCAGCATCCCATATGTTCCCCCCAAGCACGGCCAGGAGTGATTCCTGAGTGCCTGAGCCAGGAATAACCCCTGTGCATCTCCGGGTGTGACCCAAAAAGGAAAAAAAAAAAGATGAGAGGAAGCTGAGAAGACACTGAGAACTGTGGCTGGGGAGGGCGGCTCTGGGCGATGCTGGGCCCCGAGTCCTCCCTGGCCTTGCTCCCATCTGCACCCTTCCTTCATGCAGCCCCTCTCCTATTCAGGGTGATCCAGATCCATGTGCGCTGTTCTCTGACCTCATCTCTTTAGCAAAGGCTGTCTGGCAGATTATCCCAGCAACCAGAGAGCCAAGCAGGGCCTGTGCTCCTGAGCTGTGCAAGCCCCCCACCCCAACACTTATGAAAGTTCCTGTGAGGACCTGGAGGGTCAGGAAACAGGGGCCCCCCTTGGAGTCAGAGGACTTGGATTCTGCCTCCGCCACAGGCTGTTCAGATTTCTGTTTTCCTTGGGCGACATTGAGGCTGCACACCCCTGCCCCGCTCTACCTCTCTGGGGACTGGGAAAGTAAAGAACCCTTAGAATAAGGTAAAAATAAAAGGGTAGAGAGAAGTATCAAGCTTCTTTAAACCTCTAAGAAATCTTCCTTCATCACAGGGTCTCATGGACCACAAGACAAGAGGGAGGCCAGAGCATGGGGACCATTGCAACCTGAGGGGGACTCACGTGTCACCGAGTGGTCCTGGCGGCAGAGGGCCAGGATGCAGAGGAGGACGGCCAGGGCAGCGCGGGGGGCCTGCATGCTGCTGAGCGGAAAAGGGACAGTGGACTGGAGCTTTTCAGAGTGCTCACCGCAGCCTGCGTTCCTCTGGAGGGGAGACCATCTCCCTGCCTTTATATAAGCAGCTCTGGCAGAGGGGGAAATAGAAGCTGGGAGTGTGGAGAAGTTTTTATGTATAAAGGTGAGTATTGCAACAATGTGAGGTGCCCATTACCACAGGGACTCAGGCTATGCAAGAATAGCTTCTCTTCACTCTGTCTCAGCCCCCAACTCATGACTAGTCCTGACTTTGTGGTAGGAAGTGAATCCCTTGTGAGAAAGGGTGTGTGTGTGTGTGTGTGTGTGTGTGTGTGTGTGTGAGAGAGAGAGAGAGAGAGAGAGAGAGAGAGACCACCGGTTACTCTATACTAGTCCCTTCCCATGAGGACTGATCTGGGCATGGCCTCTCCAGACCCTTTTTTCTGGGGAGCTAAAATCTCTGGCCTTCCTCAATACCTCTGACGATTCAGATGGATTGTCCATGGAGGGTAGCAGATGCCCATAGATAGTGCCAGCAATGAAAGAAGGAAGGAAGGATGGTAAGAAAGCAGAAGACAGGAAGAAGAAAGGTAGGAAGGCGGGAAGATGAGAAGGAGGGAAGGGAGGGAGGGAGGGAGGGAGGGAGGGAGGGAGGGAGGGAGGGAGGGAGGGAGGGAGGGAGGGAGGGAGGGAGGGGGAGGCAAGATGGAAGGAAGGAAGGAAGGAAGGAAGGAAGGAAGGAAGGAAGGAAGGAAGGAAGGAAGGAAGGAAGGAAAGAAGGAAGGAAGGAAGGAAGGAAGGAAGACTTTTCTCTGGAGAATGATTCCTCATTCTACTCACACATGATTCAGTTGCTGACTCAGACCCCCTGCAGTCCTTCAGTAACTAGGCCACAGGGGCAAATCTTGTGCTTCAATGTGAAGCAATAAGTGTGACTGTTCATAAGGCAGACATCCCCCCATATTGTGCCCTTAAATTGAAGGGGGAGGTGGGGGGAACGGCCCTGGTACGGGAGGTTCTCGATGCTGGCCAGCCAGATGCAGAGGCGGGCTTAAGCAATCGACATCAAAAGCATTTTATTTTTTCTCTAAAATTTCTTTATTTTGGTCTTTTGGGGTCACTCCTGGCGATTCTCAGGGGTTATTTCTGACTTTGCACTCAGGAATTATTCCTGGCGGTGCTCAGGAGAACTACGGGATGCTAGGGATCAAACCTGGGTTGGCCACATGCAAGACAAATGCCCTTCTTACTGGACTATGGCTCCAGTCCCACTGAAAGCATTTAATTTAATTAATTTATTTTTTCATTTTGCACATACAAATATAAATATACATATGTATATATATGTATATATATACTTCTAGGAGAGCCCGGCAAGCTACCCAGAGTATCCCGCCCACACAGCAGAGCCTGGCAAGCTACCTGTGGTGTGTTCAATATGCCAAATACAGTAACAATCTCATTCCCCTGACCCTGAAAAGAGCCTCCAATTGTTGGGAAAGATGAGTAAGGAGAGACTGCTAAAATCTCAGGGCTGGGACGAATGGAGACATTACTGGTGCCTGTTCCAGTAAATCAATGAACAACGGGATGACAGTGAAATCCCAGATTTCTAGGAATAAGGTCTAAAGAGGTAACCTGGAGTCATCTTCCCACATTCTAATATCAGAGTCAGCCCCATTGATAACTCTCATCAGGGAGAATAATTAATGTCTTACCCCCTGGATTATTATTACCTCCCTACATTGAGCGAAGTACCACAAATTAATCAAAAGTAAGGTGCAAAACAGTGCAAACTGTACAAGATAATGCATACCAAAATTATATGTGTGGTTGAAGAGATAGTACAGGGATTAAGGCACTTGCCTTTCATGTGGCTAACACAAGTTTGATCCCTGCCATGACATAGTCCTCTAGGCATGACCCCTGACAAAGAACTGGAATAATGTCTAATCATTGCCAGGTGTGGCCCAATATCAGAAAAAAAAGTGTGTGGAGATATTCCTATATAACAAATATTAAATCATCTGTACATATGCTATTTTATGTACAATATGTGTAAATATATATGTATAAGTGGATAGACATGAAGAAGACTGTCACTGTAACTGTCATCCTGTTGTTTATTGATTGCTCGAGCCGGGCACCAGTAACATCAATAGTATGTTGATGTTACTGGTACTCCAGAGCATCAATAGTATCATTGGTAATAGATCTAGGAGTGATTTTTCTGTTTTTTTTTCTATATTTTTTTCTCCTTTTTAAAAGAGAAATGAGCATCTATTACCTTTCTGGCCAGCCTACAAATTTATGAACACAGTTTGAAAACATTTACCAATCATGTAGAAGTAGACTGTTTTCAATTGCTTAACTTTAATTTGAAAGACATTTTAGATAAATGCACTGTTTCAGTCCAATAGCCTTGACTAAAATGAAATCTTGAATTCCTTTTCTCGGAGCTACTATAAGGAACCTGTATGTTATTTATATAAAAATGAACCATCCAAAGCAGTTTACTTATTAAACTTATTTCAAAATATGATGAAGATCTGGAAGGGTCTTCTATCTCAGCCCAACCTATTTTTTTTCTCATTCCTGATTACTGTAAAATAGGAAAAACAGCATTTTATGATGAGGCATCGATTAAGTTCTTCTATGCTCTTTGTCTCTTGATCCCTAACTTCGTGGGGACAGGCAGAATATACATACAGGTAAGCACAACTATATACAGCAGAGGGAACCACAGATTCCCATAAGCAAAGATGAAGGAGGCTCTGGATGCCATGGAGGCACAATGAGCTCCTTCAGGAGGAGGGACACCTCAGAGGGGATCAAAACTGTGTCTAGGAAGCTTTGCCATCTGTGTAGTGTCTGCACCATCCAAGGGGATGGTCCTGGGCCCAGTGTTGCCGAGGCACAAGAGCAGAGGCCCAGTGTCGCTGCAGAGCAGTGGAGCAAATACGGAGATGAAGCTCACTTGGGGCCAACCCTGGAGGGCTCTGAACCTCTGGCCCAGCCCCAGTGGTGAAAATAATGCAGGGAATACAATCGAAAAAAAACATGAGCACGTCTTAGGGAGTCAGGCCATCTTGTGTGTGCAGAGTTATGACTCTTAAAACCCATGAGCCTTTTTCCCCATCCCATCTCTAGGAGGGTTAGTGCTGGGCATGAGGGAGGCAAATCAAAGGCAAGGTGAGGAGCCATGGCAGGCTGCACGGGGCATGGGCTGAGGGGTTAACACCCCTTGGCATGGCCATTTCCAAAGAACTATCCCGTGCTGCACTGGAAACTAGATGAAAGACAAGTCCTCCTCTCTCACCCACTTCCTTAGCCTCAGGCCTCAGCTGAGACCATGTATTGCATTGTCTTGTCCACTGGGGGAACCTCCTTCTTCCTGGTGAGTCAGTCCCTGAGAGTAGGCATCTATGAGTTGGGGAGAGTGAGAAAAAGGAAATGGAAACTGTGAAGTCATCACTTCCCTGTTATGGGACCTCTAGGATCACAAAGTGACCACACCAGGTAAGAATTCATTTCGTGATCAATGGCCTAGAGACCTTATCCCACACACACAACTGATTAGTTGGTTCAAATCAATCCTGGGGGCAGAGTCATAGAACAGTGGATAGGGTACTTGTCTTGCATGAAGCTGACCTGGGTTCAATCTATCAATCCTGCTTACTTACATATGGTCCCTGGAGCCCCACCAGGAGTGATCCCCAAGGACTAGGCCAGGAGTAAGCCCTGAGCATATCTGGTGTGGCCAAATACTAATAATAATAACAATAAAAAAGAAATAGACAAAACAATCAAACAAAAAAACTTGCAGCCAAGAGTAAGCCTGAATATGTGAGGAACTCTTCTTAAGAAATCTTAACTTGTGGGGCTGGAGCAATAGCACAGCGGGTAGGGCGTTTGCCTTGCACGCGGCCGACCCTGGTTCGATTCCCAGCATCCCACATGGTCCCCTGAGCACCGCCAGGGGTAATTCCTGAGTGCAGAGCCAGGAGCAACCCCTGTGCATCGCCGGGTGTGACCCAAAAAGCAAAAAAAAAAAAAGAAAAAGAAATCTTAACTTGTTAAATGTGGTATGGATATTCTTTATTTTTAATAGCAAATAAATATTTATTAAAATTAATTAAATTCTAGTGTTTGTTGCAAATACAGGCCAAAGATCAAGGCTTTTGGAATTAAATGTGCCTCAGGTTTGTGTCATAGCTCCAATTATTGTTAAGGTACAGCGGTATGGACATTCTTAATGGTCTCAATTTGAGAAGTGAATTTTCCAAGAGCAAGTGCATAATGAGTTGGTTTAAAGTACATGCCCCATTTTAAACTCAAAAAAAAGCAACTTACCCAAATTACACATTACACATTTTTCTTTCACCGTAGAGTCTTTTTATTTGCTTGCTTTGATGCTGGAGTCCAGCCTCACACATTTAAGGTAGGTGCCCTACAGCTCAGCTGCATCCCAGCCCTACCCTATATTTATTTCAACCCACGATTCTGTTCTGCCACAAAACAAAACCAAGCTTAATTCCAGTCTGGTTTCCAAACGAGCTTCTGTATTATCTCTCCAGGTGGAGTCCCAGCGTGAGCAGAAGCATCCACCAACCATTGTTCTACGTGGTGGGTTTGGCATAGAGCAGTTCTCAGAACCGTTTGACGACAGTGGCTCTATGGTTCCTACTCAGTGCTGGGGGAAATGGAGGCAGGGAAGGCATCTGGGAATTCCTGAGGGCAAACCTTCCAAACCCTTCTTGGCCAAAATTTAGAAAAAATAAATTGCATAAATAAGCTGCATTTTAAGTTAAGTTGAGAACTACCATGTGATTACACACCGCAGGCAACTCAGGGGAGAGGCATCCATAGAAGGGAAGGGGCGCTTCTGATGCTCAGCCCCCTGCCTCACTAGCACTCCAGGTCACTTGGGCTCCCCAATGACCCTGGGCCGGCTGGTACACTTCTTCAGGTCGCAGATGAGGTTCTGGACCCAGGCCTTACTGGGGTTGGCACAGATCTCCGAGCCCCTTTTGGTCTGGAAGCTGTGAAGAGAAGGAGAGGATTTAGCCCAGAAGAGGAGAGCATGAGGGGGGCATGTGGAGGGCACCCTGCACCCCTTTATGGCCCAGGTGAAACAGGGCCTGCCTCCTCCTTTCTCTGTCTATGTCACTGACTCAAGTGAGTCAGTCAGAGGATCCTGCTGCCCCGCTATTACCTTTTCTTCCTCTCTGGACCTCCCCTCTGCACAAGCTCAGATACTCCCCACCAGATCAGGGAGCCCCCCCCCATCACAAATAGCTCAGGTAAGTCCCCAGACAGCTCAGGTAACCCTCCAACTGCACCTCCACCAAATCAGGGAACCTACCATCAGCTCAGGGAATCCCTCCCCGCCAACCATCTAAGAGAACCCCAGCAGCTCAGGTCTCAGCTCTGAATCCTAGACCTGCCCACTTACTAGGGCCTTCCCAGCACAGTGACCCCAAGCCTACCTGTGCCCCTGGGCACTCTTCCCGCTCCAGCCCTGCCCTGTCCCTCAGAGATGGGCAGGAAGTCAGACACTTACATGATGCCCGGCTTGGAGCACCGGCTGCTGGTCTCGAAATAGCTGACTACAAGTTTGCGTCTTATTGGCCTGGAGGTGTAGGAGAAGCAGCAGGCTCTTGGGGTGTCGGCGACATCTGCAGAGGGAAGGGCACCTGAACCCCAGCTCTGCAGTGGGGGAGAGCTGAGGTCTGATGCAAAAAGATGAGAGGAAGCTGAGAAGACAGAGCTGAGAGCTCCAGCTGGGCAGGGCTGCTCTGGGCGATGCCGGGCCCCAAGTCCTCCCTGGCCTTGCTCCCATCTGCGCCCTTCCTTCATGCAGCCCTTCTCCTATTCAGGGTGATCCAGATCCATGTGCGCTGTTCCCTGACCTCATCTCTTTAGCAAAGGCTGTCTGGCAGATTACCCCAGTATTCAGAGAGCCAATCATGGGCAGCGCTCCCGAGCTGTGCCAGCCCCCCACCCCAGCACCCATGAAAGTTCCTGTGAGGACCTGGTGGGTCGGAAACAGGGTCCTCCTTGGAGCTAGAGGACTTGGATTCTGCCACCCACACAGGCTGTTCAGATTATTATTTGCCTTGGGCGACACTGGCACTGTAAACCCCCTACCCTGCTCTGCCCCGCGGGGAATCAGAGAGTTAGACCCTTTTATAAAGGTGAAAAAAAAAGAGTAAAGACTAAGATTAAGATGAGTTTTTTGTTTTGTTTTGTTTTTGCAACCCTTTAAGAAATTGCCCTTCCTCCTGGGCTTCTCGCGCCACAAGACAAGATTCATTTGGCAGCGTGAGGCCAGAGCATGGGGACCCCACAACCTGAGAGGACTCACGTGGTGCCCAGGGTTTCTGGCTGCAGAGGACCAGGGTGCAGAGGAGGATGGCCAGGGTAGCTCGGAGGGCCTGCATGCTGTTGAGCAGACAAGGGACAGTGCACTGGAGCAGCCGGGGTGTTTGATGTGGCTGTGTCTCTCTGGCATCTCCTTGGCTCTTTATAGGAAGCCCTGGCAGGGGGGAAATGGAATCTGGGGGTGTGGAGAGAAGTTTTTAAGCATAAAGGTTCTGTCACGCTGAATATTGCAACAACTCGAGGTGCCGGTTACCACAGGGACTCAGGTTATGCAAGGATAGCTTCTCTTCACTCTGTCTCAGCCCACGACTCACGACTGTCCTGACTTCTTGAGAGGAAGTTGATTCCCCATGAGAGAAAAAGGTACATGTGTGTGCGACTCTGTTATCCTGTTCTGGTCCCTTCCCATATGGATAGATCTGGGCATGGTTGTTTCAGTTTTTTTTTTCCCCAGCAAGCTGAAATATATGGTTGTTCTCAGCACTTCAAAACATTCAGAGGGATGATGAATGGAGGGTGGCAGATGTCCATAGAGAGTGACAGCAATGGAAGGAAGGAAGAAAGGAAGGAAGGAAAGAAGGAAGGAAAGAAGGAAGGAAGGAAGGAAGGAAGGAAGGAAGGAAGGAAGGAAGGAAGGAAGGAAGGAAGGAAGGAAGGAAGGAAAGAAGGAAGGAAAGAAGGAAGGAAGGAAGGAAGGAAGGAAGGAAGGAAAGAAGGAAGGAAAGAAGGAAGGAAAGAAGGAAGGAAGGAAGGAAGGAAGGAAGGAAGGAAGGAAGGAAGGATGGAGTGAAGGAAGGAGTGAAGAAAGGAAGGAGAGAAGAAAGGAAAATCTCCTTTTCCTCATTAAATGAACACACACATAGACACACACTATCCAGTTACTGGCTAGTTCCCCTGCAGTCCCTCAGTGACTCCAGGGTGAACCTTGTGGGTCAACAAAAAACAGTAGGTGTGGGTGTCCATAAGGCAGGTATTCCCCTAAAGTTAGGCCTTTTAATGAAGGACTAGGAATGAGTTCTAAAGAAGTAACCCAGAGTCATATTTCCACACACTAATATCAGAACCAGCCCCATTGATAACTCACTTCCTCTATCAGGGAAAATAATTGGCAACTTACCCACTGGATTATTATACCCTTAAATCGAGTGAAATTCCATGAATATAATTAAAATATGAGGAAAGGAAAGGCCATATGGAAACACTGCAAACTGTACAAGGTGAAGGTGTACCAAAAATATATGTGGGGTTACGGATCAAGCAATCCTAAAATTCATATGGAACAACAAACGCCCACGGATAGCTAAAACAATTCTTGGGAAAAAGATAATGGGAGGCATCACCCTCCCCAACCTTAAACTTTACTACAAAGCGGTAACAATTAAAACAGCATGGTACTGGAACAAAGGCAGAGCCGCAGACCAATGGAACAGAGCGGAATATCCCTACACACAACCCCAAATGTATGATCATCTAATCTTTGATAAGGGGGCAAGAAATGTGAAGTGGAGCAAGGAAAGTCTCTTCAACAAATGGTGCTGGCATAACTGGACAATCACATGCAAAAGAATGGACTTAGACCTTGACCTGACACCATGCACAAAAATCAGATCAAAATAGATTAAAAACCTCAACATCAGACCACAATCCATAAGGTACATCGAAGACAAGGTCAGCAAAACCCTTCACGATAGTGAAGCTAAAGGTATCTTCAAAGATGACACGGAACTAAGCAATCAAGTAGAAACAGAGATAAACAAATGGGACTATATTAAACTAAAAAGCTTCTGCACAGCAAAAGACACAGTGACCAGAATTCAAAGGCAATATACAGAATGGGAAAGGATATTCACCCAATACCCATCCGATAAAGGGTTGATATCAAGGGTATATAAAGCACTGGTTAAACTCTACAAGAAGAAAACATCCAACCCCATCAGAAAATGGGCCGAAGAAATGAACAGAAACTTTTCCAAGGAAGAGATACGAATGGCGAAAAGGCACATGAAAAAATGCTCTGCATCACTAATCATTAGGGAGATGCAAATCAAAACAACCATGAGATACCACCTCACACCACAGAGAATGGCACACATCCAAAAGAACAAAAGCAATCGCTGCTGGAGAAGATGTGGAGAGAAAGGGACCCTTCTCCACTGCTGGTGGGAATGCCGACTGGGCCAGCCCCTTTGGGAAACAATATGGACAATTCTCAAAAAATTAGAAATTGAGCTTCCATTTGATCCAGCAATACCACTTCTGGGAATATATCCTGGAGAAACAAAAAAGTATAGTCGAAATGACATCTGCACCTATATGTTCATCGCAGCACTGTTTACAATAGCCAGAATCTGGAAAAAACCCGAGTGCCTGAGAACAGATGACTGATTAAAGAAACTTTGGTACATCTATACAATGGAATACTATGCAGCAGTTAGAAAGGATGAAGTCATGAACTTTGCATATAAGTGGATCAACATGGAAAGTATCATGCTAAGTGAAATGAGCCAGAAAGAGAGGGCCAGACATAGAAAGATTGCACTCATCTGTGGAATATAGAACAACAGAGTAGGAGACTAATACACAAGAATAGTAGTATATAATACCAGGAGGTTGGCTCCATAGCTTGGAAGCTGGCCTCACATGCTGGGGGAAAGTCATCCCAGATGGAGAGGGGAACACCAAGTCATATGTGATAGGAGATCCTGCGCGGGAAGGGAGATGCGTGCTGAAAGTAGACTAGAGACTGAACAGGATGACTACTCAATACCCTTATTTGAAACCACAACACCCAAAAGGAAAGATAGATATCAAATTGGAATGCCCCGCTACAGAGGCAGGGTGGGGTGGGGGAATGGGACTGGGGGGGTGGGAGGGATACTGGGTTCATGGATGGTGGAGAATGGACACTGGTGGAGGGATGGGCTCTTAAACATTGCATGAGGGAAAAACAAGCATGAAAATGTGTGAATCTGTAACTGTACCCTCACTGTGACTCACTAATTTAAAAATAAATAATTTTTTTAAAAAAGGGAGAGAGTTGGCATATATATATATGTATATATATAAGGGGTTAGAGAGACAGTACAGGCATTAAGATGCTTGCTTTGCTTATGGCTGACCCAGGTTTGATCCCTGGCATGGCATATTCCTCTGAGGAACACTTAGTGTGATTCCTATTTGCACACTCAATCCTTTAGGCAGTATTCAGGTCAAGTCCACATGTGCAAATCAGTGGGGCCTCCCTCAAACTTCTTGGGTGCCACCTGTTTCTTGGTCAGAATTCCAAAACAGGAGAACTATTCAGAGACTGTGGTGACCAAGTGGTAACATGGTGGCTCCTTCAGCTGGAGAGCTTTTCGACTCATTCAGCCTCAGTCCAACAGAGCACAGCAGCCATGAGTAGAGAAGACTGGAGCTGAACGTGTCTCTGCTCATGATGCTCTCTGCTTACCAGGCCCTAGTCCTGCGGGATGGATCTCCTTCCCTAGGTGACTTAGAAGGCACCAAGGGCAAGTGGGAGGTGCTGGACTTCATCCCTCGTGCTATTGATGTGCTGAGGCCATCCTCACCACCTCTTTCTGGGAAATCTTTTTTTCTTTTTGGGTCATACCCGGCAATACTCCTGGCTTTTTACTCAGGAATCACTCCTGGCAGTGCTCAGGGACCATATGGGATGCTGGGAATCAAACCCGGGTCAGTTGCATGCAAGGCAAATGCCCTACCCGTTGTGCTATTGCCCAGCCCCCTGGGATCTCTTGAGAGGGAAAAAACAAGAAAATCCCTCCACCACTCTATAGTTCCCACAATGAATTGTCCTGTACACTCTCTCCTAGGAGTGTCCATCTCGATCTTGGCTCTGTGGAGGGGTTCCCTGACAATGATGCCTGTGTTTGGCTTAGCTGTGTGCTCTTTTGTATTCAGGTGTGGTCAACCTGAAAGTAAGGGTTGTAGCAGATTTGATCCCACTTTTCACAGAGGTGGGAAAGCAATATCCGGGGGCCTTTTCTAGCATCCTGTAGAGGCTATGTTTCATTGGTGCATCGCCTTTTTTTTCTGTGGCCACACCCTTTCCTCTCTTGAATTCTTGTCATTCTTCTCTTCTGGCTGTGTGTGTGTGTGTGTGTGTGTGTGTGTGTGTGTGTGTGTGTGTGTGTGTGTACTGTGTGCAGTGTCAGGGTACTTCTTGGTATTGGATTAGATCTCCTGCCCCTCTTCCCTTCCTCCTATATTTCTATTCATTAAAAGGCTCCCTTCCTACCCAGCTTTCAGCCCAGAAGCCTAGGCATCACTCTTGCTCTCTCCCTCCCTTTTCAGAATTAATCATCTGCATCCCACTTTCCTGCTGCTGCTGTCTTAGATCACACCTTCCTCATCTTGTACCATGACCAGTCTCGTGTCTTAGCAACCGGCCTTGCAGTCCACTGCCTCCTCCCACTCTCAATCCTGTGAACAAGGGCCCCTGGAAGATGACTCAGTGGCTTATGGCCCTTCTCTGGCAAGGGTAAGGTCATGAGTTCAAATCCCATGCTACCCTTCAACATAGAAGTGATCTTGACAGTCCTGCTATTCAGGATCCCCAGCAAGAAATGAGTGAAAAGGTGCCCCAGCGATTAAGAAAGCTCCCAGGGCAAGTGGGAAGTGCTGAACTTCATGCTTGGTGCCATTGATGTGCTGAGACCATCCTCACCACCTTTGTCTGGGGTGTCTTGAGAGGTGGGGGGGGGATGGAAAAAGAAACTCCTCCAATATTTCATTGTTCCCCGAAGGAAATAGAAGCTTTTGCTCTATGACCCTGCCTCCCTCTTTTGTTTCTTTCTTGCCCTTTTCCAACTTCCTGGAAACCATGATGCAGCCTTCTGGATAGTGCTCGTCACTCCTTAAAATTGAAGGTTTTCCCTCTGCTTTCTATGAATGAGTGTCATTTTGGCAAAGAACAATTTTTCCTTCTTGTAACTTACAGGGAAGCGTGAAGTGCTATCAGTGTGGGAACATTCTGGGGCAGTTGCAAAATTAATATTTAGGACAACTAAGAAAAAACACTCTTGCTTCCCTAATTTTATCAGGAAAGAGGGAAGTCCATGAATATCACTATTCACAAATATGCTAAATGGAATGGCATTTTAAACCATAAACAGATCTTTGACAATTCAGTTTTTTAAATTATAATAAGCATACTTTTTCTTCTGATTTTCTTTTCATAAAGCCCAGCCTCCTTGGTACCATTTCCAAACCTGTCACCTATTGTATATGTTTTTTAATTTATTTTTGGTTTTTGGGTCACACCCAGAAGTGCCCAGGGGTTACTCCTGGCTCTGTGCTCAGGAATTACTCCTGGAGGTGCTCAGAGGACTATATGGGATGCTGGGAATCAAACCTAGGTTGGCAATGTACAAGGCAAACGCCCTACCCTCTATGCTATCGCTCCAGCCCCAGCTATATGTTTTTTTCATAAATTACTTAGTGCTTTGTGCCTTGGTTTCCTCATCAGAAGAGGTAGAAATGAGATACACTAATATCTATAGAAGGCCCCAAGTATAATTGGCTTTTACACACAGTGCTATGTTTTAGTTGTTATTTTAATGATTACTGAAACATTTAAATAAATATATTAAAAACTATACATAATATATAAAATATAATACATATATTTATATAGTTTCATTCTCTTGTTTTTTCCCTGCTTACTCACCCACCCCTATACTCTCAGCATAAATAATCATCCTTCAAGTCACAAATTAATTTATGATGACAGCTGGAATGAACTTTACCCAAGTAATAGTTCATTAAATCACATATAGATTTTGGTCTAAGGGGCTGGAGTGATAGTACAGTGGGCAGGGCATTTGCCTTACACACAGCCAACCAGAGTTAGATCCCCAACATCCCATATGGCCCACCTATGCACCGCCAGGAGTTAATTTCTGAATGCAGAGCCAGGAGAAATCCCTGAGCATTGCCAGGTGTGACCCAAAAGGATTTTGGTCTAACCATGCACTAAGATATCATTATTGGATAATTTTGAACTTTAAGTGACATAGAGGAATGTTAAGTAACAACACGACACTGTACAAGGAAAATGATTTAGTAACAATAGGTAAAATACTGAGAATAAAATGATGGGACATTTTTGTCTTCTATATTTTCCATTTTTTTTACAGTACACCATATGAATTTTTTATTTGTTTTAAAAAGGAAACACACATTTAAAAAAAATAGGCATCTCATTTGGGCAACCTTCCTTTACACTTCACTGCTGACTTCATTAGCACCCATCTCTCAGGCTGACCACAGTGCTTGCCACAGAGCAAGTGTTCACCCAAGTTTTTCTGGATTATTTCCTCTTCTTGCTGGATATTCCCTGTGACCAGCCTAGAAACAACCAGAAACAGGTATAAAGATAGTGTTTGAAGGAAGAAAAAAATACTTCAGATGAACAAACAAAAATGTTTTTGAACCTACTCAACTCTGCTGAGGCTTCATCTTTCCCTCAGAAATTTAATGTTCCTTAAAGTCACTCTTTAAGAAGAGAGGAGCCCTGACTGAGGGCCTGAGGGTGCCCATCACTGTTGATACTTCAACCCGCTTACCACCCCAGAACCCCAATCCTCTATCTAGCGTGAATAATTGTGTGTTTGTTTCTTCACTCTACAATCCAGTGTCCCCTCCTTGTTTCCTCTGAGTGACTTGGTTACCATAAATATCAAACCAAAGGAGTGTGACCTCTTCTTGGATTACTTTTTTTTCTTTTTGGGTCATACCCAGCAATGCTCAGGGGTTATCCCTGGCTCTGAACTCAGGAATTACTCCTGGAAGTTCTTGGGGGGACCACATGGGATGCCGGGGATTGAACCCTGGTCAGCTTGTGAAAGGCAAACACCCTACCGACTGTTATACTATTGCTCCAGCCCCCAACTTCTTTGCTTATAACATTGGCAAATTACCATATTTTCAGCTCATGTTGGCTTCCTTTTTTTTCAATGTTGGTTCTAAAGGGTTTCTCTAGTTTTCTAGTTCTAGGTCTCCTACACACTAGTGCTCTGAGTCTCAACCTCTCACCCTCCCTGCCACCTTCCCTGCCCCCCTGGGCTTCCCAACTCCCATGAGTCTCAAAATTCTCCTAGGAGAGCACAGAAGGTTGGGCATATCACCTCTTTCCTCACACTCCTCAGCAACTCTGCCCTGTCTTCTGAGAGTCAGGGATCTTCAGAGACTCCCTATATGGGCAATATCAGCAGGTCCCAGCTATGAAGAAATTTTGATCATTGCTGAGCAATTTAATGGAAGACTTGAGTTTTTTGTTTGTTTAGCTTTTAGTGAAGCAAGATAGCTTTTATGGAGTGAAATGGATTCATTTTTATTTTTGTTTTGGTGTCACCGCTGGCAGTGTTCAGGCCTTACTCCTGGCTCTGAACCATATGGGATGCCAGGAATTGAACCCAGGTCCACCATATTCAAGACAAATGCCCTTTCCTGCTGTGCTATTGCTCTGTCTCTGAAACTTAAGAAAGATGTTAGGATAGAGAAAGAGAGGACATATGTATTCAAGACAGAACATGAGCTTCTTTGTAGTAGAAAAAGAAAACAAGGATGTATAGAGACAAGTAACAAGATGTGTTCAAGGGAGAACATGGGATTGAAGAGGCGAGATTTGGGTTTGATATATGTTCTGTATAACTTAATCAAATCTTTAACTTCTTCAGGTTGTGCTGCTGATCTGTAAAAGGACTAAACAGAGTGGGATCAGATAAAACTCAATGATAGGGTATGTGGGGAGAAAAGAAAATACCAGGATCTCTGCAAGCTAATATTTCTCCTGTGGTTACAGATCCTAGGGTGGTTAAGAGAACAAAATAACATAGAAGATATGAAAATGCCCAGAATGGAGAAATGTGCATGGTACCCAGTAAGGATTTTGGAGGGAAAAATCTCTATTACACCAGAGGGGAAGTGAAGAATTTTCCTGTTCGAGAGGAAACCCAGAGAATTCAGAGTTTCAACTTATGAAATGTTCTGAAACTAATGTTGGCACTTACTGCCACCTCTTAGACAACTAAAACTAAAACGTTGCATTCTAGAACAGTATTTCTATGATCAAATTTCTGAGTATGTAAATGTCGGGTGGGGTGAGAGGGAGTGATCACCCATGAGGGTTTGGGAGAAGGAATCTGGCATTGGGGGCAAGAATGTCCAGTTTATTCTTATTCCATTTAGTCAAAGGGAGTTCAGGAAGTTGTTACCTTAAGATGTTTTCTATTGTGTTCCCTTTCACTAAAATGGGTAGTTGGAGCTCTGAACAATATAAATAAGTGCTTATGAATGCCTACTGTGTATACAAGAGATCGCATAATAAGATTTCTTTCTTTAAAATTTTTTTTATTAAAATACCATGATTTACAAATTATTCATAGTTGCGTTTTAGCCATATTATGTTCCAGTACCAATCCTACCACCAGTGTCATCTTCTCTCCACCAGGATTCCCAAGTTCCCTCCTACCTGCATACCCCCCACCCCATAATATAGTTTCTGCATCAAAATATTCCTTCTTTATTGGGAAAGATGGTCAAATAAGTATGTTACAGCTGATATGATGGAAGAAAGTCAGGGGCTATGGGTGCAGTACTCTGAGCCTTGATCCAACAGACCAAGAATTCTTTTGGCTGACCTACAGAACAGAGCCTATGGAGTAGGATGGGGAGAAAGAACTGGGACCATGTTGGGGAAGGGAAATGAGTACCTGGGTCAGATTGTTGGAACGTTGTACCCATAAAACTCTAAATCCTACCATGTTATTCCCATAAAACCAAACCATAAACGTACTGTAAATCATGTGGCTTAAAAAAAAGTCTGAAGTACAATAACAAAGTAAAACAAGCAAAGTTCATTAGCAAATAGAGCAAATAGTGAAGGGTTCATATTAAAAGACTTAGCTTGGGGCGGGGGGGGGCGGTGGGGGAAGAATTCAACTAGAAGAGAGGTCAGGGAAAGTTCTCTAGAGAAGATAACAACTTTTAAAATCAAGTATTTGAGTTTAAAAGAAGCTTTGGTTCAAGTATTTTAAGAGGCATTTGTTATTCTCTACTATTAGTTAAAAGTGCTTTCAATGTATAGAGCTTGGAGGTCATTGATTTAGCTAAACATATTGACACAAACCCTCCTAATGTGGAATTTCACCAGTGTGAACACAACATTGTTGTGGTAACCTCTGTGAATAAAGCATTTTGTTCCGTGAGCCAAAGATCAAAGCCAAGCTAGAAAGCTGAAGTCAATTAATTCATTGTAGGACTCAGTGTGTACCAATTACCCATTGTATCTTTCATATTCTCATTCTTCCCCTAAGCAGGTATCTTCATAATCCTTTCACAGCATAAAGATCTGCAGCCCCAACTCACTTCATTAGCACCCATCTCCCAGGCTGACCACAGTGCTTGCCACAGAGCAAGTGTTCACCAAGGTTTTCCTGGATTATTTCCTCTTCTTGCTGGATATTCCCTGTGATCAGGAGTCTCAGTGCCTAAGGCTCCTAGTTCGTATTGGGGAAGATTAGACTTGAGTTGGAGCTCTTTATATATGCTTGAGAGGTGGCCTTCTTCACTGATGTTTTCTCTCTCTCTCTGTCTTATGTGATGCAGTTATTTAATGCCCACTCTTGGGATGGCTATTTTCATCACTATTAATACCATCATTTTATTTACATCTCTTTGAGGACAGGAATAGGGCTTTGTATAGCTTTGTCTTCTCTGACAGGGAAAAATGACTACTAATTGGGGTTAAGTAGACATGCCATGGATAACAGAGTTGGCTTAGATCCTGGAGAAACACCAGACACCTTCTTCCCTTAAAACAAAGTGTTTCATACTTGAAGATAAAACACCAATTAGGACACCGCAAAAGATGTAAACATATGTGATCTCAGGGATTTATAAAATATTAGAGCTTGTGATGGGGTTCTTGGTGAAAAGAATATTTGAGAACAAGAAAAGAGTGAGGGCAGAAAAGATAGTAATAGTGTAGGGGGTGATGATATAATGAGGTAGGATGATACTGCACTTTTTAAGTTACTCTTATTTTAGTTCACACCTGGCAGTGCTCAGGGCTTATTCCTGGCTCTGCACTCAGGGAATCATTCCAGGTGATGCTTGGGGGACCATATGGGATGCCAGGATTGACCTGGGTCAGTCACATGCAAGGCGAACACTCTACCCGCCGACTATCTCTCCGGCCCCACTTTTTAAGTGACTCTGACTCCTCTTCCACATCTCTACAGTGGCTCTCTATTTTCAGACTCTTCATTCTCCTTTCTCAATGCAGAAGCAGGCGTCAGTGAGAGGCCATGGAAGAGCACATGGGTCAGCTGAAGGTGAAGTGGAGAGAGATCTGACCAAGTTATTCCAATCCTCTCGCCTACTCCACTCTCCTACACAGTTCTATTTCTGACCTTTGACGCTTCATCTAATCCTCTCACATCAACCACAGATTACCAGTATCTGCCAACAATGTGGGTCCTACAACCATGAGGATCCTCAGGGACTGATATGGTGACACTGACATGCTTAGATGGCACATTCCACCTGCAACCTAGAAAAGCTTATGTCTGTGTGTGCAATACCACATTATCTCCAGATTTTCCAAATGAGTTTCTTGTGGATTTCTTTCTCCTTTTTGCTACTGGTCTATGAAAACAGAGCAAAAGCTTTACTTCTTTTTCCAGTTTCCCGGGTTTAGAACAGACTAGCCCAAGTGGTTTGTGATCAACCATTTCTTTTTTGGGGCCACCTCCTATTTTTGTTTGGGAGATGACAAGGTACAAAGAAAGTGGATTTGAGAATCAGATGTGTCTCTCTTCAAAACGTGGCACTGCCACTGAGCAGCTGAGATGAACTTGGAGATGTTCATAGTTCTCTCCTTGCTGCCTCTGGGGCATCATCAAATCCTCACTCGGGATCATGGTCAAATTCAATGTCACATGGAGAGAACAGTGTGCATACTACCTCGCACATAATAAATGTTCCACAATTAGAAGTCGTACATGTGCCTGTGCTTGATCCTTGTGCATTGGTAAGCCTGGTTTCTCTTTTTATGCTTGAGAAGACACTAGACTTCCTTTCAATCAATAAAGTCACTCATCACAGTGGAAGGAAGCTTCAGGAATAGAATATGGTTCTCCCTTCTTTCTCAGGGCCCAGCTGGTGACAAGGAAAGATTGACTCGAGGCTTCCTGGTACTGGAAATGCCAACCACAGAAAGAAGCCTGATCTCATTGACAAGTCTCTTTAAGAAGGTGTCAATGTTTCTCTTTCCTCTCGGTTTGCAAGTGTCCCTCCAGCTTCTGTGTGGGACCTTGGTGTACCACTTCCCCCCTGGGGTACAGCCCACTTCTTGTCGCCTGCACTCCCCCACCCCTCGCCTTCTTCCTCTATGTCACTATCTCCTCTGGCTCCTCACTCTCACTGGGCTTCAGTTTCCCTACGGGCACCATGACATCATCTCAGCCCTGGAAATTCCACTCGCTCTTCAGGGTCTCCTACCTCCTGTTTCAGGCCTATAAAAAGGGGTTCCAAACTCAGTATGGGCACAGAACACCTTTGACTCCTAAGCTTCTAGGATCTGCAGCTTCTGCTCCTGAAAAGCCTCTTCACCACCAAGACCATGAAGCTCTGTGTGGCTGGGCTCGCTCTGCTCGTGCTCATGGCTGTCTGCTGTTCTCCGGCACACTCTGCGCCACGTAAGTCCTCTCTGGTGACTGCTCCACCTGTGACAGCCACTTTTTTCAGTTAGGGTGGCCCAACAGTGGCCTCTATGGAAGGGGCAAAAGGGCTCTGGGAAGATTTTCAAGCAGTCTGCCATCCAATGTGTTCTAGTTGAGTCTCAGTAATATTCAAATTCCTCTTTTCTAAAGAAATAGAAACCAGCAGACTTTTTAAAGCCAGTCCCTGCCTCTCTTGGGGTTTTGTCCCCCTGACTAGAATGCAGAAGTTGGCCATGTTCCCCTACCCAGTCCTGCTTCCATGGGCTGAGATTCTTCCACAGTCTTCTCTTCAGAATAAGGCTCCTACTCAGGTTGGGTGGGATTGGATGCAGGGAATCATATCTGGGGATCTGGAGAGTCCCACAGAGAGATGACCAGCGAATATTGATAACTAGGAAGGTCAGCTCTTGGTAGAGCTTCCAGCTCACCCTGCCTTTCCTTCTAGTGGGTTCTGACCCTCCCACTTCCTGCTGCTTCTCTTACACCCTGCGGAAGATTCCTCGGAATTTCGTGACGGATTACTATGAGACCAGCAGCCTCTGCTCCCAGCCTGCTGTAGTGTAAGTTTCGACCCTTGGGTACTCTGGGAGGCAAAGGCAAGGGAAGGAGAGGAGCAGGGAGGGCGGGTATTAAGCTATTAAGCAGTAGGAAGGCAGGTTTTAAGACTGAAACCCTCCTGAAAAGCAGTGAGAAACAAGCCACAAAGTGTCTGGTTGAGTCCAGGAGGGTAAATGGAATGAAGGGGGCGAAAATTGATTTGGAGGGAGGAAGTGTGCCGGAGGTGAAGAAATCATGGAAAATTAAAAAAGATTATGGAATCCATGGGCTGATTGTTTAAACCCTGCTTAGAAAAGCCCATGAGAAAATTATCCACAGGGCAGCAGGAAAGGGACCAACTTGTCCCCGTATTGATCAACCTCAGAGATCGTTGCTATATCCAGGGTGGAAGTTACAGGGGGCCTGTTTATAGCATCACCTCCTGGAAGGGTCTCCTCACCACCTAGATCTGTCCAACATGAGCCATGTCAAGTAGAGGGAGCTCCCCACCGCGCACCAGGGTATACCAGATGGCCTTCAACATGGCAATGATTTCTAATCTGTCCATTTCTCCTTTCACAGATTCCAAACCAGAAGGGGCAGGCAAATCTGTGCTAACCCCAGTGACGCCTGGGTCCAGGAATACATGGATGACCTGGAACTGAACTGAGCTGCTCTGGACTAGTGCTGGGGTCTGCTGTGAAGGTCACCTGAGCCTGAGGCGTCTCTGCAAGATGCATCCCCTCCTGCTCAGAACTCCTCCCAGTACCCCCTGTTCCTCTCTGTAATTTTATCTGTACTGTGTACAATATTATTGTATTGGGTATCATTTCCATTATTTATTACTTTGTCAAAGCTTGTCTGTCCCCCATGGGGATGGTTCACTCTCATGTTCTCTGCTATTGTGGATACACAGACAATGTGGTTGATCCCGGTTTACTGTTTTCATAATAAAGCCTTTGGAAATGTAGACAGTTCCTTTATGCTTTGTGCTTTACCTCGGTTTTGGGTGAAGAGAATTGCTTGGTGCTGTGCACAGAGATCAAACACAGTTTCTGAAGATAGAAGGACTGAGTAATTGCTGAGATCTTCATATCTTCTCTGGCCTAAGCACACTAAAGGCTTGTTCTTCTGGGCTGGAGAGATAGTACAATTGATAGGATGCGTGCCTTATTCATGGTCAACCTATGTTAGATTCCTGGTACCACAAAAGGTCTCCCAAGCCCCACCAGGGATGGTACCTGAGCATAGGAGTAAGTCTTGAGCACTGTCAGGTGTGACTCCAAAACAAACAGACTTGCTCTTCATCCACATTTTATTTTATTTTATTTTTATTTTTTTTTTTGCTTTTTGGGTCACACCCAGCGATGCTCAGGGGTTACTCCTGGCTTTGCACTCAGGAACTACTCCTGGCGGTGCTTGGGGGACCATATGGGATGCCGGGGATCGAACCCGGGTCGGCCGCGTGCAAGGCGAACGCCCTACCCGCTGTGCTATCGCTCCGGCCCCCATCCACATTTTAAATAAGGATTTTACCACTGTTCTGAAGCTGGGAAAGGCCTCCTTCATGTTCTGCAGGGACTGAGGGAAGGACTCTGGGGTGGAGTGGAGGGGTGGAAGGAGGGAGGAGCTGATCTATACAGGCAGAAGAAGGGACTAGCATCAAAGAAACTGCCCGATCTTAACTTATAATTTTATCTGCTAGATCTAAGCTGTCAAATACATTTACCATTAGCCACAGGTGACTTTAAATTATCAATTCAGTTTAAAATAAAATTAAAATTCTATTCCTCACTCACATTAACCACATTTCAAGTGCTTGCAAGCTCATGTAGTTAAATATAGGATACTGCCATTATCATGGGCATCTCTATTGGACAGCACTGTTTTCAGAATATTCTCTAGGCTGAAGGGCATAAAATCAGGGAATTAGGGATAGTCTGGACAGTTAAAGTATAATCTTTGGAGAAAGGTTCACAATAATCTTCTGGAGGGAAGTGGTTGGGAGAGTAAATGGATCATCCCTGGGCATAAGACAAGCTGTAGATCACAACGGCAGATTGAAAAATGACCCCCTAAGTTACCTTCTCTCTTACCCTGGAATCCTTGTCCTCAGTACTCCCTTCCTCAGTGCACATGGGCAGAAAAGATCTCAGTTTAACAGAACAGTCTCTCTAAGGAAGGCTCAGGACCCTCCCCCCTCCCCCCCACACACATGGGGATGAAGAAATGTTTCACTAAGAAACTACAAGTGATAGCTTGGGGTCCTCACAGCGGGTGAGGAACTTTAGCTATTGCACAAAATGATACTCAATCTTCTTTTTTCTCTTGACAAAACTTCCTTTTCTCCTTCTGAAGCTGGAGAGCTAGCATTTGCTTACTTGACTTTTCAGCTGAGTTTACATTTACTTAGCTGACTTTCTGCTGAAGTTTCTCCTGGCTGCTGGTTGAAACCAGAGCCAGAACAGAGGCAGGACCGGAGACAGAGCATTGATTTCTGGGAATCTTCTACAAGCCAGACCAGTGCTGCTCCTGCTTCCCGACAGAACCTGCTTCCTTGTTTCTCTCTCCAGAGAAAGGGACTCTGTTCCTTGAGTATGGGCTCATGCAGACTTCCTGTCCGTCTCTCCCTATCCTTGGGGTCCCTTGAAAGACCCTGTCCTGGTTCCTGTTTTATTTATTCTCTAATATATGCCCGATGGCTGCTGCAGACACCTACCCCTTCAAGTGAAAACAAACCTGGTGGACTTGCTGGCCTGATTTGTGACTCTCAGCAGAGCACTGGACATCAGCATGTGGGGGTGAGGGTGGGGGAGTGCGTTTTCACGAAGGAACAAAGGTTCCCCCAAGTGGGTGAAGTTCCTTATTTCCATGTGCCTCTGAAGTCCCCTGGGGGTTTCTACTCCCTGTCCTGGGAAAGGCCACATTAGTGGGTGGAGATGGCCATTCTCTAAGTCTCAGTTTGTTCATTTGTGACACTGGCACCTCTGGAAGTGACCCTTTAGCTCATGACGCCCCTGTCCTGAGACCCAGCTGTGTAGGACAAGCACAGGACCTGATGTCCAACTGTGCACTTAGTAAAGGGCAGGGCTGGGGAGAGAGTGCAGGGGCTGACGTACTTGCCTTGCAGGTGGCCAAACTCAGTTCCATTCCTGGCACCGTGCAGTGCAGGCCTGGAGGTCCACAAGCACTACTGGGTGTGGCTCTTGAGGCTCCTGAGCACCAGGAGGGTAACCAGGGTATCCCTAGCCCCTCAGGGCCCAGCGGCACCACATCCTTGGGCCCTCACATTGAATTGCCATGAGGGACCCTCAGGCCTTCTGAATACTGCTGGGGAGAACCCCCAAGAGTCCCTCCTTAGCCACAGCTCTCATGCTGAAATGCATACTTCAGCAAAATGCCCGTGGGCAATGATGCACATCGTGCTGGGAACTTGGCAGAGCAGTATGTGCTGGAGAGGCAAGTACCCAGAACAGTGTCTTACAGAGACTCTGGAATGGAATATCTTCATGTAACTGTGTGAGCACTCTTTGCTCCATAGGCCCAGGCAGGACGCATTCCCAAGGAGATATAGGATTACACAATTTCCCTCCCCCACCGCGCCCTGCTGTGGACCCAGTATTGCAGGCACTTGGTTGTGGTGATTTCGCTTGATGCTCCTTTTCTCGGTGATGCTCTTGCACATTCTGGCTCTCGGGCTCGCCAGGGATGGCTGTGATGCTCACACATGGACTCACAGGTGTCACACTCCTGCAGTGCTCGAACTTTTCTAGTGTCAGCGCCTGGTGGGGCTTACACATTTTGTTGCGAGGCTCACATAAACGTGTCTGCTTGTGCAGTGGAAACCACATGTTCTGCTGTGATGCCAGAGTTTCACACAGCAGGGTCGTCGGCATGGCACTGGGAACACATAGGCAGCTCTGGGAATTAGACTCATGGCCTCAAGCTTGCAAGGCAAGCACTTTTAGCTCTGAGCCATCCCCAGGCCCTGACACTTTCTAGCTTTAACCAGGAGTGGCAAAGTTCCACATATATTGACTTGGTGTGTGAGAAATGTGTTTCTACTTCATAGTGGGGGAAAGATGAATGAAGGTAATCTTAGGGTAACTTCTACCTGGACACATCACTTTCTATTTCTATGTATAGATGTTTATGCTGAGTAAATAATGGCCTATATTATGGAGAATAATGAACAGTCATAGACACAGTGAATTACTTATGATAACAACAACAATGAAAAATCTGGGATGTACCTAGATATCCAACCAATGAGGTGGGCTAGATAAGTTATGAACCATCAGTGTCATAGAATTTTTTTATAGTTGTTGTTGTTGTTGCTTTGGGCCACACCTGGGTGTATTCAGTGCTTACTTCTGACTCTGAGCTCAGGGATCACTCCTTGTGGGTTTGGGGGACCATCTAGGGTGCTGAGTTTCGAACCCAGGTTGGCGATTTGCAAGGCAAACACCTTACCTGCTGTACTGTAATTGTTCAGCATGATGTATTGTTCCATCCCTGATAGTAAATATTTCAAAAAAGCTGGAAAAGGTTACATGGATAACTCTCTAAGATATAGCATTAAGTGAGCAAAGCAGAATAACACATTCCTTTTCCTTTTAGAAGTGTGTATTTACGTGCACACATATGCTAGTACCCACTAGACAGTAACTGTGAGTAAGATGGAATTATATACCACAAAGCTCATCTCTGTGTTTAATTGTATAAAAATGCACGCGTGCATACATGCGTGTGTGTGTTTGTGTGTGCATGTACCAGGGATCACACCCAGGGAGTCATACATAAAAGACATGTTCTCTACTGTGTAGTGAAATCCCAGCTCCCCAAAAAAGAACTTGAAATATTTTTAACTAAGTTGTAGTAATGGTCACATCTAGTCGCTTTCACAGAGGTATGAGGAACCTCCTCCTTATCAGCTCTCAGGCGGGGTCCCCTATTCTGTTCTCTGGCATCATCTGCTCCTACCCTCCGGCTCAGCAGCTGGCAGTGCAGCCCAATCCTTTGGGTTTGGGTCTGGGCTTCCCTGTCACAGTGCCCGCATTGCCCAGGGTCATAGCTTTCCATTGTTGAATCGAGCTGCTTGGTCCCCTCTCACAGCCCTAATTTTCTTTTTTAAGTAAATAGATTTTATTTGGAGGTTTCTGAGGGAAGGAGGAAGGGATAAGTGGGAGAGAGAATAGAAAGAATAATGTGCTCAAGAGAGAACGCAGGCTTCTCCAAGGGTGGAGGAAGCCCCTACACATAACTGAGCTTTAGACACAAAAGTATGAAAGCATGAAAGTACACATCTCAAGAGGGGAGATGTGGGCGACACATGTGCTCGGGCGACACATGTGCTTGGGTGACACATGTGCTTGGCCACATGGGCGCAAGAAGCACATGGGCTCAGACAGCATATGCACCCCTCACAGCCCTAATTTTACCTTCAGCCTGAGGAGTTATTTCTGGGTATTTGTGCATTTTGTGTCCCTGACATCCTGTGAGCTCTAGCCTGAGTCTCTCTTGGGGCTGCTCCCAGGCTATTTCTTCTTAGTTTGACCCTTGTCTCTACAGGGGTATTCAGAGGAGCTTGTTCTGGCGATGAGTACTGTGGTCCAGAGTAGGCTTCCCTTTTCCGTGCACTCCATGGTCTCAAAGAGCCAGTGATGAGGTAGGGCTTTGGGCCCCAGTGAGCACTGGATATTCTCCTGTGGCTCAGGTCTCTCTAGCTCCCTGGCATGACCCTACAGGTAGGAGCAGGAGAGCAGAGCCCACTTGTCAGTAGATGGATGGGCCCTATCTCTCAATCCAGAAGAGCTGGGCCACTGGTGATGCAACCACCCACCTCTTGAGATGCAAGCCAACCTACCAACCCTATAGCCACCCCAGTGAGGATCAGATGGCTCAGGGACAGCCTCTGATCTCGACCTGCTCAAGGCTCTTAGCCCTAGAGGCAGCTCTGCACCAATCAGTCACTTCAAATCCTCAGACCCTGATATCTATCTAGGAGGTCTCAGGGCCCCCAGCAAACAACTACTGGTTTCCTGGTTGAAGCTCTCCCTCTAAAATACTGAATTAAGAGAATTTTTTTGGGGGGGGCGGGCATGGTTTTTAAGAAAATCAGGGAAACAAACCAAAGGCCAGTTTCCGGGTATCAAGGAACAAAGAGCTAAGAAAAGTATGCTTGAGTGCCCCCGTTTGGCTTTTGCACCTCCAAGGAGCCAAGCCCTCATCAAAGAGAAAATCTCTTGGGAAACAGAACTTGGGAATGGACTGGTCTGTGGCACCACCCCTCCCAGCTGATCTCCTTACACAGTTCTTTTCCTATGACCATCCGCCTCACCTTCCTTTCTGCCGCCACAATCGGGGTGAGGCTGTGTGGGAAGTGCACAGCATGAAGCACAGCACAGTCTTTGTTCTGATTACTTCTGGCCTCCTGGTGATGGAAATGGTCTGCGCTCGGTCACCTGTCTTCAAAGGTGAGGGTACCCAGGGGGTCCCACCTGGGATCAGAGACAGCTGAGGGCCCAACTTCAGACCTGGAATCATTGGCACTTAGTGCCCACTGCTGAGTAAAGTATGGCATCAACCAGACCCATTTCCATTCACCTCTGGAGCTGTCACCTGCCTTTCTCATTCTGCAGACCAGATTAGGGTTGGGGCTATTAGAAGGTGGGGTGAGAATTAAGAGAAGAGGACTACTTAGGACAGGGCTCTGGGGAGGGGATTGCCTCTGGGAGAAGTCCGGGGCATGTGCAAGGTGGTGATCAAAGCACCTGAGAACACCTTACCAGTGCAAAGAGAAGAAAGCCACAGTGCAGGGTTCTAATCTGGCGAACTCAGTAGCCTGAGGGACATGGAGGCCATTCTTGCCAGGGCTGCAATGTCAGAATGGGGTTTGGGAGGGAGAGAGGAGCCACAGAGGCTGAGGGAGGAGTCCAGGAGACCAAAGGAAAAATCAGAAAAGGCAGGATTCCTGCCAGCCAGGCAGGCCGTGGACCTCCAGCCACAGTTCTCTCGCCTTTCTTAGTTCCAACTCCCAATCAAACCATTGTCTGTTTTCCAGGACCACGAAGACGTGGGATCTGCCCAGAGGATTCTGAAGAATATGCTACAATTTGTTTTCAAGAGTGCATGGGAGATTACTTTTGCCCACCCACAGAGATATGCTGCAGAAATGGGTGTTCCCGAGTCTGCATGGAGCCTCTCCCCAAGCCTGCTGTGAGTATCAACCAGGATGGATCAGACATGCTCACATCCATCTTCCCACTGCTCACCAAGGTCTAGATAACCCTCACCCCTAAAAGGGGTTAGAGGGGCCCTAAGGGAACAGGAAAGAAGGACCCCAAGAGCCACAGGTCATGAATGACTGAGGCTTCCTCATCCTCTTTTTAAACCAAATCTTTCTCATCTTCCTTCCCCTTCAAAGGCTTTTCAGGAAAGTGGGTGACTCTGGAAAGTGGAAGGAGGAGGGAAATTTACTGACTCGGAGCAATAGAGTAGCCGTTGGGCTCTTGCCTTTCATGCGGCCGACCTGAGTTCGATCCTCTGCCCCTCTCGGAGAGCCTGGCAAACCACCGAGAGTATTGAGCCCACACGCCAGAGCCTGGCAAGCTACCTATGCATATTGGATATGCCAAAAACAGTAACAATAAGTCTCTCAATGAGAGACGTTACTGGTGCCCGCTCGAAAAAATCGATGAGCAATGGGATGACAGTGACAGTGAATTTACTGACTATCTCCTGTGGTGGGCAGGCTTCTACTGGAGTTGAGATGAAAAGGTTCTCACACAGTGCCTGAGAGATATAGGGCTAAGGTTCTTATCTAGCACACAGCTGACTCCAGCACCACATCTGGCCCCTTGAATATCTCCAAGAGTGGTGATCCCTGAGCCCAGAGCCAGGAGTAAGCCCTAAGCATCAATCATGTGACCTCTCTTCCCCCAAAACGAAGCAAAGCAACCAAATGTGCACATAGTACCTGGTCAAGGAGCCAAGTCCACATCAGCATTACCAGCCAAATGACTAAGGCTTCCTGCAGAGCTCTGCTGGGTGCTGTGCAAGTGGAGGGAGGAGCTGCTGGAGCACCTAGGTGGGCTGGACCAGTTAACCATAGAGAACACCGTAGGAAGAGCCTGAGGGAGGCACACAGCTCCCTGGAGGAAGGGAGGGCCATTCTGATGAAAGAAAGGAGCAGCGGGGGTGCTCTTGGGGAGATGGGGTGTGACTGTACTAGGTCAAAGTCCCCCTTTAGTTCTCTCCAGGGAACTAAAGAGCATTGTCCAGGCCACAGTCCAAAGAAGACTGAGCTACTGTGCTAAGAGTTCGGGAAATGGTAGAAGCTTCTGAGCAGAGGAGGTGTTAATGACTATATTTGTATTTCAGCAGCCTAACCCCAAACAGGCGAAGTGTCAGGTATAGGTGAGCTGGAGCTTAGCCCTAGATTCCTCAAGGATTTCCAAGTGCCATGCCTGGCATCAGCATCTGACTCTCCTATCAAACATCCTGGCTTTCCCTAGAAGATGAAGATCTTAGAGGGTGGAGCGACTCCTTTCTAAAGCACTTGTGCCCAGAATAAACTACTTAGAGCATCATTCAGGCTGTGTCGTTCTTCCCACATGGGGGGGTGGGGGGGTGGTGGGGGAGGGCCGGTTATAGCGGGCCCCACAGGGACTCATAGGGTGTGGTTCATACCATGGTGAACTTGTGCACACAGTGCAAGTCAAAGACAAAGTTTCCCCACCTTTTTTCCTTCCAAGTCCCCATCTTCAGAAACTCAAAGATCACTTACAGTACCCACACATGTGAAGCAAAGTTCTCCCTCCTAGTTCCTTTCTTCCTTCCAAATGTCTGTCTCCTGGGCTGAAGCAATAGTACAAGAGGTGGGGCATTTGCTTTGCACACAGCCGACCCAGGTTCAATGCCCGGCATCCCATATGGTCCCCCATTCACCACCAGGAGTAATTTCTGAGTGTAGAGTCAGGAGTAACCCCTGAGCATTGCTGGGTGTGACTCCCCTCCCTCCCCCACAAAAAAACCCAACCAAATGTCTGTCTCCAATAGGACAAAGAACACCAAGTACTTCCTCAAGTGTCTTGTGACTCTAGGCTGAACATTGGGGCTTCATTTCCTGGAACTCATTTCTTTCCACCTACATCTGACTTGGGTCTTCCCTGTGTGCGTGTCCCTCTCCCTAACAATGCTCCCACTTCTCATATAGCCATTTTTATTTTATTGATTTGCTTTTCTTTTTGGGGTCATAACCTAACTTTGCTTGAGGTAAGGGGCCGTGTACTGCCAGGGATTGAACCAGGTTGGTTGCATTAATTTTTGTTTGGTTTTTTGGCCATACCCAGCGGTGCTCAGGGCTTACTCCTGGCTCTGCATTTAGGAGTTACTCCTAGCTGTGATTGAGGAACCAAATGGGATGCTGGAGATTGAACCTAGGTTGACCACTTGCAAGGCAAATGCCCTGTTCATTTTACTATCACTCCAGCCAGGCTGGCTGCATTTAATACAATTGCTTGAACCCTTGTACTTTCTTTCTGGTTTTTAGACTGTGTTCTCATAGAACTTCTGTGGTCAGAATAAACCAGAGTAAAAATAGATATACTGTCTAGATGGCTCTCGTTTAATCAGTTAAAGGTCTTGAACAAAAGTGAGGTACCTGAAGTAACAAGAAATTCTATCTCTACACTATCTTTGAACTTAAGCAGCAACATCAACCCTTGCTTATGTCAAAATCATTCCCCTTGAGCCCAGAAAGATAAAATCATGCTCCTGCATGGATAAGCCTAGGGGCTGCAGTTCAGGAGGGTATATTCATTGCTTGGAGTTCTGTAGAGCCATTGCTCTGGAAGGGAAGGAAGTCAAGAGGCCATTAAAGAGTAGTTAAGAACACTTGAACTGAGAATATAACTTCACTCAAAGTGGAAAGAACGTCATATTTACCTAGCCGGCACTTATAAGGTGTAGCTCTGCACGGTTACACAATAATTAAATGCATTAGCTAAAATCTAAAATGGGTCTCTCTATTTCTCCCCTTTGACTACAGAGTTCCATTGCAGGAAACAAATTTGATACAGAATCAATGCTTGGAAGGTAGTTCCATTAATACTCTTCTTTCTACCCAGGAGGCCCAGAGGCCAGAGGTTCTAAACTCTAGGTAATGACTCTTCACGTTGTTCTCAGGTGTACCTTTCATGGATTATATCCAGAAAGTGACCGAGACCAGCTAGTAAATATCTTGCATCAGGTCACTGTTTTTGCCTTTCTGAAAACTTGTGAGGTAGATAGAATGTTAAGCCATTTCATTAAGAGATTATCAGCTAATGACTGGAGCAGGTGAACCTGGGACTAATTTGTGGTTTGCTAAACTGCACAAATTCAAGTATATTTGTTTTCTTCTCCTTTCCTCCCTGGAGTTTGGCCATCTAAACCTGGAGCCTGAGGTCTCAGACCTTGGGATACTCATGCCCGTCTTCCCACATGATCTCAGTGTCCCAGCCCAACACACACACACACACACACACACACACACACACACGCACACACACAATGGGAGAATTATTTACATCAGTATTTACATGCACATTTTAAGGATTATTGCACTCGCCCCAAGGTCTGCTGTTTCCATTGTACTACCTTAGATTAGCTCCCCCTGGTGCTGAGCACTGTGTGGACTCTGCAGTCCTGCAGTCCTTCCCTTGCTTAATGCAGATTTTTCCCTTCCCTCCTTTCCCCATCTTTCCTGGAATGTCTTTCCTGTAAATACTTTGAAGATGAATAAATTCTCATCTCCTTCCATTCTGACTTCTTGGTTCTGGTGTGAGCCTTGTAAGACTGCTTGGATATGAGCATCTACCAGCCACTCCTGATCCTAGTGCTGTCTCCTAATTGTAGAATTCCTTCTCCAAGTTCATGATCCCAGTTCAATCAGAAGAAAAACATCAGGGGCTGGAGTGATAGCACAGTGGGTAGGACATTTGCCTTGCACGCGGCCGACCCTGATTTGATTCCCAGCATCCCATATGGTCCCCTGAGCACCGCCAGGGGTAATTCCTGAATGTGGAGCCAGGAGTGATCCTGTGCATCACCGGGTGTGACCCAAAAAGCAAAAAAAAAAAAGAAAGAAGGAAAGAAGGAAAGAAAGAAAGAAAGAAAGAAAGAAAGAAAGAAAGAAAGAAAGAAAGAAAGAAAGAAAGAAAGAAAGAAAGAAAGAAAGAAAGAAAGGAGGAAAGAAGGAAGAAAGGAAGAAAGAAAGAAAGAAAGAAAGAAAGAAAGAAAGAAAGAAAGAAAGAAAGAAAGAAAGAAAGAAAGAAAGAAAGAAAGAAAGAAAGAAAGAAAGAAAGAAAGGAGGGAGGGAAGGAGGGAAGGAGGGAGGGAGGGAAGGAGGGAGGGAGGGAGGGAGAGAAAGAAGAAAAGAAAGATAGAGAAAAAGGAGAGATAAAGAAAAAAGAAAGAAGGAAAGAAGGAAATAAAGAGAAGGAAGGAAGAAAGAAAGAAGGAAAGTTAAAGTCTCATGCCAAATTTGTACCAAGTACCTTGGTTCTAGACAGGAAACCATAACCTCAGATCTACAGAGGGTGAGACATGTATGTGGCACCAGCCTGAGTTAGAATGCAGAAAGTCATGGCAGACTGGATGGAGACCACTACTAGCTCAAACAATACTTCTATGACTATTAGAAAAAGACCCTCACAGAGAGAAGCCACTTCTGTGCCAAACCGGTTAGGCTGAATCTCTGGGCCCAGAATATTGCAGCCTTCTAGGGATGGGACAGGCCAAGTGCCTGGCCTGTTGGAGGGCACAGTGCTCCCCCCACTGACACTGGCTTCTGCTTGCATTTTAACCACCTGGCTGCACTATCTCAGAGAGAAGTAACAGCCTCGCCATCTGGTAGACCTGAGACACCATGGTGCTGAATCATCCTAGTGACTCAGTTGCTGGAGTGTGTGGCTATGTATGCAGCGGTGCAACATTTCCAAAGCTCACAATACTGACAACCCAGTAGGAACACAAAAAATCAGATGGGAGCCCACCGCCGAGATGTGATCCCGGGGGCCGCGCGCATGTGCGGCCTCTCCGCAGCTGCACAAGCTTGAATCCAGACCCAGCAAAACCTCTTTCGGCGTG
The DNA here is from genome assembly GCF_027595985.1 of Sorex araneus. Taxonomy (NCBI): domain Eukaryota; kingdom Metazoa; phylum Chordata; class Mammalia; order Eulipotyphla; family Soricidae; genus Sorex; species Sorex araneus. The sequence continues at coordinate 201,326,810 of NC_073304.1, forward strand.
GGCAACTCCTCGCAGAATGGCTCCAGCCTGAGAACTAAGCCTCGGCCCCGTGCCCGCCCAGGAGGGGAAAGGTATTTCTCTCTCTTGCCTCTTTCTCTCCGGGGATGAAGGGCGCGGTGGCCGCCATATTAGGACGACCACAGATTGGGTTTTCAAGCCTGCAATTATCTAATATCTGGAAGAAATCTCCCTGGACTTCTTGTTAAAGTACAAAAATTCAAAACTGCGCGGCCGCTACTGTGGCCGCGCGACCTTATTTGTCTTCACAGTAGGTCTGAATCTAGTGGGGTACTCCTAACAACAATAGTGAGGTTTGTGTTGAAATATTGAATGTAACCAAAGTAAACAGAATGTAAAATGAAACTTATCAGTTACAAGGTAGGGGGTGGGGGGGCGGGATGGGAGGTGTACTGTGTGGGTATTTTTTTTTTTTTTGGTGGTGGTATATGGGCACTGGTGAAGGGATGGTTATTTCAGCATTGTATAACTGAGACCTAAGCCCGAAAGCATTGTAATCTTCCACACGGTGATTTAATAAAATAAAATAAAATAAAATAAAATAAAAATCAGATGGGAAAGTTGCATAGACACTCACTAAATTCAATGAGTGAAGAACAATAGCCCAGAAAGTCCAACTAGCACCTAACTGCTCAGCAAATCCTTGGACCAAGACTTTAGTAACACCATTATGAGATATATGTTGTAACAAGGAACATAAAGTATTTGTGCCTGCTAAGGGGTCAGGCTGGGAGAATAAGTGGTAACTTGGTGGAAGGTCACATTAGTGGTGTGATTGGCATTGAAATACTGAATACCTGAAATGACTATATTATGAAATTATGGTATTTAAATAAACTTTCAAAGTGAGGGAGGAGGGATGAAAAGTCCAAACGTGTAAAAGTAAATTAATTAAATGAATAAAATTCAGAATGATTTCTGCCAAACTCACTCCTAATCCCCAATTCATAGTAACATAATCCAGTCTTTATCACTTTTATTTAAGGATCTGTTTACATTTCCAAATTTTTGCATGTACAGTACAAGGCGTCCCATAGAATTCCACGGGACATCAAAAGACCGAGTGGTTGCCCACCTACGAGATGGTCAGACTTCTTTGTCAAAACCATGAATGAACGATTTGAGGCTCTTCCTGTTCCTGGAGCAAGCAGATACCATTGGGCTACACTAGCACGTGACAAAGACAAATAAAAATGTTACTGGCACCTGCTCAAGCAAATCAAAGATAAACAGGATGACAAGTGATACAATACAAGGCACAGCAGGTAGGGCTTTGCCTTGCACGCGGACAACCCGGGTTCGATTCCTCCGTCCCTCTTGGGGAGCCTGGCAAGCTACCGAGAGTATCCCACCCATACGTCAGAGTCTGGCAAGATACCCTTGGCATATTCAATAAGCCAAAAATAGTAACAACAAGTCTCACAATGGAGACATTGCTGGTGCCCACTCAAACAAGTCGATGAACAACGAAAGACAGTGCCACAATGCTACAAATTAAAAAATAAAAAGGTGCCTAGTGCAGTAAACAGGGAACACATTCATCCAGTTTGGAAAATGTGCCCATCTGGGTAGAGGTAGTGCAAGGTGTTGGGTTCCATCTTGCCACTAGACCTACGTGGGCAATGCACAGCCTAGGAAAATGTGCATGGAAGCTTTGCTCAGAGGCAAGGATAAGGGGGTAGAAGTACTTCTGAGTCTTGTGCTTTCATTCCACATATATTCAAGTTCATTTCATGAACATGAAAATTGGAGCTCAGAGAGGTGATGTGATCTATTAACAAGTAGCCACACTGCTCTCATTAGCTCAAAAACTAGAATGTGTATACCAACCCCCAGTGCCTCCTGTAATTAAGAACTTTGAAAGAGACACTTTCTGTCCACTTCCTCTTTTTCCTTTATTCGCTTTCTCAAGACAGACAAACTTTAAGAAAAGCCATCCTACATCTTTGCATATGGTGTGGCAGGTTCCTGGCACTCTCCAACTCTCTCTTCAATCAAGTTCTCCCTTTCCAGACAGCTCCTTCCTGCCCAGCCTCATCTTTTCTGTCTCTGCAAAGTTCAACTGAAACAAAAAAGACTTTGTCCCATGGGGTTTTCCCCTGGCTAGCTGGCCAGACTTCCTCCACAGATCCCCTATTCTTCCCCTATGCAGCCCCATCTGGAGGCAGTCCTGAGGGGCTCTGACTCAGAGTGTCTATTCTTGGAGATGTCACTGTCATGAATACAAAGACTTGGCAGCAAATCCCCAGAGATGTCCTTCCCAATCTTTCTTCAGCAATCAGACTTTGTTCAAATTCCCTTGATGTCTTTTCCTATCTCTAAGGTCTTTTGTAAGTTGTTTTCACTCCCAGAGTTTATAGAAATGAAACTCACACTCCATTTCTATAAACTGAAACAAGTTACACCTCCCTCGTAGGCATCATGGGCCAAATATATGTGATCAATATGAGTAATTTATCTGCAACTATCTCAGTAAGAAGGAAAATTGGCAGAAAAAGACCCTGGGAGTTGGGGAGTCAGACCAGGTACCCCTCCACCAAGAGGGAGCTTTCACTCTCGAGGGCCAGAGAAAAATGAGGTTTCCTGGAGTTCCACAAATCTTCAATCAAATCCTGGCCAGAATATGGCCCAGTGGTTACATTGGTCTCCAACTGGAAGTCACTGGCAAAACCTACATGCAAATGGCTCATGCACTTTTAAATGCTGTGATTCCTATTTTTGAATTGCCCTCTTAGTTGTAGTATCTGGCTGACTGCACAATGCTGTTCAGCTGCTTTGCATATATTTATGTGTCGCAGGTTCCACATGTGCTTGAAAAGTAACAGTGAGGGCTTGTTTCACAGTGCCAGATGTCCTGAAGACATACAACCTTGTTCATTAGAAAGACCTACCAATACACTGTGGGAAAAAATCACCACCTTCTGAATGACTTCAATCAGTCAGACAGGATTTGAGATTGTCGATTTTAAATCTCAGGGTTATGGAGACTGGAGCGATAGCACAGCGGGGAGGGTGTTTGCCTTGCATGCAGCCGACCCGGGTTCTATTCCCAGCATCCCATATGGTCCCCTGGGCACTACCAGGGGTAATTCCTGAGTGCAGAGCCAGGAGTAACCCCTGTGCATCGCCGGGTGTGACCCAAAAGGCCAAAAAAAACCAAATAAATCTCAGGGTTATCCTGTTTTAGAAATGAATCAACAAGGCATACATCAGTTGAATGGCCTTCTGATGAATACAGGATCTCTCTGTGAGAAGATCATGAGAGGGAGTGTCCAGGCCAGCTGACTGTGAACCATTATGAAATTAACAAGGCCCTGTATTTACATACATTAACATAAAATATAATCATGTAAAGTTCCCTGCTGTGCATGGAATTTTATATCTTTTACAATTTAACACATGTTGTGGACCTCTTTCTTTGTCAACACAAATGTTTCTCATTCCTTTTGGATTTTATGATTAGCAGTGAAAGAATTTGCCCTTTTGGTGGCCATATATATATTTGGTTTTGGCTTTGTTCTTTTTTTTGTTTTGGGGTCACACTTGGTAGTGCTCAGAGCTTACTCCTGGCAGTCTGGAGGTACCATATAGTGTGCTGGGGATTGAGCCACATCAGCCAGGTGCAAAGCAAACACCTTACCTGCTATACTATCTCTCTGGCCCCTTGATGACCGTTTTATTTGTTTGATTCTTGTTGCTATTGTGCAAATTGCTGTAAAGACTGTTTTTAATTTTCAAATTTACATACCATTTGTTTTTTGACCATGTAATGTGAGACATCTGAAAATAGTCTAGGTACTTTCACCAGAAGGAATCTGCAAAGAAGGCTGCTAAGAAGAGAGGGTGGTTGCAGGACAATACACTCTAAGGATGCAGGGACAGGATGCACAGAGAAAAGTTCAGTTTAGACTGAGTAGCTATCACACATTGCTCTTTTCAGCTGCCACGTAGAAAGTTTTTAGTTCAAGGCTAATTGCAAGTATCTGACTTCTGTACTGAAATGAGGCTTGCTTGCTTTAGCTAATGAGAAAGTTGATTGATGTAGCCAAGCAGAATGTGATATGAAATGTTTAAAACCTTGCCTGGACTCAGGGTCAGGGTTATTCACTGTGCTGAGACCCTTGTTCTCAGGCTCGGCAGCCCCTGCAGATCAATAAAGGCTCTTTAATTCAGCAAACAAGCTTGTTCATCATTTCTTGGGATGTCTTGGAAAATCTCCTCCCCATAATAGCATGTCCACATGAAGGGGAGGAATGAACTTCTGCTCCCTCTCAGCTTGGTTACTGCCATCCAGTCCCCTTCCAACCTCCATGCCACAGGACAGAGATAGAGACAGAGATAGACCACAGGACAGAGATAAACCGGAGCAGGGACACTCCCTGCTGCAGGATAGGGAGTGAGAACCTCTGGGAAAGCTCAGCTTACTGGAGGCCGGGTGCTTTGAGATGAAGGAGGACAAGGCCAAGGGGAACTCCATTCTAAAAGAAGCACAGAGCTCACACAGGCCAAGGCCACTGTGCCCGCCTAGGTGCCCAGCAGGAGAACTAATGAGACCACACTGGGCAATTGAGGTAGACTCTGGAGCATTAGCAGATCAGTGACCTAGGGGCACTCCACTGCCTGTCCCAGCTCTCAGTTGCCACAGGTGCTGGACCCAGCAGGAAGGAGAGATACACAAGGCCAGACTGTATCCTATTGGCCTGCATCCAGATCCCAGGTGATCATTTTCATAGGGATAGATTTCTCATGCCCAGCACCAACTTTGCACAGAGAAGACACGCGAGGCTTTTGGTGAAAATGGTGGCAAACATGGTGGCAGCAGAGACCTGCTGAGGCAGTGAGGTCCTGGCTATCATGCCCACGATCTGCCTCCTGGCACCATCTTAGCACATCAACCGCCATGCTTGATCCAGAGACACAGCAGTGAATCCCGGAAGACAGCAACTCAACCGAGATCTCTCTGGACCTCGAACCGAGCCAGTTCCACCAAGGCACCTCAGATGGAGTCGGTGTCCCAGCCTTGCCCACTCCAGATGAACCCCCAGGGGCCACCAACTTTCAGAAAACAACAACAACAACAAAAAAAAAAAAAACTTGGGTTCCAGGACTAAGGCTCCAGGCCACATGGCAGCAGCGGAGACTGGCTGTCCCTTCCTGTCTCTCCACCCACTTGGGGTTCTGGCTGTCACGGCCACGAACTGCCTCCAGGCGCCATTTCAGCACGGCAATGGCCTTGATCCAGATACAGATTTAAGATCCCAAGTGAATCTTAAGATAGACTAGCTCCCTACAGAGATGTCTCTGGACCCCAAGCATTTGCAATTTGAGAATTCCAGAACCTCTCATGATATTCTTAATAAACAATCACTGTATCACTGTCATCCCATTGCTCATCAATTTACTCGAGTGGGCACCAGTATCGTCTCCATTGTGAGATTTGTTGTTACTGTTTTTGGCATATTGAATATGCCACAGGGAGCTTGCCAGGCCCTGCTGTGTGGGCGAGATACTCTCAGTAGCTTGCAGGGCTCTCCGAGAGGGACGGAGGAATCGAACCCGGGTTGGCTGCGTGTAAGACAAATACCCTATCTACTTTGCTATAGCTCCAGCCATAGCCCTTGTCTTGCATTTGTGAGGTTCTGAGTTCAATCCCTAGCAGAAGAAACTTTATGACTTTACTTTCCTTTAAAAAAAATTTTTTAAAAGCATGCTCCAGTGGTGTATAATAAACAATAGAAAATAGATTATCTACCATCTGCCCCTGGCAGGCAGGATTGAATCGAAATAATCGATTGGGAAAAATCAAAATAATGGTGGTGGGAAGGTGTAATGGTGGTGGGATTTGTGTTGAAATATTGAATATAATCAATTAATCTGAACAACTTTAGCACTGCACTGTTGTCCCGTTGTTCATCGATTTGCTTGAGCAGGCACCAGTAACGTCTCCATTGTGAGACTTCTTGTTGTTACTGTTTTTGGCATATTTAATATGCCATGGGTAGTTTGCCAGGCTCTGAACAACCTTATGAAAATTAAAGAGAAAAAAAGAAAGAAAATGGTGGCAATTTACTACAATGAAGCCAATTGGATTGGTACATTTTTGACCTCTGTCCACTGGAGATCAGTCGCAGAGACAAACAGATTCCTAAGGAGACAGAAAAACACTATCCAAACTTTGGGGTTATGTGGCAGCCAGGAGTGGGCTCACAGGCCACTTATTCAGTACAATATTGCTCTTCTGCCCTGGTTCCTAACTTGTGAGCCATTGTTTAGGTTGGAAGGCTTTAAGGACAGTAAGCACATTAAAATTCAGTGTGTACATTGAGAGCAGAGGCTGGGGTGTTTCACACTGCCAGTTAGCAGGCACCCTTAAGTACAAAGTCAAGACAATTCCTATTCTACTTTTTCCCATATGCCCTCTCCATCTGAAAGACCCTGAACTGTTTTATTACATCCTCACTTGGGTTTTCATTTACTGCCTATCGTCTATTCTTTCCTGGGTGCAAGTTTACTGCCCCTATTTTATTTAAAAAGATTAAATTGCTTACCCAGGGGACTCCCAGCCTTCAGGTATTTATTAGGGGGACAATTTCCCACAGAAAACAAATTAATAAATGAAAGTAAGCGCCCACCTTGCCCCCATCCCCACTCGCCCTCACTCCCAGCTTTGCTGGTCTGCGACATGGATATTGGTCAAAAGAGGGTGTCACCTTGGCAGAAAGACCTGTTTAAGTAACAACGTGGCATTACTGGGGCCACCATGGCACAGGGGCGGTGGTTTTTCCGGAAATGCCAGTTTCTGGGCAGGATGTGGGTTCCCTCTGTCCGTCCCTTGCTTGCATAAGAGCTCAGTGGGCAGAAGGGCACAAATTTCAGTGGTCCTTTACCCGGCTGCAATTTGACCAGAGACTTCCAATAACAACATGAAGTTGGGGGGTTTCCTTCTCCTCGTGGTACTCATCGCCCTCAGCTTTGAGGTGCAGGAACTGCAGGCTTCCGTGAGACCCTTGCAACTGATGGGTGAGTGAGTAGAGGCAGAAGGCAGCCTTGCTCTTTATTGCAGGAGAGGACCAGAAAGCAGGAGTCGGGGAACCATGTGTGGGGAGCAGAATGGGGGTGGGGGAGGCAAAAGGACAGAGGGGAAGATCTAGACAGAAACCCTGCAGATCCCACATGGCAGAATCCTCCATCTCCACTATGTCCCCCTCCTCTCTCCCACAATGAATCTTTCTCCGCTGACCACCCTCCCTCTGTTCTCTACATTTTTCCCTCTTGATATCTCAGTGGCCACCTGGCAGTGCTCCCTTCACCCCAACAGGCAACTCAGATCACTGAGAGAAGATATTTTCTTAATCTTGTTTAGCACAGATCATTCCCATCTCTTCTTTCCTTTCTACTACCAATGTTCTCAAAGGAGCAATCAAAATGCTTTGTCCCTGCGTCCCTGTACCACGTTCCTTGGGCCCTTAGAAGACTGACAACTTTGTCCATGGCTAATACCTCACTCCCCCAAAACTTCCTCCTGGGTCCTATGGACAAAACTCTTTTTTGCGGGGTGGGGGGTAGGGGATATTGGGTCATACCCAGCAATGCTCAGGGGTTACTCCTGGCTCTGCACTCAGAAATTATTCCTGATGGTGCTCGGGGGAACATGAGGTATGCCAGGGATTGAACCAAGGTTGGCAGTGTGCAAGGCAAACCACTCTATCTGCTGTACTATCACTCCAGCTCTGGACAAAACACTTTCTTTGGGGGACTAGAGTGATAGTACAGTGGGTAGGGAGTTTGTCTTGCACGTGGCCAATCTGGGTTCAATTCCCAGCATCCCATATGGTCCCCCAGCACCGCCAGGAGTAATTCCTGAGTGCAGAGCCAGGAGTAACCCCTGTGCATCACCGGGTGTGAACGGAAAAGCAAAAACAAAACAAAACAAAAAATGCTTTCTTTTTTTTTCTTTTCCTTTTCGGGTCACACCCAGCAATGAACAGGAGTTACTCCTAGCTCTGCACTCAGGGATTACTCCTGATGGTGCTTGGGAGACCATATGTGACGCTGGGAATCAAACCCATGTCGGTCACGTGCAAGGCAAACACTCTACGCTCTATGCTATCGCTCCAGCTCCTGGACAAAACTCTTGACCCTTCTCAGTACCCTAAGTCTTTTAGCAATGCTGCCTCTCCTTCATTCTTCATGCTTTCTTCTCTCCTGGATTAGCATCTCCTGGATTAGCATTGTTCTTTCTTAGTCTTCTCCCTGAAGAAAAGAGTTTAACCCTTACTCCTCTCTCTCCTTTGCTTTCCTTCCCTGCTGTCAAGTTGATTGCCAAGTACCATCTGTTTTCCAGAAACTGTCTCTTGCAGATGTCCCTTCCTCGCATCTCCCCTGTATTGCTACACAGATTACCCTGGGTTCAGGTCAGCAACTCTCCTTGCCCCTTCCTGAAACTTGCTTGTTGGATCCTGCTCATTTGGATGTTCTCTCACCAGAATAAACATTAAAAGTAAACAGTGATGGGGGCTGGAGCGATAGCACAGCGGGGAGGGTGTTTACCTTGCACGAGGCCGACCCGGGTTCGATTCCCAGCATCCTATATGGTCCCCTGAGCACCCCCAGGGGTAACTCCTGAGTGCAGAGCCAGGAGTAACCCCTGTGCATCACCAGGTGTGACCCAAAAAGCAAAAAAAAAAAAAAAGTAAACAGTGATCATGCCCCTCTCCTGATATAGCAAACAACATCCAAATTCCTGTGGTCCTCAGGAGACACTCTCTGGGGCATGCATCCTGCCTTCTCTTCCTGTTCTACCATTTCTCTTTTTTTTTTCCACTCCTCACTTTTTTTTTCTTTTTTATTTTTTTTTTTAAATTTTTTATTGAGTCACCATGTGGAAAGTTACAAAGTTTTCAGGTTTAAATCTCAGTTATACAATGCTCGAATACCCATCCCTTCACCAGTGCTCATATTCCACCACCAAGAATCCCAGTATAGCTCCACCCCGCCCCCCCACACCCCTAACCCCTCACGCCCCTAGCCCCCCCACCCTTAGCCCCCCCCCCGCCTGTGTAACTCATAAATTTCACTTTACTTTCACTTTGATTGCATACAATATTTCAACAAAACTCACTATTATTGTTTGGAGAGTCTCTCCCCTGAAGTCAGATCTGCTGAAAAGGAAGCATTAGATAATTTGTTTTCCATTGCTGTCCACTCCTCACTTTTATCCAGCCATACCTATGCCACTCTCCTCATTCCTTGCATTTCAGGGGAGGAGTGAGGCAAATAAGGTGTCAGGGACATGGACTTTAAGGAGAATCTCAGACTTGTACAATGACCTTCAGACCCACCCTGATGCCTATCTCCCTGTGAATTTTGCTAAAAGTTCTTTCCTCTTCTTATGACATTCCCCACCCACTGTAGGAAGTCTGCCTTCTACAGACACCCACCCCTTTTCAGATTTTTTTTTATTTTTGAAAAGAAAAAATTGGGGGATGTTTCTATCTGGTTATGCTCAGGGATACTCCATGCTTTGCACTCAGGAATCACTCCTCGCAGTACTTGGAGGACTAACTGGGATTCAGGGATCAAGCCCGGGTCAGACATGTGCAAGGCCCTACCTGCTGTACTACCTCTCCAGTCCCGCTTTCTGGTTTTCTGTTGAACCTAACGGTATCCATGTCTTCTTTCCTCTGAGCCCTTTGAAGTCTTTGGCTCTCTCTCAGGACTTGTGCCACAGAATGCGGTCACACTGCTTTCTTCTCAAGCTCTGCAATCTCTTCGTCATCTTTTGGTCAATGCGGGCCACCATGGGGGATTCTTCCACACTCCTGAACCTGCTAGTGGACGAATCATCTTTGTAAGCCCCACTGGCACACCGCCAACATGGAGCGAACAGGCTGGGGTCACTGCCCGGGGGATCTTAAGGCACCTTAATGGCATTTAGGAGATGTCACTCTCCCCTTTCCACTCTGTCTCCAGCAGAGGGGACAAGTAAGGACATTTAAGAGACTGCCAGCAGTTTTGCTCCACACACACATAACCCTTGTCTTTAAAGCAGGCCTTGTCTTTGAGTCTTTTGATTATAGGACTGAGATCATCAAGCTGTGAAGGGCACAGGATGGGAGGGGAGGAGGTGGACTAGAGGGGACATAAAGACAGAGGTGGAGGGTCTTAGGCACTTGGGTAGTGATGAAGGTGTAATAGCTTTGTACATCAAACCCATAGTTGTTAACACTGCTGTAATAGTGTTACCAGAACCAGTTTCTCAACCTTTTTCGGACTCTGGCCCCCTTCTGACCTTGTTTCCTTCCTATGTCCCGCTGCCGCGCCCCACCCCCACCCCACCCCTGCCATGGCCCTCTGTTTATGCAATTTTCATCAGTGGCTCCTTTGAAATATTCTGGGTGGGTTGGGGGGGGGCGGGATGGGAGCCAACTAGCACCCATTGATGCACGTTGACCTAATCTACAAAAAAAAAAATTTATTTTTAGTTTGGGGGCCACACGTGGTGGTGCTCAGGGCTCTGTGCTCAGGGATTGATTATTTCTGGTGGACTTGGAGAACCATATGAAATATAGGGAATTAAACCCAGGCCAGTCATGTGCAAGTTAAGTACCTTATCTGCTGTAATATCTCTCTGGCCCCCAAAAAAAACTTAAGAAAAGGGAAGGGAGCTGGAGTGATAGTACAGCACGTAGGGCACTTGCCTTGCATGCGACTAACCCAGGTTTGATCTCCAGCATCCCACATAGTCCCCTGAACATTGCCAGGAGTACAGAACCAGGGATAAACCCTGAACATCACTGGGTGTGACCCCAAAACAAAAAAAAAATATTTTAAGTCCAAATTTTTCCTCCAACTTCTTAAACATATGAAATGTGTAAAATTAAAAAAATAATAATAAAACAGGGCTTGCTATCTTAAGAATGAATATTATTTTGTGACTAATCAAATATAAATCCGAGTATGTGCTACACTGAAAGATCTAGAGAGATAGTACTGGCATTAAGGCGCTTGCCTTGAATATAACTGACCTGAGTTTGGTCCCCAAGCCTGGCCAGGAGTGATCCCAGAGAACAGAGCCAGGAGTAAGTCCTAAGTACTTCCAGGTGTGGTTCAAGCTCTATCTCCCACAATGAAAACATAGAACTGGTCCCTTAATCAAGGGCTCTCCTTCCTAGTGGCTGCTGGTGCGGCTGCAGCAAGTGGTTTTCAGCTGGGCTGTTCTGACAGGTGCCTGTGTGGAGCTCTGCAGAGGTGACTGGGACTGTGATTCCGGCGAGCGCTGCGTCAGCAATGGGTGTGGCCACTTTTGTTCTACGGCCTGAGGCCAGGTAAAGGGGGGGGCTAAGGGTGGGGGGGCTAGGGGCGTGGGGGGGTTAGGGGTGTGGGGGGGCAGGGTGGAGCTATACTGGGATTCTTGGTGGTGGAATATGAGCACTGGTGAAGGGATGGGTGTTCGAGCATTGTATAACTGAGATTTAAACCTGAAAACTTTGTAACTTTCCACATGGTGACTCAATAAAAAATTTTAAAAAAATAAGACATGAGACAACCCCCCCCCCCTCAGGTCCTTGTCCTTGGTGGGATATTTCAGAAAGAGAAGGGGCAGAAGCCTGTATCTTTGCGGCCCCTCCCTCTTTGCCCACCCTTACTAGAAGAAACAGCTCTCTCAGGATAGTGGTTTCCAAACCCTCAAAATAACTTAATTACCCAGTATAATCTGGAGCGAAGTAAGACTCCCTCTTGGGCAAAAAAAAAAAAAAAAAAAAACAGATAAAAATCGCCTATTTATCCCTATCCCATGATAATATCTGTTTCATTGACACCTTTTGGCTAATTTTAAACCATACATAAATATATAATATGTATAGAGAAATTGCTTGATTTTGTGCCTAATTTGATTTATTAGTTCACTTAAAAATAGCCAGTGAATAATCTTTGGTGTTAGTTCTGATGTGAAGAGATTCCCCACCCTGCTGGAAGGCCCAGCAGCTCTAACATCCTCTGGCATATAGCTAATCTTGAAAAGATGCCAAGGCACTCAATTATCCTAGGTAGTTGATCTCTAGCTGATAACTCTGTGGATGGGGGTGGGAAGATTCCCCTTCCTGACAGAAGGACCAGCACCCCCAACCCACAACAGACATCCTCCAATGTACAAACCACCTAGCTCCAAATCTCACAGTTCTGACAGCCCAGTAGGAGCAGATTTGATGGGAAAGTTGCATAGAAGACCCCCAAGCTCAATGGATAAAAGTAATCACACAGAAGGCTTTACTAGCACCAACCAGCCCAGTAAATCCTCAGACTATGACTTTAGTAATACCATAGTGTTATATGAATTTTATTGATCTATTTTCTGATAATTCCATTTGCCATTTCATTGTACAAACAATATGAAGTAAATCTGGGGCTGGAGCAGTAGAACAGTGAGTAGGGTGCTTGCCTTGCATGCGGCCGACCCGGGTTTGATCCCCGGCATCCCATATGGTCCCCCAAGCACCACCAGGAGTAATTCCTGAGTGCAGAGCCAGGAATAACCCCTGAGCAACGCTGGGTGTGACCCCCCCCCAAAAGAAAAACCCAAACAATATGAAGTAAATTTATTTGTGCCTGCTAAGAGGGCAGGTTTTGGGGGGAGGTGGGAAACTGGGGACATTGGTAGAAGGAAGGTCACCCGGGTGGTGGGATTGGTGTTGTTACATTGGATGCCTGAAACAACTGAATTATGAACAACTTGCATATCATGAAAGTTTAAATAAAATGTTAAAAAAATAATTATTTTTGATGCATCTTGTACAATTATCTTTTTTTAAAAAAAAATTATTTATTTGTAATTAGAGAATCACCGTGAGGGTACAGTTACAGGTTTATACACTTTTGTGCTTATACTTCCCTCATACAAAGTTCGGGAACCCATCCCTTCACCAGTGCCCATTCTCCACCACCCGTAAACCCAGCGTCCCTCCCACCCTCCCCAATCCCATCTCCCCCCCACCCCACCCTGCCACTGTGGCAGGGCATTCCCTTCTGTTCTCTATCTCTAATTAGCTATTGTGGTTTGCAATAAAGGTGTTGAGTGGCCGCTGTGCTCAGTCTCTAGCCCTCATTCAGCCCGCAACTCCCTTCCCCCACATGGCCTTCGACTACAATGTAGTTGGTGATCGCTTCTCTGAGTTGCCCTTTTCCCGGAACGTGAGGCCAGCCTCGAAGCCATGGAGTCAACCTCCTGGTACTTATTTCTACAGTTCTTGGGTGTTAGTCTCCCACTCTGTTATTCTATATACCATAGATGAGTGCAATCTTTCTATGTCTGTCTCTCTCTTTCTGACTCATTTCACTCAGCATGAAACTTTTCATGCCCATCCACTTAACTACAAAATTCTTGACCTCCTTTTTTCTAACAGCTGCATAGTATTCCATTGTATAGATGTACCAAAGTTTCCTCAACCAGTCATCCGTTCTGGGGCATTCGGGTTTTTTCCAGATTCTGGCTATTGTAAACAGTGCTGCGATGAACATACATGTGCAGATGTTGTTTCGATTGTACTTTTTTGCCTCTCTGGGATATATTCCCAGCAGTGGTATTGCTGGGTCAAATGGGAATTCAATATATAATTTTTTGAGAATCGTCCAAATTGTTTTCCAGAAGGGCTGAGCCAGTCGGCATTCCCACCAGCAGTGAAGAAGGGTCCCTTTCTCCCCACATCCTCTCCAACAGCGGTTGCTTTTGTTCTTTTGGATGTGTGCTAGTCTCTGTGGTGTGAGGTGGTATCTCATGGTTGTCTTGATCTGCATATCTCTGATGATTAGTGATGCAGAGCACTTTTTCATGTGCCTTTTGGCCATTCGTATTTCTTCCTTGGTAAAGTTTCTGTTCATTTCTTCGCCCCATTTTTTGATGGGGTTGGATGTTTTCTTCTTGTAGAGTTCAACCAGTGCTTTATATACCATTGATATCAACCCCTTATCTGATGGGTATTGTGTAAATATCCTTTCCCATTCTGTGGATAGTCTTTGTATTCTGGTCACTGTATCTTTTGCGGTGCAGAAGCTTTTTAGTTTAATGTAGTCCCATTTGTTGATCTCTGTTTTTACTAGATTGCTTAGTTCCGTGTCACCTTTGAAGATACCTTTATCTTCAATATCGTGGAGGGTTTTGCCGACCTTGTCTTCAATGTACCTTATGGTTTGTGGTCTAATGTTGAGGTCTTTAATCCATTTTGATCTGACTTTTGTGCATGGTGTCAGGTCAAGGTCTAAATCCATTTTTTTGCATGTGGTTGTCCAGTTGTGCCAGCACCATTTGTTAAAGAGGCTTTCCTTGCTCCACTTCATATCTCTTGCTCCCTTATCAAAGATTAGATGACCATACATTTGGGGTTGTGTGTAGGGATATTCCACCCTGTTCCATTGGTCTACGGCTCTGCCTTTGTTCCAGTACCATGCTGTTTTAATTGTTACTGCTTTGTAGTAAAGTTTGAGATTGGGGAGGGTGATGCCTCCCATCATCTTTTTCCCAAGAATTGTTTTAGCTATCCTTGGACGTTTGTTATTCCATATGAATTTTAGGATTGCTTGATCCATTTCTTTGAAGAATGTCATGGGTATACTTATAGGGATCGCATTGAATCTGTATAATGCTTTAGGGAGTATTGCCATTTTGATCTTGTACAATTATCTTTAGTAGCTTCATGGAAGTTCATTTTAATGCACGTAATCATAGCAACATTCATTAATTACACATTTAATATATTTCTTATTTTTATGTTACTATGGATGGACAGTTATTAAATTGGTATACTTACACATTTTAACTTTTATTATAACACTGTGATTTACATATAGTGTTGTTCATGATGCAGTTGTTTCAAGCATTCAATGTTGTAACACCAATCCCACCGCCAGTGTAATTTTCCCTCCAACAATGTCTCCATTTTCCCATCCATCCCACAAGCCTACCTCCTTAGCAGGCACAAACAAATTTACTTCATATTGCTTGTTACAATAAAAAGGCAAATGGAATTATAAAAAAAGATAAAATATCAACTTGTAATAATTGTTATATCTCACAATGGTATTACTAAAGTATTACTAAAGTGATTGTCTGAGAATTTACTGAACTGGTTGGTGCTGTTTGAGCCGTCTCTGTTATTGTTTTCACTCATTGAGCTTGGTGGGCTTCTATGCACCTTTCTCAACAAATTTGCTGGGCGTTTAGTACTATGTTATTTGGAGTTGTCCTAAGCTCCAGGAGTTATCAAGCTGAAACAATTTGGTGATTGGATAAGGTTTAGTTGTGACGCTAGGCAATTACTATACTGGAGAGTATCAGATGTGGATGAGGGCTGCTGGGCATCCAAGACAGAAAGAGGAATCTTCCCACCCACAGTCTGAGAAGGCCTCCGAGTTCTGTGCCCATATAGGCCCACCTGGGATGGTGATTCAGAAGCATCGTGTTCTTTTCAAGGTTAATTCTGTATATTGCTCTTATGAATTTCCTTGGGTTAAATCATTAGTAGAATCAGTGATCAAAACACATGCTCCATTTAAGCCTTTGATGTGCATTTGTATATTTGACTTATGAGAACACAACCTTCTCTGTGAAAACATATTTCAGGGTCTTCACAGGATAGTTTATTTTTAGTTGCCATGAGCTTAAAAAAACACAAAAGCATGATTGAAAGCTACCATCATTCAATTTTTAGAAAATGAAGTTGTAATAAACAGAACAAAATTAACAAATGCTCTTTAAAAGAACCTACTTGTTATGGCCATATCATTCATCCAATCAATCCACATTCCTTGGGGTGCTGATGGTTGTGCTGGCTTCTTGCTAGTACTTATTAACACTGCCCCCCCAGATCTGCCACACCGCCCCCCCCAAAAAAAAAACCCACGAGAACTGCCTCTCAGTCATTTTCTACAGTTCCAGGTCCCTTGTATAGCAGGCTTCGAAAAGACTTATATTGTTGTTCTTCATTTTTCAGATGAAGACTTACCTTCAGGACCAATCCCTCCCTCAAAAATAAGGCTGCCTTCTTGGAGTTTCAATATACAGAGATGTGAATATTTGAGGAACTTTCCCAGAAAGACAGATGAAAATGGCAGAGGCCTCTGGCTGGAAATTGCAAATAATGGGAAGGGGGAACGTTGTTTCTTAAAATAAATCATTCTCACTAAAAATACCTTTGTGACTTTCTCATTTTCATGATCATTTTAGACTCAAGGACACCAAGATTTAGAGAAATTAAGTAATTTTCTCATTGTATTTATAAGGTAAGTGTCAGGGTGTAAAGTATAATCCCATGTCAAATTCTATAGCCTCTGTGCTAAATAGTGTGGTAGTGGTTTGGAGCTTGGACTGACTTTCAAACCTAGGCCCACCATGCAAGTCAACTGTGTGGCTTCCAGTAGTGTCCTAACCATTCTGTGCTCCCATTTCCTCATTTGTCACAGTTTATGCTTCAGAGAGCTATGGGATAAAAGAGATGCATGTCAAGCATTCAGAATGGCACTTGGCACATAGGAAACTTTCACCAAATGTAGACAATGCTTATTATTATTAACAAACAGAAGGGCTGATGGCCCTTAGTCCTAATTTCCTAAGATTCTAAAATAAGACTGAAAGCTAATCTTCTGGGCTGGGGAGATGGCTGGAACAAACACATTTGTTCAGTCTCAGGCATTTGCATGGTTCCCAGAATATGGATCAAAACCCTAAAAAGCAAACCAAGAAAGAAAAAAGAAAAAAAAGGATATAAATCCTCTTTCCTAGGCTTTCCTAATTTATTTCAATACTGAAAACCAGCTCCTTTCTGTTTTTTTCCCAGTGCAAAATGTGGGAGGCAAAAACAGATTTATAATTTCTTGTCTCTTTTCTTCACAAATGCAGATTTAAAATTCAATAAGCCTGCTTAGCTGTCTGTGTAAACCCTTATAAATCATTTTTTTTCTTTTTGGGTCATACCCAGCGATTCTCAGGGGTTACTCCTGGCTCATGCACTCAGGAATCACTCCTGGTGGTGCTTGGCGAACCATATGGGATGCTGGGAATCGTACCCAGGTCGGCCGCGTGCAAGGCAAACACCCTACCCGTTGTGCTATTGCTCCAGCCCCAAATTTTTAAAAATTTCTTTTGTTTAGACATTTAAACATTTCTTAATTGTAAAACTGGAAAGATAGTATAGTTCCCTCACTTGGCTGCTAAAATTTATGAATTCACAAAGTATTTTTACAAATATCTCTTTTGATTTTCACATCATCAGCAAATAGGCAACTCTGAATAATTAAGTAGTGAGTTCATTCATAAGTAGTGAGTCTGTATTATAGAATGCCTTGACAAAACCCAGATTCTTTGCTAACATTGGGAACACAACAGTGAACCATACAGACAAAACCCGTACCGTCACTAAGCTCACAACTCATAGATTAAAATAAACTACAGATTATGATAAATGTTCTGAAGGAAAGAAACAAGTTGTGAATTAAAGGTGGAGGTGGGTTGCCAAGTAAAGTTCACTTTAGTTAGGATGATTCAGATTCTTAAAAGATTAAAAACAAATGAAGCATTAACTGTCACTGTCACTGTCATCCTGGTCCAGAAAGCAGCTTGGAACATGGCGGCGGTTAGGTAGTGGAGGTCGGTTGCTGGGGCTGAGTCCCTTGGGGCAGGGAGGCTTCTTGCCCGACACCCTCTGGAGTGCCCCAAGTGAAAACAG
The DNA here is from genome assembly GCF_027595985.1 of Sorex araneus. NCBI lineage: Eukaryota > Metazoa > Chordata > Mammalia > Eulipotyphla > Soricidae > Sorex > Sorex araneus. The sequence continues at coordinate 201,344,545 of NC_073304.1, forward strand.
ACTGGCATGGAGTCTGGAGGCATGGATATGGGGGCCTCACTTTATACTCCCGTCTGGGAGAAGCAGCCATTGAGATCTGGAGGGTGGCCGGTGAGGAGATTATCTGGTGCTGGCAGGGTGTGGCAGGGTGTAGCTTATGGATATGATCCCTGGTTCATCAGAGATTGGTGGATAGCAGGCAGAGGATCTCTGCTTCTGGGTCCCTTGAGTTCAGAGTCCAAGGTCACAAAGTTCCGCATTATCTGGGTTCCGTGAGACTTCATTCATGTGTGAGACTCTGCCAGAGCACCGGGAAAGCGGCCAGGAGCATGGCGGCAGATAGATAGTGGAGGTCTGCTGCCAGGGCTGGGTCCCTTGAGACAGGGAGGGTTGAAGTATTAACAGGGTTTCAAAACAAGAGAAAGTGGAATTCCAGAGTAAGACTTCAATCACCTCATGCAGAATTTATAAAAGGAAATGGCTATGAACTTGCTTAGCATCCTTCAAATTCCTCAGTCACTGTCAGGCTATAAATACGTTGAAAGTAAAGAAGAGAAAAGATGAGTGGGAAGATTGTTCTTGGGAGAGCTTTTGTCAAACTGAGAGCTTCCATAATTTGGGGGTGACTATCAAAATACAAGTCAATGCATGGCAGTATGTTAGCTATAGTTAAGATAGCTCATAGCTTTTAAGACAGACATCTCATTTTCCATTTCATTGCACGGTTTTAAGGAAATGGTGGAGTGAGCAATCTCAGCAAAGTCATCAATAGGTTGTATTTGACATGATTCACTTTGAACTCCCAAATTCTTTTTCATGTTGGGCAAAGAGCCTCAAGATTCACTGAAAAGGGGCTGCAGAAATTGCATAGTGGGTAGCGTGCTTGCTTCCCATAGGGCCAACCCAGGTTCCATCCCCAGCACATTATCCTACTTCTGAGCCTCACCAGGAGCCAGCAATAAACCCTAAGCACCTTGGGGTGTGGCCTCACTACATCCACAAAGATTCATATAAGAGTTTGCTTTGGGAAGAGGGAAGAGATGGTAACAGGAGTGTTCAAGCTGTCACTTGGGTACCCAAACGAGGTTCTGCATGCACCAACCAGGTTTTAATCACGTGGCCAGCCAGTAGCTGGAACAACCTAGCAGGGTAGTGTCATCATCAGTCACTGGCAGTTCTGTGTCTGGGACAAAACCAGGAGCTATAAACAAAGCCGAAAAAAAAAAGTAAAATCTATAGGATTTTGTTCAAATGGGTCCTTGCGCACAACTGAAACACTGTTGCCCAACCAGGAAAGGACTTCCTGGGACACAAAGCAAGTTTTCAGTTTCGACTCCGGGCTCATTTCTGACAGTGACGGGGCTGGGATCTGAGAAACGGTTCGGGTAGTCCTCCCGTCGGGGCGTGTATTTTGGGTCCTAAAGCGGCATTTCAGGGATTGGAGCGCCGGGCCCCGGAAGAGGCGGGCCTGCGTGTGCCCCGGAAGCACTCCCAGGTGTCCCGGAAAGATGGCGGCCGTGCAAGTGGCAGGCGCGCTTCCAGGCGGGCCGCTCCGAGACACGTCGCAGGAGCCGCTCGCTAAACCCGGCGATGGATTCCGCTGCCTGTCGGCCCGACTTTGCGCCCTGCGCCCGGATGACAGCAGCTCCGCCCGCACCGAGATCCACCTGCTCTTCGACCAGCTCATCTCCGAGAACTACAGCGAGGGCGGCGGCGGCGTGGCCCCGGAGGTAGGCGGCGCGCCGCGGGGAGCAGCGGCCTGCAGACCCCGGCCCCGCGCGGAGGGACCCTGGCTGGCTGCCCCCGCCTGCCTCGCCCGGCTTCTCGCAGTCCCGGCCGCATCGCTTAGCTCCGGGCCCGTCCTCTCCTGGAAGATCCTGCAGTGATGGGCGCACCCGCCTCTTTGGGAAACAAACCAACTTAATGACTTCCGCTCAGATAACGCCCCCCGCGTCATCCTTGGTGCCGCCCCACGCGGGCCCTCGCGCTGCCCGTGCACCCAAATGAATTCGCCCCTGCTGCTTAGTCTATAGTACTCAGACCACGTGCTGTTTGTTACTCCGCCGTGCGCGGTTCCACGCATCCTGGCGTGGACTCTTACTGATGGCAGAATTCTAATTTCTAGTATTAGAACCCAAGTCTGTCAGCAGAGTCCCTGCATTTCCTACCTCTTCCCCCCCCTCTCCTTCTCTTTCCATGCCAGCCTCACCCCTGTGCCTTCTTTTGAATTTCTTTTACTTGTTGGGGATCACACTTGGCGGTGCCCAGGGGCTACTCCTGGCTCCACTTCCAGAGTCAGTCCCGTTCGTGCTCTAGGGACCATGTGGTGCCAGTGAGCACACAGCAGTGGAACATGCAGCTAGAAGTTCCTTAACCCTGTGCTGATGGGCCCAAATTTCTTTCACTCTTTGGAGTGATAGATACTACTTTTACACACATCAGCCGTTGAGTACCACTCTTAACCAATTCTCTCAACTTTTGACCCCAAAATGCCACTGTTTTCTGAGGCTCAGAGATATCTCACACACAACAATTTCTAATCATGAGTATTTGTCTCCACACTTGCATCCCCGATTCATCTCATCCCTCCCCATCCCCCGACAAACAAGTGTCTGCACCCCACCTGAGTCACACAGATACAGAGACTGGTTCCTGCACCTCCCACCCTCCCTCCCAGATACTAGCTCCAATCTAGATTCCTCAGAATCTGTCTCTTGAAATAGTTTCTCCCTCCATCCACTTGCCATGCCTCAGGCCTGTGGCAATATGACTTTTCTGAACTACAGTCCGTGCTGTTTAATGGCAGGACAGGGCTTTGTTCTGAGAAAGTTATGATTAGGCAACTTTGTCATTCTGTGAATGTCATCAAATGTCTTGAAGCAACAAATCTAGATGATAGAACCTACAACATACATAGGCTGTGTATGGAACCCTTGTTTCAAGGACCCCCAACCCATGGGGCATGTTACTGGACCGGATGTTGAAGGGAACTGTAATGCAGTATGTTTGTCTACGCATATCTAGACATAGAAAAATACAGTAAATAGAAATATAAGGACCCACTTGATCAAAATGTTAATATGCAGCTCATTACTGTCTTCCATTCTTTCTATTGTGCCTCCTATCTGCCCCTTCTCTAAACTATTTTTTGTTGCCAAAGTGAAAAAGATACCTGATTAGAAGTAAAAGTCTGATTTGGTAAGATCTTCAGTACATGCTGGTTAATGGCCAAAGCAGATGGCAACAATCTTGCAGAAGGAGACCATTATGGGAGGGTGCAGGCTCAGCTAGATAAAAGATTCACATTTGCAACAAGGAAACAACAACATATAGGTGAATTCACAATATAATAGTGTTTACTAATGAACAGAATGGAATTATGGAAGTAGTTATGGATTTTCCCATTTTTAATATAATTTGATATATTTGCATCCAAAGTATGTGCCTTTCTAATCTCTTGGGCTGTTACTGCATCTTTTTTGTTGTTGTTGTTGTTTTCCCCCATTTAAAATTTCTTCCTTAAGCACCAACAAATAATGCATACTCTGTTCCCTTTGCTTACAGTATCTCTTAATGCCTTATCTGTCTGGCAGATTTTTACTCATCCTTCAAATCATTACAAATTTAAAAGTCAGAAAGATGGCTCAGTGGGCAGAGTGCATGCTTTTCATGCAGGATCCCTAGGTTTGATCTCAAGTATCAGACAGTCCCCAAGCATGGAGCCAGGAGTGGTCCTCTGAACATTGCCAGGTGTGGCCCCTGGCAAAACAAAACAGTACTTCCACAAGGCCTTTCTAACCACAATATTTTATCATTAATTTCATTTTAAATCACTTATGAATATTTCCACCTCCTTTACTGAACTGTGAGCTCTTTGAGGTTTGAGGACTTTTGTTCCCCTCTGGGAGAGTAGGGCCTAGCATGTATAGGGATAGAATAACTCAGAGTCTCTTAGTTGAATAATCCATCTGGAGATTTGCCCACATCTGATCTTGAGATGTGTCCTCTTGGCCTCGTCCCCTCTGCTATGATGGCCTGTGTTCTCTCTTGATCAAGTCTCTTTCTCTTTGTCCTCACATTTCTATAAGTAAGTTTCCTTCCTTTATTCCTCCCTTCCTTCTTTTTTTTTTTTTTTTTGGACCACACTTGGCAATGTTCAGGACTTACTCCTGGCTCTGCACTCAGGAATTACTCCTGGTGGTGCTTGGGGGACCATATGGGATGCTAAGAATCAACTCAGGTCAGCTGTGTGCAAGGGAAGCACCTTATCTGCTGTATTATATTACTCTGGCCTTGTCTCTAAATGAATTTCTTTAAATAAAACTACTTAATTTTTTAAAAATCAATGAAAAAAATTTTTAAATGAATAATGAATATTACAATATGCAGATAGATCCCTTTTTTTAAAAAACAAAAAATGAAAAGGAATTCCACAGTGTTACATTGCATTCATAAAAGTGTCATTTCTCATTTTCTCAGTGGCATGGAAAATCTGGTTCTCTATAAAGATCGCTGTGGTGTGTGCTTTTATATTCAGAGCTTTTCTCAACATGTGTCTGCTCACGTGGAGACATCAGTGTCTCTAGCCCAACAGAATATTTGATGTTTTCCTTGTTTTAACACTTTGGATTCTCATTTCATTTTTCTTCTTTCTGCCTCAAATATCATCTTTCCACATTTTGAGTGTGAACACTTTTCACATTTGGCTGTATGTGGTTGTTTTTACTTGGCTCACAGTTGTATTACTTTCCCCCACTTTTATTTTTGTTAGGATGTCAGTACTCTCCTCGTTCAAGCATGCCGACTGGTGCCTCTTAACCAGAATCATCTTGTCAGCAAAGTGTCTCTACTTATCCACCACTTACTTAACAGATTACAGGTAATCATGTATGTAACTGAGATTCAGACCATGAGTTTTGGGGGATTAGGAAATACCCTTGAAATACTGTATTTGTGCTAGATATGGTATGCCAGCCTTCTGAGAAATGCCTTAACATCAATGATACCAAAACAAATAAAATGAACCAAAAAAAATTTTTTTGTGCTACTCTAGCCGTTTGTTCATTGGAGCTGTTACTGTTTGGCTTAAAAAAGCATCATTTAGTAACTGGAGAATTAGTATAGCAAGTAGGGCACTTGCCTTGCATGCAGCTGACCTGGATTCAATCCTGGCACTCCATATGGTCCCCTGAACACTGTCAGAAGTGATCCCTGAGTGCAGAGCCAGTAAGTCCTGAGCACTGTCAGATGTGGCCCCAAATCTAAAAAAAAGAGGTGGGGAGAAACATTCGGACTCTCTAGTATTATCTAAAATTTATGTAAAATAAACTGAAATCCCTCAGTCCCTACCTACAATTGTTTGGCCCCTTCCCTGAAACAACTGTTTTTGTGCTTGCAGTTTGGTCTTCATAAAGCATAAGAAATAACATGGGGACAAGGTAGTAAATAGACCCCTATAAATTCATATCAATTTGTGCTGTGGTTTTTCTCTCTCCAGAATCTTTTCCCACTTATTAATATCTAATGTCTTTTTAGGAACAGTTTAGAAATTGAGGCTGTTACTATAAGATACCATGTGAATATGTAAATGCAATTATAAGCACAAAACTTAACTGTTATCATTATGTGCATTTAGATGCTCTTGACAATGTAGTACTGTAGCACTGTCATCCCGTTGTTCATCGATTTGCTCAAGCAGGCACCAGTAATGTCTCCATTGTGAGACTTGTTGTTACTGTTATTGGCATATCGAATACGCCATGGGTAGCTTGCCAGGCTCTGCTGTGCAGGCGGGATACTCTCTGTAATTTGCCTCCAAGAGGGATGGAGGAATTGAACCCGGGTTGGTCATGTGCAAGGCAAATGCCCTGTCCGCTGTGCTATACAATAAGAAACAGAAAAGCAAACCCAGGATAGCTCAATAATTTAAAAACAAAACAATTCTCACATCTCAAGCTTCAAGGGAGGCATTCCAAATAAGAGGTTTACTAGCTTCTTTCCATGCTGCCTTGTCAATATGCAGATTATGCTAGGCTAGCTTCTCTCATGTGTTTGTGGAGCATTTGATGTATGTAAGGAACTTGGTTGAATCAGGAATTCAGGGGTTTCTGGAGAGATAGTATAGCAGGTAGGGCGCTTGCCTAGCATGCGGCTGGCCCGGACTCAACCCTGGCATCCCAGTATGGTTCCCTGAGGCTGCCAGGAGTGATCCCTGAGCACAGGGTCAGTAGTAAGCCCTGAGCTCCTCTAGGTGTGGTCCAAAGAAATTAAGGGAATCCAGTCTTAATGTCTGTGTAATTTGGGACCATATTATCTATAATATGTATTAATATGTACCTTAGCATGTAATATATGCCTGCCTGTATATGTCACAATGTAATAATGATTGGTATGTTTAAGAAAATGTTGCCAGGTGTACTCTGGAGGGACTGAAGGGGAAGTGAGCAGGGTCCAAGGGCTAGGAGACTGCCCTGTCGTTGACAGACTTTCAAGGCTTAGAACTAACCTTTTTCAAACACACACACGTGCGCGCGCGCACACGCACGCACAGACGCACGCACGCACATGTGTTCTCTTACACAGCTGATTCAGGTGAGCATACGTATTTGAAAAGAACAAAAACAGTGTTTTAGAAATAAGAACATATATATACTTTTTTCCCCTCCATCACTAGGTGATTGTTGATGAGCAGAACTTGGATTTCCTGCTGACATACACTATTTCAGCTCTTCACCAGTGTAGTTCATGGACACACATGAAAATCCTGCAAGCCCTGGCAGCCCTGGTGTACTGCAATGGCTCGAAATGTCAAAAGGTAGTTTGAACCATATTCTTTCTTTCTTTTCACGGGAGGAGCCCAGGCTCTGGAGCCAACAGGCCTGTGGTGAGCTGTGTTCTGCCACTAGTTAGATGTTTAACCTTAAACAACCCTTAAGCTTACTTTACTTAGGTATTAAATGATTCCTTAAAAAAAAGTTCAGGTCAAATCAAAGGGTTCTTTTGAGATGGAAGTGAGATCATAAGGCTCAACCCTTAACAACATACTACTAATCTCTTATAGAGGGCTTAATGGCCCCGGGGTGAAATACAACAATCTTCAAAAACTCTCCTCTAAGGAAAGGTTTTTGGAGCATTTTCAGCAGTTTATTCATAACAAACAATACAAAATAAATTACTACGGTTCTGCTTTTGGGGCAGGGGTTCGTTGGAGTTCAAGATGGAAACATCCAAAATATGGTGGTGGGAAGGTGTAATGGTGGTGGGATTGGTATTTGAATATTAAATGTAATCAAATATTGTGAACTACTTTATAAAAATAAAATTTAAAGAGGAGATCATATTTATAAAGTGTATGGCTCTTCACTATTATCATTGTTGCCCTTTATCTATGCAATCAAGACTAAAGGACTGTAGTGTCCACTGAGGCTGGGAATGGTGATTGTCCATGTTTCTGGTGTGCCTTGGTGTGTCTATCTGAAATATTTACCTGGCAGCTTGTCTTTTCAAGCTTATCTGCCCTTTGGTTAGGAAGGGGGGGGAGGGAAGGAGGGAGGGAGGGAGGGAAGGAGGGAGGGAGGGAGAAAGAAATTTGTCTAAAGAATAATAATTTCCTGGTAGCTGCTCTTTGATTAACATTGACTATTCTTTTTAGTATCTCCCAGACTTGCTAGGCAAAACAGGGCTGCTGGTGAAAATGAGTGACTTGGCTCAGTCTGACCCTGAAGTCAGGAGAGCAGCAGTGCACTGTATGGCGAACTTATGTCTCAGGTATGTGGGGCCTGCGGCTTCCCTGTGGTGCTGAGGTAGGACTCTGGAGTCCTAAGAAGGTGGCTTAGATTGAGCCACCTTTGCAATGTTCATTTGCAAATGAACCACCTTTGCAATGTTCTTAGTTTTTGCTGTTAAGGTCCTCTTTGGTCCAGAGTAATAATATAGCCAGAAGGGCACTTACTTTACCTTGTATATGACTGACCCAGGTTTGATCCTAGGTCAAAGCACCATATAAGATTCCCCCAAGCATTGCCAGTAGCGGTCCCTGAGCACAGAGCCTAAAGTAAGCCCAGAGCAACACCAGTTGTGACCCCAAAACCAAATAATCATAGTCATAGTACTAGTAGTATCATCTTGTATAATTCATTTTTATTTACTGTAACGTAGTACTAGTAGTATCATCTTGTATAATTCATTTTTATTTACTGTAATGTCGATTGTAAAGGAAGTTTGTAAATAAGTGAAAGAGGACAATAGATCAGGATCCTGTTCTTCATGTTTAGTAAAAGTGATACTACGTGCAGGATGTCAAGGTTTTGTTTACTCTTCATATAAATTCTAACATGTCTTTTAGAAGGATGTATTGATAAGACTGGAAACTTTGGTGAGATTTAGCTATCAAGGCTAATTTAAATGGACCCACTCCCAGATGTCTGGTTCTGCATTCACGCAGTCAGTGGCACAGAGCGGAGCTTGTGTGGTACCTTGTCTGCCCTGTATGGTGTTGCCCACTGTCCCAGGACACAACTTTGGCTGTGTGATTCTAAGGGTCCCCTTTATCTCCCTCTTAGAGCTGAAAAGCAGCTTTAAGGAAACTAAGGAAAGGTTTCTCTTTCTCTGCCACAGGTTTCCTTCTTCCTCTTCACGCCAGTGTTTGTGTCTGTCTCACATCAGTACTCAGTGATGCTTACTGAGCTCAAGGCTATAGTCCACTGTTGTTAGTCTGTATTATTGCTATTTTTATTATTATTTAAATTTTTTTGTTTTGTTTTGTTTTTGAGGACACTCCTGGCAGACCTCAGTCCTTCTTCTGGCTCTGTGTCAGGGATTACTCCTGGCAGTGCTTGACCGAACTTAGGGCAAACACCCTACCCACTGTACTCCATCCCCTGTATTGTTGCTATTTTCAACTTCTGCCATAAGTCCTATTCAAAGGAAGCTGCATCTGAGTGGTTTTCTGTGTGTGTTTAGTGTGCCGGGACAGCCGTACTTGGAGGAGCCCTACCAGAGTGTCTGCTTCCGAGCTTTCTTGACCACTTTGCAGGCTCCTCAGTCACCTGATACGGATGATATCACCTTTTGCATGGTAAGCGGGACTTACCATTAATTTGGTGACTGTTACAGATGTGTCACAGTTGTGTCTAGAAGCAACAGCAGAACATAAGTTATAACTGAAGAGTTTCATTTGGTTGCTGTGTTCATTTTTGTCTAGAGATAAAGACATTAGTGGAATGTTTATAACTGAAGAAAATTAAACTCATATCTTGGTTTTAAAGTTTAAAACAACTTACAATAAGTTGTTTGTATTGCTGTTATTTTCATTTTGTAAACTTTGTTTTTAAAGAGAATTAACTTTATATTCTCTCAAAACTACTAAAAAGAACATGATTTTAGATTAGTGAATGTTTTTCAGATACAAGGGAAAGTAGTAGATTTCAATAATAGCTCCAGTATTTGTTTTTAATCTAATGCAGATATGATTATTTGTTAACATGCTGTGAGTCCAGAGTGACATATTTTAAAAATTGCATAGCTGGGATGGTGCAGGTTCTCTATACTTCCCTGCTCAGCCATAACCAGAGGGAATGCAGTGTTCTTCATGTTCCCAGTTTTTTTTCCTCTGTATAAATGATCGTATTTATAAATTTCAAGTCAGACTATATTGAATATTTTTATTACTACGTTTAATAAAAATATTACTACTTCTCTTTTTAAAACTTACTATCTCTTAGATCGGGAATGTGGCTCACTGGTAAAGTGTGTGCCTTTCATGCATGAGGTCTGGAAATGATTGTCTCCAGCACCACAAAATAAGAAGTTAAAAAAGGACAAACAACTTGGTGCTTTTTGAATACCTGTTCAGTACCTGTTGGTATACCTCATGCTTTCTCATTGCTGTAGGCACTTCTTTTGTTTATTTTGGGGCCACACCTGGCTGTGCTCAGGGCTTACTCCTGGCTCTGTGCCCAGGGATTACTCCTTGGGGCAATGTATGAGGTACTGAGGATCGATTCTGGATCAGCCATGTGCAAAGCAGATGTCCTACCCTGTGTACTTTTGCTCCAGCCCCTCACTTTAATTGAGCCTCTGTTCCTCGGCTCAGAAAGGGACAAATGATGTAACTGCATTGTAGGAGTTTTAAGAAGAGTGTATGAAGTAAAGTGTCTAAAGTGCATGTTGGGGAGATACCTCAAGGACAGGAGACATGCTTTGTATACCAGAGACTTAGTTTTGATCTCCAGTATCGCACGGTCCCCCGAACACTTGAAGTGACTCCCAGACACAGAACTGGGAGTAGAGTAGCCCCTGAGCACTGCCCCAAACCCCACTCCCTCCCCCCCAAAATATAATTTTTCATTGCTTCACAAAGTGTTGTTTTTATTGAGTTCACATGTAATAGAGGTTTGGCTTCTTAAAGAATTATTGACATAGTTGATGGAAATTGGAGTCCCCCCTCAGTTTCCACGACTTTAAACAAGGCTATAAATCCTTTCCTGTGGAAACCATTCCATAAGGACAGAATCCTGGAAATAAAATTACTGAGTCAAAAAAAAATCCATATTGATCAGCATTAGCCTCTAGCACCTGTTGGGTCCCAGGTCCATCCATTTGCCTCTGAGCTACTGAGATTGCTGCATTGCAGATCCCGCCAGAGTCTGACCTCTGTGGCTCTTCCTTTGATTCTATACATTCTTTCCACTATTCATCTCTTTTATTTTTCTTGCTTACCATTTGCACATGCTGCTGACCTGGGTTTGATCCCCAGCACCCCCTGTAATCGCACTCTTACTCTACAAGAGCACTCTATACTTCTGAAAGATAATTAGTAGCAGTTAATTAGTTCTCTCTAGATCTTCATTTCTGCTTGCTTCTCTCATCCCCATCTAAAGGATCTTTTTCATCATCTGCTTTCTCCTCCATCTGAATTGGTGCTAGAAAGTTGATCCGTGGACAACCAAATTTCATCTACCTTTTCACTTGTCTCCTCCCCCCACCCTAGTTGTTACAAAATGCGTTAAAAGGTGTGCAGTCACTTTTGAATGGTGGGAAGATGAAGTTGACACAGACCGATGAGCTTGGCGCTCTGCTCGCTGTGCTAAAGGTGAGATGTTGCCCATCCGTACGGTCAGTTCTTCACCATGCCTAGTTTCCTCTTGAGACCCCAAGCATAGGGACTGCTTAGTGTCTCACTCCAAGACTAGCTTAAAGTATATTGTAAGAGAAGAGGAAAATTATGTACAGGTGGAAACTGAAAACAAGTCTTGATCTAGAAATTTAGAAAACAAATCTTGATCAGAATTCTAAAATTTGATCTCTGTATCTTAACTCAGAAACAGAAGAGGGTTTGAGGTCTGATCTGCAGGTAATAATTTTAAATGATCTTGACCCTGTCTTCCCTTGAAAGAACTGCCAGAAATTCATGTGGTCTCTCTGCCCCATGGAGGGGATAGTCCTGTCTGGATGTGTGTCCCAGGCTGCCACCCCAGGGTTTCTGAGCCTGCCAATCAGTGGGGCTGTCCTGAGCTGGGAACCTTCATGCCAACTCATCATGACTGAAATTTTCATTCATTCATTCTTTTGTTCATTTGTTTGTTTTTTGGGGTCACATGTGACAATGCTCAAGGGTTGCTCCTGACTCTGCACTCAGGAATTACTCCTGGTGGTACACAGGGGGCCTATATGGGTGCCAGGGATTGAACCCTGGTCAGCTACTTGTAAGGCTGACACCTACCCCCTGTACAATCACTTTGGCCCCTGAAATTTTCATTCTTGCCCAGTGCCACCCAAATAGATAAAAATATCTAAATATGGACACAGATAAACTAAGCAGTAATAAAAGAGTCCTTTACAATTTTTGTAAGATAACTGAATAAAGTGTTTGGATACAAGGGCCAGAGAAATAGTGTAGTAGATAGAGCACTTTTCTTGCATGAGACTTACCTGGGTTTGATACCCAACACCCCATATGTTCCTTCACCCCCCCACCAGGAATGATCCCTGAGCTAGTGCAGAGCCAGAGTACACACTGAGCATTGCTGGATGTGCCCCCCACCAAAAACGTTTGGATACATTCCAGAAATTAAGAAAAATAGTAAATAGATCTAGCTGGAGTTGGAGGCTGTATGAGATGAAGATCTTGAAACCCTGTATCTTCAGACTGTTTTGTGACCCACCTTTATTTCCCTAGTAAGCTCCTAGACATTTTTGTGAGAGTGACCTGGAACATGATGAATGTCAGTTCTGCTTCATTTATGTTGTGTGTATGTGTGTTTCCTCAATGTCATTATTAGAAATCTATGTTTCATGGACTCCCTGGACTGAACATAGAGATGCCCACAGTGTTATACCCGACTCCACTTCCTCAGTATGACGGGCGACCCCCTGCCAAACCCCAACAGCCAGAATCCGGTGCTTCTCGACCAGCTCTGGTACTTTCATCTTTTTAGATTTAAGTTGTGGATTGTTCTTTATCACTGCTATTTGTCAAACTGTGGTTTGATTCTGTTTAAGGTTGTTAGCTTAGTAAATTGCAAGAGTCAACCGTGGAAAGTATCAGAGCTTTTTATACTTTCAGGGGGTGGGGATGGATCATGCCTGGTGGTTCTCCTGGCATCAGATCACAAGAGTCACAATACTAAGGTGTCCTGCAGAGTTTATGGTTTTATCACATAGGTGGTATATAGTCATTGAAAAATCTTATATTAAGGAGTGGGGTCCTCAGATTTGCATTTTAGAAACAGGATTGTGACAGCAAGTAAAAGGGTTTGAGTCTGGAGACAGAATAATCTAAGGTAGTAGTAATAGGAACTTTTCTTACTCAGGTCAGGGACTTTTTGCATATGGAGGTGGGCACATGCTCCAGTCATTTGACTGTCAGAAAGAAGGAAGGAGGATGAAAGGAAGAAACTGGCTTTTAATATTTACATCTGTAAGCCCCAGTGGCATTGCATGTGATGGATTAACATTTTCCCTTAAGCATCTTTAGTGGAGTTTGCGAGTATCTTATCTGGGAGACCAAAGAAAATTTAGTCCATAAGGGCCACTGCCACTTGTTTTTTCTCTTTTCCTCTCTTCTCTCTGCAACTTATATGTTGGGGACATTGTAATTATCAAATGAGACAATAATTCAGCTAAGAGCTATTTTGAAAGAGCTGTCATATGTATGTTTTGTTTTTAATATCAGAGTAAAAAGAAAAAGCCAAAAGTAAAGCCCAAAAAAAGCCAGCAAGGAGAAGAGGAGGAAGAGGAGGAGGAGGATGAAGAGTCCAGTGGTGGAAGAGAAGCTGCCCCCCGTCTGGGTGTTCAGAGTATGGCGGTCGCTGCAAGTGGCACTCCGGGAAAAGCCCCAGTTCCCTTGTTCTCCAGTTCCTCCAGCTGGAAGTGGGTCAGCAGCAGTGAGTCCGACTACTCTGATGCGGAGGGAGGCATGCAAAGTAAAATTAGGTAGTAGGACTTTATCTTACATTTTTATGCCTTAACATCTATGTCACGTGCAGAATTAGAACTTTGCTTCAAAAATCTATATTACTTTGCATCCTCTGTAACTTCACTTGTTCTTTTGATCTGTCTTTGCATGTATTGTCCTCTGTCTAGAATTTTCTTACAGTCTCTCTTTCTCCCCCTCTCTGTTCTCCTGCCCTGTTAACCCCTCATCTTCAGTTATGGGCCCAGCAGTCAGATCCTCCAGGAAGCCTTTTCTGACCCCTCAGTTCTGCCTTACATACCCCTCCAATGGGGCCCTTTGACTTGGCCCTGCTTTTGTGTTGATTGTGATATGTTACAGGCATTAATCAGAGGCTTGTCAAGGAAGGGGCTTAGTTTATGTCAGCCCCCACCAGCATAAAGTCTGGCACATACCTAAGATACTCACAATATATTTGTTTGATGAATGGGTATACTCTGTGGTACTCTATATCTAACATAGTTCCCATAAGTTGCACTCTTATTCTCTCATTTATTTTCAGGGGGAGCTTGCATTATACCTAGCTGTACTCAAGGTTTTTTCCCAGCTTTGTGCTTAGGAGTTCCCCTGACCCCCACCCCTGCAGTGCTCAAGTGCTCAGGGAACCGTACGTGGTACTGGGGATTAAATTGGGGTCAGCTGCATGCAAGGCAAGCACCTTAACCCCTGTAATATCCCCCTGGCCCTCATACTTCTTTTAAACTGCTGATTGTATTGACTTATAAATAAATGGCTTTAATCTGATTTAATTGTACTTTTTTTAATGTAGGAATACTGCTACTTATTCAGCTATTAATTAAGCTGATTGAATTGGGCATGAATTTCACTTTAATTGTATTTTAAAAAACAATTTTTTATATATTTCTTTGGCATCCTTAGGCCTTATTTAGAATGTATTATTTGAGTTGGCTGGAATAAATAGTATTTCATGTTTATATTTTTAAAAGACTTTTCTTTTTCTTAAATATTAAAAGACTTTTCTTTTCCTCTTGAATATTAAAGGTCTTACCAGGCCAGAGTTCGCCAAGGAGCATTAACTTGTTTTCTTTCTACGATAAAATCAATAGAAAAAAAAGTCCTCTATGGCTATTGGTCAGCCTTTGTTCCTGATACGCCAGAGCTGGGAAGCCCTCAGTCTGTGTCCTTGATGACCCTGACATTAAAAGACCCTTCTCCCAAGGTAAGAGCATGTTACTTCTTCTTATTTATCTTTCTGAGTGGGGAGGTGGGCCAAACCCAGCAATGCTTAGGGATTCTCTGCACTCAGGAATCATTCCTGTCAGGTTCTGGGACCATAGGATGCCAGGGATTAAATCCAGGTTGGCTGTGTGCAAGGCAAGTGCCCTACCCACTGTGCTATCCCTCCAGCCCTAAGAGCATGTTATTTTTAAGTGATAGTTGGAAGAAACACTTGACAAGACTTTGTTGTTTTCTCTGTCCTCAATCTTCTCTTACATAGACCCACTGGGATAGACAGAAATGAACTTGTGTCTCTGATCTGCATATAAGCATCATGCTTCACTCCCTTGAAAGAAATTGTTTTGGTATTTTTATTAGGAAAAATCTAAAAGATGGCTTAGAAAAAATTTACAAAGGATCTGTAAGGCTTAGAAAAATGCTTCTGATGTTTGATGAAAGTACAGGGTATAGAATTATATGACCCCAGTAGTCTTTTATTCTTTCAACTTTCCATGGTTTTTAACCGGCATTTAGTAAATGTTTACGTAATTTAATGAAAAAAGTTTATTTTTAAAATAGGAGGAAAGGGGCTAGAAAGATGGTATTGGGTTAAGATGCACCCCTTGCATCCATCTGACCTCAGTTTGGTCCCTGGTATCACATCCCCAGCATCACCAGGTACAACCCTGAAAGAGCCCAGCACCACTGAGTGTGGCCCTAAGAGCCCCCAAGGGGTCCAAATAGTACCACATCTTCAGGCTCTTGCATTGAACTGCCATGCCAGCTCAGTTGGCTAAGAATCTTTGGGAGGGGCCCTGTTTCCCTCCTAAGTACTGCTTATTAGGTAATTAATAAGAAAACAAGAATGTAATAGTCCTAAATAGCTATAGGGAGAGAGATACGGTTGATCAGATATTTCACTTCTCTTAGATATATTGCTCTTCTCCAGGAGTAGCACCTTAACCCAGTAAGGAAAATAGTATGCTGATTTTAGACTTCCTTTCAGTAATGATCGTTAAAAATCAGGCTGAGTAACTTCTGAGTGTTCTTAGGTAACCAACTACCCCTCAAATTGAAAAGTCTTAATTAAGCTGATAGTATTATTCCTTTTTTGATTTTTAAGATTTTTCTCTTTGACAAAGGAAGGAACAAACACTCCACAGAACTTTGGAACTTCCTATGATCATCTCATTAAATGACTAATTACTAGGTATGAAAACTTCTATATCATCCTTTAGAAGCTTTGTTGAACTAAAAAATGCTGTAGGATATTTCAGATACCCAACACCCCAAGTAGATAAGCCAGCAAAAAATTTCAAATTAACTGAATGGATAGAACAAGAGAACCTTGAGAGAAAAATGGGAAATGAATGGCGGTGGTAAATAAATCAGAAAAGAAGCAAGTATTCTATTAACTGAAAGGAGAGCTAATATAAAGATTAAAAATATTTATGTGTTTGAAGACCCTCAAGTAAAGGGGAGCTCTTGGCAGTAGCCAGGGAGATGTCAGAAGCAAGTTTCAGGTCAAGTAAACCACCCATTTGGCCTCTGTCCAACTACGGGAATATAAGACGTGGAACTTAGGATGTGAATACAGCAGACTCTTGAGGGGCAGATCTGAGGAAAGTTAAAATAATTTTCACAATGTTTACATCTATTTGATGTAGAAAATTTGCACACTGCAAAGTAGACCTGTTTGATTTGGGTACTTTTGAAATATGTTTTTGTTCTTTAACTTTACGTAAATTCTAGAAATATGATGAAAAAGCAAAGATAACCAAGTTTCTCTGACAGGTCTTGAACATAGTACAGTGGGTAAGGCACTTGCCTTGCACGCACCCAACTTGGGTATGATCCCTGGCATCACATACGGTCCCCTGAGCTCTGCCGGAAATAATTCCTGAGCACTCTACCAGGAATAAGCCCTGAGCACTGCCAGGTGAACTGTTCTCCCCATCCCTCCCCAAAAAAAGCTTCTCTGAAAATATCCTAAGTCCCGTACAAACATCACATGAAAAAGGTCTTGAAGAAGTAAAAAATCACTTGACGTTTTTTAAAAGGATTTTTAAAAAGTCAAAGTAATGAATAAAATCCATAGTTCAATGTAATGGCAATGAAATATTTGTATTTAGTAGATTTCTACTATATTATTTAGAAGAATGTAAATACATGTGGTCATGATTCATAGCAAGGCTTAGAGCATACTTATACAATGATCTATAGTGAAATTGTATGCCAAGACACATGGTAAAAGAAAGTTTTGTGTTTAATGATGTCAGTGAGAGAGTATTTTTGTAGGGGCTTCTGGAAAGTTATGTGCAAAAATTAAAGTGCTTATTCATTTCATTTATTAAAGTATAGAGAAGCATTCTGGATTGATAGCACTAGGTTAAAGGTGCAGTGTGTGATGGCTCAGTAAATATCTCTGGTGCTCATTGGGAGTGTAGAGTGAATGACTGAAGTTTCTCTTAGCCAGGATGAAACACAACAAGCCAGCATTAGTGCATCTTGCTGTTGAAGTACATAATAATGACAGTTTCACATTTGTGGCAGTTCTGATTTATAGCTTATGGTAGAGTCAACTGGAAGTGTGTTATTATTCTTATTTTATTTATTTATTTATTTATTTATTTATTTATTTTGCTTTTTGGGTCACACCCGGCAATGCACAGGGGTTACTCCTGGTTCTACACTCAGGAATTACTCCTGGCGGTGCTCAGGGGACCATATGGGATGCTGGGATTCGAACCCGGGTCGGCCTCGTGCAAGGCAAACGCCCTACCCACTGTGCTATCACTCCAGCCCCTGGAAGTGTGTTTTTAAAAGACATCACTGTCACTGTCATCCCATTGCTCATCGATTTGTTCGAGCGTGCACCAGTAACGTCTCCATTGTGAGATTTGTTGTTACTGTGTTTGGCATATTGGATACACCACAGGTAGCTTGCCAGGCTCTGCCATGTGGGCGAAATACTCTCAGTAGCTTGCTGGGGCTCTCTGAGAGGGGCTCCTAAAAGACATACTGAGACATTTTCCGAAGAGAAATGGACTAAAGGAAAAAGTGATCACACTTTTCCACTCAGAATACCAAAATAGTCTCGCTCTTCAAGCCTGTTCTCCCTTGGACATGTATCTCACTTGCATGTCTCAGTCTTTCTTTGCTTGCTCACTCTGAAGAAGTCTGTGTCCACTCTCGAACATACTTCTCCCTCTCTCCCCTCACATCTTTCTAAATAAGTTTCAGTAAAACCTCCCTTGCTTCACACACACAGAAAAATCAAAGCAAAAATACGTGGATTACATTTAGGAAAGTAATGTGGACTGCTAGAATGCTTCATATGTAAAGGAGAAAAAATTGAGATTTTTCTGTAGGATTTGCAATGTGGTGTTATCTGAATAAGCATATCCCATCTATCCCATCTATTTCCAGAGAGAGTGATCTTAAGAACAAACTCTTAGGAAAAACTTTCTCTTGGTACCTTGAGAATTATCCCAATTCTCAGATTATTTTGCCTTTGGAATGCTATGAAATGAAGAAGCATATCAAAATGTAGGTAATAAACACTGAGACATTTTGATTTCATTGGAATAGTTTTTCTTCTAAATGGCAAACCAAGGTCAAATGACCCTTGACTTCGATATCTCCAACCAAGGAACCCTGACACATGTTCTTATGCCTTCACCTGCAGGGCAACTTGATAAGTGCTGTCAAATGAAATTAACCTTAGCATGCATCCAGAGTAATCAGTCCCCGACCAAAGTCAGAGAGAATAGCAGATGCCCTGAATGCAACAATGAGTACCCATTCCTAGCAGTGACTTCTCCATCCCCCTCCAAACATGTTCTGAGATCACATACAGATTAAGAACTTGAAAGGGGTGGGAGAGGTAGATTGACTGGAACTGCCACACTTGTAAGTAGGGAAGAGTACTTTCTTCTTTCAATACCCTTAAGTAAGTCTTCTTGACTAAGGAGCTGAAAATAACTACTGTTGAGATTCTGCATATAGATGTCTATAAGACTAAAAATCTTCATTCATCACTATGAACACCAGACAATAAAAACTTAATCAACAGAATGAGCTCTCTGGAGGGCTGCTCCTGATGATGGGTAATTTCTGCTGAAGGTGCTGATTAGAACTGGTAAATAGAACATTTCATTTTGGCATAATAATAAAAAAGCAGAACTTGAACTAGATTTAATACCAGGAGTAACATTTTTTGAATAACAAAGATACATTGAACAGGACTTTAAACAAGTTAACTCAAAACTATGCAAAGTAGAATTTGACATCAAATTTCTATAGAGATGTTTTTACCTCAGTAGGGAAAACCAACCAATAACATTTTAATAACATTCCTTCTAATACTGTTCCCTCTGTTTTCATTTATGATAGTCACAGATGCTTTTTCTCTTCTATGGTACCAAAGTTAATTGAGCTGAAAGTTTTTTCTTTAAGATGTCAGTTCATTTATTTCTACATCTTCATTTTTGTTGTTGCTTTTTATTTTAATGGAGCCACACTAAGCCATGCTCTGGGACTTGGGGCTACCCTTGGCAATGCTCAGCCCCATGGGGTAGGCCTGACAATCGAGTGCTTGGGCCCAGCTCTGCAGTGCTGGGGCCTAGAGGCAATTGGGGGGGGGGGGGGTCTCTGGAGACCGCTCCTAGTGATACTCGGCCAACTGGGCCAGACAGGTAAGTGTTAGGGCCTGAGAATGGAGTGCTACTCGGGCCCTGCAGTGCTGGGAACCATCAGGGCTTTGGTGGTGCTTGGAGCTACTAGTTACCCCAGTGATGTTGGGGGGCCACGGGGGGGGGCAGGAATCCAGTACTTCTTTTCTGATGTTTAGTTCCCTAAATCGACAGATTACCAATTGAATGTATGCTTTTAACTTTTGATGAGAGACAATGTAAATTTGCATCCCTAACAAATACTAATCTTGTTTTCCAAGCATCTGTGTTCAAAGGCATGCTTTATCCCTTCCATTCACAGGGAAGGGGAAAGTTTGTTCAGTAGTAATCTCTGGTTCTCAGACTCTCACTGCAGACAGTGGTATTTCCCACACCTGGGAATGTGTGTGAGAAGCCGGGTCGCTGATAGCACCTGTCACCTTGAACTGTATAGATTCCCCAAGTCCTGTCCTATGTAGTTCACATGGGTGCTTCTAGGCACATCCCAGTGGACTGGAAACAATGTCTTTTCGAAATTTGATACAAAACAGATTCTAGAAGTGTGATTTTGTTTTTTTCTTTCTAGTTCATGGGTTTTCTATTTCTTTCTTTCAGTTATGCGTACTAGAAAGAATGGTGTCCCTAATCGTCAAGTTATTCTCGTGATTATGACTCCAGTATTTGATACTAACATATAGCTTAGTCTTATTCTCTTTACTGAAAGAAAAACCAAAGCATGTGATTTAAGTGTGTATTTTTTCTTAAGTGTGCAGTGCAAGTTCATGGCTCCACTTAGAGACTCAGATAATTCCACTGCCTTTATTTTTCTAACTAAAGTGATCCTAAATCCTTAAATTTTAAATATGATTAGGAAGAAGGGACTCCAACTCCTGATTCTTAACTAACTGATGTGAAACCTCCTGATATTCTAGACCCGTGCCTGTGCCCTGCAAGTTTTATCTGCCATCTTGGAAGGCTCAAAGCAGTTTCTTTCTGTGGCTGAGGACACCAGTGAGCACAGAAGGGCTTTTACTCCGTTCTCTGTAACCATCGCTTCCAGCATTCGAGAGTTGCATCGGTGTCTTTTGCTGGCTTTAGTGGCTGAGTCGTCCTCACAGACCCTTACTCAGATAATTAAGGTAAAGATGCTGAGTTGTCATAGGTCCTACAGGAAGTTACTTGGTTTGAATTTTATAATATTACCCTGAAGTAACTTGACTTATGCATATAATTTAGCAGTAAATTTTATGTAAAGGTATCATATTTGGAAGTCTGTACTTGCTTGTCTGAACTTAGCTACAATCTCTGTATATGGTAATAAATGGTTCACTAAAGATATTCCCTTAAGTGCATAGATTTTTCTTCTGCAATTAAATGCTATAAATCTTATCTCTGTGTGTGACTTAATCTAGCCTGTTCGATAAGCTATTCCTTGTCCTTTACAGTGCCTTGCAAATTTAGTATCAAATTCACCTTATAACCGTCTGAAACTCAGTCTGCTGACCAAAGTCTGGAACCAGATAAAGCCTTATATTCACCATAAAGGTTGGTGGAAGCTTAAAACTGACTGCTTCTTTTCCCTAGAGCCTCGATGGGTAGGGTTCGAGTATCTTAATAGCTCTGATAGCTCTGTTTATTCTCAAGCTTTTGGGAGGGCCAATTACTGCAAGCCCCATTTTTTGATTCCTGAACTCTAGTAGACTCCTGGAGGAAGTGAGCTGGAGAATTCATTTGCAAAGCTTATTGTGTATTTACTGCTTCATTGCAGCAACCAGAACATCCCTTTGGATTTAGAATTAAGCCATGTGGCAGACAGCAGTTCCCATCCCTTTGACTTATGTAGAGAATGGAGAGGCAGACAGACAGCATTCTCTTTTTGGAAAGAAAATCTGGGCTCTAAAATCTACCTCATTTAACATTCTATCCTCAGAAGTTTGGGTGAACATTTCAAACCTCAGATCTCCACTAGCTATAAGGTCTTTATTTCTAGTTTTTTCCTGGTTTATTTCCTCACATAGTAAGCATGTGCTTCAAACTTTTGCCTTTAGGACATTTGGGATGTTGTTGTTTTTCTATTTGCAAGCATTAGGCCCAGGCCACATTCTACTAAGTTGTTGTCACATTAGAATCATAGAACTGGGAGGAGCATGACCTGTTTTTTACATTGTGGGTACAGTGTTGAACCCTGAGTGAACTCCAGGGTCTGCTGTCACAATGCATGCTCCTCTCTGAACCCTCATTTATTACCAGTGAAAAGAATTACATCTCTCATGCTATGTTTTATGAGGCTTCGATAATGGTATGTAAGCTAAGCCAAATTCACTTTCCACTGTGTAAGATGGGACCCAGAAGGTCAGTCTTCTCATCACGAGTCAGTGCCAGAGGTCAGATTAGAGCCTCCCAGCTCCATGGGCAGTCTCCTGCCCGCCTGCCCACTCGCTGCATCAGCTTTTCATCTGTGAGCAGAAGGAAGTGAACCTTCTCTCAAACTGTCTGGTTTGGGGGCGGCCAGGGAGATAGCTCAGAGGGCTCTTACTCTGCAAGCAGGGGCTCAGAAATGAAAAAATGAAAAAGTTCCTCCTAGAAATAGACCCACTTTAAGTAAACAAACAAAAAGTGCCCAAAAATTGTACCTGGGGCTACTTTCCTAACCTCCCTCCCTACTCACCACATCAGTCTAGCAAACACCAGCCTGGAGGTTTAACTTGGCCTGAGGAAGGCTGCTTAACTGGTGCAGGGATAATCCTGGTCTGCCGGAGAGCTGTGCCCGTGGTGATGACTTGACTGTTGCCTTTCACAGATGTTAACGTTCGTGTGTCCAGCCTCACACTCTTGGGAGCCATCGTGTCCACCAACGCACCTTTACCTGAAGTCCAGCTGCTGTTACAGCAGCCCTGTTCTTCGGGGCTCAATAGCAGTTCAGCGACTCCCGAGTGGTGGAAGAAGACCCCGTCAGGATCCGTGCGGGATGAGCCATCAGTGGGCTCCCCCCCGGGCTGTGCCGAGCCCTGCTGGCTGATCCGACTCTGCGTTTCCACTGTGGTGCTGCCCAAGGAGGACTCGTGCTCCGGGAGCGATGCTGCTTCTGCCCCGGGAAGCACCTATAAGCCGTCCCCCGTGCGACTGGAGGCCTTACAGGTAGGAGGGGTCATGTCCTCGGTTCTCAAACGGAAGCAGTTGTCCTCCTTTCACTGGCCTGTCGTGAGGAGTCAGTCTGTAAAGAAGAACAGAAAACAAAGCCACGTGTCAGCGTTGTTGCTGGTAGTTATATTTTTGGTGTTAATGGTTTGCTTGTAGTTGATACTCCCCCCCCCCAATGTGGGGAGGGGGTCTTGGTATAAAGTGTCTGATTCATTCCCTTATTTGCTGCAAGCCATTTTAGTTACCCCAGCTATTAGATGAGGGTTATAATTAATTACATAGTACTCCTGAAAGAAATTGCACAGTTGATCTTTGATTTCTATGTCTGAAATGTTTAGTTCTCTGTAGAATGCTCTTTAGTTTTTGGTCTGCTGAGACACAACAAATTAATTAGTTCTTTACAGGAAAAAAAAACAATTTTAGGTAAAAGATATTTTGCATTTTCTATACTCGGCTAGGACCTAAGACAAGGGTTTAGTTCCGAGGTCTTCTGCTCATTAAATTAGCTGGTTAACATGAAATGTGTCCTTTAGCTTTTTCACTGAGTTTCTCCTGTTAAAATATTAAATTAGGGGCTGGAGTAATAGCACAGCGGGTAGGGCGTTTGCCTTGCACACGGCCGACCCGGGTTCGAATCCCAGCATCTCATATGGTCCCCTGAGCACCGCCAGGGATAATTCCTGAGTGCATGAGCCAGGAATGACCCCTGTACATTGCTGGGTGTGACCCAAAAAGCAAAAAAAAATAATAATAATAATAATAAATTAATGCAGGAACCCAGGTCCAATCCTATTACCACATGTTCCAGTAAGTATCACTGGAAGTAACCCCTGAGCACTCTTAACAGGATGTGGCTCCAAGACCACTAATAAATTAAGTATTCGATTAATTCCTACCTCAAAAGTTATCTTAAATGAGATATCATTAAAGATACTTATTTTATAAATTATGAAGAGGCATAAAATTATATGAAAGAACTGTTCATAAAATAAAAATTAAGCTCGTTTTTCATTTCCTACAGCAGATTTCAGCACCTTATTGAGTCTGATTTCTGAGTTTTTTGGGGGGTTTTAGCACTTTTGAATATTGCAGACCAACATTCAGGTGCGGGTGCTCAGACTTTGTTCTGTCTGCAGGTTTTGGCTCACCTGGCAAGGGGCTACTTTTCCATAACTCAGGTCTATTTGATGGAACTTGGAGAGTTGATTTGCAAGTGCATGGGGGAGGCAGATCCCTCCATTCAGCTTCATGGAACAAAGGTAATTTCCACTGAAAGCCACATACTATTTCTTTTCTTCCCTTCATAGTCTTTCCTCTGCTGCATGCCTGTCAGTATAAGAGATTTTGGTTAGGGAAGTCATATATTTTATTATTTTCAGCTCTGCATATAAACCCAAAGAATTGCAACATATAACTGGTCACTTTGCTCATGAAAAGAATGCTTCTGACATAGGATATAATGAGAAAAGGAAGAAAATTGGTTGGAAGTGATCTTTCCACTTGATTTGAGTGGATTTGAGTGTTAACAGACTGAAGTGGTTATTGCCTCCGGTAGACCTAATACTCTGCTTTGACAGCCTATTTCTTTTCTCCTGGCAGCTTCTGGAAGAGTTGGGTACAGGTTTAATACAACAGTATAAATCAGATTCTCCCACAGCACCTGCTCAGCGTGTGCCAGTCCCCTTGGTAAGCAAATGTCACCTCAGGGCTTTCTCTTTCCACAGCACCCCTCAGTTTTTCTAGAGGCTTGGTGAGTGATCTAGTAGAGTAAATAGTTCGGTTTCTTCCAGTATCAAAACTTGGGGCTCATAATCCAGGAAGATGTCATACTAGCAGGCTTAGGTATTCTTTGCATTTGAATGTATTTAGTCTGTGGAGGATTATGTGTAACACACAGCCAACTGGAAATTTTAGGCAGAATTTCTTTTGCCTAAAACTCAGGTTGGTTACTCAACCTACCAGCAGAGCAGACTAGAATGGTGGGAGGAGCCATGGAGGTAGAATCAGCAGGCACAGGAGCGATTCTGGAAACACCTCTCAATGGGTAGTTGATGATGAACATGGTTTCCTCTTTGTGAAGAGGAATAACTTTTGGGGGGTGGGCTGGGAGGGTTGGTGTCTCCACCATCTAGTAGGGACACCAAAAATGCAGATATACTTGCACATGGATGTGAAATCCTGGGGTTTTTATAGGCATGGAAAGGAACTGGATTCAGAAATACTCTGTGATGCCTGTGTAAAGGAACATTGAAGTGAGATCATTCTTTAAGTGCTTCAAATAGAGCCGGCTCCTCCATTGAAGTCTCCACTAGGCACTGTGCTAGGTCTTATACATGTGGTGTTACCTCGTACCATCTGCCAGGAAAATGTTTTTGCCTGTTCCATTAAAGGGGGATCAAGGCTTAGTCAAGACCTCTGAGTTCCCTGAGGCTGCACAGTCAGAAAATAGCAACTGAAGGACACAACCCCAGCTCTGCCTCCAGCTCCTGTGCTCTTTGGACTGAAGTATAAGGTCTCTGGATTGCTCTGAGACCCTTACCTTTCCTACAAGGGTCAAGTAGGAAATGCCCTAATGGGATGCCAATTAATTGAGGTTCTAGTCCAGCTCCACAGCTGTTAGCAAATAATATTATCTCTTTATGCCTCGGTTGCCCTGTGTGGACAGTGAGGGGAACATTGCATATTTCATTCTGTTGTTCTGGGAGTTTCAACGAGTGATAGGTGAAAAACATTCAGAACATGTCCTTGCGTGTCCAGAAAACAGTTGTGCCACTACTCCAGTTTCACTACCATTAAACTACCCCTTTTATGCACCTCCTTATTATTTGGATCACTATTGCTTCTTTTTTTTTTTTTTTTTTTTTTTTTTTTTTTTTTTGCTTTTTGGGTCACACCCAGCAACGCACAGGGGTCACTCCTGGCTCATGCACTCAGGAATCACCTCTGGCGGTACTCAGGGGACCATATGGGATGCTGGGATTTGAACTCGGGTCGGCCGCGTGCAAGGCAAACGCCCCACCCGCTGTGCTATCACTCCAGCCCCTCACTATTGCTTCTTTAGCAGACTAATTTCTCAACCAGTAAACAGGAAGGATTGAATGAGCTATTTTCTAATTTTTTTTTTAATCTTTTAAGAAACAGTGAGAGAATTTGCAAAAAGCTTCTTCTTGCTTGATGTGGGGGTATTTGGGTCCTGGCTTCTTGCAGTAGGCGAGCCTCGGGTTGGCTCTGCTGGTGTGCAGTGGGCTGCGGATTGAGATGTGTTTCTGTTCCAGGTGGTGGCCTTCTGGACATTGATGCTGAACGGCCCTTTGCCCAGAGCCCTGCAGAATTCCGAGCACCCCACTCTGCAGGCGAGCGCCTGTGACGCCCTGTCTTCCATCTTGCCGGAAGCCTTCAGCAGCCTGCCGGTAACCAATCTGCCAAGGGTGTTTTCTCGTCCTTAAACGAAGCATCAGAGCTTGAGTTTGACTTGGGTTCTTTTGGAGCCAGTATTCAGCTTCATCTCTGAGAAAAAGATGCTCTTTCTACTTAAGTGTAGGGCACAGGAACCAGCACAATGGGAAAACTGACAGTGTTCAGGTCTCAGGATAGTGGCTCCTCCCTGTGCCGTAGAGACAGGAGAAATTGGGGTAGCAGGCACCTTTGAGTCAGGCCCAGCTCTCTGGCACTTTGATTACCTGAGTTTCTGTAAAAGTTAGTTACATCAGTTACTTTAGGGAAGTGAGAGGAGTATGAAGTATGAAAGTCCTAGGCCTGATGCTAAGCGCATGGTACCCGGACCGCTCCTTCCCTTTAGTTTACATCTGAGCTTAGCTTTTATAGCGAAGGGCGCTGTACTGGGGAGTAGCCTGCGAGGAAGGGATGGCTGATCCTCCCAGAGGGAAGTTAAATGCAATCACAGATGTGTGTGCCAAGTGCGTACTCAGCTGTAACTCACTGCTTGGAACCAAGGTCGCCCTTCCCCAGGTGGGGTTCAGTTCTTGAATATGGAGCAGAGCACAGGCCAGTCACCGGCCTTGACTTTGTTCTCCTTGCCTCTCCTCTGCCCCCTTTCCTCATGCAGAATGACAGGCAGATCCTGTGCCTCACCATGCTGCTGGGACTGAATGACAGCAAGAACCGGCTAGTAAAAGCAGCGACCTCTCGGGCCCTTGGTGTCTACGTGCTTTTCCCCTGCCTGCGACAGGTCAGAGGGAGCCTGCCGAACTCTTCTTATCTCCTTTACTTGTCTGTAGCGTGCTTGGGGGTGGGGGGTTGTAGGTGTGGGGGAAGGGTGTGGGTGGGTATATGAGTGGGGGATGTTTGGGGGGGTAGGGATGGGTGGGTGTGTATGGGGAGGTGTGGGGGTAGGCGGCGTGAGTGTGTGGATACAGAGAGAATTCTTAAGTTGGGCAATAAAGAAAATTAAATTGTTTTGTCATCTGGTTTCTTGAATTGCTACTGAAATATGGTAATGCTTACAATTCATTTATTTCTAGTTACTTAGCATACCACCCAGGTCTATAAGTGCCCAGTAAATGCTTAAATTAATAAGTGCTTGAAAAAAACTTACACAGGGCATCACCCTGTGACAACTAATTTAGAAAAAAAAGAACGAAGTGTTCTTTCACACTTCCGGTTTTGTTTTTAATTTCAGTGGCAAGAGTCAGACCTTATGGTCACACCCATGCAGGGTGTGCATTCTGCCACTGAGCGGTCTTTCCCCTTCACTCATACATGGGGCACTTTTCCCAAGAAGACAGTAGAGTCTTGAGTCAGGTGTGGTTTGGACACTTTTCATTGTCAGCACGTTGTTTGCTGAGGTGGAAGTTGATCTAAGCAGCTGCCACAGGCCAGAGAGGGAGATGTGTACAAGAACAGTGTCTGGGGCTTCGTGTGTGCCCGTGGCACTTACAGGATCCCAGGAGAGCTGCCCCAGGCTTTAGCGAGTGTTCAGTGGTAATGTAGGAGAGCAACAAATTGAATAAATGAATTTTGAGTTCCAAACAGGAACTTGTGACAGTGGTATATAGCTTTATCTGGAAACAAATCAGAGACTTTCCAGGGTAGCATTATGAACTCGGAACTATATTGTTTTGCTTTGTTTATCTTGTAGGATGTCATCTTTGTAGCCGACACAGCAAATGCAGTATTGATGTCACTTCAAGACAAGTCTCTGAATGTCCGAGCCAAAGCAGCCTGGTCCCTGGGCAACCTGACGGACACTCTTATCACCAACATGTAGGTGGCCAAGTTCCCTTTCCCAGATGACTTGTGAGGCAGAGGGCCCAAAAGGCTGTCTGTCACTCCCCAGCATCAAAGGATTAGCAGTAATTTTGCCATAGTATTTAAGTTATATGTTATGCAGTATAATATGAAATATTTTATATAATATAGAATTATTATAGCTATACTTAATAACTACTTATATATTTACTCTATTATGCTGTTGTATATACATTAAAATTGTATATGTTATATTATCAGTTGTATGATTACCTACTCAGTCATTCCAATTTCATATTCCTTCAATAAGTAAATAAGCTATTCCTAATATAGTAATATATTAAGATTTATGTCTGTCTGAAAGTTCTATGTGTTGATAGGTCAAAGTAATATATCCACATTGTAGAAAGTGATAAATATAAAAGTTGAAATTCAGAAGTTACTTACTATTTGCTTAAGTAATGTTAAGTAATACATTTGTAGATAAAAGGAAAAAATTCAAATAGCTCAAAAGAATACTCAAGTATGACCTTACTTTTGGGGGAACCAGAAAGATAGTAGAAGAATGAAGGTTTTGACCTTACATGCAGCAGACTTCAGCTAGATTACCAGCAACACGTGGTCCCTCTGGCCCTGCCAGGAGCATCCACAGAGCACAGAACCAGAAGCCCCTGAACACCACCAGATGTAACTCAAAAGCAAAACCCCTCCAAAACCCCTTCCTTTTACTCTAACCCAAGACCCATTCCCAGAGACCACTCATTATTCTTATACAAGCGCCCTGCTTTGGGGCCATCATATCTCTTCTAACATGTACTATGTATAAGAATTTCCTTGCATTACTTTTTATAAATCATTATATATTATTATATACTCATCATTATGGGACGCTTATTTTTACATGCCCTAAATTTGAGCATTTGTTATTTTAGGCTTTGTAGTAAATATAGTGGACAGTTTCGTTTATGAAATCTTCATTGAGATAGTTTTTTTGGTTATATTCCTAGATGTGGACCTACCAGGTTAAAAGGTATAAATTATAACTCCTGGGCCAGAGCAATAGTACATCAGGTAGGGCATTTGCCTTGCACACAGCCGACCCAGGTTCGATTCCCCAGTATCCCATATGGTCCCCTGGGCACCACCAGGAGTGATTCAAGATTGCAGAGCCAGGAGAGCCAGGAGTAATCCCTAAGCATCGCCAGTTGTGACCCCCCCCCAAAAAAAAAAAACTGAAGTTATTTTTTATTTATTATTTTATTTTATTTTATTTTATTTTATTTTATTTTATTTTTGGGTCACACCTGGCAATGTACAGGGGTTACTCCTGGCTCTGTACTCAGGTCAGCCAGGTGCAAGGCAAATGCCCTACCCACTGTGCTATCATTCGAGCCCCTGAAGTTATTTTTTTAAAAAATTATAACTTTGGTATAATATGAGCAGATTTGTTGAGCTGTTTACCTGAAAATTTCACAGTTATACAAATGTGCATAAATATACCATACATACCCATGTATGGCTTTTTATCTTTTAACATGCTTTGCTTTTGTGGAACAGGGATTCACCAGACCCAAGTTTCCAGGAAGAGTTTTCTGGTCTTCTGCTCTTGAAGATGTTGCAGTCAGCCATAGAAGCATCCAAGGACAAAGACAAGGTAGACTCACAACAAAACCTCCTTTTTCTGAGTTAGGTACTTGTATATTGTAGTTTTGGTTGTTTCTGCTTTTTGGTGGGGATACGACATCCAGTAGTGCTAGGCAGACCATGTGGTGCCAGGGACCAAACATGGAGCGCCCGCATGAAAAGCATGCCTTCCATGGGCCAAGCCATAGTCTACCAGGCAGGACACTTGTCTTACACGCAGTCAACCTGGGTTCTATCCCCAGCACCTTATATGGTCCCGAACATCACCAGGAGTGATCCCTGAGCACTGCCAGGTATGGCCCCAAAACCAGAAAAACAGCAAAAGAAAGAAAAGCCTGTGAGCTACCCCTCCTGCTCCTACACTGCAGTTTAGTCCCATGTGTCTGGGGGCTTGGTGTGGTGTGATAGTCCTCAAACTTCTCGCCAGATCTCTCCCTGTTCTAAGGAAATTGAGTATATACTCAGGCTACTGAGTGGTCCATCCCACACTACGTGAGTTTCTTTCTTGTCTCATGAAAACTTCCGTGCTATTTATAATACCATTTCATGATAGACCATGTTTGCTTTAATATAATCTGGTTTGCTCCCATAAAATCTTTAAATAGAATTAGAAAGTAAGAAAGATGAGCAACCCTTGACTTTGAATGTCCTCTCACAGTATGAGAAGCATAACCTGGGTGTGGGGTGAGGCAGACATGGATCAGATCCTTACATGCACATTATTTAACTTAAAAGGCCATTTCCTCGTCTGTCACATAACACGGAGCAAGCACACACTTAAATGCCATGGTTCTGAAAATCCAGGAAGCTGGATTAAGTCGGTTGATGTCTCTGGGGTTAGAGCTTAGGAATTGTTCTTGCCTCTTCTCTCCTCGCCTTGTAAACATTTTGCTCCCAGGCCTTTCAGGCCATCTCTGTAAAACGAGGGAGCCTGGCCCCTCTGAAGTCCAGTCTGACCAGGAAATGAGCAAAGCCTCTGTCAGAAGGCACATCTCCTGGTGAAGAGGGGTGAGCCACGACAGCTGCCAGAGCCCTGAGACCTTGTTTCTTGGGAGCTGCACTTTTCATTAGCCCATGTGTGGTAAAACATGTAGGATCTCTGGGTTTCTGAAGCTGCAGTGCTTGGGGGCCCTGGATCACTTGGGCCAGGCCCTGAGGTAATGCGGAAACACCAGGGCCTCCCCAGCAGTGCTCGACGGCCACCCTAGCTGCAGTTCACCTCACCGAGGGCTCAGCAGTGACCGGAAAGGCCAGGCAGTGCTGTGTGGCAGTTGGACCTGAGCTGCAATTTCTGGACCGCCTCCCTGGCCCCACTGACATGACACTTTTGAAACCACTCTCAGCAGACAGATTTCTCATGCTTTTTATATTTTGTTCTAGGTGAAAAGCAATGCAGTTCGCGCCCTTGGAAACTTACTTCATTTTTTGCAACCATGTCACATAGAAAAACCCAGGTTCTCTGAGATCATCGAGGAGTCTATCCAGGCCCTGATTTCGGCTGTCTTGGCAGAGGCTGCCATGAAAGTTCGCTGGAATGCATGCTACGCGATGGGGAATGTGTTTAAAAACCCGGCTCTCCCTTTAGGTAAGCTAGTGTCCCCCCCTCTCTGCAGACCACCTTTCTATAGGCAGTTCACACCCATCCCTTTGTGCTCTCCATCCCAGAATTCAGCAAGAACAGAAATAAAGCCAACAACACCCAAGCTTAAGGGAGTGGTAACTAAACTGGCATGTATATATATTCAACAGAATAGCTTGTTGCCATTTGAAGTTATGTTTATAAAAAGTTGGCCTAGGGGCTGGAGCAGTAGCAAGGTGGGTAGGGCATCAGCCTTGCACTCGGCAGACCCGGGTTCAATTCCCAGCATTCCATATGGTCCCCCGAGCAATGCCCAGAGTAATTTCCTGAGCGCAGAGCCAAGAGTAACCCCTGTGCATCACTGGGTATGACACAAAAGGCTAAAAAAAAAGTTGGCTGAATATGAAATTGTTTTTACCGTATGATTTTAATAAATTACTAGACTAAGAGATTGAAAAAGAATTAGTTTGAGTCTTAACAGTAGTTTCCTCTGGGTAGGATGAAGGATTAGATTGTGTGAGGTTATCATGGGGGGACACCTAACTGGTGCTCAGATAACCGGGGAGCCCACTGGCCCGGCCTGCAGTTCAGTGCAGGGACCAAGGACATGCTGTTGCATGGGCCCTGGGGTGCCGGGATGCCCAGTTCAGTGTTGGGGGCCTCCAGGCCTGCACCTGGCAGTGCTCGGAGTTCCACATGGAGCCAGGATCAGACTGATGCTAGGCCTGAGTCCTAACTGCTGGACTATTTTGTGGCCCGATGAGCAGGACTTTATTTTTTGCTTTTGTTTTCTAAAGGTTTTGTAATGACCACATACACTTTTGACAATTGGCAAAGTAAACTAAAAGAGTTGCTGGGAGCAAACGGGAGTAAACTAGAATGCTGCATGGACCCATGGCACTGCAGTGGGATGGTCCACGGGACACGAGAGCAGCAGTCTAGTCAGCGGCAGGTCATGCTCCCTGCCCTGGCCCCCGTGATTAATAGCTGCTTAAACCTATGGGCCACAGTTCACTTTGATTAATTAAAACCCAGTGGTGCTCAGGGCTTATTCCTGGCTCTCTGCTCATGCTGCTGCTCAGGGGACCATGTGTAGTGACAGGGATCAAGTCAGGTCAGCTGTGTACACAACAAGCGCCCAAAATCCTCTTCCCTTTCATCACTAGCGTTGTTGGCCTTGTACATTTGTCATTGGGAGAAGATGTGAAACAGGATGGGTTTGTTCCTGGGAGGAAATGAACCACTCTGGACTAGCGAAGCCCTCATCAAATTAGGGAGTTTGTTTCTTTCCTGCTGTTTGCCATGTGCCTTTTCCTCTAAGGAACGAGCCTGCAGGTGCCATTGGGGGTGGTGCTCCTTGAGTGGGAGACTGCTTGTCTGCAGATGAAAGAAAGAAGTGGGGAATGGGTAATAATTGCTCTGAGGAGGCAGAACGCAGCCGGGCTGCCTGGGCCCCTAGATAGGGAAGGAAGACAGAAACCTGGGCATCTCCTGGCGACTAGCATGTCTGAGCTTCCCACGTCCCAGTCACTTCGGGATTGGCCAGAGCTTCCTTTGCTTTGCAGTCTAGGTGTGGCATGCTGTTGCCAGAGCAGTGCCTGGTGCTAGCTAATAAGCAGGGAGAGAAATAGTCCTGGCCAGCATGAACAGGGCCGGGTGTACATGCACACAGCTGCGTGCGCCTCAGGAACCTTTGCTTCTGAGGTGCTGCTGCGCTTTAGTTCCTGTTCCTCCTTCCGGTTGTCCTCTCTGAGCAGACGCCTCCAGAAAAAGCCCCTGCCTAGGCCACAAAGTCCCTGCAGAGGGTCGCAGCAGCCCTGAGCTGTGCCAGCTGGATTAGGAAGGAGTGAGAAATGAGGCAGGACCCGGCCTCTCCCCTAGGATCCCACTCACTTTCTACTGAGGTATCATGAGTGGAATGAGACGTAAAACTAGTTACTTGAGCATGGTGTCCCCGCACTCTGCTTTTCTAAGCCTTCATTGGTGTGACTGACTGCTTCTTACTAGGAACAGCCCCATGGACCTCGCAGGCCTACAACGCCCTGACCTCTGTGGTGACATCATGCAAGAACTTCAAAGTGCGCATCCGATCGGCCGCAGCCCTTTCTGTCCCAGGCAAGAGGGAGCACTACGGGTCCGTGGGCCAGTACGGCCGGATCTGGAATGCACTGGTCACTGCCTTGCAGAAGAGTGAAGACACCACAGACTTTTTGGAATTCAAATACTGTGCCAGTCTGCGGACTGAGATCTGCCAGGCGCTGATTCACCTGCTGAGCGTGGCCAGCGCCTCAGACCTGCCCTGCGTCAGAGACTCCCTGGAGCTGAACAGGGACATGGTCCAGTCCTATGTCCTGCAGTTTTTAAAGTCTGGAGCAGAGAGAGATGACACTGGGGCACCCCACAGCTCCCAGGAAAGAGGCCAGATGGTCAGAACGGCCCTGGAGCACATACGCTGTGTCCAGGCCCTGCCCGGAGACACGTCCAAAGGCGCCCTGGTGGGCTTTTTAGAAACGGTCCTGACACAGCATTCCCACTCGTCAGCGTCGCCAGAAGCACCCCTGGAACAGACAGCTCGGTGAATGTGCAGTATCTACCTCCCAGGTGTCTGGAGGGAGTCGGAAGACCACGTGTGAGGCTCAGTTAAAACGTACAAAGGGTTTCCTTTCAGGGGAAGAAGGAGGCCATCCACTGTTTATGGAGAATGAGCTGACAGCGATTTCAGTTTCTCCAGGAGCCTGGCTGCTGTGGAGAGCGGGCCTGTGTTGTGGGTGTGTTCCGGGCTGTCGGGATCTCCGACCTATTCACCGGGAACCAGCAAGTTAGGATGTGAGTGGGTTGTGAAGTATGTATGGTCAAAGAATTGGCGTGTAAAAAATAACTTAAAAATTAGAACGTTTCTAGTTGTGTTATGTTTCTATGTTTCTGGGAAGTATTCTCTTTTATAATAAACAAGTGAAAACCAGATCTGGTTTTTGTCAAGTCGCGTTTATGGCAAGCTGCAAAGAGCTAACATTTGGCCAGTTTATGCTTTTATAGCTGCTTTCGTTGCTAAAATACAGCCTGAACAGGACACCCACTGTGCGCCTCCCATGATCTGCTGGACCAAGAGTTAACTCCTGGCATGCAGGGCCATTCCCTGAGCCAGCACATGACCACTGACTCCACTTCCCAGAGTCCTGGAGAGGGTGGTCCCCTGTGCTCCATGGATGCGAACACTGCCCTCTTAGAGTTTGTGCCTTTAAGAGTTTTTATAGGACCACACCTAGTGACACTGCCAGTGCTGTGGACCCTGGGCTCACCCCAGCAGTTAGGAGGGGAACATTTTTTTTTAGTGAAACAAAATAGTTTTATTGAAAGAAATTTATTTAGAGAGATTATGAGGAGAGAGAGAGAGAGAGAGAGAGAGAGAGAGAGAGAGAGAGAGAGAGAGAGAGAGAGAGAGAGAGAGAGACCACAGGCTTCTTCAGAGTAGAAGAAAGGGGAGATAATGGCTTTTAGGAGAAGGTTACATACAATATCTCCAAATTATCTTGGTCTGGGCTTTTTGGTTTTACATCACTCAAGGCAGTTTTTAAAGCAAAATATCACCAAAGAACTCTTGGGATTTAAACTATGCATTCATCTCTTGAACACTAACTTTATATTGGTACTGATTTGAGTCCGGAAGTTTGAGATCTGTAAGACTCAATTCAGATAGCCCACGCTTCTTATTTGATGTGGGATAAATCAAAAGTTTGCAGAGGTGCTGAAATCATGTCATTCTATTTTACTGTGATGTTGACGGTAGTTCTGGCTAGGGCTAGCCTATGTGTGAGGGCTGCCTCCTCCGCCCACCCCCAGTTCTCCTTCACACAAGTGAAGATGCAATGTGTGCCGTCAGCTCACAGCCTGGCTCAGTTCCAGTGTGAGTGTGTATGTGTGAGCTGGCCCCAGGATGACAGGTGTCCTCTCTGGGCTTGGGGCCTGTGTGTGCCCAAAGAAGCCAGGGGGGCGCTCCTTGAAATAAAGCCGGATGGAGAATGAACGAAGAGGTGAACACAAATGAAGGCTTACTGTGAAGTGCTCTGGGTCTTCATTTAAAACTTTGATGATGTTTTGGTAGCAGAAGTCTGCCAGATCAACTTAATTCTTGCTTCTGTCAATCAGCCCACACCCACATGGGTTGTGTATTGTATCACTGTTTCCAAAAGCCTGTTGGCCTGGAGGACCTCCTCTAACTAGAATGGGTTTGGGTGAGATGTTCCACTGTTATTATTTACTTTGGAATCATGTTTAAGGGCTCATGCTTGGTTTCCCTTCTTTTTGCCTTTAGGTTGTATTTTTTCCTGCTTTGATGTTGGTTGCTCAGCACGTGCTATCTAGCCGAGGCTGGGAAACAGTGAAACAGGCATGGTTTCTCATTGGTCAAGGATCAGTTTCCAAAAAATGAGACAACAAGCACACACACAAAAAAAACTTCCAGTACAGAATATTCCTGAAGTTTGCTTTTCTTCAGCAATAGTTGAACCAAAAATGTTTTCAGGGGGCCTGAGGACTGAGATGAATTTGCAGGAACCCAGTGAGTCCCAATGAACTTGCAGGGACCCAATGAGAAACCCTGGAACTTCCTTCCCTTGAGCATGTTCTTAGTGGTCACTTGTTTACTTTGTCATAAAAATTAAAATATGGCATCTATAGCTAATACCTCTGGGTTGTTGAGCTTTCATTGGTTGGTTTCTTAATAAAATATGTTAAATGACTTGATGTTTTTGTTTGATGATTCTTACTCTTGAATAAAATATTATTTCACTTTATATTATTTTTCTTTTCGTGTTTTTTTTAAAACATTTTTATTGAATCATTATGAGATATACCATTACGAAGCTGTTCATGATTGAATTTCAGTCATATAGTATTCCAACACCCATTGTCCACCAGTATACATTTTCTAGCACCAGTGTCCCCAGTTTTCCTCCCATCACCCACTCCCCACCATCTGCCTGCCTGTCTGCAGAGGCAGGGACCTCTGTCCCCAGTTTCCCTCCCATCACCCACTCAAGGCAGGGACCTCTCTCTCTCTCTCTCTCTCTCTCTCTCTCTCTCTCTCTCTCTCTCTCCCAAACGGATCACTGCTACTCAAAAGATGGAGTCTCTCTTATTAGACAAATTTTGATAGTAATATTAATATTCATTGACTGCTTTTTATTTGTCAAGCCAAGATCCTAGATCACAATATATTTATAATTTCAAGCCCATACAGTTATTCACAAGAATGCATCATGCAGCTACTTACATTGCTGATGAATTTTAACTCTTGTGGCAAACGTTTCTTAGAAATACGAAAGCTGGGGCTGGAGCAATAGCACAGTGGGTAGGGCGTTTGTCTTGCACACGGCCGACCGGGGTTCAATTCCCAGCATCCCATATGGTCCCCTGAGCACCACCAGGGGTAATTCCTGAGTGCAGAGTCAGGAGTGACCCCTGTGCATCGCCCGGTGTGACCCAAAATAAAAGCAAAAAAAGGAAGGAAGGAAGGAAGGAAGGAAGGAAGGAAGGAAATAAAGAGAAAGAAAAAGAGAGAAAGAAGAAAGAAAGAAAGAAAGAAAGAAAGAAAGAAAGAAAGAAAGAAAGAAAGAAAGAAAGAAAGAAAGAAAGAAGGAAAGAAGGAAAGAAGGAAAGAAAGAAAGAAAGAAAGAAAGAAAGAAAGAAAGAAAGAAAGAAAGAAAGAAAGAAAGAAAGAAAGAAAGAAAGAAAGAAAGAAAGAAAGAAAGAAAGAAAAAAATGCAAAAGCGGCGCCAGTATGACAATTTGTGACCAGCAGATGGAGACAGAGAACACTACATCCTTTACACTGAGGCTTTCACCAAAAAATAGAAGCTATTTTTCAGGCCACATCTGAGTTTAAGGTTGTCAAACCTGGCTACCCAATTGAAATCACTTAGGGAACTTCAAACTCTGATCCTGAGTTTAGTGGCACGGGGTGCATGCAGTCTTGCCGTTGGGAGAGTTAATCCTGCATAGGTTAATCTTGCCGGTAAGGTAGCTCAGGATCAAGTCCCTTACATATGCAAGGTCCCAAATTTGATCCCTGGTGACCCCATACAGCGCAGGATCCCAATTTGGGGGGCAGGTTTCCTTTCCAGAGAAAGCCTGTCCTCTCGCAGCCCGGGTACCAGGGCACTCACAGGCCCCTCTGCTGGGGCCAGAGGGGAAAATGAAACAGGGAAACAAAGAAAACCAGATTTCCAGTCCCCAGACACAGGTATGCATGCCAAGTTTGTTTTCACACCCTTGAACCAAAGTGTTTAAATGATTTTAATATTAGCATCACCATAGCTTAATTTTCCAAAGAACATTATTATAAAAGTAATGAATCTTCATTGTGGAACATTTGTTTTTATTGTTGTTGTTTGTTTGAGGACCACATCTGGGGTGCTCAGGGTATACTCCTGCCTCTATGCTCAGGGGTCATTCCTGGTGGTGCTCAGGGATCAGTATGAAGTATGGTGGTGTTAGGGACTAAGTCAGGGTTGCTTGCCTGCAAGACAAGCTCCTCAACCACTGCACTATCTTCCCTCATTGTGGAGCATTTAGGGGGGAGACAATAGTTATATACTAGTAAAAATATAACGATGGAGCCAGGGCTATTGTATAGGAGGTAAGCACTTGCCTTGCTTGCCCTGTCCTGGCCCTGGTTCAAAGCACTGCAAGGGCCTTGCAGACCCCTCCACGCCTCGTTATGGACCATGCCACTGTCTCCAGCAAGCCTTTGGCTGGAGAAACTGATCAAGAAGCTGTTTATGCTTTGAGCACAGAGAGAAAAGACTTAATTACAGGAGTGCCTGCCTTCCCAGAATCATCCCCAGGTGTGTGTCACAGAGTACAGAAGGGATTGTTGTTTTGCTTCCCAGACAAGCAGGGCAGTGTGTGTGTGTGAGAGACAGAGAGACAGAGAGAGAGATAGAGAGACACAGAAAGAGAGACAGAGAGGCATAGAGACAGAGACAGAGAGAGGGTGATTGTGTGAATGTGTTTAAGAGTATAAGTGCACATGCATGAGTGTATATGAGCATGTGTATGCTCATATTGTATGTGTAAGTGAGTGTAAGAATGTGTATATGTGTCAATACATATGAATGAGTATGTAAATGCAAATGTGATGGAGTAAGAGTGTATGAGTGTGTGCATGAGTCTGTATGTGTGTGCATGTGTGTGAGAGTATAGTGAATATGAATATTGAAAGTGTATGTGAGAAAGTATGACTCTGTGAAAGTGAGTATGAATGTGTGTATGGATGTATGAGAGATTGTTGACCACATGTAAGTGAAGGTGTGTAAATGTATCTGAGTATGTGAGTATGAGTGAGAGTATGGGTATGAGTGAGTGTGAGAGTGTGTATGTGTCTATATATGTATGACCATGTGTGTGAGCGTGTATATCAGTGTGTGTATTGTGTTGTGTATGTATGACTATGTGTGAGTATGTGTGAGAGTAAGAGTGTGTGTGTGTGAGCGTGAGGCAGCTTCATTGCAGAATGTCTGCTCTGCATCTCACCCCCACCCCATGCACAAGGACCCTGGGACCCTGTAAAAAGGTCGGTCCTGATCCCAGTAGTAGTCTGGGTTCATGAGCCAAGATCCTGCACCTGTGTATATTCCCGTTGACGTCCTGAGGCTAATTTCTTCCAGCCTGAGCACGGTAGGGGAGAGAATGTCATGTGCCTGCTATCCCAGACAGCAAAGCCAGGAACCTCCATGAAGAAGTACGTTACCCACTCATTGTCCCTCCGTGGCAGGGCAGTTGAATCCCTCCCACCACATATAGCCCCCAAGCGCTGCCAGGAGTAATTTTGAGCACAGAACCAGGAGTAAGCCCTGAGCACTGCCGGATGTGGCTCCAACACAAACAGAAGAATCTTTACCACAGCCATTTCCAAAGTACAGGACTGTACAGTACTGTGAGGAGAGTATGCTGGGTTCTGCTGGGCTGTGTTCTGTGCTCTTAGGGAAAAGCGATTTGGGAGACACCAGGCTCAGAGCAAAGGGCTCGGCTTCCTATGGGCACAGAGGGACACCCTGGAAGTGAGAGCACCGGTCACATTCCTCCCTCCCATCTGTTTCCAGAGAACATTTGTAGGTTCCTTTCCACGAAACAAAGTGAAGTTAACAACATGTGTGTCTGGAGCTGCAGCTTGAGCCCTCTGCAACCTTGCAGATGACAAGCACTTGGTCTCAGAGGCCAGGGCACTGTCATGCCTGCAGCAAGCAAGCGAGGGTGACGCTGGACAAGCTGCCCAAATGACAGTGGCTAAACTCTTTCTTTCTTTTTTTTTCTTTTTGGGTCACACCCAGTGATACACAGGGGTTACTCCTGGCTCTACACTCAGGGATTACTCCTGGCAGTGCTAGGGGACCATATGGGATGCTGGGAATCGAACCTGGGTCAGCCG
Organism: Sorex araneus; assembly: GCF_027595985.1. Taxonomy (NCBI): domain Eukaryota; kingdom Metazoa; phylum Chordata; class Mammalia; order Eulipotyphla; family Soricidae; genus Sorex; species Sorex araneus. The sequence continues at coordinate 201,383,829 of NC_073304.1, forward strand.
CATGCAAGGCAAACGCCCTACCCGCTGTGCTATCACTCCAGCCCCCTAAACTCTTTCTAATAACCACCCCACCTGGCATTACAGAAACAGATGGGGTCCCTTTACCTGGTTTCCTATCTGAGTACCTCCAGGTTGGCTTCCGGAAAAAAAATGTCTGAAAATATGGATGGATCCCCCAAAGCCTTAAAAAATCTTTCAAGGGGCTGGAGCACAGCAGGTAGAGCGTTACACGCCGCAATGGAACCAAGTTCGATTCCCAGCATCCCATATGGTCCCCCTGAACATTGCCAGGAGTAGTTCCTGAGTGCAGAGCCAGGAGTAACCTGTGTGCACCGCCAGGTGTGACCCAAAAGGCAAAAAAAGAAAAAAATATTTCAAGAGGCCAGGAGGTAGTAAAAGGGTCAGGACAGTACTAACCTGAGTTGATTTCTGGGACCACAGGATTCCCCAGCGTCACGGGATGCAGCTCTGGAGGTCCCTGATACCAGTGGACCCCTAGCACTGTAGGCACCAATGGCATCACATCCTTGAGCCTTTCCTTGAGTAGCTCACCCTGATGGCTGAGAACCACGGGTGTAGTCTCCTGAGCATGCTTGGAAGGTACCTGCACATACACACATACTCACATACACACACACACACACACACACACACACACACACACATACACACCTCTTTATATCTAAGAAGACCACTTCTGGAGTTACCATAAGGAAGCCATAAAAATGCAGACAAAGCAACAAGCACAAAGAGATACATCACATTTTAATGGACAAACTTGAAAACAACCCAGATGTCCAAAGGTTGGGGAATGGTGAAATCTACACTAACTATCCAAGTGCCATTTACTGTCATGTGCAAAAAGATGGGAAGTGATGTGAGGCCACGATGCTTATGTAATGATGTTAAAGAGATAAAACATACCACACAAATAAAAGCAAGCATTTGGTGGGGACATGGGAGGCTCCTAAGTAGAGACCGAGTGCTTATCACCTGCAGGTTGCAGAGGGCTCAAGCTGCAGCTCCAAACACACATGTTGTTAACTTCACTTCACTCCTTGGGAGCCCAGGGTCCCCTTCAACCTATCTGTGGGCCTAAAGTTGTCCAGGGTTTGAGCCTGGCCATGCAGTGCTGCTTCGTCCTTCGAAGGCTGGGAGCCATCAGGGTTCCACCCAAAGATTCTCAGGGTGCGTCCAGGGATCAAACTTGGTGCCTAGCACATGCAAGGCATGCACTCCAAGAATTTGAACTCTTTCTCTGACCCAAAATATTTGCATTCTGATGACAATCACGGTGATGCATGGAAGGAAAAATACGGAAGTATTTTTTTCTGAGCACTATGACAATAGGTGGTTTCCCTTTCGTGCTATTTACTTTTCTGTGTTTTCTCCTCCTCCACACATCTTCCTGTATTCTTAAGCTTTATTCAATAGTTATTATAACAAAGAGTGATTATAAAGTAGTTATTTATTTAAAAAAAAGAAAAGAATAGAGAGGGGTCAGAGAAATAGTAAGGTGGATAAGGCACTTGTCTTGCACATAGCCACCTGTATTTGATCTTTGGCATCCCATACCTGCCAGAAGTTATCCCTGAGTACAGAACCAGGAGTAACCCTAAGTACCACCAGGTATAGCTCCAAAACAAAATAAAGAAGCAAACAAAAATATTGAGACCTCAAGCTGAATCAATCTAGGTATCAGGACCCCAGAATTTCTAAAAGACCTCCAAGCATGATTATCATGTCTAGTAACCCCATCTGAGTAGTGCCAGTTCATACTGGGGCATGGCATCCACCAGTACCTCCTAAACTCCAAAAGTCATCTGCCTTAGCTTATCTGATCTATGCAGCATACACATTATTACTTGACAGTCTCATAGAAATAAACTCAGTTTAAAAGCTTAAAAACATGTGTTGAAAGATAAACTTCAGCTCCCCTATGGAACCAGGGAGCAAGCACAGGGTCAGGCCTCATTCTTTGCTGCTCAGGACCCTGGTTGAATCTCCAGCCCTGCATGGCACATATTCCCCTGATCCCCACCCAGGCCTTGCTGGTTTAGCCCTGCAGGGCTGGGGTGGCCCTGTTGGTCCCTGGCACCACATCACTGGGCCCTGCATGGTTGGCGAAGTAGCCCAGGAATGATCTCACTCTGAATTTTACTAACTCTAAATGTTAGAATTTACTAACACTTTCTATTAATGGATGAATAAAAAAATGCAATAAAAATAAGAAATATAAGTGAATCCTAGACTGGTGAAACTGGGTTTCAGCCCTATTTGCCTTGAGCTTTCTAGAAAATGGAGTAGGCAGGTAGATGAGCCAAAGTCTGAGGAGTAGTGACATGTCCTCCCCTAGCAACAGACCCCTTAAGGGACTCAGAAAAATCCCAAGATCATGGGGCTGAAGAGATAGTACAGCAGGTAGGGCATTTGCCTTGCATGTGGTTGGCCAGGGTTTGACCCCTGGCACTTCATATGGTTCCCTAAGCCTGCCAGGAGTAATCCCTGAACACTGCCAGGTGTTGTCCCAAAACAAAAATAAAAAACACTCAAAGGCTATTGAAAGCAATTTTCTCATTATTTGTTTTGCATTATTTGTGCCTGTGGCCCCCAAACTGCTGACTGTCCCCCTCACCGGGAGGCTGGGCCATTGGGGTTTCCTGGCCCTGGGTCGGTCTCCCTCTGTCTCTGCAGGCACGTGCCTGGCTGCTTATAAACTCAAGGACTGATGTTTCTAGCCTCAGCCCTTTTCCATTCCTCTTAAGACTCCAAAAATCCTATCCTGGAGCAAGATGCTGGTGTTTCCAGGCAACGTCCCTGATGTCGTCATCATTTAGCTGTGAGGGGACTGTGAGACCATGAACTTTGGTGCCAGCTGTGACTGGGAACAGGCACATTCCCTAGGGCAAAAGATATGCTACCCATGCTGACGACAGGCGCATAGGAGGACCAACTGAAGGAGCGGTCAATATACTGGATTCACCCACTGCACAGATTAGGAAACTGAGGCCCCAAAGGAGGGCAAGTCTAAGGATCGGGTCCCCAAATATCTGTCTAATGTCTCTCCATCTGACATTTGCTCAAAACCCAAGTAACCATCTGTTTCTGGCATGACAGGTTGGCCTGCTTTGAGAGTTTGTTTGGGGGTTCGATCCGGGAACACAGCTATGCTGAAGAACAAATCCATCTCTACTGGGTGCAGGCCATCCTCTTCCACTGAGCACGAAGCTTCAGGAGGGATAGATGGACATGGAGCAGTGAGGGAGGAAGGGGACAGCAGCCTAGCCAGTGAGATCCGCCCAGTTAACCCTGGCCATCAATGCGGTGACAGACGTCGCCACCAGATCACCCTCGCATCCCAGGTTGGCCTACTTTGGACGCTTCCTCACTGCTGAATGAGAAACTAAAATGAGACCAGTAAAGAAGAGAAGGGATCTGTCTGCAGAGCGTTCTCTTTGCACCCTCCTCCCATTTTTTTGAAGGGGACACACCTAATGGTATTCAGAAGGTCTATGCTTGGGGAGCTCTTGATGGTCCTTGAAGGACCATGTGGTGCCGGGAGTTGAACCAGGGGTCAGCAGCATGCAAGGCCAGCAAGCACCCGACCTCCTGCACTATTTCTCTGGCCCCTCTTAAGACCTTTAAAACGTTAGGGACCTCCTGTGTCTCTCCCTTCACTGCTGTCGGCTGTGGCCTGGCTGGGGTCAGGGAGAAGAAAGCTTGGCCTATGAACTTCCGCAGAAAGAAGGGGCCTCCTAGCTCTTCACCTTCCTCATGTTCCTGCTCCAGCCGCCTCCAAGAAGTCTGACTCCCTTCAAATGACTCAGTTAATAAGCTCTGGGCTTCTAGGACTGAAACTGGAGTCATCTGGATCCAATCCTAGGACTCATTTCTTTAAAATCTTGTTTGTAAATAAAATCCATTGAGTGAGAGAGATAGTGGTTGACCCAGGTTCTATCTCTGGCACCCACCAGGAGTGATCCCTGAGCACAGAGGCAAGAGTAAGCCCTGAGCATTGTCGGGTGTGGCCCCAAAATCAAAAGAAAATAAAATTCATATTTAAACTGGAGCAATGGAGATAGTTCAATGGGCTTGAACACATGCTTTCCATGCAGGAGACCTGGGTTGGAGCCCCAGGACCTCATGGTCCCTAAACATCCCATGGGTGACCCCAGAGCACCGACGAGGATGTGACTAGAAAAAAGAAATTTATCTTTAAACATGAGCTAACATAACAATAGCATCAATGGACCCTAATAAAAGTCAGATATTTGATCTACACTGGTTCAGGGGATGCCCAAGTGTCTAAGGACAGGTCTGGAGGACTACTAGCAGCATCCAGGGATGCTGGAGGCTGTCACTGCCCTGGTGGGTTGTGGGCATGACTGTGTGTTGGCCCTGAAACTGCCTTTAGCTTTTGGGGGTCAGGGGTCAGGCAGTAAGTGAGCAGAGGGAATTTATCTGGGTGGTGGTTTTGTCAGAGTCAGGAGATCCAGTGAAGATGGGGAGAGAGTGGAAGGTCTGCAAGGAAGGGCTCGAGATGGATTTGTAAGTGCACTTTTGGGGCCAGAGTATTAGCACAACAAAGAGGGCACTTGCCTTGCACGTGGATGACCTGAGTTCAATCCCTAGCATCCCATATGGTCCCTGGAGCCCCACCAGGAGAGATCCCTGGGCTTAGAGCCAGGAGTAAGCCCTGAGCATTGCAGGGTGTGGCCCCCAAACCAAAAAACTTAAAAGTGCCCTTTCTTCTGAAGGCAAAACTTTTATTGAAACGTCACATGATGTCTTAATCCTGGGGTAACGTCTGTGGAGGCTGGATTGATACCATGGTCCCACGGTTGTTCAGAAGCCGCCTTGAGAGGTTGGCCCAGACTGAGTCATACTGCAGACAGAAGAGGCTCTTCTTGCCGGGGGTTGCTGTGTGAGCCCAGGCTCCTCCTGAGAGCTCAGGTCACTCCATCCTCTGGAAGGAACCTTTTGAGTCAAACCCAGGGGTCAGTTCAAAGCTCAGGAGGCTGCAGTGCAACTTACAAAGCCCTTTTATAGCATGATTGCATAAGTAAATAGCGGACTTCCTATTTCGGGGCAAGGACCTCTTTGTTCTCAAGGCCACCACGTTCCAGGGCACCCTCCAGGGGCCTCCTTTCCTGACTTTGTTTTGAAAAAAAGCCAGAGCAGTTTCGACCCCTGTGAGTGAGACACAGAAGATGCACCCAAGCCCTGGGTTGCACCTCTCTGCTCTGTGTTCAGCCCCCACATCGGGTGAGAAAAACGCTGAGGCCTGGGCTCCAGGACCCTCACCGTGGTTGCCTGGGCAGACGCTACAACATTACTTGGGTTTTCATGGGTGCCTGAAGTGGGAATGATTAAGTGGAAACTCCCACCCCGCTCTCATGCCTCGCTTTCTCCCTCTGATCTGACTGGGAACACAGCTGCAGTGTGCCTTCCAATAAATACTCCTCCCAGAACCTGAGGCCTCGGTGCCCAGGAGGTGGGGTAGCAGGAAATAAATCCTATAAAATTGAATTTGGAACCACCCCTTCTTCCCACCCCCCACCCTGCGCCAGACACACCACACCCCCACAAACACACCCCTCCACACACACATCCCACACCAACACACACACACCCATATACCACACTCACCCCCCACACACACCCACATACCACACTCACCCCCCACACACATCCACATACCACACCCACACCCCCCCACACACACACAATAATCCTCCTTATTCAGCTTTGCAGCAGCTTCCAACAACCCCCAAACGAATACTTTTCAACCCAGTGGGTAGAAACAATAACCAGCAGAAAGTTATGTGTAAATAAAATCTATCTGAATGGACACCTATGAGTTCTCTTTGCTGATAACCAAATTGTGAAATTGTTAATAAGGCCGAATTCCAGGTCCTGATCTAATGCATGTAGGATTTAGAGGTGGGACAAGGAAGATGGTTATTACCCACCTTAAGTCCCAATGTTTGGGGTTGCCTTAGACAAAAGGAGATCAAATCCGTAAGGAATGATTGCCAATTGTTGTTGGGGGAAGGAACCCCAAAAAAGAACAATAAAAGGTAAGATACCCCACCCCTTCTCTTGCCCTCACATTCTCAGTCTCTACAAGAGAATGAAAAAGCAAATCCCAGGAAATTCCAAGCATGAATACCTCCCCAGATAACACAGAGGTTGAAGAACACCCAACTTTTTAAAGTAAGCATTTTGATCTTCATGCAAACATGGAGTTAATCTTGGGACAGCTAAGCACAATTACACAGATGAATTCATTGTGTGAGATGGTCAGTGAGCGGAGAGAATGTCAGTGCCAGTTCAGAGTCCAGGCTCTGTAGGGGTCCTACCTGAATCTGCTGAGTTGAGCACATGGAAACCTCGGCGTGCACTCAGCCTTGACCGTCCTTTATAAGCTATTTCAGAGTTGCTCACGAGGTGGCTTCAGGAAATGCAAATTGAATGTCCACAGCTGTACTTGAAAATATGCAAGGTTTTGATGGACATTGAGCTAAACGTAGACAAACATCTCTGAGACTCTTAGATGGATTAAAGTTGCTCTGAAGATAGTGGCATGTGTTTTCCTAATCCTTTCCCTTTCCCACCTGCTGTCAGAGCACACCGGCATCAGAGTGGGCCAGATGGCAGCCAGCTTCAGCTCTGGGAGCCCTGGGGTGCTTCTTTCCTCAACTCTGGGTCTCCACTCCCATCAGTGGAGCAAGTTGGACCAGATGAGTCCACACATCAGTTCATCTTTTATGGATTTGTAATCAGTTTACAATATGATGGCATTTCCCAGGCTTCACGTCTCCCTCCTCAATACGAGTAGCTGTCGCCACTGCCACACCAAGTTCCAGAACCCTTCACACACACCTTCAAGGCCCTCTACCTAGTCCTCCTGCCCCCACTCCCTCTCTCCTCAGGGCCATCACCATGGTTTTCTGAGTCCGTTTTGTTGTCTGGTGCCAGTTTGCCAGCCTTAGTTATTTATATGCTGTGAGTGAGTGACACCATCTAATAATTCTTTTATTTCCTTTTTTATTTCACTCAGTAGCAGGAGCTTGGTTTCTATCCATTTTACCCCAAAGACCATGATTTCATCTTTTTTCAGTGGCAGAATCATATTCCCTTCCATCTGTAGCTTCTTTATCCAATCACCTGAATTGTCGGGTCAACATGCTAATAGGTTGACCCGTAATCCCAATAATACGTTTGAATGTGATTCTGCAGTTCATAGAAGGGTGTCAATTGTTTTTTAAGTGAGCATTTTCATGTTCTGAAACAAATGGTATTCTCTAATCATATGATTTCTTTCTCTTTCTTTCTTTCTTTCTTTCTTTCTTTCTTTCTTTCTTTCTTTCTTTCTTTCTTTCTTTCTTTCTTTCTTTTTTCTTTCTTTCTTTTCTTTCTTTCTTTCTTTCTTCCCTTCCTTCCTTCCTTCCTTCCTCCCTTCTCTCCCTTCTTTCTCTCTTTCTTTCTCTCATTCTTTCTCTCTTTCTTTCTTTCTTTCTTTCTTTCTTTCTTTCTTTCTTTCTTTCTTTCTTTCTTTCTTTCTTTCTTTCTTTCTTTCTCTCTCTCTTTCTTTCTTCCCTTCCTTCCTTCCTTCCTTCCTTCCTTCCTTCCTTCCTTCCTTCCTTCCTTCCTTCCTTCCTCCCTTCCTCCCTTCTCTCCCTTCTTTCTCTCTTTCTCTCTCTCTTTCTCTCTCTCTTTCTTTCTTTCTTTCTTTCTCTCTTTCTCTCTTTCTCTCTTTCTTTCTTTCTTTCTTTCTTTCTTTCTTTCTTTCTTTCTTTCTTTCTTTCTTTCTTTCTTTCTTTCTTTCTTTCTTTCTTTCTTTCTTTCTTTCTTTCTCTTTCTTCCTTCCTTTCTTTTCCAGAGAGGAGGCAATGGAACCAATTTGCCTTCATGCCTTTCTCAACTTCTGAGGCTACAACTTGGTGGATTTGGAAACTACATCAGCAAGATTTCTGTCAGTGTGTAGAATCTTTCTTTCCAGTGCTGGGGGTGGAACCCAAGGGCTCATATGCAAAACTAGCTCTGAGCCACATCTCCAGTTGACAGGGAGATATTTTTTCTGTGTAAATGTAAATTTTTATGATGATAAAGCCTGATTGACCTGCCCAACCCACAGGCTCAGAGTCGTGCTTGGAAAAACCTCCAGTCTTTGTTCTAGATACCCAGAACAAAGAAAATAGTTTGGAACAGGAAAATTCTAACTCACATAGCGAATGTACCTAGTGCTTAATTCTCAAATGGAATTACATTGTCCAGTAGAATCTATCAGTATTTATAATCATGAAACATATGCCCCTAAGGAGCTCTGAGCCAGCTAGACGGCCCAGAGAGGTTAGGCAACTTGCCCTAGATCACACAGGAGAGACTTAGGCCCTCCCTGTCCACCTGCCTGGTCTGGACTCCTGAATGTGTCCTTGGGAGTTTGACCTTTCACTCTTTCAGTATGTCTTGCCATACTCACCAACAACTGAAAAAGTTTTCAGGAACTTTAAGATGTTTGTATTGGGTCTTGTGGACATTCACGAATGAAGTGAATATTAATGAAAATCTTGCCGTTGCCCAATCTGTGGGGCAATTTCACAAAAGGACCACCTGGCCCTTGCCTCTAGGAGTCAGAGCACAAGACACGAGCCCTCAACTGAAACGCACTCAGGTTTGGAAGTTCCAGCCATGATGTAGCCACTAGGGAGCACAGGGCCAGGAGGCCAGGAAGGGCCTTGTCACTGCACCCTTGCCTCCAGTCCCTGCTGTGGTTCCAGCCTCATCTCCTCATGAGAAGCCAGCCCTGCCCGTGTGGAGTAGAAAATGTAGCTTCCCCATCTGAAAGTAGAGGCACCGTATGGGACTTGACAACCCCCGCCCCATCTTCAGGACGGGCCCAGCCCCTTCTCACCCCTCCTACTCTCTCACTCTCCTCCCCTCCTGCTAAGTGGATGGTCACACACTTAGCCCAAACCATCCTCATGCCCTGCATTGCTGGCTAGCAACACGGTTTACTCGGTTTGCCCATCAAGAAGTGGGCCTGCCACTCCTGGGGTGCCCTTCCCAGTGGTCAAAGGAAGGATCGGGATGCTTAAGCCCTCTGACTTGGAGGACCTGTAATGGACCTTCTCTTCCCCAGGAAAGCGCTGCCATTTCTAGTTTCCCAATGAAACGAGGATCTCCCCCAACCTTCCCATTTAATGCACTTTTTGGCCTTTCTTTGTGAAAGTGGGGCTTCACTGGGTGTTTGAGGCCCTTTGCTCCTTGGAGGCCACAATTACCCATAATGTCAGTGCTTGAAAGGAAATAAGATCAAAAGAAGCATCCCTGAGCCTCGGCAGAACACAGCCCTGCTATGAACCCTAGCCAAGTCCAGAGCTTATCAGCCAGAGTATGTCTGAATTACCATATGAAAGAAATCTCTTGGATCCTATTTGGGAAAAAAAAATTCTCTTTTCAATTTAGATAAGAGAAACACCCAGTTCCTCAGAAACTACCTCTACATTCCTCTCTAAGTGTCCAAGCGGTTTTCTGCCCCATAGAAGATGTAATTATCTTCTTGGATAAAGAAATCCTCCAGCTGTGAGGCCAGCCAAGACACCAGAACTTTCTGCTTGAGAGGAACACGGCCGTAGAGCTGCTCCAGGTGGTGGTTCAAGTTCCAAGTCCCTCAAGACTCAAGGGTGCTCCGGACAGCAGGAGGGGGGCCAGGAGCCAGCCTGCACCTCACTGGCTGAGCCATCACTGAGTGGGAGATGGTGGGCATGCCTTCAAAGAGAGCTGCCCCTTTTCATAAGCCAATGAAGGCGCTGGGCATGCTCCAGCCACCCCTGCTACAGAGAAACGGGTCTCTCTTCTGCTGCAAATACATCCACTCCCAGCGGCTCTCATACCAACAGCGGATGGGAAAAAAGGTGCCTCCTCCAACGTCCCTTCTTGCTTTTTCATTGCTGTTATGAAGACCTGGTTGTTTCTTTCTTTTAATTTTTATGAAGGTGCCATGATTTACAGAGCTCTTCAGAATAGAGTGTTGGAGGCATGCAATGGCCTAGTACTAATCCTACCACCCATGGACCCTCCATCCACCAATCTTCCCGTGCTCTCTCCCATCCCCCAACACCACCCACCCCCCAACTCTTGGTAGGCATATAGCAAATTTATTTCTTGTGATTTGCACCAACAAGACTTAAAGAAACAGCACATAGAATTATCAGGAAATAAATTAAAGTCCATTTGTCATGACTGAACGCAGACCAGGTTTTGTGCACACTCGGCTGCAGTGCTCGCTGGGGCTCTCACGCTCAGTGGCAGGGCTCACACAGGAAGAGATGCACACTTGTGGTGGTGCAGACAGCACTGTGGTGGGGCCTGCACTCAGCAGGTGGGTCAGCACTGGGGATGCAGCTCTG